>NC_058523.1:21036277-21641277 GCF_904849725.1 Hordeum vulgare subsp. vulgare
ACATCACTCGCCGCCGAGGCCGACCTCAGCCACCATTGTCGTCGATCTCAACCCACCCGCCTCCGCGGTCGTACCTCTGCCCGCTTGCTTCCCCCGTTTCGGCGCTCTAGCACAGCTTCTGGATCAAATTAACGCGACAGCTACAACAACTTGGGATGATGTGTCTGCTCGATGCAGAACGGCGGCGGCGCGCGGATAAGACGCGGCAGAGCGAAGTACTTGCTGGTGAAGGCGGGCCTCCATGGCTCACACGGGGAACTCCGAGGTTATGGCGCGGCAACGGCGACTCCTTATGGCCGGATAGAGGCGCCTAACCCTTGCCCCCCTCATCGTATCCCCACCTCCGGCAGAAACTCATCATCTGGTGAAATCCACTCACCATGCCTCCAACCGTGTGCCAAGCACCGGCAAGAAATTTTGTTTTGTGAGAATTTGTTTGCTAATGAATGAATGTATTGAATGTAAGATTATATGGTTGTAGAGAGAGAGAATGGAACACCACCTTCAGTTTGTCATCTGATCCCACATTCTCTACCCCATAAGTGAAATAAGATAACAGTTCATTGATCAATTCACGTAGCCTCTTTGTTTTGCTTTGTTTGTCCCGCTCAATTTCTCATCATGATGGAATTAACAATGGACGGGTTGATTTCTCAACAAAATAGGATAGGACTGACTACATTAGTTAGTTAGCTTATTATTTTAATAAATTAAAAGGATTATAAAAAAGATTAAAAGCACGTGGTATTTTTTCTTCGGTTGCAACGCACAGGCCCTTTTGCTAATAAGTATTTAAAGAAATAGAGGGAGTAGGAAACTCCGACCTGGTTTTACGACAATCTGTCAAAACGAGTACTACAGTTTTTTATTTTTATTTTGGAAGTATCAAAACGAGCACGTTTTCGCTTGCGTGGAGGCACGCAGACGCAGGTCGGCAAACGGTGCGGTCGAAACAAACGAGAACAGGCCGGGCAGCCTCCTCGCAGTCACCGGAAGCACCTACAAACACGTGTTTCTGGCCCAAACAGTAACTAAACTCCAAAGCAGACAAGCATTTGTACAGCTGCATGCATTTTTTTTTCCTTCGTTTCAAATATAAGTTTTCTAAAGATTCAACTACACACTACATACGAGTACAACACAAAATAAACAATTTTATATTTTAAAGTGTGTTTACATACATTCATATTTAATAAAGAAAAATAAAAAATATATATTTAGGAACCAATTGTTTACGAAACAGAGAAAGTATTAATCTGCAACTGCAACGGCCACCCAAGTGGTTCGTTGCCACAGTTCGCACAGGATGACATGCTGCCGTTGAGCTTGCGCCGGTCAGCAACTACTTGCATCCTGAATCAGGCCCGAATCGTCAAGTTTGAAGCCGGTGGATGGGATCGCGAAGCGGCTAGGCTAGTTGTGATGTGAGCTGGATTGAAGCGGCCTGCCGGTGGATGGGATTTGCTTCTCTCCATCTCTCTCTCTTGGTGCGGAAATGATTTGCGTATGACGATGCATGTCCGAAGCACGTACGACGATGCATCCGCATCGTGAGCTAGCTAACCCGCTGAAAGACATACGGCTTGATTTGATGGTCGTACGTGGTTCGGATGAGAATCGTCGTACGTGTAGCACTGCTCCTCTTGGTGCCCATGATCATGATGGCCTTTACCTGTTTTCAGTGTCCTCCGTCAGCCGGTGACCCCAGCATATACCCTTTTCCGTTTTGAACTCGATGCACGCTTTGGTCTTTTTTAGACAGGGCATCAACAAAAGGTTTACTTCAGTGCAAAAAATAACAAATAAAAGGTTTACTTTAATATACCGGGTCAGTCTCTCAGAGATACTTACCAAGATAGAATATGTGTGTGTACGTTCATAGAAATGAGTGTATGCACGTGTATATAAACACTTGCTTCTGTACTGTATTTAAAAAAAATACTTGCTCCGTCTCACAATATAAAAGCATTTTTACACAAAAACAATCATATATTACGAGACGAAAGGAGTGGCATCTAGTGTCGTAATTTTATATATTGTTATTATTTGCAATATATATAGCAGATAATTAGAGGGGAGCATATTCGTGGAAGTGGGGGATGCTAGTGACACTTGTACCCCACATGATGTTTGCCTATTTGAGCATAGTCAAACATAAAAGAGTACAAATGGATATTGTATTTATTTTAGTACGACATATATGCTATTTGCTAGTAGTACATCTTAAATGATACTACATCCAGACTCGTTGACCCTACACCACTAACTAGAGTAAGCTTGACTTAAACTCGTGTTGCCTCTCATAGTTGAAAACTGGTACTATAACTTCTTTTCCATTTTACTTCCCATACCGTCTTTGTTTGCAGTCCAACTTCTAAAAGCATCTACAACCGGTAAATATAATCCCTTATATGTTTGTGAACGGTCTTGTCAGTGATCGGGCGTGTTTATTTTGAGTCCTTACTTTTTCATCTGCGCAACCACGTTTCTCATAATGTTTTCATATAAAGAGAGAGAAAAATATGAATAAGGAAAGCGAAAGGTGGTCGCGTCCTATGTGACCGACCGACCGGACGTGCCCACACATGTTAATGAACCCCTCGTATCGTCCTCATATTTAAGACAAATACGAGGGATACCAATCAATCTGAACGTTTGGGACGAGTATGAGGGGTCCGATTAAGTCACATTTTTGTGACTAGATGGCCTGCCCGGACGTGTCTGCGAGGCCTTGTATCCGTCTCATATTTGAGATGGATACGAGGGGTGTCGGTCAGTCCGGGTGTTTGAGACGGATATGAGGGGTTCGATTGGATCGTGTTTCATGACCGGATGACTTGCCCGTGCGTTTGAGACAGATATAAGGGTTCGGTTATAGATGCCCTGACTATGCATATTTATGACGTCTATAGTAAAACTTCATAAGTTTGACTAATTTTATACTAAAAAATAGAGTATTGATCTATATATATTACTAAATAATACAATGTAAAATAATTCATGATAGACCTAATGATATTTATTTCGTATTGTAAATGCTTATATTCGTTATTCTATAAACTCAAAAAGTTTTACTTAAGAAAAACCCAATGCAGGAAGTAAATAAAAACAAAGGGAGCCTGTTCTAACTTCCAAAAAATAATAAATGGTAAAAGGTTGTACTAAATCAACAATAACTAATTTGGAATGAAGGATTTCTAAATTTCACCTACGAGTTGACGAGACCAGTAACAATCAATCATGAAACAACTATGCACTGATTAATCATTACAAAAATACTAGGTTGTATGAAATGTGCATTTCTTAAAATTTCGTACTGTACTAAATTTTAAGATATCATTTTTACTTTTCAGAAATTGAAATCGATTGGCCGGACGTATCCCCAATTTGTCCGTCCGCGCAGCCACACTCTTTTTTTTTTTCTTATTTGTCTGATCACTTGCATGTGATTGGTGAAGCAAAAAAAAAAAAGAAAAGAAAAGGAATGAATAAAGAAAAAGAAAAGATGGTCCAAAGTGTGGTCACGTCCTACGTGACGGACTGACCGGACGCGTCCGAGCACATCTGCGAGTCTTTATATCCTCTATATTTGAGATGGATATAAGGATTGACGAACAGCTCAGACGTATAGCGATGATATGAAGGATCCGATTGAGTTATTTTTTCACTTTTTTTATTCGATCATTGATCGGACGTGTTTGCGGAGTATGAAAGGTCGTTTAAGGCGTATTGTAGATGTTTTAAGATTACACTAATGCATAGATCACAACCTTCAACTTTAAGTTAAAGCAAAAAAAAACTTGTACTAGGCTAGTCTAGATCCGTTTAGTACTAATCAAGTAATATACATAGCTTTGTGTGCCACACAGCAAGGATCAGAGTGGAAAATGGACAACAAGTGGAGATAGATAAACTAAACACATCCCTATCAAAGCCAGACTATATCTACGGATATAAACAAAAACCAGAATACATCTCCGAGGACTGAACAGGACCCTCGAGCAACCGTCCTCGATCCGTCGTACGTGACGCCGCCCCACCGCTGTCACCCAATTAAACAATCATTCTCCTGAATCAAACAATGGAATTTCACAGAGCCTTCCCATCTCACAAAACACATCTCCATAGTTATCAAAAAAAAAAAACATCTCCATAGATCCACATCCACCGCCCACAAATAAAAAATAAATCATCATACGTACGTCCATATATAGTTTTTTAATAAAAAATCTAAAAACTTATATTTGGAAACAGAGAGAATACGTCCTAATATCAAACAATGGAATTTAACATTGCCTTCGCATCTACAGTACATCCACCGCCCAAAAGTATAAAATAAAAAATCGCTATACGTACTAGTACGTCCTATCTCTCTCCTCCCCCCCTCCCCTCCCTCCTTCCTCCTGTCCTCCCCATGGCCATCTTCCTCCCTCGTCTTCTTCCTCCACAGCAGCAGCAGCAGTAGAGTGAAGGGAGATTCCTCCTCCTCCTCCTCTCTCTCTCTCTCTCTCTCTCTCTCTCTACAGTTCTACGGCCTCGAGATCAAAAATATCTGCGAAAGAGACCCCATGAGCAAAAGCGTGAGTGACGGCGGCACGCCTCCGCTCACCTAACCAAGCCCGTCGCCCGTCCTTAAACAAAGCCTTCTCGCCTCGCTCGCATCACGGCCCCTTGCTCCTTATCACCTCCTACCTCACTCCCTCTCCCCCCACCTCCCGCCGCCGCCATGGCCCAAGCCTGGGCCTTCCTCCTCCTCCCGGCGCTCGCCCTCGCCTCCTACGCCTCCCACCTCCTCCTCCCCGCCTATATAACCACCCCCCTCTGCGGCGGCGGCGATGGAGCCAGATCCTTCTTCCTCTGCGCGCAGGCACCCAAGGACCAGGACCAGGACCCATCTCCTGCCAGCACCATGTACAAGACCGCCTTCCACTTCCAGCCCGCCAAGAACTGGATGAACGGTATGTATATACGGAGCATATGCTAATTGATCCCATCTCTGAATTCTTCCTTTCCTTTTCGAGCTTCCCCTGTGAATTGTTTCCCTTTTTGATTGAGCTCCCTCTCTGCTTTGTGCCGTCTGGTTGACTCTTGTCCGCGCCAAGGGCCAATCAGAGAGCCTCTCTCATCTATTCATCTCATCCCGTGCGCCTCCCTTCTTCGTGATCCAACGAAAAGCAGGCGATCTGATTGGTTCAACATACTAGCCACCGATCTCGATTTCGCCTGCGGATAACAAATACTAGCAGTACACTCCACGTGTTAAAATGTGTACTTACTCAGTAGTACGTGTTGCTTTTGGCAGTAGCACTGTCATTACAGAGCTGCCCATGTTTGCTCCACTGTTTGTTAGTGTTGCTTTTGGTCAGAGGTCATTCGGTTAGGCAGCACAGAAGCATCCATTGCACAAATGGTGAATTATTACTGTCGGAAGAGAAAGTGGTATGCGCCTTCTCACCAAGGTGGATGGCACTTGCATCCTAGTGTTGTCTGAAAATGTCCATGTTTTGCTCCATTGTCAGTGTTATTTCTGGTCAGAAAGCATTCAGTGATTTAGGCAAACTGGGCAGATCTGTTGTACCCATACGACACAAGGGAAGCACTGACCTGTTGGTTCTTGTTTGTGGCGAGGCCAATCGGAGAGCCTCTACGATTTGGTGTGCTTTTCTTCTTGTTGGTCCAAGAAAAAAAGCAAGTGATCTGAACTGTTATGTTTTTCCCTGCTGGAGAAGCTAAGTCAAATCTAGTAGCTGATCTCAATTTTGTGTGCTAATATTCAACACTTGTATACTCCACGTGTAAAAATATGTACTAGTACATGATATTCTTGGCAGAAGCATCGTTGCAAAACTGTTTTTTGTGTCAAAAATAATTAGACGAGGGATAATAAGGTTGGTAGCCAGCTCATTGCTTGTTCAGGTCTCTGTTGCTGGATGCTGCACACAGTAGGTGTTCAGTGCAAGGGCGCTGCAGTTAGATTTTGAGTGGTACTGTCATAATATGACGATAGACTTATTCTTTTGACGCTTCCATAAAACAGATTATTCATCATTGCAAAGATGGTGAATTAATTTCATAGATAGTGTTGTGTATCTTCTCACCGAGGTGCATGCCACCTGAAAATGTGGACATTTGCTCCAGTGTTAGTATTATTTTTGGTCAGGAAGCGTTCAGTTAGGCAAAGCATGGCGCTTTTATCTTCTATACCAGGCCAAACTACAACACCAGAATTATGTGCATATCTGTTATATACCCATAAGAAAGTAATAAAGTACCGGCCCGTTTTGGAATAAGGTACTGCCTGTTTTGGAATCTAGAATATCTTTGGTCCTGTTTTACCAATTATCATATCCTATTAATTGTGCATCTCTTGCAAGTCACTGACATTCTCTTACCTTTTTCAAACATCTGATGGATTGGTGAAATCTACGACAATACAAAAGATCCATCTGGTATGAATATCTCAGGCACAGAAACTTCTAAGTAAAAAGGAGAAGAATTCGAAGCATTCTACAACTCATACTGCCTTTGTGCAACTTTCAGGACCGATGTACTTCAATGGCATCTACCATGAATTCTACCAGTATAACCTCAACGGCCCCATTTTTGGTGACATAGTTTGGGGCCATTCGGTTTCAACAGACCTCGTCAACTGGATTGGGCTTGAACCCGCGTTAGTACGGGATACCCCAAGTGACATAGACGGTTGCTGGACCGGCTCAGTCACCATTCTGCCCGGTGGTAAACCGGTCATCATATACACTGGTGGCAACATAGATCAACATCAGACGCAAAACATCGCGTTTCCCAAAAACCGGTCTGACCCGTACCTGAGGGAATGGATCAAAGCAGCCAATAACCCGGTGCTCCGACCGGATGAACCAGGGATGAACGTGATTGAGTTCAGGGATCCGACAACCGGTTGGATCGGACCGGATGGACATTGGAGGATGGCAGTTGGTGGTGAGCTGAACGGCTACAGTGCTGCACTTTTGTACAAGAGTGAAGACTTTCTGAATTGGACAAAAGTTGATCACCCACTGTATTCACATAATGGATCCAATATGTGGGAGTGTCCGGATTTCTTTGCGGCATTGCCGGGCAATAATGGTGGACTGGACCTGTCCGCAGCGATCCCGCAAGGCGCCAAGCATGCCCTCAAAATGAGCGTGGATTCCGTTGACAAGTACATGATTGGGGTGTATGATCTTCAACGTGATGCCTTTGTGCCAGATAATGTCGTAGATGACCGTCGGCTGTGGTTGAGGATAGATTACGGCACTTTCTATGCTTCAAAATCATTCTTCGACTCGAAAAAGGGCAGGAGGATTGTATGGGGTTGGTCCAGGGAGACAGATAGTCCTTCAGATGATCTTGCAAAGGGTTGGGCAGGACTCCATGTAAGGAAATCTTCCCCTAATTGGCTGTGCTTCATATTGAAATAATGATGTAACTGATTTAGTAAATTAGTGTAGCATTTTTAACCTCAGTTTTTATTACATTTAGACAATCCCCAGGACAATTTGGTTAGCCGCCGATGGCAAGCAGTTGTTACAATGGCCAGTTGAGGAGATTGAGTCCCTTCGAACAAATGAAATCAACCATCAAGGACTAGAGCTCAACAAGGGAGACCTATTTGAGATTAAGGAAGTTGACGCCTTTCAGGTAGTTTCCTTTTCACAGATGCTTACTTGGTCTTCCGAAGAATCCTTTTTTTACTTAAGAAAAGTTCTATGCCAGTAAAAGCTGCAGGGTCTTCTGATAATAACTAATTATGGATAGCACTATCTCTGTAACTAAATGTAAGTTGAACTGCAAAAACGTCTTATATTTAGTTACAGAGGTAGTACATTTTTGGAAACAAAAGGATAGGCATACATACTTAAGCTTTGGTGTGTTATGTATTTTTCAGAGCAACTGTAGCTAATCAGGCGCACATTTTCTTGAAACAGGCTGATGTAGAGATAGATTTTGAGCTGGCGTCCATCGATGAAGCCGAACCTTTTGATCCTTCCTGGCTTTTGGACCCCGAGAAGCATTGTGGGGAAGCGGGTGCATCGGTTCCTGGTGGTATAGGTCCATTTGGACTTGTTATTCTGGCCTCCGACAACATGGACGAGCACACTGAGGTGTATTTCAGAGTGTACAAGTCACAGGAAAAGTACATGGTACTCATGTGCTCTGACCTAAGAAGGTCAGTGATTATGTCTCCTGCCGTAATTTTGGTTAGTCTTCTCTATAAACGTCTGAAAACTAAACTGAAATATTATCTTTTGTGTGCACAGGTCTTCCCTGAGACCAGGACTGGAGAAACCAGCCTATGGAGGCTTCTTTGAATTTGATCTTGCAAAGGAAAGGAAGATATCACTCAGAACCCTGGTAAGCTGGGAGGCTCTGCCATTTCTCCTGTTATTCATTTCCTACATGTCAGAACTGAAAATGGATGGCTGGATGCTGCCTTGCAGATTGACCGGTCGGCGGTGGAGAGCTTCGGTGGCGGGGGTAGGGTTTGCATCACATCCAGAGTTTATCCGGCGGTGCTCGCCAACGTCGGCAGGGCACACATTTACGCTTTCAACAACGGAAATGCCATGGTCAGGGTGCCACAGCTCAGCGCATGGACCATGAGGAAGGCACAAGTGAATGTGGAGAAGGGTTGGAGTGCTATTTAAAGCAGAGGAGCAATTCGATTTTCTCGATTCTTTTACTATCATTCATGAGCATTGCCTGGCAGAAATAAGGACATTCAGCAGGAAAAAATAGCCTGTCATTTCTTTGATGATCTCTAGTATTCATATATTGTAGTTACTACTTAGTAAGCCCTTCCCATCTCAATTACTTGTACCAATTCAATTACTTGTACCAATTTTTATAGAAACGCACACTAGTCATAAAATTCACGGGATGAGTACTTTAGTCACACATAAGAATCTCTTGAAATGTTTTGAAGTGGCTACAAAACTCTGTGAGCAAAACTGTCATGGGAAAATCTAACCAGAGGCGCCGCTCCGCGGACTCCCCGTGCGGGGTGATGAATCGTGCGGCTGCATGCGTGCGACCGCCCACCGGTTACTGTTCAAATTTCAACATTTCTTTTTTACTAGCGACGATTTCCTCCGTTTCCCTCCCACGCCCATTCCTCTCCCACGCCTGCCTGTGAGCTTAATCCCGCGCGACGAAGGCGGGTCCCGGGAGCTCAATCCCGTGCGACGAAGGGCAGATCTCGCGAGCTCAATCCGACACGACGAAGGCGGATCCCACGAGCTCAATCCCGTGCGACGAAGGGCAGATTTCGCGAGCTCAATCCGGCGCGACGAAGGGTGGATCCGCGCCGGCGCCGGCGCCCGGCAACTCCGGTGAGTCCACTCTCTTGTTCCCCTTGCGGGGATGGTGGGTTGGGCGGGGTCGATCTGGTCGTCGGCTGCACAGGGGTGGGGCGGGGATTCATAGGGGGATCCGCCCTTCGTCGCGGTTGGTGTTGCGCGGTTTCCGGTGAGGTGCCACGGCCACGGATCCATCCGACGGACGCCCCTCTAGCATGGCAAGCTCGGAAGTTCTTTTTTGGCATCTTGGTGAAACTAATTTGGCAATCACGTACATCTAATTTGACAACTAGATGTGAGTTGAACACAGCATATCTCTAGCACGACAAGTGCCGCAACTTGATACAACCTTTTGCATCTTTTTTGTGGTTGTCTAACACAGGTAATTTGACAACTAGGGGGATGTAATTGGACAACTAGGCAATGATGTACGTACCAAAAATCCAAGCATGGCAAGCTTGGCAACTAAATCAGGCAATTCATCACAATTAATCTGACAAGTACGTTAGATAAGTATAGCAAATCCAGGTTTTGGTAACTACTTTTTGTTTTTCCTCCACCAATGCATTTCTTCTTCTTTGTTTTTCCCTTTTGTCCTTCGCAGCCGGGATGTGAAGCAGCATCACAAGAGTAAAAAGCAAGAGTACACAAAAAAGGTGGATCAGTTGGGCAATCAGGGACTCATGGATGCTTAGCCAATCTGCTCAGCAGATAGTAGGATTTTTCTGACGCGGGTAATGCATTTCAACGGACGCCACATATACACTTTTATGCAGTTAATATGGCAACAAAGTATTTGTAATTCGGCAATCACTTTTTTTAATCTGGCAGCTAAGAAGTTGTAATGTGGTGATTAAGCATGTTTTTGTGCTACGACAATTAAGTATTTGTAAACTGAAGTCGGGAGAACTAATTACTTGCAATCTGAGAACTAATTAATTGGATTTTTGGAACTATTTTTTCAACCTGACAACAAATGTCACCTGATGCATGTACCTAGAGCCGGTGTTATACTCTTTTAGTAAGCATGGATAGTGCTACTACTATTGTAGCTAGCGCTGCTACATGTAATCTTCTCTTTTTTATATTATTCATGCACACATGTACCGTTTTTGTCAATATGTTTTGATGCATGCGCTGCTGCCTGACAGAAGAAGATAAAACACGCGTCAAAACATGCATTTTATGGGATGGTAGAGGCCGTCGCATGGGAAAACCTATGTGCGGCGCCGCTACATAGTCAGTCCCAACTGTCATATACCCCTCGCCGAGCTGAGGTGTCCTGCTGAGTTGTGACTAGTCTTTCATGGTAGGAAGTTCAATGAAAAAGAAACATTTGACCCTTGCATCGTCCCTATGTGGGGTAATTCAAGGGTGACTAGGGTATCCGCTCCCTTCCCTTTTTTCCCTCATCATCGCCGGAGGCAGTCCCTGGGTCTGCTTACACAGCCGCCGATGAGGGTTGTTGCTCCCTTACTTAGGCGGAGGGACTTTGGGCGCCGAGGCGGCAATAGCGGGTGGGGAGGCGATATCATCTGAGCGGAAGGGTGTCTGTGATGCGGGCCGGCGAGTGTGGTGGGTGGTTCGTGGGCTACGACAATGGTCTCTCGCATCATATCTAAAGGTCGGTGGCCCATCTTCCCTCTGATATGCTATACTCTGTTTTAGTGCTTGCGTGTGGGCGCCCTTCCATTGTGCGGTGGTTCGTCACCCTCGATCTTGCACAAGATCCCTTCCCCGACATCATCGCCACGGTGGTTCATCAAGTCCCCGAGCCTTCTTAGCGGCTATAACACTTCCTCTGTATGCTTGTCAGTTTTCCTTGAGCTCTTCATTCCTTTGGTTTCAATATCTTTTCTTGACTGGTCATCAACGGGCAACAACATTGTAGCTGTCAAGATCTGCCCGCCGTGGCAAGGGAGCAACGTGGAGTTGTTTTGCCTTGGTGGCTTTAAGACCATGCATTTCGTATATTCAGGGTGAACGACTCCTTCGTGTGACGATGTGACGTCCTTGAAACCCAAAGGAGCGGGTAGGGTCCCTCTTCGGTGAGGGAGAAAGAAGGTGTGGGATCTTCGTGGTTCCTAAGGCATTGCATCGATAGTAACGTTCTTTAGATAGCTGGCTGTTCGTTTTGTGGTGTATTTGTCTTCCGGTTCGGTGACCAAGTGCGAAGGGCTATCCATCTTTGAGTGACACAACTTACTTTCGGTTTGAGTGCTTGTTGAGTTGGTTGTGTTGTAAGTTTTTTTGTTACATCCTTGTAACTTTTGGTTCTTGGCTTTTCTTTTTTCATTGCTCACTGCTCCATTGCCGTACTTTTTGGTTGTAATCTTAATCAGTTAATGAATTTTTTAATGTAAAGTCGGGCTCTTGAAGTGACTGTTCATCCTAATGATTTTATCATGGTGGTTTTTGCGATAAGCCGGTTCAAGTCGGTATTACCTAAGTGCGGCATTCCGTCGAACACCTTAAGCCCAGTGTGCCCACGCCCGGCCACCACAGCTCTCGAGGCGCTCGCCGCCAGGCACGCGATGCCGCTCATGCTGCTCCGCCTCGGCTCCGTTCCGCCGAGGACCGTGCGGCTGCGCCTGCGCGAGTACTCCGACGAGCAAGAAAAGAACCCTACCCTGCGTGGGCTGCCGCTTTCCGGCCGGCCGCCCCACTATTCGTTCGCCATGCCCAGCCGGCCAGCCCCGCGCGGCAGAGGGCAGTCCAATCTTCCCCTTCCTCCCCTTCTTGGATTGAAATCTTGGTTGACGGCTTCCTCCGCAGCCCCGGCGAGGCGGCGATCGCCCTGTCCGTCCAGTCCAGGTCTTGAGGAGGGGAGCAACCCCGGCGGACGGCGCCCAGTCAAATTCCGCCGCAGCAGCTCGCATGCAGAGCAAAGGTATCCCTGCTGCTCATCTCAACCCCGCTAGCAAACGCCACCGTTCGATACCTCGATTGAAATTCAGTGTTGTTTCATTCCCTTAGCCTTGTAATAATTCTGCAGTTTTTGTAAATGCTGAAACGAATTTAGTAACTTTTGTTTCTATGCAATTTTACAGGAAGGCAAAATGAGTAAGAGAAACGAGACAATGCCATTATTTTTTTCAAGTTCAAACCACGGGATCCACGGTAGCAGGTCCTTTAGCTCAAACAATTGATACCATGCCTCGAATTATATCTATTGAGGATGTATCGATTTGCATTTCAAATCATTGAAGGTTTACCTTCTTCTACTATTGAAGATGTACTTATGGTTATGGGAAGCTCCGATCAATGAATCATTTGATTTGGTACCATCTTTTGTATCATTTATGCTATATATCTTTTTTGATATGTTTTACTTTATTATTAGTTGAACCATCATTGAACAAATACTGCCGTCGAATATTGTGTTTGGGATCTATGCAACATAGTTCGACTTTTGTATACCTTCAAATTGGGTTTTAGGTGTTTTTGACCATTAGTTTCTCGCCTGAGGCGTCAGCCAATCCTGGCTCAGCCATTGGCGCTAAGTCCATCCGACTCGGCGCTGTATGCCGCTGTGCCGCCCACATGCACCGCAGCTGCCTCGGTGCTCATTCTCTGCCACGACATTTCCTCCATTTCCTCTCTAAACCAGGGCACTGCCTCTTTCCAGCACGGCGACGAACACCTTGAGCCCATGCCAGTGCCGCTGCCCTCCTCCTCCTCTTGCAGCCTCTTCGTCTGCAGCAGCAAAGAGGGAGATTCCTCCTTTGTCTAGACTGTCCACACTCTCCGGAGGTCCCCCAGAAAAATCTATCTGAAAGAGACTCTTGAGTGTCACCTAACTAAACAACTTCTTAAACGACAACGCCTTCACATGTCACAACATGCCCCCATAAATCTTTGATCTCTTCTACTCACTCCCCACTCTCCCATTCCTTCTGTTGCCATGGCGCTACCTTGGGCCTTCGTCCTCCTCTCTGCCCTATTCTTCCTCTCCTCCTGTGTATCTAACCTCTTCTCCAGCAGCAGCAGCAATGGGAGTGGAGGGAGATGCTCCCTCTGTCCACAGTCTCCAGAGGTCTCATTCTGTCCACAGTCTCCAGAGGTCTCCCTCTCTCCACAGTCTCCAGAGGTCCCCTCTATTTTCAGCATGAGGTACAAGACTGCCTACCACTTCCAGCCTTCCAGGAACTGGATCAATGGTATGTTCATGTGATCATGTCTCTGGTTTGGTTTCATCTCTGCTTATTTCCTTTAGGCTTCATCTATGTTTTCTGGATCATCTGTTTGGTGTATGCCACTCTGCTTTCGTGTGCCTTTTTTGTTCTTGGTCCACGAAAAATCATGTGAGCTGATTGTTTAGTAGCTTCCCCACGTGGAGAAGCCAAGTTTAACACACTACCCAATCTTATATGTATAAATAATATATGCTTGTTAAAATGTAGTACAGTACATAATATTTTTGGCAGTAGTATCATTACAGAACTGCCTTTTGTGGAGAGGGAAAATTTGGTGGCCAGCTCATTGCTTGTGCAAGTCTCTTGCTGAATGCTGCAGTTAGATTTTGAGTAATAATGCCATAATATGATGATAGCCATGGATGCTTGCGCAAAACAAAAGTTATGCATTGCAGAAGTAGTGATATGTATCTCCTCGCTAAGATTTATGCCACTTCCCTTTCGTATTGTCCGTATTTGCTCAGTGTTAGGCAAAGCGTAACACTTTTCCCTTCCGTAACTGGCCACGTGGATCATTCTACATCTATTGCAAGGCACTGACATTCTTTATTTTTATTTTTATAATCGATCGGCGATCCTTGGAAATCTACAACCATACAAAAGATCCATGTGGTATGAATATCTCAGGCACAAACACTTCTAAATAAAAAGAGTGAATTCCGCTTTTTACCTTGTAGTTGTACATTTGTGACACATATTACCCCATTTAGTGGAACTTTTATCGAAATATCAGATTTAGGTGACTTTTAACACGGTAATTCCTCAGATTTACATTTTTCTTGTTTATGTTAGATAGGATTGGCATGTTGCGTTAATGATTCGTAGAAAAATCTGTAAAGATCAGAGGACATCGTTGACGATCATGTCCAGACTTCTCTTGTCCATCTGTTCCATTCCTCATCATCGTCCATATATTTTTGGACCCTGGACGTCACCTCACACCTTGCCTGATGGACATGCATCAGAAAACGAGTGTCCAAAGCTTACAAAAGGGGTATTATAGACGAATTTCCACTCGATGGGGGTAATTAGTGTCACAAATGTACAACTACAGGGTAAAAAGAGGAATTCACTCAAATATAAAAGGAGTTGAAGTATTCTACCACTTATACTAACTTCATAAACATTTCAGGCCTAATGTACTACAAAGGCATCTACCATAATTTCTACCAGTATAATCCCTATTGCGCCCTCTGGTGTTGGGGTGACATAGTTTGGGGCCATTCGGTTTCGACAGACCTCGTCAACTGGATCCAACTTGAACCCGTGATAGAACCGGATAACCCGAGTGACACAGACGGCTGCTGGACCGGTTCAGCCACAATTCTGTCTGGTGGTCAACCGGTCATCTTATACACCGGTGGCAGCAAAGATAAGTGTCAGGTCCAAAACCTTGTGCTTCCGAAGAACCCATCTGACCCGTACCTGAGAGAATGGACCAAAATAGGCAATAACCCAGTGATCCAACCGGTAGTACCGGGTTTGAACAGAAGCCAGTTCAGGGATCCAACGACCGGTTGGATCGGACCAGATGGACTCTGGAGAATAGCAGTTGGTGCTCAGCTGAAAAGCTACACTGCTGCACTTTTGTATAAGAGTGAAGACTTTCTGAGTTGGACTACAGTTGATCACCCATTGTATTCACATAACTCATCCAATATGTGGGAGTGCAATATGTGGGAGTGCCTGGATTTCTTTGCAGTATTGCCGGGCAATAACAGTGGACTGGACATGTCCGCAGCAATCCTAAGAGGCACCAAGTATGCCCTCAAAATGAGTGTGGGTTACTTTGACAAGTACTTGATTGGAGTGTATGATCTCAAACGAGATGCCTTTGTGCCAGATACTATCGTAGATGACTGTCGGCTGTGGCTGAAGATAGATTACGGCAATTTCTATGCTTCAAGGTCATTCGTCGACTCGAAAAAGGGCAGGAGGATCATATGGGGTTGGTCTAAGGAAGCAGATCGTCATTCAGATGATGTTGCAAAAGGTTGGGCAGGAATCCATGTAAGCAAATCCGCCCCTAATTGGCTGTGCTTCATATCATCTGAAATAACGATTTAACTGATTTAGCAAATCAGGGTAACATCTTTAAGTTCAATTTTATTATGTTTAGACAATCCCCAGGACGATTTGGTTAGACAGCGATGGCAAGCAGTTGCTGCAATGGCCAGTTGATGAGATTGAGTCCCTTCGAACAAATGAAATCAACCATCAAGGACTAGAGCTCAACAAGGGCGATCTGTTTGAGATCAATGGAGTCGACACTTTTCAGGTAGTTTCCTTTTCACAGCCAGGCTTACATGGTCTTCGAGAGTTTTTTTTTTCAAAAAGTGACATGCCATTAAGAACTGTAGGGCCTTCTCATAATTACTAATTATATAACTGTGCATTTGTGCAGCAAAAGGATTGGTAAATATTCTGTGTGTTGTTTATTTTTCAGAGCAACTGTAACTAATCAGACACAAGTTTTCTTGAAATAGGCGGATGTGGAGATAAATTTTGAGCTGACATCCATCGATGACGCCGATCCTTTTGATCCTTCCTGGCTTTTGGACCCCGATAAGCATTGCTGCGAAGCAGGTGCATCGGTTCATGGTGGTATAGGGCCATTTGGACTTGTTATTCTGGCGTCCAACAACATGGATGAGCACACTGCCGTGCACTTCAGAGTCTACAAGTCACAGCAAAAATACATGATACTCATGTGCTCTGATCTAAGAAGGCCAGTAATGCCTATGGTTTTTGCCTTTATTTTGGTTAGTCTTCTCCATAAACGTCTGAAGCAAATTGAAATATTTTCTTTTCTTTGCACAGGTCTTCCATGAGATCAGGACTGTGCACACCAGCCTATGGAGGCTTCTTTGAATTTGATCTTGAAAAGGAAAGGAAGATATCTTTGAGAACTCTGGTAAGCTGGGAGGCTCTGTCATTTGTCCTGTTGTTCAAGTCATGCACTTCATATCAGAATTAAAATGGATGTATGGATGCTTCTGTGCAGATTGATCGGTCGGCGGTGGAGAGCTACGGAGGGGGTGGCAGGGCCTGCATCACAGCCAGAGTTTATCCAGTGTTTCTCGCTGTTGACGGCAAGGCCCACATGTATGCCTTCAACAATGGAAGCACCACGGTGAGGGTGCCACAGCTCAAGGCATGGACCATGAGGAAAGCAAAGGTGAATGTGGAGTGATTATTGTCACAGAAGAGCAATGTGGCTGAGATGTAGAAGTGGCTTGTTTCATGCGATGCACACGAAAGTTTACCCTCTATCTATGATGCAGTGGTCAGCTATGAAGTGGAATCGCGGGCATTATAAATTGCTCAACTATGTATGGTTATCTTTAGTGAATTGGCATTCTGTGTGTGTGTTCATTAACATGAAGACATAAAGACTTGCTTGTATTAATAAGTACCTTCCACTTGGATCTTGCTTGTTTACAATCTGTGTGTTTTCGTTCATAGTTTTTTTCCGATTGATTTTCCATGTTTGCTTTCACTGGAATTCAGGGAGGCCTGGATGCGATTTCTAATGTTTGAAGCTAACCTCTTACTGTATGAAATAAACATGCCACTTTGAGATTTGCAAAATTTCAAAACACTTTTTATTGATTGGTTCGGCAATCGCAGCCATTCAACATCATATGACCCCTTGGTCCATATGCTATTCAGCTCCTTATTTGGAAGGTCACTTGGCGTTACCTACAGCACCACCTCTTATAGCACCAAGTTTTACATTCCGCTATGCCTTCCGCATGTGCAAAAAATGGTCAATGCGAGCACAAGACCATGAGAACAAATGAATATTCTTTGTGTCAATATGAAAAAGAGTGCATATATAACATCAATGTACAGGAGAATTCATCAATAAACAGAGAAAAAAAATGCAATGCAAGTAAGGCGATCCATGGACTTACTGGTGGGTGCCACTGATGGATGGCAGGCGAAGTCATTGCTGCAAACCATGAGGCAGGCGGCGAGGGATTCTTCCCTGTAGCCGATGGCATCGGCTTTTGCAATTTTCCACGCAATCGACTTTGCAGCGCCACCAAGGGACACTCTGATTGCACTTGTCGTGGCACGGCTGGTAGCAGTCACAAAAGGACTTGGCGGCCACCCTTTGCTGGGACAAGACTGACATGATAAGGATCAGGTACAGTGCGGCAATGGCGGCAACCCTCTTCTTCTTCACCTTCATCTTCTTTCCTTAATTCGACCCACAAGCTGTGAGTAGAGGAGAGAAAGGGACCTACTGTGGAGTGCAAAGTTGTCGATCGATAATATATCCTCGTCGTGCGAGTATGGAGCTTGTTGTCAAGCCTTTGTCCCTTATATGGACGTGTAGGTAGGAAGTTGGTGTAGGCGTTTGGGAGTTTGGACACTTGTTTCCCGTCGATGCCATGTTGCGCCAAATGTTCAATCTGGTCCAGGTAGTTGGCACCAGTTGACAACTGGTTTAGTGGAGATGATAAATCTACTCCTAGTCAGCATCAAGATATTAATTTGAAATAATAAATGCCAGGTCAAGGTAGTTGGAAACTGGTCGTTCAGTGTGATGGTAAATGAAGCTGGCACCCACTAGTGGAAAACGGGCCTTTGGCCGGGACCCTTTAGTCCCGACCTGTCTCTGGGCCGAGACTAAAGGCCCGGCCACGTCGCCCCAATTCTCAATGCCTCCCTCGAGGCTTTAGTCCCGGCCCGTAAGGAGCCTTTAGTCCCGGTTCGTGTCCTAAACCGGGACTAAAGGGCTACGCGGTGGGCAGTGGTGGTGGCAACCGTTCGTATCCCCCTTTAGTCCCGGTTGGTGGCTCAACCCGGGACTAAAGGCCTAACACGTGGCCTGCCGTAGTGGTGGCAACCGTTTGTATACCTCTTTAATCCCGGTTGGTGGCTCAACCCGGGACTAAAGGCCCAAACGGTTTGCATCCCGCGTCGTTTCGGGCGATGAAAAGCACGAACCGAAGCAGAGTCGCCATTTCTCTGTTTCTTCTTCTCTCTCGCTCTCGCTCTCTGTTCTTCTCCTCTCTTCTTCCCTTCTCTTCTTCCACCATGCCAACTCGCTTTGAAGAGGTGCTCGCACATGGCACGACCATGCTCGATGTCGTGTACACGAACGAGAGCAGGGAGATGCCGTTTTTTCTTGAACAGTTGAAGGAACGATGGCTTGACGCCGCAATGGATCATGAGAAGTTCTTGGGGCTTGATCTGGAGTACACGGCCGATCAACGCGGTGTTGCCGTCATCCAACTATGCTTCGCACACCATGTCTTGATCTTCCAATGGGCGAGGTAAGTTTTGAGGCTTTCTTTGATCCAAGATAATGACATTGTAAATTTATTTGTTTCAATCATAGTTGGTTCCCTTCAAATAGTTGTAGTGAAACAATTTTGATTAGTTGAAGGGGAACACAATCTAATTGGAATAGTGTTCCATAATCTGAAAAATCGTATTAGAATCAACTAGTGTTTAATATGTTCCATTGGAATCATAGTTGGTTCCCTTCAAATAGTTGTAGTGAAACAATTTTGATTAGTTGAAGAGGAACACAATCTGATTGAAATAGTGTTCCATAATCTGAAAAATCGTATTAGAATCAACTAGTGTTTAATATGTTCCATTGGAATCATAGTTGGTTCGCTTCAAATAGTTGTAGTGAAACAATTTTGATTAGTTGAAGGGAACACAATCTGATTGGAATAGTGTTCCACAATCTGAAAAATCTGATTGGTTCAATATGTTCCATTGAAATCATAGTTGTAGTGATACAATTTTATGCGGTGTTCTTTGATCCAAGGTTATGAAAATTGCATATAACTAGTGATCTCTCTAGGTTCCATTGGATAGCAATATGATATGTCATAGTCATGAAAATTGCATATAGCTAGTGATCTCTCTAGGTTCCATTGGATAGCTATAGTGATCTCTCTAGGTTCCATTGCATATGTTCTATTTGAATCCTAAAGATAATTTTCTCTTTAGTTGTAGTGAAACATGTTTCCTTATTGCAGCAGTATGTAACATTTATTCCATTTTAATTTGTTTCTGTTGCAGTAGTGACAAGCATTGTCCAGAACTCATGGACTTCCTTCGCAGCGGCATCACTTTTGCTACCGTTGACATAAGGAACGACAAGCTGAAGATGAGGTACATCTTCAGTATTGAGATACCAACTGGTTGCCTCATTGATCTCCAAACGGTATTCAGGCTTCGACATGTCAGGACTTCGATGGCTCATATGGCAGTTGCCTTGATCGACGAGGAATATGGTGATATGAAGACCAGTTTCCCAAAGTCTCAGCACAAACTTTGGGAGAAGGCCCCACTTGATCGTATCAACATTGAGTATGCAACAAAAGATGCATAAGTTTCATACGAGTTGTACCGCAAGATTCGAGTCGTCAACTTTGGCCAGCGTCACCTCGAGGAAGGTGGACATTCTGATTCAGACGTTTCAGACGAGTAGTGTTCTCAACGTCGAACACTTGTATATATATCTATGGTAGCTATTATTATGTACTGTTTGGACTAGTATCATGTACTGCTTGGACCAATTTATATATGTCTAGTTTCTGTTTGTGCCATTATAGTTTCCAAATTTGAATGGTTTAGCCCTTTCTAACTTCATTTGCTACTTTTGAATGGTTTAGCCCTTTCTAACTTCATGGTATCATGCATTTCGACCACATATATATATACAAAAAGTCTTCAGTTCAAATAAGTTCAAAAAATGAAATCCCTTTTGTAACAGATATGTTTTTGATTAATACAGCCATTTAAAAATGAAAGACCATTAGTCCCACGTGGCGTGCCGCGGAACCACTTTTGTTGTGGGGGTCGCTTTTCCTTCTTCTCCTTGTGCTAGATATTTGTTATGCATTAGGGAAAGAAGGAATAGCGACCATCATCGACGGTCCAAAAATCAGGTGAGGGAATGTCCACCATACATGAGAGAAGAAGAATGTCGACTGTTGCTGTGGGGGGTCGTTTCTCCTTCTTCTCCTTGTGAAACGCTGATACTTCGAGAGAGATTGTCCGTTTTGTACACGAAGTGCATCCAGTTTTTATCGTAGCCCTCTCAACTTTTTAACACATGCTATGTGGGTGAAATGATGATAGCATGCCAAAATAGTTTTTAATAAACATATTTTTTAATTGAAAATAACAAAATAGATAATAGTTTGGATAGTCAAAATTATTAATTATGAAATAGAAAATAGTTTTGCATTATTTATTCAATTTCAAACACATTTCATTATCATAGTTTTGTCAAATTATCAAATATGCAAAAATAATTTTTAATTAACATAGTTTTTAATTGAAAATAACAAAATAGATAATAGTTTGGATAGTCAAAATTATTAATTATGAAAATAGAAAATAGTTTTGCATTATTTATTCAATTTCAAACACTTTTCATTATCATAGTTTTGTCAAATTCTCAAATATGCAAAAAGAATTTTTAATAAACATAGTTTTTAATTGAAAATAACAAAATAGATAATAGTTTGGATAGTCAAAATTATTAATTATGAAAATAGAAAATAGTTTTGCATTATTTATTCAATTTCAAACACTTTTCATTATCATAGTTTTGTCAAATTCTCAAATATGCAAAAAGAATTTTTAACAAACATAGTTTTTAATTGAAAATAACAAAATAGATAATAGTTTGGATAGTCAAAATAATTAATTATGAAAATAGAAAATAGTTTTGCATTATTTATTCAATTTCAAACACTTTTCATTATCATAGTTTTGTCAAATTCTCAAATATGCAAAAAGAATTTTTAATAGACATAGTTTTTAATTGAAAATAACAAAATAGATAATAGTTTGGATAGTCAAAATAATTAATTATGAAAATAGAAAATAGTTTTGCATTATTTATTCAATTTCAAACACTTTTCATTATCATAGTTTTCTTGATCCAGCACACGTACAGCTCGACGATGATCTCGGCCTTCTTGATCCAGCAAGAGAGACGGAGAGGTAGAAGAGTTCTCCGGCAGCGTGACGGTGCTCCGGAGGTTGGTGATGATCTTGTCTCAGCAGGGCTCCGCCCGAGCTCCGCAGAAACACGATCTAGAGGAAAAACTATGGAGGTATGTGGTCGGGCAGCCGTGAGAAAGTCGTCTCAAATCTGCCCTAAAAGCCCCATATATATATGAGGAGGGAGGGGGACCTTGCCTTGGGGTCCAAGGGAACCCCAAGGGGTCGGCCGAGCCAGGGGGGAGGACTCTCCCGCCCCAAACCGAGTCCTACTTGGTTTGGTGGGAGGGAGTCCTTCCCCCTTCCCACTTCTTCCTCTTTTTTTTTCTTCCTTTGATTTTTTCTTCCTTGGCGCATAGGATTTGGTGGGCTGTCCCACATGCCCACTAAGGGCTGGTGTGACCCCCACAAATACCTATGGGCTTCCCCGGAGTGGTTGCCCCCCTCCGGTGAACTCCCGGAACCCATTCGTCATTCCCGGTACATTCCCAGCAACTCCGAAAACCTTCCGGTAATCAAATGAGGTCATCCTATATATCAATCTTCGTTTCCGGACCATTCCGGAAACCCTCGTGACGTCCGTGATCTCATCCGGGACTCCGAACAACATTCGGTAACCAACCATATAACTCAAATACGCATAAAACAACGTCGAACCTTAAGTGTGCAGACCCTGCGGGTTCGAGAACTATGTAGACATGACCCGAGAGACTCCTCGGTCAATATCCAATAGTGGGACCTGGATGCCCATATTGGATCCTACATATTCTACGAAGATCTTATCGTTTGAACCTCAGTGCCAAGGATTCGTATAATCCCGTATGTCATTCCCTTTGTCCTTCGGTATGTTACTTGCCCGAGATTCGATCGTCAGTATCCGCGTACCTATTTCAATCTCGTTTACCGGCAAGTCTCTTTACTCGTTCCGTAATACAAGATCCCGCAACTTACACTAAGTTACATTACTTGCAAGGCTTATGTGTGATGTTGTATTACCGAGTGGGCCCCGAGATACCTCTCCGTCACACGGAGTGACAAATCCCAGTCTTGATCCATACTAACTCAACTAACACCTTCGGAGATACCTGTAGAGCATCTTTATAGTCACCCAGTTACGTTGCGACGTTTGATACACACAAAGCATTCCTCCGGTGTCAGTGAGTTATATGATCTCATGGTCATAGGAATAAATACTTGACACGCAGAAAACAGTAGCAACAAAATGACACGATCAACATGCTACGTCTATTAGTTTGGGTCTAGTCCATCACGTGATTCTCCCAATGACGTGATCCAGTTATCAAGCAACAACACCTTGTTCATAATCAGAAGACACTGACTATCATCGATCAACTGGCTAGCCAACTAGAGGCATGCTAGGGACGGTGTTTTGTCTATGTATCCACACATGTAAATGAGTCTTCATTCAATACAATTATAGCATGGATAATAAACTATTATCTTGATACAGGAATTATAATAATAACTATACATTTATTATTGCCTCTAGGGCATAATTCCAACAGTCTCCCACTTGCACTAGAGTCAATAATCTAGCCCTCACATCACCATGTAAATTACATTGTAATAAATCTAACACCCATACATGTCTGGTGTCGATCATGTTTTGGCCGTGGAAGAGGCTTAGTCAGCGGGTCTGCTACATTCAGATCCGTGTGCACTTTGCATATATTTACGTCCTCCTCCTCGACGTAGTCGCGGATGAGGTTGAAGCGTCGTTTGATGTGTCTGGTCTTCTTGTGAAACCTTGGTTCCTTTGCTAAGGCAATGGCACCAGTGTTGTCACAGAACAAGGTTATTGGATCCAGTGCACTTGGCACCACTCCAAGATCCGTCATGAACTGCTTCATCCAGACACCCTCCTTAGCCGCCTCCGAGGCAGCCATGTACTCCGCTTCACATGTAGAATCTGCTACGACGCTTTGCTTGGAACTGCACCAGCTTACTGCACCCCCATTAAGAATAAATACGTATCCGGTCTGCGACTTAGAGTCGTCCGGATCTGTGTCAAAGCTTGCATCGACGTAACCTTTTACGGCGAGCTCTTCGTCACCTCCATACACGAGAAACATCTCCTTAGTCCTTTTCAGGTACTTTAGGATATTCTTGACCGCCGTCCAGTGATCCACTCCTGGATTACTCTAGAACCTACCTGCCATACTTATGGCCAGGCTAACATCCGGTCTAGTGCACAGCATTGCATACATGATAGAGCCTATGGCTGAAGCATAGGGGACGGAGCGCATATGCTCTCTATCTTCATCAGTTGCTGGGCACTGAGTCTTACTCAATCTCGTACCTTGTAACACTGGCAAGAACCCTTTCTTGGACTGTTCCATTTTGAACCTCTTCAAAACTTTATCAAGGTATGTGCTTTGTGAAAGTCCTATCAGGCGTTTTGATCTATCCCTATAGATCTTAATGCCTAGAATGTAAGCAGCTTCTCCTAGGTCCTTCATAGAGAAACTTTTATTCAAGTAACCTTTTATGCTCTCCAAAAGCTCTACGTTGTTTCCAATCAGTAATATGTCATCCACATATAATATTAGAAACGCCACAGAGCTCCCACTCACTTTCTTGTAAATACAAGATTCTCCAACCACTTGTATAAACCCAAATGCTTTGATCACCTCATCAAAGCGTTTGTTCCAACTCCGAGATGCTTGCACCAGTCCATAAATGGATCGCTGGAGCTTGCACACCTTGTCAGCATTTTTAGGATCGACAAAACCTTCGGGTTGCATCATATACGACTCTTCCTTAAGGAAACCGTTAAGGAACGCCGTTTTGACATCCATCTACCAAATTTCATAATCGAAAAATGCAGCTATTGCTAACATGATTCTGACGGACTTAAGCATCGCTACGGGAGAGAAAGTCTCATCGTAGTCAATTCCTGGAACTTGTGAAAAACCCTTTGCCACAAGTCGAGCTTTATAAACGGTCACATTACCGCCAGCGTCCGTCTTCTTCTTAAAGATCCATTTGTTCTGAATAGCCTTGCGGCCCTCAGGTAGTATCTCCAAAGTCCATACTTTGTTCTCATACATGGATCCTATCTCGGATTTCATGGCTTCTAGCCATTTGTTGGAATCTGGGCCCACCATTGCTTCTTCATAATTTGCAGGTTCATTGTTGTCTAACAACATGATTGTCAAGACGGGATTACCGTACCACTCTGGAGCAGCGCGTGATCTCGTCGACCTGCGTGGTTCAACAGAAACTTGAACTGGAGTTTCATGATCATCATCATTAACTTCCTCCTCAACCGGCGTCGCAATCACAGGGGTTTCCCCTTGCCCTGCGCCACCATCCAGAGGGATGAGAGGTTCGACAACCTCGTCAAGTTCTATCTTCCTCCCACTCAATTCTCTCGAGAGAAACTCCTTCTCGAGAAAAGTTCCGTTCTTAGCAACAAACACTTTGCCCTCGGATTTGAGATAGAAGGTGTACCCAACTGTCTCTTTTGGGTAGCCTATGAAGACGCACTTTTCCGCTTTGGGTTCCAGCTTTTCAGGCTGAAGCTTTTTGACATAAGCATCACATCCCCAAACTTTAAGAAACGACAACTTTGGCCTTTTGCCATACCACAGTTCGTATGGTGTCGTCTCAACGGATTTCGATGGTGCCCTATTTAAAGTGAATGCAGCTGTTTCTAATGCATAACTCCAAAACGATAACGGCAAATCAGTAAGAGACATCATAGATCGCACCATTTCTAATAAAGTACGATTACGACGTTCGGACACACCATTACGCTGTGGTGTTCCAGGCGGTGTTAACTGCGAAACAATTCCACATTGTCTTAAGTGAGTACCAAACTCGAAACTCAGATATTCACCCCCACGATCAGACCGTAGGAACTTGATCTTCTTGTTACGATGATTTTCTACTTCACTCTGAAATTGCTTGAACTTTTCAAATGTTTCAGACTTGTGCTTCATTAAGTAGACAGAACCATATCTACTCAAATCGTCAGTGAAGGTGAGAAAATAACGATATCCGCCGCGTGCCTCCACGCTCATCGGACCACACACATCGGTATGTATGATTTCCAATAAGTCACTTGCACGCTCCATTGTTCCGGAGAACGGAGTTTTAGTCATCTTGCCCATGAGGCATGGTTCGCAAGTGTCAAGTGAATCAAAGTCAAGTGACTCCAAAAGTCCATTAGCATGGAGTTTCTTCATGCACTTTACACCAATATGACCCAAGCGGCAGTGCCACAAAAATATGGCGCTATCATTTTTTACTCTAACTCTTTTGGTCTCAATGTTATGTATATGCGTATCGCTATCAAGATTCAATATGAACAATCCTCTCACATTTGGTGCATGACCATAAAAGATTTTACTCATAGAAATAGAACAACCATTATTCTCAGACTTAAAAGAGTAACCGTCTCGCAATAAACAAGATCCAGATATAATGTTCATGCTCAACGCAGGCACTAAATAACAATGATTTAAGTTCATCACTAATCCCGATGGTAGTTGAAGTGACATGGTGCCGACGGCGATTGCATCAACCTTGGAACCGTTTCCTACGCGCATCGTCACTTCGTCTTTCGCCAGCCTCCGTCTATTCCGCAGTTCCTGCTTCGAGTTGCAAATGTGAGCAACAGAACCGGTATCGAATACCCAGGCACTACTACGAGAGCTGGTTAAGTACACATCAATAACATGTATATCAAATATACCTGATTTTTCTTTGCCCGCCTTCTTATCTGCCAGATACTTGGGGCAATTGCGCTTCCAGTGACCCATACCCTTGCAATAGAAGCACTCTGTTTCAGACTTAGGTCCAGCCTTGGGTTTCTTCGGCGGATTGGCAACAGACTTGCCGCTCTTCTTCGAATTGCCCTTCTTGCCTTTGCCGTTTCTCTTGAAACTAGTGGTCTTGCTCACCATCAACACTTGATGTTCTTTACGGAGTTCAGACTCTGCGACTTTCAGCATCGCAAACAACTCGCCGGGAGACTTGTTCATCCCTTGCATGTTGTAGCTCAACACGAAGCTTTTATAACTTGGCGGCAGTGATTGGAGGATTCTGTCAGTGATAGCTTCTTGCGGGAGTTCAATCCCCAGTTCAGCTAGACGGTTTGAGTACCCAGACATTTTGAGCACATGTTCAGTGACAGACGAGTTTTCCTCCATCTTGCAAGCATAGAATTTATCGGAGGTCTCATACCTCTCGATCCGGGCGTTCTTCTGAAAGATGAACTTCAACTCCTGGAACATCTCAAATGCTCCATGACGCTCAAAGCGACGTTGAAGTCCCGGTTCTAAGCCATACAAGACTGCACATTGAACTATTGAGTAGTCCTCCTTACGCGCTAACCAAGCGTTCTTAACATCCTGATCAGCCGTAGCGGGTGGTTCATCTCCTAGCGCAGCATTAAGGACATAATCCTTCTTTCCAGCTTGTAAGATTAGCTTAAGATTACGAGCCCAGTCTACAAAGTTGCTTCCATCATCTTTCAACTTAGCTTTCTCTAGGAACGTATTAAAATTGAGGATGACACTTGCGTGAGCCATGATCTACAACACAAATATATTCAAAGTGGACTTAGACTATGTTCAAGATAATTAGAGTTCAACTTAATCAAATTACAAGCTAAACTCCCACTCAAAAAGTACATCTCTCTAGTCATTTGAGTGGTTCATGATCCACCTACACTATCCCAAGTCCGATCATCACGTGAGTCGGGAGTAGTTTCAGTGGTAAGCATCCCTATGCTAATCATATCATCTATATGATTCATGATCGACCTTTCGGTCTCATGTGTTCCGAGGCCATGTCTGCACATGCTAGGCTCGTCAAGCTTAACCCGAGTGTTCCGCGTGCGCAACTGTTTTGCACCCGTTGTATGTGAACGTTGAGTCTATCACACCCGATCATCACGTGGTGTCTCGAAACGACGAACTGTAGCAACGGTGCACAGTCGGGGAGAACACAATTTCGTCTTGAAATTTTAGTGAGAGATCACCTCATAATGCTACCGTCGTTCTAAGCAAAATAAGGTGCATAAAAGGATTAACATCACATGCAATTCATAAGTGACATGATATGGCCATCATCACGTGCTTCTTGATCTCCATCACCAAAGCACCGGCACGATCTTCTTGCCACCGGCGCCACACCATGATCATCCATCAACGTGTTGCCATCGGGGTTGTCGTGCTACTCATGCTATCACTACTAAAGCTACATCCTAGCAAAATAGTAAACGCATCTGCAAGCACATATGTTAGTATAAAGACAACCCTATGGCTCCTGCCGGTTGCCGTACCATCGACATGCAAGTCGATATTTCTATTACAACATGATCATCTCATACATCCAATATATCACATCACATCGTTGGCCATATCACATCACAGTCATACCCTGCAAAAACAAGTTAGACGTCCTCTAATTTTGTTGTTGCATGTTTTACGTGGTGACCAAGGGTATCTAGTAGGATCGCATCTTACTTACGCAAACACCACAATGGAGATATATGAGTTGCTATTTAACCTCATCCAAGGACCTCCTCGGTCAAATCCGATTCAACTAAAGTTGGAGAAACCGTCACTTGCCAGTCATCTTTGAGCAAAGGGGGTTACTCGTAACGATGAAACCAGTCTCTCGTAAGCGTACGAGTAATGTCGGTCCAAGCCGCTTCAATCCAACAATACCGCGGAATCAAGAAAAGACTAAGGAGGGTAGCAAAACGCACATCACCGCCCACAAAACCTTTTGTGTTCTACTCGAGAAGACATCTACGCATGAACCTAGCTCTGATACCACTGTTGGGGAACGTCGCATGGGAAACAAAAATTTTCCTACGCGCACGAAGACCTATCATGGTGATGTTCATCTACGAGAGGGGATGAGTGATCTACGTACCCTTGTAGATCGTACAGCAGAAGCGATTAGAGATCGCGGTTGATGTAGTGGAACGTCCTCACGTCCCTCGATCCGCCCCGCGAACAATCCCGCGATCAGTCCCACGATCTAGTACCGAACGGACGGCACCTCCGCGTTCAGCACACGTACAGCTCGACGATGATCTCGGCCTTCTTGATCCAGCAAGAGAGACGGAGAGGTAGAAGAGTTCTCCGGCAGCGTGACGGCGCTCCGGAGGTTGGTGATGATCTTGTCTCAGCAGGGCTCCGCCCGAGCTCCGCAGAAACACGATCTAGAGGAAAAACTATGGAGGTATGTGGTCGGGCAGCCGTGAGAAAGTCGTCTCAAATCTGCCCTAAAAGCCCCATATATATATGAGGAGGGAGGGGGACCTTGCCTTGGGGTCCAAGGGAACCCCAAGGGGTCGGCCGAGCCAGGGGGGAGGACTCTCCCCCCCCAAACCGAGTCCTACTTGGTTTGGTGGGAGGGAGTCCTCCCCCCTTCCCACTTCTTCCTCTTTTTTTTTTCTTCCTTTGATTTTTTCTTCCTTGGCGCATAGGATTTGGTGGGCTGTCCCACCAGCCCACTAAGGGCTGGTGTGACCCCCACAAATACCTATGGGCTTCCCCGGAGTGGGTTGCCCCCCTCCGGTGAACTCCCGGAACCCATTCGTCATTCCCGGTACATTCCCGGCAACTCCGAAAACCTTCCGGTAATCAAATGAGGTCATCCTATATATCAATCTTCGTTTTCGGACCATTCCGGAAACCCTCGTGACGTCCGTGATCTCATCCGGGACTCCGAACAACATTCGGTAACCAACCATATAACTCAAATACGCATAAAACAACGTCGAACCTTAAGTGTGCAGACCCTGCGGGTTCGAGAACTATGTAGACATGACCCGAGAGACTCCTCGGTCAATATCCAATAGCGGGACCTGGATGCCCATATTGGATCCTACATATTCTACGAAGATCTTATCGTTTGAACCTCAGTGCCAAGGATTCGTATAATCCCGTATGTCATTCCCTTTGTCCTTCGGTATGTTACTTGCCCGAGATTCGATCGTCAGTATCCGCATACCTATTTCAATCTCGTTTACTGGCAAGTCTCTTTACTCGTTCCGTAATACAAGATCCCGCAACTTACACTAAGTTACATTGCTTGCAAGGCTTATGTGTGATGTTGTATTACCGAGTGGGCCCCGAGATACCTCTCCGTCACACGGAGTGACAAATCCCAGTCTTGATCCATACTAACTCAACTAACACCTTCGGAGATACCTGTAGAGCATCTTTATAGTCACCCAGTTACGTTGCGACGTTTGATACACACAAAGCATTCCTCCGGTGTCAGTGAGTTATATGATCTCATGGTCATAGGAATAAATACTTGACACGCAGAAAACAGTAGCAACAAAATGACACGATCAACATGCTACGTCTATTAGTTTGGGTCTAGTCCATCACGTGATTCTCCCAATGACGTGATCCAGTTATCAAGCAACAACACCTTGTTCATAATCAGAAGACACTGACTATCATCGATCAACTGGCTAGCCAACTAGAGGCATGCTAGGGACGGTGTTTTGTCTATGTATCCACACATGTAAATGAGTCTTCATTCAATACAATTATAGCATGGATAATAAACTATTATCTTGATACAGGAATTATAATAATAACTATACATTTATTATTGCCTCTAGGGCATAATTCCAACAATTGTATATGCTTAAGTGTTAATAGTTTATTTTTAGCAAGAAAATTAATAGAACTAGTTTATTTTTTTAGTTCATTTTACGATGCCTATCCCGCATCCTCGTCGTCGACTCGGCGGAGGACACCTGCTTGATCAGAGGGGCCCTGTCCGGGACTGGGCTCCGCCCGGCTGGTATTGGGAGGTGCTACCTTTCGGGGGGCGTAGGTTGGTGAGGAGCCAGCCCGTCGTTGACCCGATCCTTGTTTGATGGCTGTCGCGTGGGCCAGTGAGGGTGCCGAGGCTTCCGGACACCGCGGAGGTGGTACGTCACCGTGTCAGCGAGGAGGATGAGCACGTCCGTCGCTACATGCTTGCGTTGGAGGGCAGGTTTGAGCATACCTGGCAGGTTCTTCGGGGATCTCACTGGAGCTATGATCCTGTGATGGTTCCTTCTCTTTGGGTGTCCACCGCCCACGCTGATACCCGTCGGGCGCTACGGTTCTAGATGTATCAGTGATGCTATATGTATGATAGTATTCGAGGAGTATTAGTGATAATATTCGACGATGTACGGACAAAAGAGATGATGTATTTGCTTATAATTGAATGCATGCTAATTTGAATACTACTTTATTTTACAATTTGGTTTTGCTTATTGAATGCTCAAATTGGAAAAGTACTCCTACTTTGAATACTATGCAGAAATCTAGGAGTCCCGGGTGGAGCCACGATCCGGGACTAAAGTTGTTTTGGAACGGAGTTCCTGATAGAATAATTCTTTTTTGGTACAAAGGTTAAGAGAATCTGTTTTTTGCAGAACTATGGATCCACATATCAGGAACCTCGAAGAGGAAGAACTTCTCGAAGATATAATCAAAGACGGCCCCGACGTTGAACCAGCTGAATCTCCGTCGTCATATCTAAACCCCGACGTTGGAATGGAGGTCGAGCGACACGAAGATGAAGCCGATGGGGCAGGCGATAGGTCCAATGACGGAGAAGGTGATAGCTCCACTGATGGAGAAGCCGGTGGAGAAGCCGGTGAAGAAATAATAAAGTCCGGCGAGGTATACATATGAAGTTCGACAATCACTTGTAATATGTGAAAAATATTGGAGATAGCTCTATATTGTATACATATACATTCATTTGACGAATGTTTCTCCCTCTTAGGCCTCCACATCGAGCAAAACTACGAAACGAGGCCCGACTAGAAAGTTGGATGCACGGACGCATTACACCTTTGAGGTGATATTGCCTACGGGCGAACCCAAGCTTCCTAAGAATGCTGCTGACACATTCAAGAAGCAATGCGGAGTTCTCGTTAGCGATCACGTCCCGATCAGCGTTCGGGAGTGGAACAAGCGCAAAGGGGCAGCCGATAGTAACTATGTCGCCGAAAGGTACAAAGATAATCTTTGGAATGATCTCATGTCACATTTCAACCTGCCAGAATGTGAGAATGAAGACGCCGCAGACAAACTGAGGGCCAAAGTCAAGCAGTGGACTCTAAAAAGATGGCCGAACTGTTCCGTAGCTGGAAGAAGAAGCTATGGAAAAACTATCTGAAGACAAAGAAAGTGCCAGTATTCGAGGGGTATCTAGCCAAGCAGGCGAATCACTGGAAGACATTTCAAGAGTACAAGGAGTCAGAAGATGCCCATGCATTATCAGAAAAGAACAAGATAAATGCCGACAAGAAGAAATATCACCACAAGCTGGGGCCAGGGGGCTATGAGACTGCTATCCCAAAGTGGGATAAGAAAGAGCAAGATCTGCTAGATAAAGGCATCGTACCTGAACCACTCCGTGATGAGTGGGAATTGAGAGCAAGAAATTGGTTCCTTGCGCATGGTGGGTCGTACGACGAAAAAACAGGGGACCTCATCTGCAGTGACGGTCTTAGGGTACCCAGGGAGAATTGGAAAAGGATAGTGAAAGAAATTAAGGAGGGAAAAAGAAAGTTCATTGCAGATAGAGAGAAAGATTTGCTCACACTGGTCCTCGGCAATGACGAACATGGAGGACAAACGCGAGGCTTCGGTCCTTCTTACCCATGGTGGCTTGGGTTTGCCAGAGACCACGACACTTACAGAAGCCGAGAGAGAGCAAAGAAGCGGCAGCAGGATGAGGAGAATGACAAGTTCAACTAGTTGCTTGCCAGGATTAACGAGCAACAGAAGCAGATTAATCAGCTTAGAGGAGTAGCGCGCCAGGAAGATCCTGCACTTGATATTACCGGCGCCCCATCTAAGCGGAAAAGCAGCGTGGCTGAATCTGAGGCCCCGCCCGACGATGCACGAAGAATGATAGAGGGCGGTCCCGGCTACCCCGTGGATGGAATCAAGGAGTCAACATCATGTGAACTCCATCAGAAATTCAAGAACATATCCATGAAGGTGGCCGTCGGACAAGCTTTACCTTCTGGCCCTGATGCACGCTGGCATGGCCGTGAGATTCCAGCTGGCTTTGCTAAAGTCGGGGTGGATGAAATCATGATGGGGTTTCATGATATGGAGCTCGACATAGCTGGACCCGAAGATGAGAGGACACTCGGAGAAGTACTGGGTGGAGTCATCCTATGGGACAAGAACTACATCAAGCTTCCAGGCTCGGCCCCAAGGACAACACCGCCTCTGAGTCGTCGCAGGTCACCTACACCTCCATTACCTCCAAGCCCTCCACATGATGTCGGCCAGCACAACACGAGTCCATCTCGATCACCGCCGCCGGACTTGGGTCGTCCGTCTCCGCCGCCGCCCACACAGGATACTAAGCGGAAGCGTGCCACCAAGAACGCTCCGCCGACGATTCCTAAGCGATGGAGCCCCCCAAAGCGCAAACGGTCGCCCCTCCCAAAGGTACCTCATGCTAATCTTCCTATCAGACCTTATGATCGTACCCCCGAGGAAAACGCCAGGATAGCAAAGGAACATCATGATGCGCAGATGAAAAAAAAGGAACCCGAGCCCCGCCCGGAATACACCGAGAAGCAAATAGCATGGGCAAAAGACTTCATGACCCTTCCATCACAGTATGACTTACACCATAAGCCTGATGACTATACACACACATTGCAGAAGGAAGTGAAAAAGAGCAGATCACGTGCAAGTGCAAGTGGGAGCAAATCAAGTTCAACTACAAGCAAAAAAAGATCAGACGTTCCTCAGCTTGGACAACAGGCCAAACAGTCGATCCCACCCCTCAGGGTGTTCCCTCGAATGTCCCCCCCTCCGGTGCAGGGGCAAGATTTTGAATTAGCAAAGAAGTGGGCGGATGAATGGGGTATCCCGGTTGAAGACATTCTGGCTTCCCAAGACGACAGGCTACCCGGAGGGAGTAGCTTGCAATTGATCTGGTGGGGACGGTAGTTATAGATGGTGTTGGAAATATGCCCTAGAGGCAATAACAAATAGTTATTTTTATATTTCTTTGTTCAAGATAATCGTTTATTATCCATGCTAGAATTATATTGAATGGAAACTCAGATACATGTGTGGATACATAGACAACAAACTGTCCCTAGTAAGCCTCTAGTTGACTAGCTCGTTGATCAAAGATGGTCAAGGTTTCCTAGCCATAGACAAGTGTTGTCACTTGATAACAGGATCACATCATTAGGAGAACTAGTCGTGCCCACGTGCGTTCGCACGAGCTAGGTACTATCTAATATGCTAGACAAAGTTGTAACGACACATTTATTTATTATTTTGCTTGGCACGTGATTTTCTTGTGGTTAACTGAGAGTAAATGGACAATGTTTATTACTCAAGTGAGTCAATCAATGCCAATAATTATAGGTACAACATTTTCTTTGAATTAAACTACATCACAACTTAAGAAATTGGTAATAGTAGAACACCATATATAACGTTTAGAGAGCTTATGTCATCAAGAATAATGTAAAGAAATCTGTAATAAAGCAGATTCTATTAAAATACAGATATGTATACACATTAAAAAATATGGTAGAGGGGAATATTTGAGAAGGCTTCTTCATTTCCATCCTTAGTTTTTCAGCTGCTCATATTGGTATGTCATACTAATTATACAAAAGCCATGTATTTGTCAAGTAATGCATATTAATCAAGTACACGTTGCTTTTTTGCCATGGCTTTTGTATGTAGTCTATATTAGAATATCTAAAAGGATTTATATTTAGGAACGGAAGGAGTAGTTTTAAGAATAATGTAAATCGTAGGTTGAGATAGATCAATAGCATGACGAATTTGTACTTGTGCATGTGTTAAAACTAAACACCATGTACTGCGTACCTGTCTGTATTGGAGCAGAAGTCCTAGTCTGTCTTAGATATGTGCAATTAGGCTATTGCTTGTAATGACATAATGAGATCAATCAAACTAACACAAAGAAATAATAGGCACCATACATGCATGTTACAATTAACCAATCAATTCTGTTTGTGTTCTCTTGCGTGTATGTTTTCACCCGGCTATAAAACCATCAGGCTAGCTAGCCTCCAAGAAGATACATCAAGCTGCCGTAGGTGCGCATCTGCCCAATCTAATTACATGTACACATGAAGGCTTAATATGCGGAGCCGTCAGCACATGTCAATCAACACATAACCACAGTAATATCAACGTGCAGACGAATATTACATACCTAGTGATGTATGTATTAATTAAATTACTACCATTAGCAATTGATTACATACCTCTCCGTGGCCAACGCCGTGGCCGGCTGAAGGAACGAAGTGTAAGTACTATATGCATGGCACTTGCGCTTCATCTTCAATGTCCGATGCGCCGTGTGTTTGACAGCCGGCTGTCCCATCAATGGTGTAGGCAATTATAAGCTAGTCCGTTCACAATTAGATCTGCTCCTGCCATAATTGTAGGTCAGGTGTCATGTTAATGAGTACATGATGTATGATACTTACGTGAGGGATTGAGAGAGACATGAGGAGAGAAAGAAAGATTGGGAGAGAGACATGAGGGGGGAGAGAGAGAGAGGGATACGTGAGAGATTGGGAGAGAGTACATGAGGAGAGAGACACATTGGGAGAGAGACATGATGGAATAGAGAGGGATACGTGAGAGATCTAGCGGGCAACAACCGGTTGATTTTCCTGCTGAAAGAGATGAGCATTATATATTGTAAATCTAGGACGTTATATAAGCTGGACCCCCTTAACTGGAGATGACGTGTAGGTAGGGTCATGTTTACATGTTGTTTGGACTGTATTATGGACTGGAAAAAAATCGGAAGATCTAGACCGTAATAATTCGGCCCCATCAAATAAACGGTTCTTAATTACTGATTAACGTGGTAATTTCTAGGAAGTCTCTAATTAGTATAGATTATAGATTATAGATAATGTGATCTACAAGACCCGAACTATGAACATAGCATGTGACCGTGTCATTTTATTGCTACTATTTTCTGCATGTCAAGTATATATTCCTATGACCATGAGATCATGTAACTCACTGACGTCGGAGGAATACCTTGTGTTGGAAATATGCCCTAGAGGCAATGACAAATTGGTTATTATTATATTTCTTTGTTCATGATAATTGTTTATTATCCATGATAGAATTGTATTTAATGGAAACTCAAATACATGTGTGGATACATAGACAAAATACTGTCCCTAGCACTACTAGGAAAAGGGCTATAAATGATATAGATACTAATGGCGCACCACACAAGCAGTGCGCCACTACTATATAGTAGTGGCGCACCATGTGAGGTGTGCCATTAGTGTGATGGACACTAATGGCGCACCACACACTCGGTGCGCCACTACTATATTTTTCTTATTTTATTTTTTTTGCAAAACTACTAATGGCGCACCAGCAGCTGGTGCGCCATTAGTAACATCTGTTAGTAGTGCGCCACTACTATAAATTTTTTTTTTTGGTTTTTTTTGCAAACTACTAATGGCGCACCACAGCTAGTGCGCCATTAGTAACCAGTGTTACTAATGGCGCATCTGTTGGTGGTGCGCCACTACTATTTTTTTTGCAAACTACTAATGGCGCACGAGAGGAGGTGCACCATTAGTAACTAGGGTTACTAATGGCGCATACGTAGGTGGTGCGCCATTAGTAGTTTCTGTTTCCCTCCGAATCGAAATTTTAGTTTCCCTCCTCTCCACCGAAAACGCTCCCGCCACTACGCGGCGCGCTCCACCCGAAAACTTGAAACGAGAACCGCCCTTATCCGGTCCATAGACCCCATCCCCGCCCGCAAACCGCTTCCTCCTCCCGCACACCACCCGCCGCCGTCGCCGCCTCGAGGCCGTCCGCAAGGGCAACGCAGCCGTCGGCGTCCGCGGCACCGACACCGTCGTCCTCGGCGTCGAGAAGAAGTCCACCCCCAAGCTCCAGGACTCCAGGTACCATCGAATCCCCTTCCCCCTCTCGCTCCCCCTCCTCCCCAGCTCGCCTTCCGGCCCGCAGATCTCATCTCGCCCTCCTCCTCTCGCAGGTCCGTGCGGAAGATCGCGAGCCTGGACACGCACGTCGCGCTGGCGTGCGCGGGGTTCAAGGCGGACAAGCCCGCCCTGTACCAGACCGACCCCTCCGGCACCTTCTCCGCCTGGAAGGCCAACGCCACGGGGAGGAACTCCAACTCCATGAGGGAGTTCCATGGGGAGGAACTCCCAGCGCCGCTCCGACTCGTCCCCCTCACTCCCCCGCACGTGCCCCCAACTCAGATGCGCTCGCTCCCCGCCGCCGCTGCCTCCTCCCCCACGTGGCCACCGCCCCCTCTCCCCTTGCCCCCATGACGACCGCCTCCTCCTGCATCCCCTCTTAACCTGAATCTCCTCTTGGCCTAATCCCCTATAATTTGACCTGTGTGCTGGGTTTCTTACTGCCTTTTAGTTCTGCAGGTTGCTGGATAGTTGAGGTTGCTCTGAATTTATGAAATGGTTCTCTTAATTTTGCTTTTGCCATGAGATGCTCGATTGAGTGTAGCATGTGAGGAGTAGGTTAGAATATTGACTGTTTAATGGAAAGCGCTAGCCATCGTACTACTGATCCCCGTGATCATCCCCATCCGACTAGTGTGCTGCCTTTGGATAGGTGGATGTTCCCAGTTGATTAACTAATGTTAGATGCATAGTTTTTGCATGTGTTACAGAAGCTTTATTCATGTGTATGAAATGGTATAATGTAGTAATGTCAGAAGCATGATAGTATGCAAATGTTCAGTTATTTACGAAGCATATTGGATTTGTGTAACTACCAGTTTAGTTGCCTCATATATAATTTGATAAAGCATAGTGACTTACCGTTTCATGCTTCAGCACCAATCAATTGAACATGCTTATTTTTTTCAGGTTGACCTGCTGGTGGTGGTGTACTGCTGGTTGCAGTGGTGTTCCTCTCCCAGGTTGTAGTGGTGTTCCTCTCCCAGGTTGCAGTGGTGCTCTTCTCCCAGGCTGAAGGTAATTCTTGATCCAAACTTTGTGCAAAAAATTACTGATGTCTTGTTGTATGTGATGCATGTTTTTTCTGTACAACATCTTACAAGTAGAGGTGCTCATTCTCTGACATTATGCTTTGACTTAAACAGAATGAAGTATTACAATGGGTGTCTGTCCACAAGGTGGAGAAGGATTTCCTGGCACAATCTGGGGACCCTACTGGAACTGGCAGTGGTGGTGATTCCGTGTACAAGTGAGCATTGTTTTACTGAACTCTCATATATGTGTTCGCCCCAACTTATGTTTTTGTCTGCGTGCGTGTGTGTGTTACTACTTACTAAGCTCTAAACCTTATACTTTGGTCTTTTGTTTTCGATATTTACTTGAACTTAGGCTGGCTATTGCTGTCAAAGATATGCCTGAAAGTTGAATCTTCTTTCTCCAGGTTCCTTTATGGTGATCAAGCTCGATTTTTTAATGATGAAATCCGTCCAGAATTAAGGCATTCAAAAACTGGTACTATTGCTATGGCAAGTGCTGGTGAGAATTGCAATGCCTCACAGGTACAATATTACAACGCTACTGATGTTTGATTTTTTAGGACCTAGGTCTGCCTGCTTCTAACTTATTGATATCTATTTTTTATTTCTTTAGTTCTACATCACCTTGAGGGATGATGTCGACTACCTTGACGACAAGCACACAGTTAGTAGTACTTATTCGCTGTTTTCTTTTTTCTGTCTGGGTGAGAGGTTGACGATTGCTTCAGTGAGTTCATCGCTTTGTTCTGTTGATTGCAGGTCTTTGGGACGGTTGCAGAAGGTCTTGACACACTGACAAAGATAAATGAAGCTTATGTTGATGATAAAGGAAGACCGTTTAAGGACATAAGGTAGAATATTGTTTCACACCTGTGGTAAATTGCATAGTTAGGACATATCTGCCAAAGAACGGGGCTGTTTGATTTGGTGCCCTTGAGAACCAAAAGTTTGCTAGCCTTCTCAAACTGTAGGTGCTTATTTTTTTATCTGCTATATGGTTTGATGCCAAAATTTTAGGTTATGTTCTATCTACCCGTCAGTTCATTTTTGGGGCCAAGTGTGGCCCAAATCTGAGCTGCCAGTTTGGTCTGCAGAATTTTGCTGGGTTTCCATGGGCTAAATTTGGGCACACACCAAACATACCTTTTTTTCCAGCATTAACTTGCTTTCATTCTTTATGCTTGCTGATTGTTCGCCAATTTTCTTATTGACAGGATTAAACATACATATATCTTGGATGATCCTTTTGACGATCCTCCTCAGCTTGCTGAACTTATTCCTGAGAATTCTCCATTAGGAAAGCCACCTGATGAGGTAAGTCGAGTTATGTCATTTGTTTTCATTTCAGCAAGATCTCGAGTATGAATGCACCTGTCTCATTGACATCCTTCACCATATAAAAGTGGTTATGTTCTCAATGCCATATTTTGCCTTCTCGGTGTGCAAATTCACAGGTTGCAGAAGAGCGCCTAGAGGATAGCTGGGTCCCTCTAGATGAAATAGTGGATCCTCGTCAGCTTGAAAAGTTGATCCGCTGTAAAGAAGCACATGCTAATGCAGTGATCCTTGAGAGCGCAAGTCTTGGTGCCATATCAAAACCAACACCTTACTCGTTAGTACTCCTAGTTAACATGTCGTGGTTATTTAATTCAATCATCACCAAGCTCTGTTAGGAAGAAACTCTAAATGGTTGTTCTAATTCCACACCGGAGCCTCTTACAGTCATTGCCTATTTGTGCTCTCGCCTCTTCAACAATCAGTAGAGCATCATTCTGAAGTTAGCTAAGTAGCAAGCTAATGTGGTTATCGCCTTGCAGGTACAACAACTAAGAAAGATGGGAGAGAAAATGGGAGTGGAAAACACTTAAATTTGGAGCTGCATGAATTAATCTGTGAGTATTTTTATATACTTTGTTGATACACTTACCAGTAACTTTTTAAAGCAGGATTGAATATTCAAATCATTTGCTGATGAGAACGCTTCCGCATGTCTTCCTAGATTTCTTGCTTGATTCATCATCATATAATTGAAGGGCTTCAGTGATGATATTACCTTTCTTTCTCTGAATAACCATCGTGCTGTATCTTCATAGGTTTGTAGCACGATTGATCTAGCGTCGTTGATTGTCAAAGCATTGCTAGATTACACACATATCCCATCACTGTTTGATACTTTCTTCACAGATGTATCGCTTCATGGTCTCAGTGCTGACAGGAAGAAAGTAGTCCAGGCTAAATGATTAAACACCTCAATGGCGGTAGCCTAGGCATCTTTCCGCAATTTTTTCATCCCATTTTTGCCCAGTTGGTTGTAATTTATGCATTTCACATGTAAAGACAAATAAAACTGAAGCAACTGCACATAATATTTATATCGGCAGTGCATAGTTCAATATCACTCAATATAATAGCTCAATGCAAAGCTCAATGCATAGTTTTACAAGCACTGGAACATAGTTCTATATAATAGCATGTGAGATGATTATAACTTTTATAGAAACTATATTGTTAACTATGATATCATGATAATCTTTTGATCGAATATTTTTAATACGCATATGAGATTTTAACAACTTGATCTGGTTCTACTTTCTTGACAAATTTGTGAAAAATGTTTTCAGGTACTCAACCTATTGATGCACATGGACATGATGAATCTTTAGTGTTTATGGACCAACCAACCTGTAATCATGGACCTTATTGTCTTGTAGACCATTTGGTGTTTCGAGTGTTTTGTAGCTTGCACTTTGTGCAAGTAGATACAAACTTGTGTGTTCTGGACCATCTGAAGTCTCTCATAGTAACCAATAGTCCTTATCTTTTTGTGACTTGTGTGTTCTAGATGATTGTTAAGATGGTCAAAACTATGCTTCCTCTAGGTTAATTTGTTTGTCAACTTGCGTTCAATGTATGTGCATGTTTATAAACATATTTTCATTGTGGTGTAATATGTGTTTATCTTGAACCTTCTTGTGGGTGTGAGGATAATAATTGAATATTTTTAGAGCTGGTAGTATAACCTGTGGCGCACCATGAGCTATACTAATGGCGCACGTGTGAGGCATACTAATGACGCACCTGGGAGGCATACTAATGGCGCATTTGGGAGGCATACTAATGGCGCACCATGAGCTATACTAATGGCGCACTACCTGGTGCGCCATTATTATACCAGATAATAATGGCGCACCTATGGTGCGCCATTAGTAAAAAATTCTAATGGCGTGATGCTAGTGGCGCACCTGTAGTGCGCCATTAGTAGCCAAAATAGGTGCGCCAGTAGCAGGCCTTTTCCTAGTAGTGTAGTGAGCCTCTAGTTGACTAGCTCGTTGATCAAAGATGGTCAAGGTCTCCTGGTCATAGACATGAGATGTCGTTTGATAACGGGATCACATCATTAGGAGAATGATGTGATGGACAAGACCCCAACTATAAATGTAGCATATGCCGTGTCAGTTTATTGCTACTGTTTTCTGCATGTCAATGTATCTGTTCCTATGACCATGAGATCATGCAACTCCTGGACACTAGAGGAATACCTTGTGTGTATCAAACGTTGCAACGTAACTGGGTGACTATAAAGGTGCTCTACAGGTATCTCCGAAGATGTCTGTTGGGTTGGCATGGATAAAGACTGGGATTTGTCACTCCGTGTGACGGAGAGGTATCTCGGGGCCTACTCGGTAACACAACATCACAATAGGCCTTGCAAGCAATGTGACTAAGGAGTTAGTCACGTGATCTTGTATTATGGAACGAGTAAAGAGACTTTCCGGTAACAAGATTGAACTAGGTATGGAGATACCGACGATCGAATCTCGGGCAAGTAACATACCGATGGACAAAGGGAATTGCATACGGGATTGATTGAATCCTTGCCATCGTGGTTCGACCGATAAAGATCTTTGTAGAATATGTAGGAACCAATATGGGCATCCAAGTCCCGCTATTGGTTATTGACCATAGAGGTGTCTTGGTCATGTCTGCATAGTTCTCAAACCCACAGGGTCTGCACACTTAACGTTCGGTGACGCTAGAGTAGTATTGCGATATGTATGTTGGTGACCGAATGTTGTTCGGAGTCCCGGATGAGATCCTGGATGTCACGAGGAGCTCCGGAATGGTCCGCATGTAAAGATTTATATATGGGAGGTCCTATTTTGGCTACCGGAAAAGTTTCAGGTTTTATCTGTATTGTACCGAGAAGCTTCTGGAAGGTTCTAGAAGGTTCTGTAGGGTTCTGGAGGAGTCTGGAAGGGTCCCTCCAGACCCTAGGACATGCATGGGCTGTAAGGGGGAGTCCAAGCCTTGTTGGTCCAGCCCAAGGGCCCATGCGGTTGGGAGGGAAGAGTCCCTAAAAGGGAAGGCACCTCCTAGGTGCCTTGGGGAGGGAGGAAACCTCGCTAGGCCCACGCCCCCTCCTTGAAGGAGGGGCTAGGGCTGCGACCCAACCCTCTTCCTAGCCTCCTATATATAGTGTGGGGGGGGAGGGGAGGGGCTGAACACATCAACTCCCACGCCCCGGTGGGAGCCCTACCTCTCCCATAACTCCGTTTTCTCCTCAGATCGGTTCCAGTAGCGCTTGGCGAAGCCGTGCTGGCACTGCTCCACCATCATCTCCACCATGTCGTCGTGCTGGTTGAGATCCCATCTACTTATCCTTCCGCTCTTGCTGGATCAAGAAGGAGGAGACATCATCGATCCGTACGTGTGCTGAACGCGGAGGTGCCGTCCGTTCGGCACTAGATCGGGACGGATCGTGATGGGATCACGAGACGGATCGTGATGAGATCGCAGGACTGGCTGTGATTTGGATCGGAAGATGTTCCACTACATCAACCGTGTTATATACTCTTCCGCTTAGTGATCTACAAGGGTATGTTTATTCACTCTCCCCTCTCATAGATGATCATCACCATGGATAGGTATTGCGTGTGCGTAGGAATTTTTTTGTTTCCCATACAACCTTCCCCAACAGTGGCATCATGAGCTAGGTCTATGAGTAGATGACATTTCGAGTAGAACACAAAAGAGTTTGTGGGTGTTGATGTTTAATTTGCTGCCCTCCTTAGTCTTTTATTGATTCGACGGTATTGTTGGATTGAAGCGGCCCGGACCAACATTACTCGTACGCTTACGAGAGACCGGTTTCATCGACTAACATGCAACTTGTTGCAAAAAGATGACTGGCGGGTGCCTATTTTTTCAACTTTAGTTGAATTGTATTTGACTGAGGCGGTCCTTGGAAAAGGTTAAATAGCAACTTGCATATCACCGTTGTGGTTTTGCATAAGTAAGATGCGATCATACTAGATACCCATAGCAACCACGTAAAACATGCAACAACAAATTAGAGGACTTCTTACTTGTTTTTGCAGGGTATGCATGTGATGTGATATGGCCAAATACATGATATGATATATTGGATGTATGAGATGATCATGTTGTAATAGTTAAATATCGACTTGCACGTCGATGCTACGGCAACCGGCAGGAGCCATAGGGTTGTCTTTAATTATTTTTGTGCTTGGAGAAGCTTTGCTTTATCGCTAGTAGTAGCTTTAGTAGTAACAACATAGTTAGCGCAACAACCTCGATGGCAGCACAATGATGGAGATCATGGTGTGGAGCCAGTGACGATGGAGATCATGCCGGTGCTTTGATGATGGAGATCAAGAAGAACAAGTTCATGGCCATATCATGTCACTTATGATGTGCATGTGATTTTAATCTTTTATGCACCTTGCTTTGCTTAGGAAGACAGTAGCATTATAAGGTGATCCCTCACTAAAATTTCAAGATAAAATTGTGTTCTCCCCGACTATGTACCGTTGCGACAGTTCATCGTTTCGAGACACCATGTGATGATCGGGTGTGATAGACTCAACATTCACATACAACCGGTGCAAAACAGTTGCACACGCGGAATACTCGGGTTAAACTTGATGAGCCTACCATGTACAGACATGGCCTCGAAACACAAGAGACCGAAAGGTCGAGCATGAATCATATAGTTGATATGATCAACATAGATATGTTCACCATTGAAACTAAACTGAACTCACATGATGATCGGACTTGAGTTAGTGAATTTGGATCATGCGACACTCGAATGACTAGAGGGATGTCAATTTGAGTGGGAGTTCTTAAGTAATATGATTAATTGAACTCATTATCATGAATATAGTCAAAAGGTCTTTGCAAGTTATGTTGTAGCTTGCGCTATAGCTCTACTGTCTTTGATATGTTCCTAGAGAAAACTTAGTTGAAAGATGATAGTAGCAATTATGCAGACTGGATCAGTAAACTGAGGATTGTCCTCATTGCTGCACAGAAGGCTTATGTCCTTAATGCACCGCTCGGTGTGTTGAACCCCGAACGTCGTCTCTGGATGTTGCAAACATCTGACATACACATTTTTGATGACTACGTGATAGTTCAATGCGTAATACTTAACGACTTAGAATTGAGGCGCCGAAGCCGTTTTGAACGTCCCAAACATATGAGATGTTCCAAGAGCTGGAATTGGGATTTCAGGCTCATGCCCACATCAAGAGGTATGAGACCTCCGACAAGATTCTTTGTCTACAAAGTTGGGAGAAAATCTCAATCGTTGAGCATGTGCTCAGATTTTCCGAGTGCTACAATCGCTTGAATCGAGTGGGAGTTGATCTTCCAGATCAGATAGTTATTGACATAGTTCTCCAAAGTCACTGCCACCAAGCTACAAAGCTTCATGATGAACTATAACATATCAGGGATAGAGATGTTGATCCTTGAGCTATTCGCGATGTTTGACACCGCAAAGGTAGAAATCAAGTAGGAGCATCAAGTGTTGATGGTTAGTAAAACCACTAGTTTCGAGAAGGGTAAGCGTAAGAAGGGATACTTCATGAAAGGCAAACCAGTTTCCGTTCTAGTGAAGAAACCCAAGGATAAACCCAAACATGAGACTGAGTGCTTTTATTATGAGGGGAATGGTAACTGGAGCGGAACTCCCTAGTTACTTGGTAGATGAGAAGGTTGGCAAAGTCGACAAAAGTATATTGGATATACATGATATTGATGTGTACTTTACTAGTACTCCTAGTAGCACCAGGGTATTAGATACTAGTTCAGTTGCTAAGTGTTAGTAACTCGAAATAAAAGCTACGAAATAAACAAATACTAGCAAGGGTGAGGTGATGATGTGTGTTGAAAGAAATTTCAAGGTTGATGTGATCAAACATCACACGCCCCCTCTACCATCGGGATTAGTGTTGAACCTAAATAAATGTTATTTGGTGTTTGCGTTGAGAATGAATATGATTAGATCATGTTTATCACAATATGATTATTCATTTAAAGAGAATAATGGTTATTCTATTTGCTTGAATAAATGCCTTCAATGCTTTATTTGAATCTCGATCATAGTGATACGCATGATAATGATATTGATGTCAAAAGATACAAAGTAGTAATGATAATACCACTTACTTGTGGCACTGCCGCTTGAGTCATATTGGTATAAAACGCATGAGGAAGCTCCATACTGATGGATCTGTGGACTCACTCGTTTTTGAAACGTTTGAGACATGCGAACCATGTCTATTGGTGTAAACGCATGAAGAAACTCCAGGCAGATGGATTGTTTAGACTCACTTGATTTTGAATCACTTGAGACATGCAAATCATGCCACATGGGTAAGATGACTGAAGGCCTCGTTTTCAATGAGATGGAGCGAGCAAGTGACTTGTTGGAAATAATACATTTTGATGTATGCAGTCGTTATGTTCTTACTTCACTGATGATTTGAGTAGATACATGTGTATTTTCTTGAGGAATCACATAAGTCTGAAATATTGACGATGGTCCTGACAAGAGGATAACATGTCTACGATGTGATCGTAGAGGTAAATATATATCTGAGTTGCGAGTTTGGTAAACATTTAAGACAATGTGAAAATTGTTTCACAACTCATGCCACGTGGAACACCATAGTGTGATGGTGTGTACGAACGTCATAGCCGCGCCCTATTGGATATGGTGCATGCTATGATGTCTCTTATCAAATTACCATTATCATTTTTGGGTTAGGCATTAGAGACAACCGCATTCACTTTAAATAGGGCACCACGTAATTTCGTTGAGATGACTAATGACCCACAAGTATAGGGGATCTATCATAGTCCTTTCGATAAGTAAGAGTGTCGAACCCAACGAGGAGCAGAAGGAAATGACAAGTGGTTTTCAGCAAGGTATTCTATGCAAGCACTGAAATTATCGGTAACAAATATAGTTGCAGGATAAGATAATTCGTAACGGGTAACAAGTAACAATAGTAACAAAGGTGCAGCAAGATGTCCCAATCCCTTTTGTAGCAAGGGACAAGCCAGGACAAACTCTTATATAAGGTAAAGCGCTCCCGAGGACACATGGGCATTTCTGTCAAGCTAGTTTTCATCATGTTCATATGACTCGCGTTCGCTACTTTGATAGTTTGATATGTGGGTGGACCGCTGCTTGGGTGCTGTCCTTACTTGGACAAACATCCCACTTATGATTAACCCCTCTCGCAAGCATCCACAACTACGAAAGAAGAATTAAGACAAAGTCTAACCATAGCATTAAACTGGTGGATCCAAATCAACCCCTAGCGAAGCAATGCATAAACTAGGGTTTAAGCTTCCATCACTCTAGCAACCCATCATCTACTTATTACTTCCCAATGCCTTCCTCTAGGCCCAAATAATGGTGAAGTGTCATGTAGTCGACGTTCACATAACACCACTAGAGGAAAGACAACATACAACGCATCAAAATATCGAACGAATACCAAATTCACATGACTACTTATAGCAAGACTTATCCCATGTCCTCAGGAACAAACATAACTACTCACAAAGCATAATTATGTTCATGATCAGAGAGGTATTGAATAGAATTAAGGATCTGAACATATGATCTTCCACCAAGTAATCCAACTAGCATCAACTACAAGGAGTAATTAACACTACTGGTAACCTTACAAGTACCAATCGGAGTCGCGAGACGGAGATTGGGTACAAGAGATGAACTAGGGTTTGGAGATGAGATGGTGCTGATGAAGATGTTGATGGAGATGAGTCCCCTCCGATGAGATGAGTGTTGGTGATGACGATGGCGACGATTTCCCCCTCCGGGTGGGAAGTTTCCCCGGCAGGACGGCCCTGCCGGAGCTCTAGATTGGTTCTCTTGAAGTTCCGCCTCGTGGCGGCAGTGTTTCTTCCCGAAAGCTTTCCCTTGATTTTTTCTGGGACGAAACCCTCCTTATAGCAGAAGATGGGAGCTGGAGGGGTAACAGGGGGCCCACGAGCCCCCAGGCACGCCCACGGGGGGTAGGGAACGCCTGGCACGCTCGTGACCTCCTGGTGGCTCCCCTCCAGTATTTCTTCCGCCCAGTATCTTTTATATATTCCAAAATAATTCCTCGCTGATTTTCACGGCTTTTGGAGTTGTGCAGAATAGGTATCTCAAACTTGCTCCTTTTCCAGCCCAGAATTCCAGCTGCCGGCATTCTCCCTTGATAACCCACAAGTATAGGGGATCGCAACAATTTTCGAGGGTAGAGTATTCAACCCAAATTTATTGATTCGACCCAAGGGGAAGCGAAAGAATATTCTCAAGTATTAGTAGTTGAGTTGTCAATTCAACCACACCTAAAAGATTTAGTATTTGCAGCAAAGTATCAGTAGCAAGGTAGTATGCTAGCAGCAGTAGCAACAGTAACCAGTAGCGGCAAAGTGACAGCAGTAGCAGCAAAGTAACGCATCAAGGACTAGTAGGAAGAACTCGTAGGCATTGGATCGGTGATGGAAAATTATGCCGGATGTGAGTCATCATGCAACAGTTATAACACGGAGAGATAAGTAACTAGCTCCAGTTCGTCAATCTAATGTAGGCATGTATTCCGTATGTAGTCATACGTGCTTAGGAAAAAGAACTTGCATGACATCTATTGTCCATCCCTCCCGTGGCAGCGGGGTCCTAATGGAAACTACGGGATATTAAGGTTCTCCTTTTAATAAAGAACCGGACCAACGCATTAACACTTGGTGAATACATGAACTCCTCATACTATGATCATCTCCGGGAGTGGTTCCGGCTATTGTCACTCCGGGGTTGCCGGGTCATAACACATAGTAGGTGACTACAACTTGCAAGATAGGATCTAAAACACACATATATTGGCGACAACATAATAGGTTCAGATCTGAAATCATGGCACTCGGGCCCTAGTGACAAGCATTAAGCATGGCAAAGTAGTAGCAACATCAATCTCAGAACATAGTGGATACTAGGGATCAATCCCCGTCAAAACTAACTCGATTACATGATAGATCTCATCCAACCAATCACCGTCCAGCAAGCCTATGATGCTATTACTCAGGAACGGTGAAGAGCATCATGGAATTGGCGATGAAGGAAGGTTGATGATGACGATGGCGACGATTTCCCCTCTCCGGAGCCCAGAACAGACTCCAGATTTGCCCTCCAGATGAAGAACAGGAGGTGGCGGCGCCTCCGTATCGTAAAACACGATGAACCCTTCTCCTTGATTTTTTTTCCGGGCGAGACGGACTAAATAGAGCTGAGATTGGAGGCGGTGGAGCGTCGTGGGCTCCCCAAGCCTGCCAGGCGCGGCCACGGGGGCCCGCGCTTGGTGGGCTTGTGGGCTCCACGCTCCACTTCCTCCGCTGATTCTTGCGCCAGTATTTTTCATAAATTCCAGAAAAATTCTCCGTATCAGGTCATTCCGAGAACTTTTATTTCTGCGCAAAAACAACACCAAGGCAATTCTGCTGAAAACATCGTTAGTCCGGGTTAGTTCCATTCAAATCATGCAAATTAGAGTCCAAAACAAGGGCAAAAGAGTTCAGAAAAGTAGATACAACGGAGACGTATCAACTCCCCCAAGCTTAAAGCCTTGCTTGTCCTCAAGCAATTCAGTTGACAAACTGAAAGAGACAAAAGAAAAACTTTGACGAACTCTGCTTGATCTTGTTGTTGCAACTATGTCTAACTCATATCCAGAGTTTGAGCAAGATCACAAGCAAACCACATAAGCAAATGACATCTAGGTCTCACGGTAAACTCATATCAATGGCATAATCAACTAGCGAGCAAATAATAACAAGTCTCAAACGTCAACACTTCAATCAAAACAATCATGAAGCAGTACGACCAGATGGTATCTCGCTAGCTCTTTCTGAGACCGCAAAACATAAATGCAGAGCACCTTCAAAGACCAAGGGCTAACTAAACATTGTAATTCATGGCAAAGAAGATCCAGTCACAGTCATACTCAATCGCAGTTAAAAGCAAAGCATAAAAATGACAGAGGTGCTCTCTTATTGGTGCTTTTATAAGAAGAGGATGACTCAACAGGAACATAAATAGATAGGCCCTTCGCAGAGGGAAGCATTGATTTGCAGAGGTGCCAGAGCTCAAGCTTTGAAAACAGAGATAATAATTTTGGGTGGCATGCTTTCATTGTCAATGCAACGACTAAGAGTTCTCACCATCTTCCACGCTACACATGCTATAGGCGGTTCCCAAACAGAAAAGTAAAGTTTTGACTCCCTCACCACCAATCAATCACATTCCACGGCTAGCCGAATCCTCGGGTACCGTCCATACCAACATCAATCCAGGGGGAGTTTTGTTTGCAATTATCTTTTCGGTTTGAGCATGGAACTGGGAATTCCAATTACCGGCCCCTTTCTCGTGAATGATAGTGAATAAACACATATCGAGGATAACACGCCTAGCATGGAAGATACTAATAGCCCCCTGTCACCACATGAGCGGTTCGGGCATGCAAAATAGATTATTTCTTGAAGATTTAGAGAGTGGCACATGCAAATTTACTTGGAACGGCAGGTAGATACCGGATATAGGTAGGTATGGTGGACTCATATGGAACAACTTTGGGTTTATGGAAGTGGATGCACAAGCAATATTCCCGCTTAGTACAGGTGAAGGCTAGCAAAAGACTGGGAAGCGACCAACTAGAGAGTGACAACAGTCATCAAAATGCATTGAGATTAACTAACATTGAGTGGAAGCATGAGTAGGACATAAATCACCATGAACATGAGTATAATAGAGGCTATGTTGATTTTGTTTCAACTACATGCGTGAACATGTGCCAAGTCAAGCCACTTGAATCATTCAAAGGAGGACACCATCCTATCATACTACATCATAGTTGTCTCAAAATTCATGTTGGCAACCAAGACAAACCATTATAAGCTCCTAGCTAATTAAGCATGGCATCAGAAACTATGGTCTCTAAGTTGTCATTGCAAACATGTTTCTCTCACAACAAAGCTGAACTAGGAACAGTGAGCTAGTCATATTTACAAAAACAAAATGGATCGAGTTCATACCAGCTTTTCCAGGCTCAGTCACTTCATCACATATCATCATTATTGCCTTTCACTTGCACGACCGAATGTTGTGAACAATAATAAGAGTGCTCGTGCATTGGACTAAAGCTGGAATCTGCAGGCAAACACAAAGGAGAAGACAAAGTAATATGGCTCTTTGACACCTAAACAGGTATGCATGCGAGAGCCACTAAACAATGTAACCATGGTCTTCTACCTTGACCCAAAGAAAAAGAAAACTATTTACACGGGAAAGCTCCCAACAAGCAAAATAAGAACAAGAAAATCTTTTTGGGTTTTCTCAAACTAGACAGACACACAAAAAAGAAAACGAGAAAAAGAAAATAAACTAGCATGGATGATACAGTGGCAAAGTGTGAACACCGACGAACAAAGTGAAAGCATAAGCAAGAATGTAAAGTTGGTGAGAAACACGTACTCCCCCAAGCTTAGGATCTTGGCCTAAGTTGGTCTACTCCCAAAGGAGGGAAATAACCAGCTCCGGGGTACTCCGGAGTGGACTGAGGATGCCACTGCTGTGTGAGCTCCTCTGGCTCCCACTGATAAACTGGCGTCTGGTACTCGACTGGTGGCTCGGGCACGGGCACCTGTGGTTGGGCCAAGCCCCAATATGCGTAGATGTCCGAGGGCATAATAATGTACTTGCCTGCATGAAGATTGTACAAAGAAGGAGCAGACAAAGTAATAGTCTCACGAGTACCCTGACTAAATACCAGGTTATAAATCATCCTTCTATTTATATCTCTATGAAGAAAGTCATGGCGAACCATGCTATCATAATCTAGATATCTCTGAGGAAGAAGAATTTCTTCTTCCTCGTCCAGTCTAATAGGTATCTCAAAGTGTCTGGCAAGACGGGTAGTATAGATACCTCCATAGACAACACCTTTAGAACGGTTCATGTTCAACCGTTGAGCTACTATAGCGCCCAAGCTATAAGTTTTATCATTATAAAGGGCTTCACTCAAGACCGCAAGATCTGGGGAACTAAGGGACCCAACTTTCCCATGACCAATCAAACATTTTCCCATGAATAGTGAGAAGTACCGAAGCACAGGAAAATGTATGCTAGCAGCTCTAGCGCAAGACACTCCTCTCTCCTCTCCTACAACAATTGTATCGATGAAAGCCTCCAAGTCCCGTGGACGAGGTTCATGAATATCCCCAACGTAAGGTAATTTGCAAACATTGCAAAAATCCTGGAGTGACATGCGCTGGGGGATATCATAAAGTTTGAACTCAACCATAGGAGGATTCTTCCTCGGATAGAAGTTAAAGCTTTGTACGAAGATATTAGTGAGGAGGAGGTATTGCGGACACTTATCTTCGACGAAGGCGGTAAGGCCTGCGTTCTCCACCAAGTGATGAAAGTCCTCATAAAGTCTGGCGGCGCGTAAGAACACAACGCTTGGCCACTCACACGCTCGAACTTCTGCGACTTGAGGGACCAGATACTTGGGCTTCTTCTCACTTCCATCATCCTTGGGGTCACGGCTTGAAGAGCCTCTTAAGAACCTCCTCATCTTTTCCCTTTTCTATCTCTGAAAATTTCTGAAATTTTTAGTGATTCCAAGGAAAAGTGAATAAGGCTCAACAAAACTCATAGCAACTACTCCCACAAGTGCCTAGAGGCCATATTACACATCAAAACTACTTGGGACCAGCTAAAATTAGCATGCAAAGCTCAAGAACAGGGTCACCAAGGCAGCAAAAATACGCGAAGTATAAGGCACTAGAGCAAAAACTAATTGGACCAATGGAGGAGTCACTTACCAAGGAGCAATTTCCCCAAAACAGTTCGGAGAATGGTGCTTTGAGCAAGGAGATCAAAAATCCAAGCAAGAAGAGCAAGAACACGGGTTTCTACTGCGAAAAGATTTTTTCTGGAGGTAGGAGAAGCAGATGGGAGCTAGAATGAGTGGAGGGGGTGCACGTGGGCCCCACAAGCTAGGTAGGCGCAGCCAGGGGGGTGCCCGCGCCTCCAGGGCTTGTGGCCCACTGGTGCAGCCCCCAAACTAGCTCTTCGTCCCAGTATTTTTCAAAAATTCCAGAAAAAATCATACTTGATTTTCAAGACATTCGGAGAACTTTTATTTTCGGGGTACATTTCCGCGGGACGCTAAAAGCAGAAAACAGGGAAAAGTAAACTAAATCTATCATTTTTCTTCTAAGTAACCAAAGGTGAAAGCTTGGAATAGAGGTTTGTGACTCCTCGATTCATCCATCTCATGGTCATCGAAAGAAATCCATCAATGAGGTTGATCAAGTCTCCTTGACAAACCTTTTCGAATAGCAAAAGAGAACGGAGAATTTTTGAATAGTCATTAGGTCACCTCAATGGGGATGTGTATCTCCCCAACAAGCAAATCATACTTCATCTTAATAGGAGGAATAGGGCATTCAAAGCTCCCAATAAGAATCGATGAAGTTTTTTCGATAGCATTGATGCAGTGTACTCGATATTGTTTCTTTGGAAAGTGCATCGTATGCTCATTACCATTGACATGGAAAGTGACATTGCCTTTGTTGCAATCTATAACAGCCCCTGCTGTGTTTAAAAAGGGTCTTCCAAGGATGACCGCCATGGCATCGTCCTCGGGAATATCCAGAATAACAAAGTCTGTTAAGATAGTGACGTTTGCAATCACAGCAGGCACATCCTCGCAAATGCTGATAGGGAAAGCAGTTGATTTGTCAGCCATTTGCAGAGAGATTTCAGTGGGTGTCAACTTATCCAGTTCAAGTCTACGATAAAGAGAGAGAGGCATAACACTAACACCGGCTCCAAGGTCGCATAAAGCAGTTCTAACGTAGTTGCCTTTAATGGAGCAAGGTATAGTGGGCACTCCGGGATCACCTAGTTTCTTAGGAGTTCCACCCTTGAAGGTATAATTAGCGAGCATGGTGGAAATCTCAACCTCAGGCATCCTCCTCTTATTAGTCACAATATCTTTCATGTCCTTAGCATACGGAGACATTTTGATCATATCTGTCAAACGCATTTGCAGAAAGACATGTTTAATCATTTCAACGAATCACTCAAAATCCTCATCATCCTTTTTCTTGGATGGTTTGGGAGGAAAGGGCATGGGTTTCTGAACCCATGGTTCCCTTTCTTTGTCATGCTTCCTAGTAATGAAGTCATTCTTATCATAGCTCTTATTCCTAGGCTGTGGGTTATCAAGATCAACAAGTTCAATCTCCACATCCTTATCATTGCTAGGTTGAGCATCTTCATGAACACCACTATCGATATTATCATTAGGCTCATGTTCATCACCAGATTGTGTTTCAGTATCAGAGACAGAGCCATCGTTTGGACTCTCAGGCGTAGCAGCAACAGGGTTGCTAGCGTGCAGGTTCCTATCATCTTTCTTCTTCTCTCTAGGATGACTAGATGCATCAGTGCTAACTCCTTGAGAATCTTGTTCAATTCTCTTCGGATGACCCTCATGATACAAAGGTTCCTGGGTCATTCCACCGCCTCTAGTGACGACTCTGACAGAATTGTTATTCAACTCATTGAGCAAGTCATTTTGAGCTTTAAGTACTTCTTCTACTTGAGTAGTAACCATAGAGGCATGTCTACTCAGAAGTTTAAGATCATTGATGTTACTGTCCACACAAGCACTCAAATGACTAAGCATACGAGCATTCTGTTCCAATTGTCTGCTAACATAATCATTGAAACTCTGTTGTTTGGCAACAAAGTTATCAAATTCATCCAGGCATAGGCTAGCAGGTTTATCAAAAGGAATATCACTCTCATCAAACCTACGCAGAGAATTTACTTCTACTGCGTGTATCGGGTTATCAAGACCATGGATCTCTTCGATAGCTGGTAGATTTTTGACATCTTCAGATTTAATGCCTTTCTCTCACATAGATTTCTTAGCTTCTTGCATATCTTCAGGACTGAGGAATAGAATAGCTCTTTTCTTCAGAGTTGGCTTAGGAGGTGGTTTGGGAATAGTCCAAGCATTCTCATTGCACAAGATGCTATTCAATAGGATCTTAGCTTGTTCTACGGTTCGTTCCCTAAAAACACAACCAACACAACTATCTAGGTGGTCTTTGGAAGCATCGGTAAGTCCATTATAGAAGATATCAAGTATTTCATTCTTCTCAAGAGGGTGATCAGGCAAAGAATTCAGCAGCTGGACAAGCCTCCCCCAAGCTTGTGGGAGACTCTCTTCTTCAGCTTGAGCAAAGTTGTATATTTCCTGCAAGGCAGCTTGCTTCTTATGGGCAGGGAAATATTTTTCAGAGAAGTAGTAGACCATATCCTGGGGGCTACACACACAACCAGGAGCAAGAGAAGTGAACCAGGTCTTAGCATCATCCTTTAGTGAGAAAGGAAATAACTTGAGGATATAGTAGTGGCGAATCTTTTCCTCACTAGTGAATAGGGTGGCTATATCGTGTAGTTTGGTAAGATGGGCTACAACCGTTTCAGACTCATAACCGTGAAAAGGATCAGATTCGACCAGAGTGATTAACTCAGGGTCGACAGAGAATTCATAATCCTTATCGGTCACAAGGATAGGCGAAGTAGCAAACTTCGGGTCGTATTTCATCCTAGCGTTCAGAGATTTTTCTTTCCACTTGCGCAGTAATTTCTCAATATCATAGCTATCCTTACATGCAAGAAAATCCTCAGCTATCTCTCCCTCCATAACATAACGCTCAGGCATATCAGGAAATTCATTTCTAGGAGAGCTAGTTCTTGCAGGCAAAATAGCAGGTTCTACTTCAATAGTATCAGCAGTTTCAGAAGTATCATCAAGTCTAGCAGCAACTCTAGCAATTTGTGCATCAAGGACTGCACCTAGTGGCAAAGCAGTATCAAGCATAGAATCATCAGGCAAAGCAGTATCAAGCATTGCATCATCATAAGCATCATGGGCAACAGAAGAAGCATCATCAAGCACAGGCGACATATCAAGATTTCTAGCAGGAGGTAGTGTCACAAACTTACTCATAACTGAAGGTGAATCAAGTGCAGAGCTAGATGGCAGTTCCTTACCTGTCCTCATAGTTGAGGGCAAGACTTTAGTTCTTGGATCTTTCGATTCCTCATTGTGATCAGCAGACGTAAAACCCAAGTGACTTAGAGAATAGAGTTCTGCTTCCCCGGCAACGGCGCCAGAAAAAGGTCTTGATAACCCACAAGTATAGGGGATCGCAACAGTTTTCGAGGGTAGAGTATTCAACCCAAATTTATTGATTCAACCCAAGGGGAAGCGAAAGAATATTCTCAAGTATTAGCAGTTGAGTTGTCAATTCAACCACACCTAAAAGATTTAGTATTTGCAGCAAAGTATCAGTAGCAAGGTAGTATGCTAGCAGCAGTAGCAACAGTAACCAATAGCGGCAAAGTGACAGCAGTAGCAGCAAAGTAACGCATCAAGGACTAGTAGGAAGAACTCATAGGCATTGGATCGGTGATGGAAAATTATGCCGGATGTGAGTCATCATGCAACAGTTATAACACGGAGAGATAAGTAACTAGCTCCAGTTCGTCAATCTAATGTAGGCATGTATTCCGTATGTAGTCATACGTGCTTAGGAAAAAGAACTTGCATGACATCTATTGTCCATCCCTCCCGTGGCAGCGGGGTCCTAATGGAAACTACGGGATATTAAGGTTCTCCTTTTAATAAAGAACCGGACCAACGCATTAACACTTGGTGAATACATGAACTCCTCATACTATGATCATCTCCGGGAGTGGTTCCGGCTATTGTCACTCCGGGGTTGCCGGGTCATAAGACATATTAGGTGACTACAACTTGCAAGATAGGATCTAAAACACACATATATTGGCGACAACATAATAGGTTCAGATCTGAAATCATGGCACTCGGGCCCTAGTGACAAGCATGAAGCATGGCAAAGTAGTAGCAACATCAATCTCAGAACATAGTGAATACTAGGGACCAATCCCCGTCAAAACTAACTCGATTACATGATAGATCTCATCCAACCCATCACCGTCCAGCAAGCCTATGATGAGATTACTCACGAACGGTGAAGAGCATCATGGAATTGGCGATGAAGGAAGGTTGATGATGACGATGGCGACGATTTCCCCTCTCCGGAGCCCAGAACAGACTCCAGATCTGCCCTCCAGATGAAGAACAGGAGGTGGCGGCGCCTCCATATCGTAAAACGCGATGAACCCTTCTCCTTGATTTTTTTCGGGCGAGACGGACTAAATAGAGCTAAGATTGGAGGCGTTGGAGCGTCGTGGGCTCCACAAGCCTGCCAGGCGCGGCTAGGGGGGGGGGGGGCGCCTGGTGGGCTTGTGGGCTCCATGCTCCACATCCTCCGCTGATTCTTGCGCCAGTATTTTTCATAAATTCCAGAAAAATTCTCCGTAAATTTTCAGGTCATTCCGAGAACTTTTATTTCTGCGCAAAAACAACACCAAGGCAATTCTGCTGAAAACAACGTTAGTCCGGGTTAGTTCCATTCAAATCATGCAAATTAGAGTCCAAAACAAGGGCAAAAGAGTTTGGAAAAGTAGATACGACAGAGACGTATCATCCCTCTTCATGTAAACCTTATAAAATAAGATAGAAAAGGCATAAGTATTGTACCATAATGTGTAATAACAACCCATAATGCGATAAATATCAATATAAAAGCATGATGCAAAATGGACGTATCAACTCCCCCAAGCATAGACCTCGCTTGTCCTCAAGCGGAAGCCGAGATCAATAAATATGCCCACATGTTTAGGGACAGAGGTGTCAATAAAATAAAATACAGACATGTTGGCATCATGATCATAATTAGAACAACAATATCGTCATATAATCTCTTATGCTAAAGTGACAATTCCTTCACAATGTAAAGTATGGATCGAGAACCTTATTGAGAATTAACAACCAATAGTCTTTAGTCATTGAAGCAATTGCAATTTATCATAACATCGGAAAGAGTCAAATAAGAGCTTGTAAAGCAAATCCACATACTCAATCATCTTTTAGTCTTCTACAATTGCTAAAACTCATGCGGTACTCATGAGATCAAAGTTTCAGTTGGACACAGAGAAAGATAGGGGCTTATAGTTTCCCCTCCCAACTATTTACCTCAAGGGTAATGTCAACAATAATAATTCATGATTACTTACTTCCAAGTTGATATATGAATATAGATCTTTCCCTAGCACATGACGCTTGCCAAAATAATGGCGAAATAAGGAATTGGTGTCGATCACCATGACTCTTTTAGAGATAAAAGTAAAGGTACAAGATAGGCCCTTCGCAGAGGGAAGCAGAGGTTGTCATGCGCTTTTGAGGTTTGGATGTGTGATATCTTAGTGTGAAGGAACGTCACTTTATATTGCCTCCTGTGATAAAGAACTTTATTATGTAGTCTGTCGGTTTTATTTCTTCCTCATCACAGGTTCGTACAAAGCTTATTTTCCACACACTAATAGATCATACATATTTAGGGAGGAATTTTTATTGCTTGCACCGATGACAACTTACTCGAGGGATCTTATTCAATCCATAGGTAGGTATGGTGGACTCTCATGGCAAAACTGGGTTGAGGGTTTATGGATGCACAAGTAGTATCTCTACTTAGTGCGGAAGTTTTGGCTGATATGAGGTGGAAGCAAGCATCACATGCTAAGGGATCACTAGTCATATAACATTGTTCGGAACCAAGCAAACATAATTGATTATGTTGTCTTCCTTGTCCAACATCTACTTCTTAGCATGTAATAGTTTAATGAGTGTTCACAACCATAGACGGTGTCAAAGATGATATATTTATATGTGAACCTCTCTTTCTTTATTACTTCCTATTAATTGCAACAATGACCAAGGTCTACATTTGTCCACCCACAACAAGTTTCAATCAACATTCTTTTTATATGTGAAGCCACCACTTCCCATAGGATCATCACATGATCTTTCATGTTTTTGTTATATTATTATTCTTTCCTTTAGATCATGGCATGAAGCAAAGCCCTTAACTAAAACACTCTTTATTATATAACTCACGAACTCGATTACATTGGGGGTAACACAAAGCAAAACTCAAGCCTAGATCATACTAAGAACTTTATTCTACTAGATGAAGATATTACCAAAAAGGATCGAACTAAGATAAAGGTAAAGCCAAAAGATGTGATGGTGATACGATACCGGGGCAACTCCCCCAAGCTTGGCACAATCCAAGGGGAGTGCGCATACCCGTGTTTAATTGTCTTCCTTCGGGGGTGATGGTGATGAAGTAATCCTGTCTTTTAGTTCCAAGAGGGCCATCAATCTTCGATTTATACTTTGGATTTCTGTGATTCGTTTCTCCAGCAAAATAAATTCACGGGTGAGATAAGTATTGCGAACACGAGTTATTTCACATAACCTCAAGAGTTCGATCAAGGATGGGGATAGCAGGTGGAGGTAGGGTTGGAGGAAATCCTCTTCCTCAGCTTCTTCCTTGTTGAGCACAGATTGCCCTTCATCCGACGCCGGATTCTCCTCCTTTGTTTTGCCCTTGGTTTCTTCCAGCAGCTCTTCCTTAGCCACCATGACTTCCACCCTTTTCAAATCAGCATTTACTTCTCCATAGACTTGAGGGAAATCGTTCTCCCCGACAGATTCCTGAGACGACATCCTTGCCCTAAATCGGCTGCTGAAAACAGGCTCAGAACAGAAATAGAGGATATTTGCGTGATACGAGGATCAAACCTTTCGGGAGATTATATAATGAATTTTTACCGACCATAAGGACTATTCCACAAGAAAACAGAGTCCGGGAGACACACGAGGTGCTCACGAGCCCCCCAGGCGTGCCCAGGGGGTGGGGTGCAGCTGGCAGGCTTGTCACTTCCTCGTGCGCTTTCCGGACTACCTTAATTTTTTCTATTTTTCTAAATATTCCAAAATGGAGAAAAATTGCTATTGGAAAAGTTTTGGAGTCGGTTTACTTACCGTATCACATACCTCTTCGTTTTTGGAGTCAGAAACAAGTTGGTAAATATCCCTTATGTACTCCTCCGGAGTTATGGTATTAATAATATTGCTTTCAACATTTATGGGAGTACCTGAGATATAATGCTTGATTCTTTGCCCATTTATAACTCTCGGAAAATTACCTTCCGCGTTGTTGATTTTTATGGCACTCGAACGATATACTTCCTCAACAATGTAAGGTCCTTCCCATTTAGAGAGAAGTTTGCGTGCAAAAAATCTTAAACGAGAATTCTATAGCAAGGCATAATCACCTACATTGAACTCACATTTTTGTATCCTTTTATCATGCCACCTCTTAACTTTTTCTTTAAACAACTTGACATTTTCATATGCATGAGTTCTCCATTCATCAAGTGAGCTAATATCAAATAACCTCTTCTCACCAGCAAGTTTGAAATCAAAGTTGAGCTCTTTGATTGCCCAATAAGCCTTATGCTCTAGCTCAAGAGGTAAATGACATGCTTTACCGTAAACCATTTTATACGGAGACATGCCCATGGGATTCTTATAAGCAGTTCTATAAGCCCACAGTGCATCATCAAGTTTCTTAGACCAATTCTTTCTAGACCTATTAATAGTCTTTTGCAAAACTAATTTAATTTCTCTATTACTTAACTCTACTTGACCACTAGACCGAGGATGATAAGGAGATGCAATTCTATGGTTGACATCATACTTAGCAAGTATTTTATAGAAAACACCATGAATAAAATGTGAACCACCATGAGTCATTAAATATCCAGGGACTCCTAATCTAGGAATAATAACTTCTTTAAGCATGTTAATAGAGGTGTTATGATCAACACTACTAGTTGGAATAGCTTCTACCCACTTAGTAACGTAATCAACAACAACTAGAATATGAGTATACCCGTTGGACTTTGGAAAATGTCCCATATAATCAAAACCCCAAACATCAAATGGTTCAATAACAAGTGAATAATTCATAGGCATTTCCTGACGTTTACTGATATTACCTATTCTTTGACATTCATCACAAGACAAGACAAACTTACGAGCATCCTTGAAGAGAGTGGGCCAATAGAAACCGGATTGCAATACCTTGTGTGCAGTTCTATCTCCCTCATGGTGTCCTCCGTAAGCCTCGGAGTGACACTTCTGTAGGATCTTTCCGTGTTCATGCTCAGGTACACAACGTCTAATAACACTGTCTACTCCTTCTTTGTAAAGGTGAGGATCATCCCAAAAGTAATGTCTCAAATCATAAAAGAACCTTTTCTTTTGTTGGTATGTGAAACTAGGTGGTATATATTTAGCAACAATATAATTAGCATAATCAGCATACCATGGTGTACTACGTGAAGCATTGATGACATTCAATTGTTCATCAGGAAAGCTATCATCAATAGGTTGTGGGTCATCAAGAACATTCTCTAACCTAGACAAGTTATCTGCTACGGGGTTGTCAGCACCCTTCCTATCAACAATAGGCAAATCAAACTCTTGTAGCAAGAGAGCCCATCTAATAAGTCTAGGTTTAGCATCTTTCTTTTCCATGAGATATTTAATAGCAGCATGATCGGTGTGAATAGTAACTTTGGAATCAACAATATAAGATCTGAACTTATCACATGCACACACAACTGATAAAAATTCTTTTTCAGTAGTAGCATAGTTTCTTTGGGCACTGTCTAGAGTTTTACTAGCATAATGAATAACATATAATTTCTTATCAACTCTTTGTCCTAGAACAGCACCAACAACATAATCACTAGCATCACACATAATTTCAAAAGGTAGGTTCCAATCAGGTGGTTGAACAATAGGTGCAGTTATCAAGGCCTTCTTAAGTATTTCAAATGCTTCTTAACAATTATCATAAAAAACAAATGGAATATATTTTTGCAAGAGATTGGTGAGAGGCCTAGAAATCTTAGAGAAGTCTTTGATAAACCTTCTATAGAAACCAACATGACCAAGGAAACTTCTTATACCTTTAATGTCTGTAGGGCATGGCATTTTCTCAATCGCATCAACTTTAGCCTTATCGACTCCAATACCTCTTTCAGAAATTTTATGTCCGAAGACAATGCCTTCATTAACCATAAAGTGGCACTTCTCCCAATTCAAGACAAGGTTAGTATCTTTACATCTCTGCAAAACTCGATCAAGGTTGCTCAAGCAATCATCAAAAGAAGATCCGTAAACGGAGAAATCATCCATGAAAACCTCAACAATCTTTTCACAAAAGTCAGAGAATATAGCCATCATACATCTTTGAAAGGTAGCAGGTGCATTACAGAAACCAAAAGGCATACGTCTATAAGCAAAGGTACCGAAAGGGCAAGTAAAAGTGGTTTTCTCGTGATCAGATTGTGCAACAGGTATTTGGGAGAAACCAGAATAACCATGTAGAAAGCAAAAGTGTGTATGTTTAGACAATCTTTCTAGCATTTGATCAATAAAAGGTAAAGGGTAATGATCTTTCTTAGTAGCTTTATTTAATTTCCTAAAATCAATTACCATCCTATAGCCAGTAACAATTCTTTGTGGGATCAATTCATCTTTATCATTAGGGACAACGGTGATACCTCCCTTCTTAGGGACACAATGCACCGGACTTACCCAATCACTATGAGCAACCGGATAAATAATACCTGCTTCCAGGAGCTTTAGTATTTCTTTTCTTACCACCTCTTTCAACTTAGGATTTAATCTTCGTTGGTGATCGACAACTGGTTTGGAATCAGGATCAATTTTAATTTTATGCTGGCATAGAGTGGGACTAATGCCCTTAAGACCATCAAGAGTATATCCAATAGCAACACGGTGCTTGCTCAGAGTTTTCAATAATTTCTTTTCTTCATGCTCTGAAAGGTTAGCACTAATAATAATAGGATATATCTCTTTTTCATCAAGATAAGCATACTTAAGAGTATCAGGTAATTGTTTAAGCTCGAACACAGTATCACCCTTTGGTGGAGGTGGATCTCCAAGTAATTCAACATGCAAATTATTCTTAAGTATAGGACGTTGTTCAAAGATAACTCTATCTATCTTATTCCTTTCATCCATATGCATATCATTTTCATGTTCAAGCAAGTATTGCTCTAAAGGATCAGTAGGAGGCACAACAATAGAAGCAAGAGCAATAATTTCATCCTTACTAGACAATTCTTTTTCATGAGGTTGTCTACCAAACTTACAAAAATTAAATTCATGTGACACACCTCCAAAGCCAACAATAACAGTTTGTTTCTCACAATCAATTTGAGCATTAACAGTATGGAGGAATGGTCTACCAAATATGATGGGACAAAAGCTATCTTGTGTGGTAGCAAGAACGAGAAAATCAGTAGGATACTTAGTTTTACCACACAAGACTTCAACATCTCTAACAATTCCCACACGGCAGATAGTATCTCTATTAGCAAGTTTAATAGTAACATCAATAAATTCCATCTCGACAGGTGCAATATCATCTTTAATTTCATTATATAAAGTGTGAGGTATTGCACTAACACTAGCACCCATGTCACATAAATCATGATAACAATGATCTCCTATCTTAACAGAAACAATAGGCATGCCAACAACATGTTTATGTTTGTCTCTAGCATGAGGTTTAGCAATTCTAGAAGTAGCTTCACAGAATTGAATAACATGCCCATCAACATTGTCGGCCAAGAGATCTTTAATAATAGCAATACTAGGTTCAACTTTTAATTTTCTCAGGGGGTGTAGGTGTTCTAATGTAGCCCTTACGTATCACAGTTGAAGCTTTAACATGATCCTTTATTCTAACAGGGAAAGGTGGTTTCTCAATGTAAGCGCTAGGAACAATAGAATTATTATAAGCAATAACTTTCTCTTCAACTGGATTGGGTTTTACTACATTAACTTCTATGGGAGGATGATATTTAAACCACTTCTCCTTAGGGAGATTAATATGAGCAGCAAATGATTCACATAAATAAGCTACTATCTCAGATTCAAGTCCATGTTTAGCGCTAAAATCACGAAAAGTATTTGTTTCAACGAAGGATTTAAAGCAATCGAACTTAAGATTCATACTTGACTCCTTACCTTCATCAAACTCCCAATCTTCAAAGTTGCATTTAATTCTTTCCAATAAATCCCATCTGAAATCAATATCTCTCTTCATAAAAGAACCGGTACAAGAAGTGTCAAGCATGGTGCGATTGTCATGAGAAAGCCGAGCATAAAAGTTCATAATAATAATTACTCTAGTGAGCTCATGGTTGGGGCATGAATATAACATTGACTTAAGCCTCCCCAAGCTTGAGCGATTATTTCTTAATAATAATTACTCTAGTGAGCTCATGGTTGGGGCATGAATATAACATTGACTTAAGCCTCCCCAAGCTTGAGCGATTATTTCTCAATCACGAGGCCAAAAATTATAGATATAATTCCGATCACGATGTACCAAATGCAGAGGATAAAAATTTTGATGAAATTCCAGTATCATCACATAGCCTATACCATGTCAATGCTTTATCCCTCAAAGATAAGGGAAAGACCTTCTTCTTGACCTCATCCTCGGGCAAACCTGCAAGCTTAAATAAACCACAAACTTCATCTACATAGATTAGATGCAAGTCGGGATGTGATGTTCCATCTCCTGTAAAAGGATTAGCCAACAGTTTCTCTAGCATACTACTGCGGCAACAAAAGTCCTTCCTTGGCGCTAGGAATTCTTCTTGTTACCTCTCTGGTTTGCATTGGTTTTTTCCTTGAAGAGGAAAGGGTGATGCAGCACAGGAGCAGTAAGTATTTCCCTCAGTTTGAGAACCAAGGTATCGATCCAGAAGGAGGGTTTCGTCAAGTCCAGAGTACCTGCGGAAACACAAACAAGCTTGCACCCAACGCTTCAAAGGGGTTGTCAATCCCTTGAAGATTGTTTGGAAAGTGAGATCTGAAGGCGGAAAGTGCAACGAAGTGAAAAGTGTAAGGCTGAAAATATGGTGTGGAGTAGACCCTGGGGGCCATAGTGTTCACTAGAGGCTTCTCTCATAATAGCAAATATCATGGTGGGTGAACAAATTACTGTCGAGCAATTGATAGAACCACGCAAAGTCATGACGATACCTAAGGCAATGATCATACATATAGGCATCACATCCGAGACAAGTAGACCGATACTTTCTCCATCTACTACTATTACTCCACACATCGACCGCTATCCAGCATGCATCGAGTGTATTGAGTTCATGACGAATAGAGTAACGCCTTAAGCAAGATGACATGATGTAGAGGGATAATCTCAAACCAATGATGAAAACCCCATCTTTTTACCCTTGATGGCAACAACACGATGCGTGCCTGGCTACCCCTTCTGTCACTGGGTGAGGTCACCGCACGGTATGAACCCAAAACCAACCACTTCTCCCATTGCAAGAATCATAGATCTAGTTGGCCAGACAAAACCCACAACTCGAAGGGAATTACAAGGATATGAAATCATGCATAAGAGAGACCAGAAGAAACTCAAATAAGATTCATAGATAATCTGATCATAAATCCACAATTCATCGAATCTCGACAAACACACCGCAAAGGAAGATTACATCGGATAGATCGCCATGAAGATCATGGAGAACTTTGTATTGAAGATCCAAGAGAGAGAAGAAGCCATCTAGCTACTAGCTATGGACCCGTAGGTCTATGGTGAACTACTCACACATCATCGGAGAGGTCATGGTGTTGATGAAGAAGCCCTCCGTATCTGAATCCCCCCTCCGGCAGGGCACCAGAACGTGCCCCAGATGAGATCTTGCAGAGACAGAAGGTTGCGGTGGCGGAAAGTACTTTCGATGATCTCCTGATTTTTTTGGGATTTTTAGGGAATTTATAGGCGCAAACCCTAGGTCAGGGGACGCTCAGGGGGCCCACAAGCATGTGGGCCGCGGCCTACCCCCTGGCCGCGGGGTGGGGCCTTGTGGGGCCCCTGAGGCTCCCTTGCCTTGGCTCTCAAGCTTCCCGATCTTCTTCCGTTCCAGAAAAAATCTTTTCGGGGATTTTCTGCCGTTTGGACTCCGTTTCAAAATCTCCTCTGAAAGGGGTCCAAAACATGCAAAAAACAGGAACTGACACTTGGCACTGAGTTATTAAGTTAGTACCAAAAAATATATAAAAGGCATGCAAAACATCCATAGTTTGACAAGATAATAGCATGAAACCATCAAAAATTATAGATACGTTGGAGACGTATCAAGCATCCCCAAGCTTAACTCCTGCTCGTCCTCGAGTAGGGAAGTGATAAAGAATGAATTTTAGATGTGGAATGGTACCTAGCATAGTTGTCCTTTGCAACTTCTTTAACGTGGCATGAATGTTCAGATCCGTAAGATTCAAAGCAATAGTTTGCTATTGACATGAAAACAACAATAATTTAAGAAAACTAGCAAAGTAATCATGAACTTTCAAAATATCAAGGCCAAAGAAAGTTATCCCTACAAAATCATATAGTCTGGCTATGCTCCATCATCCTCACACAACTAATGTAAATCATGCACAACCCCGGTATTGGCCAAGTAATTGTTTTCGCACTCTTACTACTATCAAACTTTTTGTAACTATCACGCAATACATGAGCGCGAGCCAAGGATATAACACTATAGGTGGAATATAGTGTGGTGGTGGTTGTGAGACAAAAAGGAGGAGATGGTCACATTGACTCGGCGTCTCAAAAGGCTATGGAGATGCCCATTAATAGATATCAATGTGAATGAGTAGGGATTGCCATACAAGAGATGCACTAGAGCTATAAGTATGTGAAGGCTCAAAAAGAAAACTAGTGGGTGTGCATCCAACTTGCTTTCTCACGAAGACCTAGGGCAATTTTGAGGAAGGCCAACATTGGAATATACAAGCCAAGTAATATAATGAAGATTCCCACTAGCATATGGTAGTGACAAAGCAAGAAGCTCTCAATCATGAAGAACATGGTGCTATCATGAAGCACAAGTGTGGAAAAAGATAGTAGCATTGTCCTTTCTCTCTTTTTCTCTCTTTTTTTATTTGGGCTCTTAGGCCTCTCTTTTTTTCTATTCTTTTTTTTGGGCTCTTTGGCCTCTTTTTTTTATTTCCTCACATGGGACAACGCTCTAATAATGATGATCATCACACTTTTATTTACTCACAGCTCGAAGATCACAATGATGATGACTCCATAGGAAATGGCTCCGGCAATGTACCGGGATGTGCAACGATCTAGCATGACGTATGACGTTGAAACATCTCGCTAGCTATCTTACGATCATGAAATGGAAATACGAGAGTGACGACACAAGTCATGAGACGGAATGGTGGGAGTTGCATGGCAATATATCTCGAAATGGCTATGAAAATGCCATAGTAGGTAGATATGGTGGCTGTTTTGAGGAAGGAATTTGGTGGGTTTGTGCACCGACGAGAATTGCGCGGAACTAGAGAGGCTAGCAATGGTGGAAGGTGAAGGTGCATCTATAGCATGGGCTCACATTAGTCATGAAGAACTCACATACTTGTTGCGAAAGTTTTTATTAGTTATCGAAACAAAGTGCTAAACGCATACTCCGAGGGGAAGGGTTGGTAGGTGTAAACCATCGCGCGATCCCGACCTCAACACAAAGGATGACAATCAATAGATACATTATGCTCCGACTTCCTAACATAGAGGTTCACCATACATGCATGCTACGGGAATCACTAACTTCAACACAAGTCTTTCTAGATTAACAACACCCTACTAACATAACTCTTAATATTACCAAATCCATGTCTGAAAACTATTTGAGAGGAATCAAAACTTCTCTTTCTACTCAATGCACATGAAGATGGAGGTTTTTGCATCCTCTTTGGGTATCTATCACTTTTGGGACTACTGTCATAGCATAAGCCAACTACCAAGTCACGTACCGCCGTGCTCTAAAAGATATAAGTGAAGCACTAGAGCAAAAGTATCTAGCTCAAAAGATATAAGTGAAGCACTATGAGCATTCTAGCAAAAATCACGATGAGTGCATGTATCTCTCTCTCAAAAAGGTGTACAGCAAGTATGATTGTGACACAACAAAAGGAAAAGACTCCTACGATACAAGACACTCCAAGGAAAAACACATATCATGTGGTGAATAAAAATATAGCTCCAAGTAATGTTACCGATGGATTGAAGACGAAAGAGGGGATGCCTTCCTGGGGCATCCCCAAGATTAGGCTTTTTGGTGTCCTTGAATTGGCTTGGGATGCCTTGGGTATCCCCAAGCTTGAGCTCTTTCCACTCCTTATCTCTTTGTCCATGAGAACATCACCCAAAACCTGAAAACTTCACAACACAAAACTTAAACAGAAACTCGTGATAACATTAGCACAAGAAAACAAACTACCACCTCTTTTGGTACTGTAGCAAACTTGAATTCTATCTATATTGGTGTTGGGCTACTGTATTCTCACTTTTCCATGGCTAGTACCCCCCGATACTAACCATAGTTTCATCAAAACAAGCAACCAACTCAACAAAAACAGAATCTGTCAAAAACAGACCAGTCTGTAGCAAACTGTATACTTCGTATACTTATGGTACCTCAAAACATCGGAAAAATTACGACAGCCTGGGCAAAAAGCATATCAATCAACAGCAAAAAGAATCCACTCAAAAGCTATTTCTGAATAAAAATGAAAAATCATCTTGTGAGCGAAAAAGTTTCTATCTTTTTCCAGCAAGATCAAAAAAACAGTACCAAGACTAGTCATAAAGGATTTGCTTGGCTCAAACACAAAAAGAAACACAAAAAACACAACCACAACAGAATTATGAAAGTGTGGACACAACAAAACAGAAAGAAAAAGATAAATTCATTGGGTTGCCTCCCAACAAGTGCTATTGTTTAACGCCCTTAGCTAGACATTGATAATTCAATGATGCTCACACAAAAGACAAGAATTGAAGCACAACGAGAGAGTCATAAAGCATGTAAAAATCACATCTAAGTCTAACATACTTCCTATGCATAGGCATTTTATAGGAAAACAAATTGCCAAGACAACCAATAGTTACCAAATGCAAGGAAGAAGAAAGAGATAATAGTAATCTCAACATAACGAGAGGTAATTTGGTAACATGAAAGTTTCTACCACAATATTTTCCTCTCTCATAGCAATTACATGTGGGATCATAATCAAATTAAACAATATAGCTATCACAAAGGATATTCTTTTCATGATCCACATGCGTGCAAAGTTGACGCTCTTCAAAAATAGTGGGATTATCATTTAAATTCATGACATCTCCAAACCCACTTTCAATAATATTGCAAATATCATATTCATCATGAGGCTTGAACAAATTTTCAAGATCGTAAGAAAAATCATCACCCCAATCATGATTATTGCAACAAGTAGTGGACATAGCAAAACTAGCATCCCCAAGCTTAGGGTTTTGCATATTTTTAGCATGATTGTCACTAATAGAATTTATAGTGAAACCATTGCAATCATGCTTTTCATTCAAGGAGCCCTCGTGAAACACTTCATAAATTTCTTCATCACGATTTTAAGATTCACAGATCTCAAGCAAAACTCCATAGAGAAAGTCAACTGCACTCAATTCACTAGCAATTGGATCAACATAATTGGATCTCTTAAAGAGATTAGCAAGTGGATGAGGATCCATATCACTAGATTTTTAGCAAGCGAAGATGCAAGCATATTGAAGGCACATAGCACACAAGCATATTGGATGAGTTCTTGACTTGATCTTCCTCCCCGGAAACGGCGCCAGAAATTCTTCTGCTGCGGCAACAGAAGTCCTTCCTTGGCGCTAGGAATTCTTCTTGTTACTGCTCTGGTTTGTGTCGGTTTTTCTCTTGAAGAGGAAAGGGTGATGCAGCACAGGAACAGTAAGTATTGCCCTCAGTTTCAGAACCAAGGTTTTGATGGGGAACGTCGCATGGGAAACAAAAATTTTCCTACGCGCACGAAGACCTATCATGGTGATGTCCATCTACGAGAGGGGATTTCCGATCTACGTACCCTTGTAGATCGCACACGAGAAGCATTAGTGAACGCGGTTGATGTAGTGGAACGTCCTCACGTCCCTCGATCCACCCCGCGAACCGTCCCACGAACCGTCCTGCGATCCGTCCCACGATCTAGTGCCAAACGGACGGCACCTCCGCGTTCAGCACACGTATAGCTCGACGATGATCTCGGCCTTCTTGATCCAGCAAGAGAGACGGAGAGGTAGATGAGTTCTCCGGCAGCGTGACGACGCTTCGGAGGTTGGTGGTGATCTAATCTCAGCACGGCTCCGCTCGAGCTCCGCAGAAACGCGATCTAGAGGTAAAACCGTGGAGGTATGTGGTCGGGCTGCCGTGGCAAAAGTTGTCTCAAATCAGCCCTAATAGCTCCATATATATAGGAGGAGGGGAGGGGAGGCTTGCCTTGAGGCTCAAGGAGACCCAAGGGCTGCGCCACCAAGGGAGGAGGAGTCCTCCTCCAATCCTATTCCAACTAGGATTGGAAGGTGGAGTCCTTCTCTCCTTTCCCACCTCCTTTTTTTTCTTTTCTCTTTGATTTTCTATCTCTGGCGCATAGGGCCTTCTTGGGCTGTCCCACCAGCCCACCAAGGGCTGGTGCGCCACCCCAAGGCCTATGGGCTTCCCCGGGGTGGGCTGCCCCCCCGGTGAACACCCGGAACCCATTCGTTATTCCCGGTACATTCCAGGTAACTCCGAAAACCTTCCGGTAATCAAATGAGGTCATCCTATATATCAATCTTCATTTTCGGACCATTCCGGAAACCCTCATGACGTCCGTGATCTCATCAGGGACTCCGAACAACATTCGGTAACCAATCATATAACTCAAATACGCATAAAACAACGTCGAACCTTAAGTGTGCAGACCCTGCGGGTTCGAGAACTATGTAGACAGGACCCGAGCGACTCCTCGGTCAATATCCAATAGAGGGACCTGGATGCCCATATTGGATCCCACATATTCTACGAAGATCTTATCGTTTGAACCTCAGTGCCAGGGATTCATATAATCCCGTATGTCATTCCCTTTGTCCTTCGGTATGTTACTTGCCCGAGATTCGATCGTCAGTATACGCATACCTATTTCAATCTCGTTTACCGGCAAGTCTCTTTACTCGTTCCGTAATACAAGATCCCGCAACTTACACTAAGTTGCATTGCTTGCAAGGCTTGTGTGTGATGTTGTATTACCGAGTGGGCCCCAAGATACCTCTCCGTCACACGGAGTGACAAATCCCAGTCTCGATCCATACTAACTCAACGAACACCTTCGGAGATACCTGTAGAGCATCTTTATAGTCACCCAGTTACGTTGCGACGTTTGATACACACAAAGCATTCCTCCGGTGTCAGTGAGTTATATGATCTCATGGTCATAGGAACAAATACTTGACACGCAGAAAACAGTAGCAACAAAATGACACGATCTACATGCTACGTCTTAGTTTGGCTCTAGTCCATCACGTGATTCTCCTAATGACGTGATCCAGTTATCAGGCAACAACACCTTGTACATAGTCAGAAGACACTGACTATCTTTGATCAACTGGCTAGCCTACTAGAGGCTTGCTAGGGACAGTGTTTTGTCTATGTATCCACACATGTATATAAGTCTTCATTCAATACAATTATAGCATGGATAATAAACGATTATCTTGATACAGGAATTATAATAATAACTATATTTATTATTGCCTCTAGGGCATAATTCCAACAGTCTCCCACTTGCACTAGAGTCAATAATCTAGCCCTCACATCACCATGCGAATTACATTGTAATAAATCTAAGACCCATACAGTTCTGGTGTTGATCATGCTTTGCCCGTGGTAGAGGTTTAGTCAGCGGGTCTGCTACATTCAGATCCGTGTGCACTTTGCATATATTTACGTCCTCCCCTTCGACGTAGTCACAGATGAGGTTGAAGCGTCGTTTGATGTGTCTGGTCTTCTTATGAAACCATGGTTCCTTTGCTAAGGCAATGGCACCCGTGTTGTCACAGAACAAGGTTATTGGATTCAGTGCGCTTGGCACCACTCCAAGATCCGTCATGAACTGCTTCATCCAGACACACTCCTTAGCCGCCTCCGAGGCAGCCATGTACTCCGCTTCACATGTAGAATCAGCTACGACGCTTTGCTTGGAACTGCACCAGCTTACTGCGCCCCCATTAAGAATAAATATGTATCCGGTCTACGACTTAGAGTCGTCCGGATCTGTGTCAAAGCTCGCATCGATGTAACCCTTTACGGCGAGCTCTTCGTCACCTCCATACACGAGAAACATCTCCTTAGTCCTTTTCAGGTACTTCAGGATATTCTTGACCGCCGTCCAGTGATCCACTCCTGGATTACTCCGGAACCTGCCTGCCATACTTATGGCCAGGCTAACGTCCGGTCTAGTGCACAACATTGCATACATGATAGATCCTATGGCTGAAGCATAGGGGACGGTGCTCATATGCTCTCTATCTTTATCAGTTGCTGGGCACTGAGTCTTACTCAATCTCGTACCTTGTAGAACTGGCAAGAACCCTTTCTTGGACTGTTCCATTTTGAACCTCTTCAAAACTTTATCAAGGTATGTGCTTTGTGAAAGTCCTATCAGGCGTTTCGATCTATCCCTGTAGATCTTAATGCCTAGAATGTAAGCAGCTTCTCCTAGGTCCTTCATAGAGAAACTTTTATTTAAGTAATCCTTTATGCTCTCCAAAAACTCTACGTTGTTTCCGATCAGTAATATGTCATCCACATATAATATTAGAAACGCCACAGAGCTCCCACTCACTTTCTTGTAAATACAAGATTCTCCAACCACTTGTATAAACCCAAATGCTTTGATCACCTCATCAAAGCGTTTATTCCCACTCCGAGATGCTTGCACCAGTCCATAAATGGATCGCCGGAGCTTGCATACCTTGTTAGCATTTTTAGGATCGACAAAACCTTCGGGTTGCATCATATACAACTCTTCCTTAAGGAAACCGTTAAGGAACGCCATTTTGACATCCATTTGCCAGATTTCATAATTGAAAAATGCAGCTATTGCTAACATGATTCTGACGGACTTAAGCATCGCTACAGGTGAGAATGTCTCATCGTAGTCAACTTCTTGAACTTGTGAAAAACCCTTTGCCACAAGTCGAGCTTTATAAACGGTCACATTGCCGTCAACGTCCGTCTTCTTCTTAAAGATCCATTTGTTCTGAATAGCCTTGCGGCCCTCAGGTAGTACTTCCAAAGTCCACACTTTGTTTTCATACATGGATCCTATCTCGGACTTCATGGCCTCCATCCATTTTTTGGAATCTGGGTCCACCATTGCTTCTTCATAATTTGCAGGTTCATTGTTGTCTAACAACATGATTGACAAAACGGGATTACCGTACCACTCTGGAGCAGCACGTGGTCTCGTCGACCTGCGTGGTTCGATAGGAACTTGAACCGGAGTTTCATGATCATCATCATTAACTTCTTCCTCAACCGGCGTCGCAAAGACACGGGTTTCCCCTTGCCCCGCGCCACCATCCAGAGGGATGAGAGGTTCGACAACCTCATCAAGTTCTATCTTCCTCCCACTCAATTCTCTCGAGAGAAACTCCTCCTCGAGAAAAGCTCCATTTTTAGCAACAAACACTTTGCCCTCGGATTTGAGATAGAAGGTGTAACCAACTGTCTCTTTTGGGTAACCTATGAAGATGCACTTTTCCGCTTTGGGTTCCAGCTTTTCAGGCTGAAGCTTTTTGACATAAGCATCACATCCCCAAACTTTAAGAAATGACAACTTTGGCCTTTTGCCATACCACAATTCGTATGGTGTCGTCTCAACGGATTTTGATGGTGCCCTATTTAAAGTGAATGCAGCTGTGTCTAATGCATAACCCCAAAACGATAACGGCAAATCGGTAAGAGACATCATAGATCGCACCATCTCTAATAAAGTACGATTACGACGTTCGGACACACCATTACGCTGTGGTGTTCCAGGCGGTGTCAACTGTGAAACAATTCCACATTGTCTTAAGTGAGCACCCAACTCGAAACTCAGATATTTACCCCCACGATCAGACCGTAGGAACTTGATCTTCTTGTTACGATGATTTTCAACTTCACTCTGAAATTGCTTGAACTTTTCAAATGTTTCAGACTTGTGCTTCATTAAATAGACATAACCATATCTACTCAAATCATCAGGGAAGGTGAGAAAATAACGATATCTGCCGCGTGCCTCCACGCTCATCGGACCGCACACATCGGTATGTACGATTTCCAACAAGTCACTGGCACGCTCCATTGTTCCGGAGAACGGAGTTTTAGTCATCTTGCCCATGAGGCATGGTTCGCACGTGTCAAGTGAATCAAAGTCAAGTGACTCCAAAAGTCCATCGGTATGGAGTTTCTTCATGCGCTTTACACCAATATGACCTAAGCGATAGTGCCACAAAAATATGGCGCTATCATTGTTAACTCTAACTCTTTTGGTCTCAATGTTATGTATATGTGTATTATCACTATCAAGATTCAATATGAACAATCCTCTCATATTGGGTGCATGACCATAAAAGATGTTACTCATAGAAATAGAACAACCATTATTCTCTGACTTAAAAGAGTAACCGTCTCGCAATAAACAAGATCCAGATATAATGTTCATGCTCAACGCACGCACTTAATAACAATTATTCAAGTTCATAACTAATCCTGATGGTAACTGAAGTGAAACTGTGCCAACGGCGATTGCATCAACCTTCGAACCATTTCCTACGCGCATCGTCACTTCATCTTTTGCCAGCCTTCGCCTATTCCGCAGTTCCTGTTTGCAGTTGCAAATATGAGCAACAGAACCAGTATCGAATACCCAGGCATTACTACGAGAGCCGGTTAAGTACACATCCATAACATGTATATCAAATATACCTGATTTTTCTTTGGCCGCCTTCTTATCAGCCAGATACTTGGGGCAATTGCGCTTCCAGTGACCCATACCCTTACAATAGTAGCACTTTGTTTCAGGCTTAGGTCCAGCTTTGGGTTTCTTCGTCGGATTGGCAACATGCTTGCCGCTCTTCTTTGAATTACCCTTCTTCCCTTTGCCGTTTCTCTTGAAACTAGTGGTCTTATTCACCATCAACACTTGATGCTCTTTACGGAGTTCAGACTCTGCGACTTTCGGCATCACAAACAACTCGCCGGGTGACTTGTTCATCCCTTGCAAGTTGTAGTTCAACACAAAGCCCTTATAGCTTGGCGGCAGTGATTGAAGAATTCTGTCAGTGATAGCCTCTTGCGGGAGTTCAATCCCCAGCTCAGCTAGACGGTTTGAGTACCCAGACATTTTGAGCACACGTTCACTGACAAACGAATTCTCCTCCATCTTGCAAGCATAGAATTTATCAGAGGTCTCATACCTCTCGATCCGGGCGTTCTTCTGAAAGATAAAATTCAACTATTGGAACATCTCATATGCTCCATGACGCTCAAAGCGACGTTGAAGTCCCGGCTCTAAGCCATACAAGACTGCACATTGAACTACTGAGTAGTCCTCCTTACGTGTTAACCAAGCGTTCTTAACATCTTGGTCAGCCGTAGCGGGTGGTTCATCTCCTAGCGCAGCATTAAGGAGATAATCCTTCTTCCCAGCTTGTAGGATCAACTTAAGATTACGAGCCCAGTCTACAAAGTTGCTTCCATCATCTTTCAACTTAGCTTTCTCTAGGAACGTATTAAAATTCAGGGTGACTGTCGCGTGAGCCATGATCTACAACACAAATATATTCAAAGTGGACTTAGACTATGTTCAAGATAATTATAGTTTAACTTAATCAAATTATTTGCTAAACTCCCACTCAAAAAATACATCTCTCTAGTCATTTGAGTGGTTCATGACCCACTTACACTAGCTCAAGTCCGATCATCACGTGAGTTGAGTATAGTTTCAGTGGTAAGCATCCCTATGCTAATCATATCAACTATATGATTCATGATCGACCTTTCGGTCTCATGTGTTCCGAGGCCATGTCTGCACATGCTAGGCTCGTCAAGCTTAACCCGAGTGTTCCGCGTGTGCAACTGTTTTGCACCCGTTGTATGTGAACGTTGAGTCTATCACACCTGATGATTACGTGGTGTCTCGAAATGACGAACTGTAGCAACGGTGCACAGTCGGGGAGAACACAATTTCGTCTTGAAATTTTAGTGAGAGATCACCTCATAATGCTACCGTCGTTCTAAGCAAAATAAGGTGCATAAAAGGATTAACATCACATGCAATTCATAAGTGACATGATATGGCCAACATCACGTGCTCCTTGATCTCCATCACCAAAGCACCGGCACGATCTTCTTGTCACCGGCGCCACACCATGATCTCCATCAACGTGTTGCCATCGGGGTTGTCATGCTACTCATGCTATTACTACTAAAGCTACATCCTAGCAAAATAGTAAACGCATCTGCAAGCACAAACGTTAGTTTAAAGACAACCCTGTGGCTCCTGTCGGTTGCCGTACCATCGACGTGCAAGTCGATATTATCTATTACAACATGATCATCTCATACATCCAATATATTACATCACATCGTTGGCCATATCATATCACAAGCATACCCTGCAAAAACAAGTTAGACGTCCTCTAATTTGTTGTTGCATGTTTTACGTGGTGACAATGGGTATCTAGTAGGATCGCATCTTACTTACGCAAACACCACAATGGAGACATATGAATTGCTATTTAACCTTATCCAAGGACCTCCTCAGTCAAATCCGATTCAACTAAAGTTGGAGAAACCGACACTTGCCAGTCATCTTTGAGCAACGGAGTTACTCGTAGCGATGAAACCAGTCTCTCGTAAGCGTACGAGTAATGTCGGTCCAAGCCGCTTCGATCCAACAATACCGCGGGATCAAGAAAAGACTAAGGAGGGCAGCAAAACGCACATGACCGCCCACAAAAACTTTTGTGTTCTACTCGAGAAGACATCTACGCATGAACCTAGCTCATGATGCCACTGATGGGGAACGTAGCATGGGAAACAAAAATTTTCCTACGCGCACGAAGTCCTATCATGGTGATGTCCATCTACGAGAGGGGATTTCCGATCTACGTACCCTTGTAGATCACACAGGAGAAGAGTTAGCGAACGCGGTTGATGTAGTGGAACGTCCTCACGTCCCTCGATCCGCCCCGCGAACCGTCCCATGAACCGTCCCGCGATCCGTCCCACGATCTAGTGCCGAACGGACGACACCTCCGCGTTCAGCACACGTACAGCTCGACGATGATCTCGGCCTTCTTGATCCAGCAAGAGAGACGGATAGGTAGATGAGTTCTCCGGCAGCGTGATGGCGCTCCAGAGGTTGGTGGTGATCTAATCTCAGCAGGGCTCCGCCCGAGCTCCGCAGAAACGCGATCTAGAGGTAAAACCGTGGAGGTATGTGGTCGGGCTGCCGTGGCAAAAGTTGTCTCAAATCAGCCCTAATAGCTCCATATATATAGGAGGAGGGGAGGGGAGGCTTGCCTTGAGGCTCAAGGAGACCCAAGGGCTGCGCCACCAAGGGAGGAGGAGTCCTCCTCCAATCCTAGTCCAACTAGGATTGGAAGGTTGAGTCCTTCTCTCCTTTCCCACCTCCTTTTTTTATTTTCTCTTTGATTTTCTATCTCTGGCACATAGGGCCTTCTTGGTCTGTCCCACCAGCCCACCAAGGGCTGGTGCGCCACCCCCAAGGCCTATGGGCTTCCCCGGGGTGGGCTGCCCCCCCGGTGAACACCCGGGATCCATTCGTCATTCCCGGTACATTCCCGGTAACTCCGAAAACCTTCCGGTAATCAAATGAGGTCATCCTATATATCAATCTTCATTTCCGAACCATTCCGGAAACCCTCGTGACCTCAGTGATCTCATCCGGGACTCCGAACAACATTCGGTAAGCAACCATATAACTCAAATACGCATAAAACAACATCGAACCTTTAGTGTGCAGACCCTGCGGTTTCGAGAACTATGTAGACATGACCCGAGTGACTCCTCGGTCAATATCCAATAGCGGGACCTAGATGCCCATATTGGATCCCACATATTCTACGAAGATCTTATCGTTTGAACCTCAGTGCCAGGGATTCATATAATCCCGTATGTCATTCCCTTTGTCCTTCGGTATGTTACTTGCCCGAGATTCGATCGTCAGTATCCGCATACCTATTTCAATCTCGTTTACCGGCAAGTCTCTTTACTCGTTCCGTAATACAAGATCCCGCAACTTACACTAAGTTGCATTGCTTGCAAGGCTTGTGTGTGATGTTGTATTACCGAGTGGGCCCCAAGATACCTCTCCGTCACACGGAGTGACAAATCCCAGTCTCGATCCATACTAACTCAACGAACACCTTCGGAGATACCTGTAGAGCATCTTTATAGTCACCCAGTTACGTTGCGACGTTTGATACACACAAAGCATTCTACTGGTGTCAGTGAGTTATATGATCTCATGGTCATAGGAACAAATACTTGACACGCAGAAAACAGTAGCAACAAAATGACACGATCTACATGCTACGTCTATTAGTTTGGGTCTAGTCCATCACGTGATTCTCCTAATGACGTGATCCAGTTATCAAGCAACAACACCTTGTACATAGTCAGAAGACCCTGACTATCTTTGATCAACTGGCTAGCCAACTAGAGGCTTGCTAGGGACAGTGTTTTGTCTATGTATCCACACATGTATATAAGTCTTCATTCAATACAATTATAGCATGGATAATAAACGATTATCTTGATACAGGAATTATAATAATAACTATATTTATTATTGCCTCTAGGGCATAATTCCAACAGGTATCGATCCAGAAGGAGGGTCTCGTCAAGTCCAGAGTACCTGTGCAAACACAAACAAGCTTGCAGCCAACGCTTCAAAGGGGTTGTCAATCCATTCAAGATTGTTTGCAAAGTGAGATATGAAGGCGCAAAGTGCAACAAAGTGAAAAGTGTAATGCTGAAAATATGGTGTGGAGTAGACCCTGGGGGCCATAGTGTTCACTAGAGGCTTCTCTCATAATAGCAAATATCACGGTGGGTGAACAAATTACTGTCGAGCAATTGATAGAACCGCGCAAAGTCATGACGATATCTAAGGTAATGATCATACATATAGGCATCACGTCCGAGACAAGTAGACCGATACTTTCTGCATCTACTACTATTACTGCACACATCGACCGCTATCCAGCATGCATCTAGTGCATTGAGTTCATGACAAACAGAGTAATACCTTAAGCAAGATGACATGATGTAGAGGGATAATCTCAAACCAATGATGAAAACCCCATCTTTTTACCCTTGATGGCAACAACACGATGCGTGCCTCGCTACCCCTTCTGTCACTGGGTGAGGTCACTGCATGGTATGAACCCAAAACCAAGCACTTCTCCCATTGCAAGAATCATATATCTAGTTGGCCAGACAAAACCCACAACTCGAAGAGAATTACAAGGATATGAAATCATGCATAAGAGAGATCAGAAGAAACTCAATAAGATTCATAGATAATCTGATCATAAATACACAATTCATCGGATCTCGATAAACACACCGCAAAAGAAGATTACATCAGATAGATCTCCATGAAGATCATGGAGAACTTTGTATTGAAGATCCAAGAGAGAGAAGAAGCCATCTAGCTACTAGCTATGGACCCGTAGGTCTATGGTGAACTACTCACGCATCATCGGAGAGGTCATGGTGTTGATGAAGAAGCCCTCCGTATCTGAATCCCCCCTCCGGCAGGGCACCGGAACGTGACCCAGATGGGATCTTGCGGAGACAGAAGCTTGCGGCGGCGGAAAAGTACTTTCGATGATCTCCTGATTTGTTTGGGATTTTTAGGGAATTTATAGGCGCAAACCCTAGGTCAGGGGGCGCTCAGGGGGCCCACAAGCCTGTGGGCCGCGGCCTACCCTCCTGGCCGCGGGGTGGGGGCTTGTGGGGCCCCTGAGGCTCCCCTACCTTGGCTCTCAAGCTTTCCGATCTTCTTCCGTTCCAGAAAAAATCTTTTCAGGGATTTTCTTCCGTTTGGACTCAGTTTCAAAATCTCCTCTGAAAGGGGTCAAAAACATGGAAAAAACAGGAACTGGCACTTGGCGCTGAGTTAATAAGTTAGTCCCAACAAATATATAGAGGCATGCAAAACATCCAAAGTTTGACAAGATAATAGCATGAAACCATCTAAAATTATAGATACGTTGGAGATGTATCACATACCCAAAGGAATTTTATAATAAATATTTTCAGTAGGTGCAGTAGGTTGAGGAGCAACTCTCTGTGCTTCCGGTCGAGGTGAAGATACCCCAAACAAGCCCCTCAAAGGATTAGTTTCCATAGTGACAAGTGACAATAAATTTCAGCACACTATATAAATGTTTCCTTACCAAATTCCACTCACCAAAGGCGCTTCACTCCCCGGCAACGGTGCCAGAAAAGAGTATTGATCACCCACAAGTATAGGGGATCTATCGTAGTCCTTTCGATAAGTAAGAGTGTCAAACCCAACGAGGAGCAGAAGGAAATGACAAGTGATTTTCAGCAAGGTATTCACCGCAAGCACTGAAATTATCGGTAACAGATAGTTGCGGGATAAGATAATTCGTAACGGGTAATAAGTAACAATAGTAACAAAGGTGTAGCAAGATGGCCCAATCCCTTTTGTAGCAAGGGACAAGCCTGGACGAACTCTTATATAAGGTAAAGCGCTCCCGAGGACACATGGGAATTTCTGTCAAGCTAGTTTTCATCATGTTCATATGACTCGCGTTCGCTACTTTGATAGTTTGATATGTGGGCGGACCGGTGCTTGGGTGCTGTACTTACTTGGACAAGCATTCGACTTATGATTAAACCCTCTCGCAGGCATCCTCAACTACGAAAGAAGAATTAAGACAAAGTCTAACCATAGCATTAAACTGGTGGATCCAAATTAGCCCATAGCGAAGCAACGCATAAACGAGGGTTTAAGCTTTTGTCACTCTAGCAACCCAGCATCTACTTATTACTTCCCAATGCCTTCCTCTAGGCCCAAATAATGGTGAAGTGTCATGTAGTCGACATTCACATAACACCACTAGAGGAAAGACAACATACAACGCATCAAAATATCAAACGAATACCAAATTCACATGACTACTTATAGCAAGACTTATCCCATGTCCTCAGGAACAAACGTAACTACTCACAAAGCATAATTATGTGCATGATAAGAGAGGTATTGAATAGCATTAAGGATCTGAACATAGATCTTCCACCAAGTAATCCAACTAGCATCAACTACAAGGAGTAATTAACACTACTGGCAACCTTACAAGTACCAATCGGAGTCGCGAGACGGAGATTGGGTACAAGAGATGAACTAGGGTTTGGAGATGAGATGGTGCTGATGAAGATGTTGATGGAGATCAGTCCCCTCGATGAGAGGAGTCCTGGTGATGACGATGGCGATGATTTCCCCTCTGGGAGGGAAGTTTCCCCGGCAAGACGGCCCTGCCGGAGCTCTAGATTGGTTCTCCTCAAGTTCTGCCTCGTGGCGGCGGCGTTTCTTCCCGAAAGCTCTCCCTTGATTTTTTCAGGGACGGAACCCTCCTTATAGCAGAAGATGGGAGCCGGAGGGGTAACAGGGGGCCCACGAGCTCCCAGGCACGCCCAGGGGGGTGGGGCGCGCCTGGCAGGCTCGTGACCTCCTGGTGGCTCCCCTCCAGTATTTCTTTTGTCCAATATTTTTGATATATTCCAAAATAATTTCTCGCTGATTTTCACGGCTTTTGGAGTTGTGCAGAATAGGTATCTCAAACCTGCTCCTTTTCCAGCCCAGAATTCCAGCTGTCGGCATTCTCCCTCTTCATGTAAACCTTATAAAATAAGAGAGAAGAAACATAAGTATTGTACCATAATGTGTAATAACAGCCCATAATGCGATAAATATCAATATAAAAGCATGATGCAAAATGGACGTATCAATGACACCGTATGAATTATGGTTTGTAGAAACCTAAGCCGTCGTTTCTTAAAAGTTTGGGGCTGCGACGCTTATGTGAAAAAGTTTCAACCTCATAAGCTCGAACCGAAAGCGGATAAATGCATATTCATATAAACCCCATCTTTTTTACCCTTGATGGCAACAACATGATGCGTGCCTCGCTACCCCTTCTGTCACTGGGTGAGGACACCTCACGGTATGAACCCAAAACCAAGCACTTCTCCCATTGCAAGAATTATAGATCAAGTTGGCCAAACGAAACCCACAACTCGAAGAGAATTACAAGGATACGAAATCATGCATATAAGAGATCAGAGGAAACTCAAATAATATTCGTAGATAATCTGATCATAAATCCACATTTCATCGGATCTCGACAAACACATCGCAAAAGAAGATTACATCGGATCGATCTCCATGAAGATCATGGAGAACTTTGTATTGAAGATCCAAGAAAGAGAAGAATCCATCTAGCTACTAGCTATGGACCCGAAGGTCTGTGGTGAACTACTCACGCATCATCAGAGAGGCAATGGTGTTGATGAAGAAGCCCTCCATGTTCGAGTCCCCCCTCCGGCAGGGCACCAGAACGTGCCCCAGATGGGATCTTGTAGAGACAGAAGGTTGCGGCGGCGGAAAAGTATTTTCGTGGCTCTCTCTGGCAGTTTTGGATTTTTAGGGAATTTATAGGCGGAAGAAGTAGCGCAAAGGAGCCACAGGGGCCCACAAGCCTGGCAGGCGCCCCCAGGCCGCGGCTAGGGGGCTTGTGGCCTCCCCCGGTGTCCTTTGCCTTGGTTCTCAAGTTCCCTGCGTATCTTCTGTTACGGAAAAAATCTTTACAGAGGTTTTATTCCTTTTGGACTCCGTTTAATATTCTTCTCTGAAAAGGGTCAAAAACACGGAAAAACAAAAACTCGCACTTGGCATTGAGTTAATAAGTTAGTCCCAAAAAAGATATAAAATAGCATAATCATGCAAAGAAAACATCCAAAGTTGACAAGATCATAACATGGAACCAACAAAGTTATAGATACGTTGGAGACGTATCAAGCATCCCCAAGCTTAACTCCTGCTCGTCCTCGAGTAGGGAAGTGATAAAGACTGATTTTTTGATGTGGAATGCTACCTAACATATTTGTCCTTTGTAACTTCTTTTTTTGTGACATGAATGTTCAGATCCGTAAGATTCAAAACAATAGTTTACTATTTACATGAAAACAATAATACCTCAAGCATGCTAGCAAAGTAATCATGAACTTTTGAAATAACAAGTCCAAAGAAAGTTATCCCTACAAAATCATATAGTCTGGCTATGCTCCATCATCCCCACACAATGAATTTAAATCATGCACAACCCTGGTATTGGCCAAGTAATTGTTTTCGCACTCTTACTTTCTCAAACTTTTGTCAACTGTCAGGCAATACATGAGTGTGAGCCATGGATATAGCACTATAGGTGGAATAGAGTGTGGTGGAGGTTGTGAGGCAAAAAAGAGGAGATGGTCACATTGACTCGGCGTATCAACGGGCTATGGAGATTCCCATCAATAGATATCAATGTGAAAGAGTAGGGATTACCATGCAATGGATGCACGAGAGCTATAAGTGTGTGAAACCTCAAAAGAAGAACTAGTGGGTGTGCACCCAACTTGCTTGCTCACGAAGACCTAGGGCAATTTTGAGGAAGCCCATCATTGGAATATACAAGCCAAGTTATATAATGAAGATTCCTACTAGTATGGAAGTGTCAAAACAAGAGACTCTCTATCATGAAGAACATGGTGCTATTGTGAAGCACAAGTGTGGAAAAAGATAGTAGCATTGTCCCTTCTCTATATTTTTTCTTTTTTGGTTGGTGCTCTTTGGCCTCTTTTCAATTTTTTTGGTGGGCAGCTTTGGCCTCTTTTCATTTTTATTCCTCACATGGGACAATGCTCTAATAGTGATGATCATCACACTTTTATTTACTGAAAACTCAACACTTAGAGCAATGATGACTATAGGAAATGCCTCCGGCAGTGTACCGGGATGAGCAACGATCTAGCTTAGCGTATGACGTTGAAACATCTCGCTAGCTATCTTACGATCATGCAATGGCAATATGAAAGTGACGGCACAAGTCATGAGACGGCACGGTGGGAGTTTCATAGCAATATATCTCGGAATGGCTATGAAAAGGCCATAATATGTAGGTATGGTGGCTGTTTTGAGGAAGGTATATGGTGGGTTTGTGCATCGGCGAAAGTTGCGCAGCACTAGAGAAGCTAGCAATGGTGGAAGGTGAAAGTTCATCTATACCATGGACTCACATTAGTCATGAAGAACTCATATACTTATTGCGAAAGTTTTATTAGCAATCAAAACAAAGTGCTAAACGCATACTCCTAGGGGAAGGTTTGGTAGGTGTTAACCATCGCGCGATCCCGACCGCAATACAAAGGATGACAATCAATAAATCAATTATGCTCCGACTTCCTAACATAGCGGTTCACCATACGTGCATGCTACGGGAATCACTAACTCCAACACAAGTATTTCTAGATTCACAACACCCTACTAACATAACTCTAATATCACCAAATCCATATATCAAAACTAATTGAGAGGAATCAAACTTCTCTTTACTAATCAATGCACATGAATATGGAAGTTTTATTATATCCTCTTTGGATGCCTATCATCTTTAGGACTCTTTCATGGCACACGCCAACTACCAAGTTACTCAGAGAGAGCACTCTCAAAAAGATATAAGTGAAGATCGAGAGTTTTTATTTCTCCAAAATATGACACCGCTGTGGTCTAAAAAGATCTAAGTGAAGCACTAGAGAAAAGTTATCTAGCTCAAAAGATATAAGTGAAGCACATGCGAGCTAAATTGCCTAACTCAAAAGATATAAGTGAAGCTCAATGAGTATTCTAGCAAAATAACGATGAGTGCATGTTCCTCTCAAAAAGGTGTGCAGAAAGTATGATTGTGACACAACAAAAAGAAAAGACTCATATAATACACGACGCTCCAAGCAAAACACATATCATGTGGTGAATAAAAATATAGCTCCAAGTAACGTTACCGATGGATTGAAACGAAAGAGGGGATGCCTTCCCGGGGCATCCCCAAGCTTAGGCTTTTTGGTGTCCTTGAATTTGGCTTGGGATGCCTTGGGCATCCCCAATCTTGAGCTCTTTCCACTCTTTATCCCATTGTCCATGAGAACATCACCCAAAACTAGAAAACTTCAGAACACAAAACTTAAACAGAAAGTCGTGATATCATTAGCATAAGAAAACAAACCACCACCTCTTTAGGTACTGTAGTAAACTTGATTTCTATTTATATTGATGTTAGATTACTGTATTCTCACTTTCCATATCTAGTACCCCCCGATACTATCCATAGTTTCATCAAAATAAGCAATCAACAAAACAAAAACAGAATCTGTCAAAAACAGACTAGTCTGTAGCAATCTGTATACTTTGTATACCTCTGGTATCTCTTAAAAATTTGAAAAATTATGGCAATTAGGGAAATTGGCATATCAACCATCATCGAAAAGAATCAACTCAAAAGCTCTTTCTGGATAGGAATGAAAAATAATTTCGTGAGCACCAAGTTTCTGTCTTTTTTAGCACGATCAAACAATCATCACCAAAACTAGTCATAAAGGTTCTACTTGGCACAAACACAAAGAGAAACAAAAAAACACAATCATAACAGAATTATGATGGTGTGGACACATCAAAACAGAAAGCAAAAAGCAAATATAAATTCATTGGGTTGCCTCCCAACAAGCGCTATTGTTTAACGCCCTTAGCTAGGCATTGATAATTCAATGATGCTCACACAAAAGATAAGAATTGAAGCACAACGAGAGCATCATAAAGCATGTGAAAATTAAATCTAAGTCTAACATACTTCCTATGCATAGGCATTTTATAGGAAAACAAATTGTCAAGACAACCAATAGTTACCATATGCAAGGAAGAAGAAAGAGACAATAGCAATCTCAACATAACGAGAGGTGATTTAGTAACATGAAAGTTTCTACCACAATATTTTCCTCTCTCATAACAATTACATGTGGGATCATAATAAAATTCAACAATATAGCTATCACATAGGATATTCTTTTCATGATCCACATGCATGCAAAGTTGACGGTCTTCAAAAATAGTGGGATTATCATCAACTAAAGTCATGACTTCTCCAAACCCACTTTCAATCTTATTACAAACATCATATTCATCATGAGGCTTAAACAAATTTTCAAGATCATAAGAAAAATCATTACCCCAATCATGATCATTGCAACAAGTAGTGGACATAGCAAAACTAGCATCCCCAAGCTTAAAGTTTTGCATATTTTTAGCATGATTGCCATTAATAGAATTCATAGTGAAACTATTGCAATCATGCTTTTCATTCAAGGAGCCCTTGTGCATCACTTCATAAATTTCTTCATCACAATTTTCAGATTCACGCATCTCAAGCAAAACTCCATAAAGATAGTCAAGTGCACTCAACTCACTAGCAATTGGTTCAACATAATTGGATCTCTTAAAGAGATTAGCAAGTGGATGAGGATCCATATCAATAGATTTGCAGCAAGCGAAGATGCAAGCATATTGAAGGCACATAGCACACAAGCAAAGGAAAGGCAAACGAAAAAGGCAAATATTTTTGTAATTTTTTTTTTCAGAAGTGAGGGAGAGGAAAACGAGAGGCAAAAGGCAAAAAAGTAAATGCAAGAGATGAGTTTGCGATAGTTACTTGGATAAGCTTCACTTAGAGTAGTCCCCGGTGCCAGAGATTGACACGTTGAAGGGAGAATATTCTTGACTTGATACTCCCCGGCAACGACGCCAGAAATTCTTCTTGCTACCTCTTGAGTTTGCGTTGGTTTTTCCCTTGAAGAGGAAAGGGTGATGCAGCATAGTAGCAGTAAGTATTTCCCTCAGTTTGAGAACCAAGGTATCAATCCAGTAGGAGTATCAAGACAAGTCACCAAAGTACCTGCGCAAAAACAAAAAAACTTGCACCCAACGCTATCAAGGGGTTGTCAATCCCTTCACGATTAATTGCAAGGTGAGATCTGAAGGTGGAAAGTGCAACAAAGTAAAAGTGTGGAGCTGAAAATATAATGTGAAGTAGACCCGGGGGCCATAGTGTTCACTAGAGGCTTATCTCATGATAGCAAGTATTACGGTGGGTGAACGAATTACTGTCGAGCAATTGATAGAACCGCGCAAAGTCATGATGATATCTAAGGCAATGATCACACATATAGGCATCACGTCCAAGACAAGTAGACCGATATTGTCTGCATCTACTACTATTACTCCACACATCGACCGCTATCCAGCATGCATCTAGTGTATTGAGTTCATAACAAACAGAGTAACGCCTTAAGCAAGATGACATGATGTAGAGGGATAAATTCATGCAATAGATATAAACCCCATCCTTTTACCCTTGATGTCAACAACACGATGCGCGCCTCGCTACCCCTTCTGTCACTGCGTGAGGACACCACATGGTATGAACCCAAAACCAAGCACTTCTCCCATTGCAAGAATTATAGATAAAGTTGGCCAAACAAAACCCACAACTTGAAGAGAATTACAAGGATACGAAATCATGCATATAAGAGATCAGAGGAAACTCAAATAATACTCATTGATAATCTGATCATAAATCCACAATTCATCGGATCTCGACAAACACACCGCAAAAGAAGATTACATTGGATAGATCTCCATGAAGATCATGGACAACTTTGTATTGAAGATCCAAGAGAGAGAAGAAGCCATCTAGCTACTAGCTATGGACCCGAAGGTCTGTGGTGAACTACTCACGCATCATCGGAGAGGCAATGGTGTTGATGAAGAAGCCCTCCGTGTCCGAATCCCCCCTCCGGCAGGGCACCAGAATGTGCCCCAGATGGGATCTTGCGGAGGCAGAAGCTTGCGACGACCGAAAAGTATTTTCGTGGCTCTCTCTGGCAGTTTTGGATTTTTAGGGAATTTATAGTTGGAAGAAGTAGGGCAAAGGAGCCACGGGGGGGGGGGCACAAGCCTGGTAGGCGCCCCCCAGGCCGTGGCTAGGGGGCTTTTGGCCTCCCCCGGAGTCCTTTGCCTTGGTTCTGAAGTTCCCTGCGTATCTTTTGTTACGGAAAAAAAATCTTTTCGGAGGTTTTATTCCGTTTGGACTCCGTTTAATATTCTTCTCTGAAAAGGGTCAAAAAACACGGAAAAAACAGGAACTGACACTTGGCACTGAGTTAATAAATTAGTCCCAAGAAATATATAAAATAGCATAATCATGCAAACAAAACATCCAAAGTTGACAAGATAATAGCATGGAACCAACAAAAATTATAGATACGTTGGAGACGTATCACTAATCAGCCCCCTCCGCTTCTTCTTCCTTCCCCAGATTCCCCCGTCGGCCTCCCGCACCGTGGTCATCCGTCGTCCCATCCACCATCGGGCCCAGCGGTCTACGGTGACGGCACGGAGGCTACTCAAGCTCATGATGCTTAGACTCCATCGGGGAAAAACTAGATCCCCCGCCGGGGAGACCTTGGCCTGCCCGCTTACGTCGCTATCGCCGGCCACCAGATCCCCGAGGAGGATGAGGACGAGGGGTACGTGATGCCGACCCACCCAACCCTTGTAGCATGGCCGCATCCCGGAGGTGGGAGGAATCTGAGGGGTTCGAGGAGGATCGCTAAGGCGACCCCGGGCCGCCCAGCCCCAGTAGCAGCGGCTACGCCGATGAGCAAGACGAGCAGCCTCACCTCCAACACCGGCGCCGCCTGCAGAAACAAGGAGCCTATTTTCCCGTCCGGAGTTGGGATTTCTTTTCTTCGGCCAACAAGCACCTCGCCCCGGGCAATGCCGGCGCCCCGGTTATGCTCCTGCTGCTGCATCGAAGGTCCTGATCCTGCAGTTTTTGATGCTCTGCAAGTTGATGCTCCTCTGCCCGGAATGACCTGTGTTGCAACCTGCTGCCGGTGAGATGTAATGCCTCCCTTTGTAAATTTGTACCTTCGGAATATTTCGCCTTGTATGAGTTCCTGCAGACCGAATCAGTAAGGTCTTGATATCAAGCTCTAAATCCATCATATGTTCTGAATTTGTTACTTTTGTGATCAGATAAGGATGCGTAGCATGGTTGTTGTTACCTAGCTAAAGAGAAGAACAGGTTCAGGCAGGGAGGGAAATTGTTCTGCTCTTCGTTCCCAAACCTTTGCCTTTGTGTACCGTCTCCACCCACCTTGGGATGGTGCATGATCAAACATTAGCAACATCTCTTGGATTTTATCACCCAAGAGATGTTCTCCAGTAACCAGGCTGAAACATCAGCGACATCTCTTGGATTTTACCATGTCGCCTCCAAGGATTTATTGGCTCTAGACACCAATTGGATAGAACTGATTGTCACTAACTGAATTTAGCACTAGAATTTTAGAGATTTGGAGCAAGATTGGCTTGCTTTGCTAGGGTTTATATAGCCCAAGGCCACTCGCAGCTAGGGTTACAAACCTTACACCAAGATAGTCCAAAACGGAAGGAAATTGTTGTTTTATAAGTACATGTTACACCAGCAAACATGTATCTTGCATTCCATAACTGGCTTTGTTGTATGTTGAACATCGATGCAGAGGAGGTTGAGGAGTGTGTGATCCACAAGCAACGACTGTCAAGAAACTAAACCAGCAAACATGTATCTTGCATTCCATAACTGCCGAAATTTTTTCAGACTGTATACTGAAGATTTTGACCAAATTTGAAATAAAGCATGTGATAATTATCTTGATGCATGATAGTGAGACTATGTTGTAGTTTCATAAAAATGCTTGATGGCAGGGGTAGCAGGGGTTGCAATTAGATCCATCATGATTGTTACATACTCTACTCATTCTGTAGGATAGCACAAATTTGCAAATATTAGTTAACTCTTTAGCTAACGAAGATATAACCTGAAGAGTTTGTCCATGACAATCTGCAAAATTGAGTTAACTCTTTAGCTATTGCTAATTTAGTTATTTTTTGGCCATAAAAAACTTTAGCTACCACAGAGAATATTCAAAATGGTGCCATGGCAGCCTCTTTGCCCTATTCCAATTACTTGTCCCAATCATTTGTATATTGGCAAAAATGCTTCATTTGTTGCCATTATGGTGCTAACCAGATACATCTTTTTCCATTTATCATTGATTATAGATAGAAGGAGAGAAACGACTATGGATTTGAACTTGATGGCTGAAGAAGAGGAAGGAGCTCGAGAGGGTCATGCTATTTATTTGAACTTGGTTGCTGAAGAGGGGGAAGGAGCTCAACATGGTCATGCTATTGATTTGAACTTGATTGCTGAAGAGGAGGAAGAAGCTCGACATGGTCATGCTGTTGGGGAACATTGCATGGGAATCAAAAAAAATTCTACGCACACGAAGACCTATCATGGTGATGTCCATCTACGAGTGGAGATCTCGATCTACGTACCCTTGTAGATCGCACAGCAGGAAGCGTTAAGAAATGTGGTTGATGTAGTGGAACGTCTTCATGTCCCTCGAACCGTCCCGCAATCCGTTCCAATCTAGCGCGAACGGACGTCACCTCCGTGTTCAGCACACGTATAGGTCGACGATGATCTCGGCCTTCTTGATCCAGCAAGCAAGACGGAGAAGTAGATGGTTTCTCCGGCAGCATGACGGTGCTCTGGTGGTGTTGATGATCTATTCCTGCAAGGCTCCGCCCGAGCTCCGCAGAAATCCGATCTAGAGGTGAAACTGTGTGGTATAGGCTCGAGTTGCACGTGGCAAAATTGTGTCTCAAAAAGCCCTAAACCATCACTATATATAGGAGGGAGGGGGAGGGGCTAGCCTTGAGTCACAAGGCCTCAAGGGTGCGCCGGCCACCAGGGAGGAGGAGGACTCCTCCTCCAATTCGGTTTGGGAAGGAGGAGTCCTCCTCTTCCTTCCCACCTCTCTCTTTCCTTTTTCTTTTTCTTTTCTTTTTGGTATTTTCTTATGTGGCGCCATGGACTCCTTGGGCTGACTCCACCAGCCCACTAAGGACTTGTGGCGCCACCCTAGGGCCTTAGGCTCACTCCCGGGTGGGTGGGCCCCTCCCGGTGAACGCCCGAAACCCATTTGTCACTCCCGGTACACTGCCGGAATTGCCCGAAACTTTCCAGTGACCAAATGAAACCATCCTATATATCAATCTTTGTTTCCGAACCATTCTGGAAACACTTGTGACGTTTGTGAACTCATCCGGGACTCCGAACAACATTCAGTAACCACACATATAACTCAACTATACTAAAATATCATTGAACCTTAAGTGTGCAGACCCTGCGGCTTCGAGAACTATGTAGACATGAGCCGAGGCACTCCTCGGTCAATATCCAATAGCGGGACCTGGATGCCCATATTGAAGCCTACATATTCTCCGAAGATCTTATTGGTAGAACCTCAGTGTCAAGGATTCATATAATCCCGTATGTCCTTCCCTTTGTCCTCCGGTATGTTACTTGCCCGAGATTCGATCGTCGGCATCCGCATACCTATTTCAATCTTGTTACCGGCAAGTCTCTTTACTCGTTCTGTAATACAAGATCCCGTGACTTACACTTAGTCACATTGCTTGCAAGGCTTGTGTGTGATGTTGTATTACCGAGTGGGCCCCGAGATACCTCTCTGTCACACGGAGTGAGAAATCCTAGTCTTGATCCATACTAACTCAACAGACACCTTCGGAGATACCTGTAGAGCGCCTTTATAGTCACCGATTTACGTTGCGACGTTTGATGCACACAAGGTATTCCTCTGGTGCCAGTGCGTTATATGATCTCATGGTCATAGGAACAAATACTTGACACGCAGAAAACAATAGCAATAAAACGACACGATCAATATGCTACGTTCATAGTTTGGGTCTAGTCCATCACATGATTCTCCTAATGATGTGATCCAGTTATCAAGTGACAACACTTGCATATAGTCAGAAAACCTTGACTATCATTGATCAACTGGCTAGCCAACTAGAGGCTTGCTAGGTACATTGTTTTGTCTATGTATCCACATATGTATCTATGTTTTCATTCAATACAATTGTAGAATGGATAATAAACAATTATCTTTAAACAGGAAATATAATAATAACTATTTATGATTGCCTCTAGGTCATATTTCCAACACATGCTATTGATTTGAACTTGATTGCTGAAAAGGAATAAGGAGCTCGAGATGGTCATGCTATTGATTTGAACTTGATGGCTGAAGAGGAGGAAGGAGCTCGAGATGGTCATGCTATTGATTTGACCTTGATGGACGAACATGAGGAAGGAGCTCGAGATGGTCATGCTATTGATTTGAACTTGATGGCTGAAGAGGAGGAAGGAGCTCCAGAGGGTCATGCTATGGATACGAACTTGATGGATGAAGAGGAGGAAGAAGCTCGAGAGGAAGAAGCTGATGCACAAGGAAATCCAAAAAAAGAAGGAGCTATCACACAATGAGAGGTTTGGTGTTTACTTTTATTTGCGAGTAATTGAGCTCAGAGATGGGGAGGTTCATCTATATGACAAGGTGCTCATCACAATGCTGATGAATGTATGCGTATGAACAGTTTCAAAAAATGGAATCTAGCAAAAGAACAACTGGACTTACGCCAAGAAGTGAACGTTTCAAGCAAGAAGAAGGGGAGTGCTGGTAGAAAGAGAAAAAAGCTAGACTTGGCGAGAACAGCTACGGTCCCACTGAATAGAAGAAGGACAATCAGATCTCTTGCAAGATGTTTGGGTGTTCCCCGCTCAACGCTACATGATAGGTTTTAGTTGAAAGAGCTGAAACGCATCACTAACACTGTCAAACCCTTCCTCAAGCCAGCCAACAAGATAGTGGGACTGAAATTCTGCATATCCATGATGGATGAGCACTCGATATCAGCCCCCTATCCTAGCTTCAGATCAATGAATAATATGGTTCATATAGACGAGAAATGGTATGACATGACCAGGGTTAAGAACACTTACTATGTACTGCCTGGAGAACCTGAACCTGAGCGCACCGTGTCAAACACTAGCAGTATTGGGAAGGTCATGTTCTTGACCGCCGTGGCAAAGCCCCGGTGCAATGATGAAGGTCAGATGACATTCGATGGAAAGACCGGTACTTGGGCGTTTGTTGTTGAGACACAGGCACAACGGAGCAGTCAAAACAGAGATAGAGGAACGGTTGAGGTGAAACCAGTGAAGGTAACCAGACATGTATGCAGAGAGTAACTAATCAATAAACTAATCCCGACAATCCAAGACAAGTAGCCCGACAACAACGAGGGCACCACAATATTCATTCAACGGGACAATGCAAAGCCGCATGTCCTTCCTAACGATGCAGGTTTTTGAGAAGTAGTGGAACAAACAGATTTGGACATTCGATTGTTACAACAACCTCCAAACATCCCCGAGTTCAATGTTTTAGACATGTGCTTCCACCGCTCTGTCCAATCCCTAACCGACTGCAGAGCACCTATGAATATCCGGGAACTGATACAGGGTGTAGAGGAGAAGTTTGAGAACTATGACGCTCATAAGCTGTTCAAGAGCTTCATGATACGTCTCCAACGTATCTATAATTTTTGATGGTTCCATGCTATTATCTTGTCAAACTTTGGATGTTTTGTATGCCTTTTATATCTTTTTGGGACTAACTCATTAACTCAGTGCCAAGTGCCAGTTCCTATTTTTTCCGTGTTTTTGACCCTTTTGAGAGGAGAATATTAAACGGAGTCCAAACGGAATAAAACCTCTGAAATGATTTTTTTTCCGGAACAGAAGATACGCAGGGAGCTTGAGAACCAAGGGAGAGGGGACCAGGGGAGGCCACAAGCCCCCTAGCCGTGGCCTGGGGGGCCCACGCCTAGAAGTCTTGTGAGCCCCCTGTGGCTCCTCTGCCCTACTTCTTCCACCTATAAATCCCCGAAAAATCTGAAACCACGGGAGAGAGACACAAAAATACTTTTCCGCCGCCGCAAGCTTCTGTCTCCGCAAGATCCCATCTGGGGCACGTTCTGGTGCCCTGCTGGAGGGGGGATTCGGACACGGAGGGCTTCTTCATCAACACCATTGTCTCTCCGATGATGCATGAGTAGTTCACCATAGACCTTCGGGTCCATAGCTAGTAGCTAGATGGCTTCTTCTCTCTCTTGGATCTTCAATACAAAGTTCTCCATGATCTTCATATGGAGATCTATCTGATGTAATCTTCTTTTGCGGTGTGTTTCTCGAGATCCGATGAATTGTGAATTTATGATCAGATTATCTATGAATCTTATTTGAGTTTCTTCTAATCTCTTATATGCATGATTTCATATCCTTGTAATTCTCTTCGAGTTGTCGGTTTTGTTTGGCCAACTTGATCTATAATTCTTGCAATGGGAGAACTGCTTAGTTTTGGGTTCATACCGTGCGGTGACCTCACCCAGTGACAGAAGGGGTAGCGAGGCACGCATCGTGTTGTTGCCATCAAGGGTAAAAGGATGGGGTTTATATCTATTGCATGAATTTATCCCTCTACATCATGTCATCTTGCTTAAGGACTTACTTTGTTTGTCATGAACTCAATACACTAGATGCATGCTGGACAGCGGTCAATGTGTGGAGTAATAGTAGTAGTTGCAGAATGTATCGGTCTACTTGTCTCGGACGTGATGCCTATATGTATGATCATTGCCTTAGATATCATCATGACTTTGCGCGGTTCTATCAATTGCTCGACAGTAATTCGTTCACCCACCGTAATATTTGCTATCATGAGAGAAGCCTCTAGTGAACACTATGGCCCCCGGGTCTACTTCACATCATATTTTCAGCCCTACACTTTTATTTTGTTGCACTTTCCGCCTTCAGATCTCACCTTGCAATCAATCATGAAGGGATTGACAACCCATTTGTAGCGTTGGGTGAAAGTTTGCTGTTTTTGCGTAGGTACAGTGGAGACTTGGCTTGATACTCCTACTGGATTGATACCTTGGTTCTCAAACTGAGGGAAATACCTACTGCTACTGTGCTGCATCACCCTTTCCTCTTCAAGGGAAAAACCAACGCAAGCTCAAGAGGTAGCAAGAAGAATTTCTGGCTCCGCTGCCGGGGAGCATCTAGTGAAGCTTATCCAAGTAACATCGCAAACTCATCTCTTGCATTTACTTTTTTTGCCTCTCGTTTTCCTCTCCCCCAATTCTGAAAAACAAAAATTTACAAAAATATTTGCCTTTTTCATTTGCCCTTTTCTTTCGCTTGCTTTCTGTTTGCTTGTGTGCTTGTCTGCTTGCTGAAGTCACCATGACTGAAAACACCAAATTTTGTGACTTCTCGAATACTAATAATAATGATTTTATTAGTACTCCGATTGCTCCCGCCACTAGTGCGGAATCATATGAAATCAATGCTTCTTTGCTAAATCTTGTTATGAAAGAGCAATTCTCCAGCCTTCCTAGTGAAGATGTCGCATCCCATCTTAACACCTTCATTGAGTTATGCGATATGCAAAAGAAGAAAGATGTGGATAATGATGTGATTAAATTGAAGCTATTTCCGTTCTCATTGCGAGATCGAGCAAAAACTTGGTTTTTATCTTTGCCCAAAAATAGTATTGATTCTTGGAACAAGTGCAAAGATGCTTATATATCCAAGTATTTTCTGCCGGCTAAGATTATTTCTCTCTGTAATGATATCATGAATTTTAAGCAACTTGATCATGAACATGTTGCACAATCTTGGGAGAGAATGAAATTGATGATTAGAAATTGTTTCGCTCATGCCTTGAGTCTTTGGATGATTATACAAATCTTCTACGCTGGTTTGAATTTTGCTTCTAGAAATATCTTGGACTCCGCCTCCGGTGGAACCTTCATGGAAATCACATTAGGGGAAGCCACAAAACTCCTAAACAATATCATGACAAACTATTCTCAGTGGCACACTGAAGGGTCACCTACTAGTAAAAAGGTACACGCTATAGAAGAAATTAACTCGTTGAGTGCTAAGATGGACGAGTTAATGAAATTGTTTGCTAGTAAAGGTGCTCCTTTAGATCCAAATGATATGCCCTTGTCTTCCTTGATTGAGAGTAGTAATGAAAGCTTGGATGTTAATTTTGTTGGTAGGAATAATTTTGGCAACAAGAATGCTTTTAGAGGAAACTATATTCCTAGGCCTTTTCCTAGTAATCCCTCTAATATCTTTGGCAACTCCTACAACAATGCTCATGGAAATTACAATAAATTACCCTCTAATCTAGAGAGTAATATTAAAGAGTTTATCAACTCGCAAAATATTTTCAATGCGTCCATAGAAGAAAAACTACTCAAAATTGATGATTTGGCTAGGAGCGTTGATAGAATGTCTCTTGATATTGATGCTTTGAAAGTTAGATGTGCTACTCCCAAGATCAATATGGATGAAACTTTGAAAGCTATGGGTGTTTCCATGAATGAGGGTAAAGAAAGAACCACCCAAATTCGTGCTAGACATGAATGGCTTAAAAAGGCCTGTTCTCGTGATGAGAATCACGAAGATCTTAAAGTGCTTGGTGTGACTCCCATTGAATCCTTGTTTTCTAGTGTCAAACCTAATGATGATGGGGTTGGATATGAATCCACTTTGGTTGAAAAAGGCCCCAATGATTCGGAGTCCATCTATCTTGCTGATAAAAGCATTGAAAGTGGAGTAGAGGATATCAAAACTCTTAGTAGTAATGAAACTACTACTTTGGATTTCAAGGAATTCAATTATGATAGTTGCTCTTTGATTGAATGTATTTCCTTTATGCAATCCATGCTAAATTCTCCACACGCTTATAGCCAAAACAAGGCCTTTACCGATCATATCGTTGATGCTATGATGAAATCTCTTGAAGAGAAACTTGAATTGGAAGTTTCTATTCCTAGAAAACTTCATGATGAGTGGGAACCTACTATCAAAATCAAGATCAAAAACTATGAATGCAATGCTTTGTGTGATTTGGGTGCTAGTGTTTCCGCTATTCCAAAGTATTTATGTGATGTTCTAGGCTTCAATGAGATTGATGAGTGTTCTCTTAATTTGCATCTTGCGGATTCTACTGTTAAGAAACCTATGGGAAGGATCAATGATGTTCTTATTATTGCAAATAGGAACTATGTACCCGTGGATTTCATTGTGCTTGATATTGATTGCAATCCTAGATGTGCTATCATTTTTATCCAGAAAGAGATTTTGAGTTGATTCTTTTTTATGATGGTTTATATGCCAATTGCTCAAATTTTCGTAATGTTTCATAATTTTTGAGATACCAGAAGTATACGAAGTATACAGATTGCTACAGACTGGTCTGTTTTTGACGGATTCTGTTTTTGTTGTGTTGATTGCTTATTTTGATGAAACTATGGACAGTATCGGAGGGTACTAGCCATGGAAAAGTGATAATACAGTAATATAACACCAATATAAATAGAAATCAAGTTTGCTACAGTACCTAAAGAAGCGGTAGTTTGTTTTCTTGTGCTAATGATATCACGAGTCTCTGTTTATGTTTTGTGTTGTGAAGTTTTCAAGTTTTGGGTGATGTTCTCATGGAAAAAGGGATAAAGAGTGGAAAGAGCTCAAGCTTGGGGATTCCCAAGGCATCCCAAGCCAAATTCAAGGACACCAAAAAGCCTAAGCTTGGGGATGCCCCGGGAAGGCATCCCCTCTTTCGTCTTCAATCCAGCGGTAACATTACTAGGAGCTATATTTTTATTCACCACATGATATGTGTTTTGCTTGTAGCTCGTGTATTATAGGAGTCTTTTTTTGTGTCACAATCATCCTTGCTGCACACCTTTTGAGAGAGACATGCACTCATCGTGAATTTGCTAGAATACTCATTGAGCTTCGCTTATATCTTTTGAGTTAGGCAATTTAGCACATGTGCTTCACTTATATCTTTTGAGCTAGATAACTTTGATCTAAGTGCTTCACTTAGATCTTTTAGAGCACGGAGGTGTCATATTTTGGAGAAATAAGAACTCTCGATCTTCACTTATATCTTTTTGAGAGTGCTCTCTCTGAGTAACTTGGTAGTTGGCTTGTGCTATGAAAGTAGTCCTAAATATGATAGGCATCCAAATAGGATACAATAAAACTTCCATATACTTGTGCATTGATTAGAAAGAGAAGTTTGATTCCTCTCAATTAGTTTTGAGACATGGATTTGGTAATATTAAGAGTCATGTTAGTAAGGTGTTGTGAATCTAGAAATACTTGTGTTGAAGTTAGTGATTCCCGTAACATGCACGTATGGTGGACCCCTATGTTAGGAAGTCAGAGCATAACTGATTTATTGATTGTCATCCTTTGTGTTGCGGTCGGGATCGCGCGATGGTTAACACCTACCAACCCTTCCCCTAGGAGTATGCGTTTAGCACTTTGTTTTGATTACTAATAAAAACTTTCGCAATAAGTATGTGAGTTCTTCATGACTAATGTGAGTCCATGGTATAGATGCACTTTCACCTTCCACCATTGCTAGCCTCTCTAGTGCCGCGCAACTTTCGCCGGTACACAAAACCACCATAGACCTTCCTCAAAACAGCAACCATACCTACCTATCATGGCCTTTTCATAGCCATTCCGAGATATATTGCCATGCAACTCCCACCGTTCCGTCTCGTGACTTGTGCCGTCACTTTCATATTGCCATTGCATGATCGTAATATAGCTAGCAAGATGTTTCAACGTCATACGCCAAGCTAGATCGTTGCACATCCCGGTACACTGCCGGAGGCATTTCCTATAAAGTCATCATCGTTCTAAGCATTGAGCTGTGAGTAAATGAAAGTGTGATGATCATCATTATTAGAGCATTGTCCCATGTGAGGAAATAAAAAAAGAGGCCAAAGTTGCCCACAAAAAAAATATGGAAAGAGGCCGAAGAGCCCAATCAAAAAAAGAGAAAAAGAGAGAAGGGACAATGCTACTATCTTTTTCCACACTTGTGCTTCATAATAGCACCATGTTCTTCATGATCGAGAGTCTCTTGTTTTGTCACCACCATATACTAGTGGGAATCTTCATTATGTAACTTGGCTTGTATATTCCAATGATGGGCTTCCTCAAAATTGCCCTAGGTCTTCGTGAGCAAGCAAGTTGGATACACACCCAGTAGTTCTCCTTTTGAGCTTTCACACACTTATAGCTCTAAGTGCATCCATTGCATGGTAATCCCTACTCTTTCACATTGATATCTATTGATGGTCATCTCCATAGCCGTTTGATACGCCGAGTCAATGTGACCATCTCCTCCTTTTTGCCTCACAACCTCCACCACACTCTATTCCACCTATAGTGCTATATCCATGGCTCACGCTCATGTATTGCGTGAGAGTTGAAAAAGGTTTGAGAAAGTAAGAGTGCGAAAACAATTACTTGGCCAATACCGGGGTTGTGCATGATTTAAATTCGTTGTGTGGGGATGATGGAGCATAGCCAGGCTATATGATTTTCTAGGGATAACTTTCTTTGGCCTTGTTATTTCGAAAGTTCATGATTACCTTGCTAGTTTGCTTGAAGTATTATTGTTTTCATGTCAATAGCAAACTATTGTTTTGAATCTTACGGATCTGAACATTCATGTGACATGAAAGAAGTTACAAAGGACAAATATGCTAGGTAGCATTCCACATCAAAAGTTCAGTCTTTATCACTTCCCTACTCGAGGTTGAGCAGGAGTTAAGCTTGGGGATGCTTGATACGTCTCCAACGTATCTATAATTTTTAATGGTTCCATGCTATTATGTTGTCAAACTTTGGATGTTTTGTATGCCTTTTATATATTTTTTCGGACTAACTTATTAACTCGGTGCCAAGTGCCAGTTCCTGTTTTTCCCGTGTGTTTTGACCCTTTTCAGAGGAGAATATTAAACGGAGTCCAAACGGAATAAAACCTCCGAAAAGATTTATTTTCCGGAACAAAAGATACGCACGGAGCTTGAGAATCAAGGCAGAGGGCACCAGGGGAGGCCACAAGCCCCCTAGACATGGCTTGGGGGGCGCGCCTAGCAGGCTTGTGGGCCCCCTGTGGCTCCTCTGCCCTACTTCTTCCACCTATAAATCCCCGAAAAATCTGAAACCACGGGAGAGAGCCATGAAAATACTTTTCCGCTGCCGCAAGCTTCTGTCTCCGCAACATCCCATCCGGGGTACGTTCTGGTGCCCTGTCAGAGGGGGGATTCGGACACGGAGGGCTTCTTCATCAACACCATTGCCTCTCTGATGATGCGTGAGTAGTTCACCATAGACCTTCGGGTCCATAGCTAGTAGCTAGATGGCTTCTTCTCTCTCTTGGATGTTCAATACAAAGTTCTCCATGATCCTCATGGAGATCTATCCGATATAATCTTCTTTTGCGGTGTGTTTGTCGAGATCCGATGAATTGTGGATTTATGATCATATTATCTATGAATCTTTTTTGAGTTTCTTCTGATCTCTTATATGCATGATTTCATATCCTTGTAATTCTCTTCGAGTTGTGGGTTTTGTTTGGCCAACTTGATCTATAATTCTCGCAATGGGAAAAGTGCTTGGTTTTGGGTTCATACCATGCGGTGACTCCACCCAGTGACAGAAGAGGTAGCGAGGCACGCATCGTGTTGTTGCCATCAAGGGTAAAAAGATGGGGTTTATATCTATTGCATGAATTTATCCCTCTACATCATGTCATCTTGTTTAAGGCGTTACTCTGTTTGTCATGAACTCAATACACTAGATGCATGCTGGATAGCGGTCGATGTGTGGAGTAAGAAGTATATGCATAAAGTATCGGTCTACTTGTCTCGGACGTGATGCCTATATGTATGATCATTGCCTTAGATACCGTCATGACTTTGCGTGGTTCTATCAATTGCTCGACAGTAATTCGTTCACCCACCGTAATATTTGCTATCATGAGAGAAGCCTCTAGTGAACACTATGGCCCCCGGTTCTACTTCACATCATATTTTCAGCCCTACACTTTTACCTTGTTGCACTTTCCGCCTTCAGATCTCACCTTGCAATTAATCGTGAAGGGATTGACAACCCCTTCGTAGCGTTGGGTGCTAGTTTTCTGTTTTTGTGCAGGTACGGTGGAGACTTGGCTTGATACTCCTACTGGATTGATACCTTGGTTCTCAAACTGAGGGAAATACTTACTTCTACTGTGCCGCATCACCCTTTCCTCTTCAAGGGAAAAACCAATGCAAGCTCAAGAGGAAGCACTTCATCACACTCCAAGCAGTCATGGTAGGAGTCATGGAACATCAAGGAGGAAATAGCTACAAAATGCCTCATTTGCACAAAGATCGCTTACAAAATGCCGGAGAGGAAATAATCGGCGTGTATTGCAGTGCCGAGCTAATTACCGACACAATGGCCATTCTTGAACAAGGATAATAGACTAAGGAAAAGGAAAGCAGTAGATAGGGAAATGAAAAGAAAGGATAGGAATTCGTGTCATGTGTCATGTGTATGCCATGTGTGATATGTATGTCTTGTGTCATGTGTTCAATGAGATAAGATTGGAGTATGTCATGTGATTTAATTGTATATATTTGGATTATTTAAATTATTTTGATTATTTGGATTTATTTGAATTTATTTGAATTTATTTGAATTTATTTGAATTATTTAAATTAATTTGACAATAAAATCTTATGACAAGATATAAGGACAAAACTCGAGGTGAGAGAAATAATATCTTCATTAAGGGTCATTACAAGATGTACACGGTCATTACAAGGAGTTGAAAGAAAAGAAATAATATCTTCATTAATGGTCATTACAAGTTGTACAAGATCATTACAATATCTTCTTCTCCTTCTTCTTCTTCTTGTTCTTCTTCTTCCTATTCTTCTTCTTCTTCTTCTTCTTCTTCTTCTTCATATTCTTCGTCGTCTTATTCTTCATATTCTTCTTCATCTTCTTCTTCTTCTTCATATTATTTGATGCTAATTAAGAAATAAGCATGCAAAAAGTGCAAAAGTCAGCAAAACTAATCACCTTCATCTTTAAATCATAAACTAATCATTTCTTCTTTTTTACCAGAAATGGCAGGTGCTCTGCCTTTGCATTTAGTAGAGGGAAAACTGTACAAGTTGGCTTTGGTCACAACCTAAGAAAACAGGAGGGAAAGAAAGAGGCCACAACAGCCGAGGCAACTAGGGAGTACAAAAAATAGAAAATGTACTACTCCCAGGCCTCAGCAAAGAGGCTGATATCTTCTCTGATGAAGGCAGTGACAGCTGACATCGAAGATGTCTTATGCTGAAAAACTCCCCGGTTCTGCTCATTCGAAATATTCCAAGAAATATAGGCAGCAATAGTGGAGCACTTAGTGCCCGAAGCAGCAGTATTAGAGCAAGGAGGGCTTGTCCACCATTGAAGAATTGAAGTGGCGAGCAACGCATCATTAATAACATCCGGGTAAGAGTTCTGGAAGCAGTGCCAGACCTCTTTGGCAAAATCTGCACTTCTGAGAGTTGCAGAGTAACTGGTTCGCCGCGTCAATGAACTGAATAGCTTACAGCTGGTATTGCACACTTGAGACATCACTCCCATGTGTTTCATAACTGAAAAGGTTGCACCTTCTCAGAACCAAAAGCGGAAAACAAAATAATGAGTCCAGCATAGCATGTGTTAATTTGACCTTCAAACCCGCAATTAGATTGCATCCCTGTAGATGATATGCCTTTCACATATTCCTGAAAGTTCAATGTACAAGTGCAGATGAAATTTCCATAACAAAAGGAGCCAAATATATGCATACAATGTTCCAAAGTGGGTAAAACAAAAGCTTCCTTTCGTCCAAACAAAACTCGAGTGGATATCAAGAAACTGACAAGTAAAATTAGCAGCAGCAACAACATTCTTCTAGCATGGATTCTATTGGAAGAATAAAATAGGACTGCTACTCCACAAGACCCGGTTTCTCTTTTGGTTAGTGAGATGTGAAAAAATAAATTTGTGCGTGACAATTCTACAGAACATGAGAACGCAGACTTTCAGCTTCAGACTCTTATCACTTTCGTGTTTCAATTTTAGACTCTTATCACTTTCAATTTCAGTTTCATTACCCTTAGGCTCGAGCAGGGGTGGAGGGGCATCCTCCATGGCTTCGGGGGCACAAACCGGATCAGGGGTGGAGCGGCATCCTCCATGGCATCGACGTCCCGATGCATGAGCGAGCTGCAGAGCCGCGTAGTGAATCTGAGAGGGAGAGAGGATGGGTGAAGAAGAGAGGATGGGGGTGAGGAAGAGAGGATGGAATTTGAAAGAGTGGAGGGACTTACCGGAGCCTCGCTGGAGCCGGAATATGCACGGGGCAGTGTCGCCGCCGGAGCTGGCAAATCGCGAGCTTTGAAGAAAAGGGGACTCCTTCCATCTTGAGCTCCTGATGAGGAAGAAGAGAAGAGGCCTGCAGTCGGCGGGGCGATAGAGACGGCGGCGAGACGAGCGGGAAAAGGCGGTCAGCGGTCGGCGAGGCGATAGAGATGGCTGCGAGATGAGGCCCGGAGCTTGGGAGGCGGCACGGCACGGTGGTACGAGGAGTTGCGCAGCGCGGACGTGCGGTGGCACGGTGGAGGAAGATGGAGGGGAGCGCGGGTTCGGTCGGGCAAACGTGAAGTTTTTTTTGAGAAAATGCCTCGGTGACATCTTTTTCCGGACGGAGGAAGTATTGATTGGAAACTCAAATACATGTGTGGATACATAGACAACACATAGTCCCTAGTGAGCCTCTAGTTCACTAGCTCGTTGATCAAAGATGGTCGAGGTTTCCTGGCCATAGACAAGTGTTGTCACTTGATAACGGGATCACATCATTAGGAGAACGATGTGATAGACAAGACCCAAACTATGAACGTTGCATATGATGGTGTGAGTTTATTGCTACTGTTTTCTGCATGTCAATGTATCTGTTCGTATGACCATGAGATCATGCAACTCCCGGACATCGGAGGAATACCTTGTGTGTATCAAATGTCGCAACGTAACTCGGTGACTATAAAGGTGCTCTACAGGTATCTCTGAAGGTGTCTGTTGGGTTGGCATGGATCAAGACTGGGATTTGTCACTCCGTGTGACGGAGAGGTATCTCGGGGCCCACTTTGTAATACAATATCACAACAAGCCTTGCAAGCAATGTGACTAAGAAGTTAGTCACGGGATCTTGTATTACGGAACGAGTAAAGAGACTTGCCGGTAACGAGATTGAATTAGGTATAGAGATACCAACGATCGAATCTCGGGCAAGTAACATATTGAAGGACAAAGGGAACATCATACGAGATTAACTGAATCCTTGACATAGAGTTTCAACCGATAGAGATCTTCGTAGAATATGTAGGAGCCAATGTGGGCATCTAGGTCCCGCTATTGGTTATTGACCGGAGAGTGTCTCAGGTCATGTCTGCATAGTTCTCGAACCCGCAGGGTCTGCACACTTAAGGTTCATCGATGTTTTGATATTATTGAGTTATGTGTGTTTGGTAACCAAAATTTTTTCGGAGTCCCGGATGATATACCGGACGTCACGAGGAGCTCCAAAATGGTCTGGAGGTAAAGATTGATATATAGGAAAGTTGCATTTGGCTTCCGGAAAGTTTTCGAGCATTACCAGTAAAGTACCGGGAGTGATGAATGGGTTCTGGGGTTTTACCTGGAGGGGCCACCCACCCAGGAGGAACCTGATAGGCCTAAAGGTGGTGCACCAGCCCTTAGTGGGCTGGGGCGGTGAGCCCAATAAGGCTATTTCTGCCAAGGAGCAAAAGAAGGGAAAAATCCAAAGGAGAGGTGGTTTCCAAGTAGAAGGAGTCCTACTTGAAGTAGGATTGGAGGTGGACTCTTCCACCTCCACGTATTTGGCAGAGTCAAGGAGGAGCCTTTGGGCTGCATCCTCCCCTCCCTCCCTCCCTCGCTCATATATATGCTAGAGGGTAGAGAGGCCTTTTGCACCTCGAGCAAAGGCGCAACCCTCTCTCCCTCTAGATCGTCTACTGCTCTAGATTAGTTCCGCAGAAGCTTGGCGAAGCCCTGCTGGATTAGTTAACCACTACCACCACCACCACACCACCATGCCGGAGAACTCAACTACTTCTCCTCCCCTCTTGCTGGATCAAGAAGGCGGTGATCATCATCGAGTTGTACATGTGCTGAACACGGAGGTGACGTCCGTTCGGCACTAAATTGGGATGGATCGTGATGAGATTGCGGGACGGGCTGTGATTTGGATCGCGAAGATGTTCCACTACATCAACCGTGTTATCTACGCTTCCGCTTAGCGATCTACAAGGGTATGTAGATACACTCTCCCCTCTCGTAGATGATCGTCACCACGGATAGGTATTGCGTATGCGTAGGAAAATGTTTGTTTGCCATGCAACGTTCCCCATCAGTTTCTCCAACTTTTGTTGAATCGGATTTAACTGAAGCGGTCCTTGGAGAAGGTTGAATAGCAACTTGCATATCACCGATGTGGTTTTGTGTAAGTAAGATGCAAACATACTAGATACCCATAGCAGCCACGTAAAACATGCAACAACAAATTAGAGGACGTCTAACTTGTTTTTGCAGGGTATGTTGTGATGCGATATGGCCAAAGACATGATATGATATATTTGGTGTATGAGATGATCATGTTGTAATAGTTAAATATTGGCTTGCACGTCGATGCTACGATAACCGACATGAGCCATAGGGTTGTCTTTAATTATTTTGCGCTTGGAGATGCTTTGCTTTATCCCTAGTAGTAGCTTTAGTAGTAACATCATAGTTAGCACGACAACCTCGATGGTAGCACAATGATGGAGATCATGGTGTGGCACCGGTGAAAATGGAGATCATGCCGGTGCTTTGGTACTGGAGATCAAGAAGCACAAGTTCATGGCCATATCATGTCACTTATGATTTGCATGTGATGTTAATCCTTTTATGCACCTTGTTTTTCTTAGGACGACGGTAGCATTATAAGGTGATCCCTCACTAAAATTTCAAGATAAAATCGTGTTCTCCCCGAGTGTGCACCACTGCGACAGTTCTTCGTTTTGAGACACCACGTGATGATCGGGTACTCTACGTTCACATACAACGGGTGCAAAACAGTTGCACACGCGGAACACTCTGGTTAAACTTGACGAGCCTAGCATGTACATACATGGCCTCGGAACACAAGAGACCGAAAGGTTGAACATGAGGCATATAGTAGATATGATCAACATAGAGATGTTCACCACTGTAGCTAACTCAACTCACGTGATGATCGGACTTGAGTTAGTGAATTTGGATCATTTGTCACTCGAATGACTAGACTCGAATGTGTCAATTTGATTGGGAGTTTATTAGTAATATGATTAACTAAACTCAATTATCTTGAACATAGTCTAAGTAATCTTTGCAAATTTATGTTGTAGATCAATGGTTCGCGGAGTAGCAACCCTGAATTTTAATGCGTTCCTAGAGAAAGCTAAGCTGAAAGATGATGGAAGCAACTTTGTTGATTGGGCCCATAATATGCGGCTTATCCTCATGGCTGCCCAAAAGCAATATGTCCTTGATGCGCCGCTAGGTGAATCACCACCCCAACCGGCGATCCTAGACGTTATGAACGCCTGGTAGTCGCGTTAGGATGACTACTCATTAGTTCAATGTATAGTTTTATATGGGTTAGAACCGGGATTTCAAATACATTTTGAACGTCATGGAGCATATGAGATGTTGGAGGAGTTGAAGTTTATCTTTGAGAATAATGCCCGGATCGAGAGGTATGAAACCTTTGATAAATTCTATGCTTGCAAAATGGAGGAGAACGGGTCTGTTAGTGAACATGTGCTCAGAATGTGTGGGTACTCTAACCGTCTAGTTGTGCTGAGAATTGCTCTCTTGCAAGAGGCTATCACTGGCAGAGTTCTTCAATCACTGCCACCTAGCTATAAGAGCTTTGAGTTGAACTATAACATGCAAGGGATGAATAAATCACTCGCCGAGCTGTTTGCTATGCTGAAAGTCGCTGACTCAGAAATCCAGAAAGAACATCAAGTGTTGATGGTCAATAAGACCACCAGTTTCAAGAAAAACGGCAAGGGCAAGAAGGGTAACTCAAGAAGAGCGGTAAAGTTTTTGCCCCTCCGACGAAGAAACCCAAGGCTAGACCCAAGCCGGAAACTGGGTGTTATCATTGCAAGGGGACTGGTGACTGGAAGCGGAACTGCCCCAAGTATCTGGCCAATAAGAAGGCGGCCAACACCAAACAAGGTATATTTTATATACATTTTATTGATGTGTACCTCACCAGCTCTCGTAGTAGTGCGTGGGTATTTTATACCGGTTCTGTTGCTCATATTTGCAACTCGAAACAGGAACTACGGAATAAATGAAGGCACGCGAAGGATGAAGTGACGATGCGCGTGGGAAATGGTTCCAAGGTTGATGCGATCGCCGTTGGCACACTTTCGCTTCAGTTACCATCAAGATTAGTGATGAACCTAAATAATTATTATTTAGTGTGTGTGTTAAGCAGGAACATTATATCCAGATCTTGTTTATTGAGAGATGGTTACTCATTTAAGTCAGAGAATAATGGTTGTTCTATTTATATGAGTAATATGTTTTATGGTCCTGCACCCAATGTGAGGGGTTTGTTCATGTTGAATCTTGATAGTGGTGATACACATATACATAACATTGAAGCCAAAAGATGTAGAATTGATAATGATAGCACCACTTTCTTCTGGCACAGCCGCTTAGGTCATATTGGCATAAAAGGCATGAAGAAACTCCATCCTGATGGACTTTTGGAGTCACTTGATTTTGAATCACTTCACACGTGTGAGTCATGCCTCATGGGCAAGATGACTAAGACTCCGTTCTCCGGAACAATGGAGCGTGCAAGTGACTTGTTGGAGATCATACATACTGATGTGTGCGGACCAATGAGCATAGAGGCGCGTGGTGGTTATCATTATTTTCTCACTTTCACAGATGATTTGAGTAGATATGGTTATATTTACTTGATGAAACACAAGTCTGAAACGTTTGAAAAGTTCAAGCAATTTTAGAGTGAAGTTAAGAATCATCATAACAAGAAGATCAAATTCCTGTGATCTGATCGAGGAGGTGAATATCTGAGTTATGAATTTGGCACTCACTTAAGACAATGTGGAATTGTTTCATAGTTGACACCGCGTGGAACACCACATCGTAATGGTGTGTCCGAACGTCGTAATCGTACTTTATTAGATATGGTGTGTTCTATGATGTCTCTTACTGATTTGCCATTATCGTTTTGGGGTTATGAATTAGAGACAGATGCATTCACTTTAAATAAGGCACCATCAAAATCCGTCGAGCCGACGCCATATGAGATGTGGTTTGGCAAGAAGCCAAAGTTGTCGTTTCTTAAAGTTTGGAGATGTGATGCTTATGTCAAAAAGCTTCAACTTGAAAAGCTGGAACCCAAAGCGGAAAAGTGTGTCTTCATAGGCTACCCGAAAGAGACAGTTAGGCACATTTTTATCTCGGATTCGAAGGTAAAGTGTTTGTCACTAAGAATGGAGCATTTTCTTGAGAAAGAGTTTCTCTCCAAAGAAATGAGTGGGAGGAACCACTAGTAGAAAAGAGGGCTATCGTTCAGCCCTGGCCAGCCCATTAGTCCTGGTTCTTCAAGAACTGGGACCAATGGGGGGTATTAGACCCGGTTCGTGAGCCCAGGGGGCCGGCCGGGGCCTCGTGGGCATTGGTCCCGGTTCGTGTAGAACCATTTGTCCCGGTTCGAGCCACGAACCGGGACCAATGGTCCTCGCTACTGGCCCACAACCATTGGTCCCGGTTCGTGGTATGAACCGGGACAGAAGGGTTGGCTTTAGTCCCTGTTCATGCCACGAACCAGGACAAATAAGTTGCCTATATATACCCATCGCCGCGGCATAGCACTCTGTTTTTTTGGCCGGCGAGGGGAGGGCATTTTGGTGCTCTAGCTCACCTCCTATGCACATGAGGTGTTCGATGAAATGCCCGAGCCACACTAGCTAAGCTTTCTCCTCTCTAAGCTCGACCTAGGAGCTTCATTTTTCCCGAGATTTCTAAGCCCCGTCCCCGTTTTCATCGCCGTTGATCGCCCGCGCCGATCTCGTCACTAGCACCACCATGGTGAGCCTCTTGTTCTTATCTTCTTTATGATACTTGTCTGATTTTCTTACTTTAGATAGATATTTGTCTGATTTTCTTAATTTTGACACACATAATTATATGTAATGCACGCAGATGAACCGGCAATGGATGTATGGTGACAGACACACCTCCGAGTACATTAAAGGCGTGCATATTTGTCTCCAAGTGGCTGAGGCAAACAAGCAGAATGGTTTTATGTGTTGTCCATGCAGTAAATGTGGGAATACGAAGTCTTACTCTGACCGGAAAATCCTTCACACCCACCTGCTTTACAAGGGTTTCATGCCACACTATAATGTTTGGACGAGGCACGGAGAAATAGGGGTTATGATTGAAGACGGTGAAGAAGAAGACGACGATGACAACTATGTGCCCCTGAATACGGTGATGCTGCAACGGGGGGAGCTGCTGAAGATCAAGAGGAACCAGACGATGTGCCCGATGATGCTGCAACGGGGGAAGCTGCTGAAGATCAAGAGAAACCAGACGATGTGCCCGATGATGATCTCCGCCGGGTCATTGTCGATGCAAGGACGCAATGCGAAAGTCAAAAGGAGAAGCTGAAGTTCGATCGCATGTTAGAGGATCACAAAAAAAAGTTGTACCCCAATTGTGAAGATGGCAACACAAAGTTGGGTACCGTATTGGAATTGTTGCAGTGGAAGGCAGAGAATGTTGTGCCTGACAAAGGATTTGAGAAGCTACTGAAAATATTGAAGAAGAAGCTTCCAAAGGATAATGAATTGCCCGACAGTACGTACGCAGCAAAGAAGGTCGTATGCCCTCCAGGATTGGAGGTGCAGAAGATACATGCATGCCCTAATGATTGCATCCTCTACCGCGGTGCGTACGAGGATTTGAACGCATGCCCGGTATGCGGTGCATTGCGGTATAAGATCAGACGAGATGACCCTCGTGATGTTGACGGCAAGCCCCGCAGGAAGAGAGTTCTTGCGAAGGTGATGTGGTATGCTCCTATAATACCACGGTTGAAACGATTGTTCAGAAACAAAGAGCATGCCAAGTTGATGCGATGGCACAGTGAGGACCGTAAGGTAGACGGGAAGTTGAGAGCACCCGCTGACGGGTCGCAGTGGAGAAAAATCGAGAGAGAGTATTAGGCTGAGTTTGCACGTGACCCAAGGAACGTATGGTTTGGTTTAAGCACGGATGGCATTAATCCTTTCGGGGAGCATAGCAGCAATCACAGCACCTGGACCGTGACTCTATGTATGTATAACCTTCCTCCTTGGATGTGCATGAAGTGGAAGTTCATTATGATGTCAGTTCTCATCCAAGGCCCTAAGCAACTCGGCAACGACATTGATGTGTACCTAAGGCCATTAGTTGAAGAACTTTTACAGCTGTGGAATGGAAACAGTGTATGTGCGTGGGATGAGCACAAACAGGAGGAATTTAACCTGCACGCGTTGCTGTTTGTAACCATCAACGATTGGCCCGCTCTGAGTAACCTTTCAGGACAAACAAACAAGCGATACCACGCATGCACGCACTGTTTAGCAGACAACGAAAGTATATACCTGGGAAGTTGCAGGAAGAATGTGTACCTGGGCCATCGTCGATTTATTCCGACCAACCATCAATGTCGAAAGAAAGGCAAGCATTTGAAAGGTGAGGCAGATCACCGGAAGAAGCTCGCCATGCGTACCGGTGATCACGTACTTGCTATGGTCAATGATTTACACGTAATCTTTGGAAAGAGTCCCGACGGACTAGCTGTTCCAAGTGACGTTGGGGGACATGCACCCATGTGGAAGAAGAAATCTATATTTTGGGACCTACCCTACTAGAAAGACCTAGAGGTCCGCTCTTCGATAGACGTGATGCACGTGACGAAGAATCTTTGCGTCAACCTGCTAGGCTTCTTGGGCGTGTATGGGAAGACAAAAGATACATCTGAGGCACGGGAGCACCTGCAACGTTTGCACGAAAAAGACGGCACGCATCCAAAGCAGTAAGAAGGTCCTGCCAGCTACGCTCTTACCAAAGAAGAGAAGGAGTGAATGCCTGCTTAGTATGAAGGTCCCGACTGGCTTCTCGTCGAATATAAAGGGAATAATAAATATGGCACAAAAAAAGTTTCATAACCTAAAGTCTCATGACTGCCACGTGATTATGACGCAACTGCTTCCGGTTGCATTGAGGGGGCTTCTACCGGGAAACGTCCAATTAGCCATTGTGAAGCTATGTGCATTCCTCAATGCAATCTCTCAGAAGGTGATCGATCCAGAAATCATTCCAAGGCTAAGGAGTGATGTGGTGCAATGTCTTGTCAGTTGCGAGCTGGTGTTCCCACCATCCTTCTTCAATATCATGACGCACGTTCTAGTTCATCTAGTTGACGAGATTGTCATTCTGGGCCCCATATTTCTACACAATATGTACCACTTTGAGAGGTTCATGGGAGTCCTAAAGAAATATGTCCGTAGCCGTGCTAGGCCAGAAGGAAGCATCTCCATGGGCTATCAAACAGAGGATGTCATTGGGTTTTGTGTTGACTTCATTCCTGACCTTAAGAAGATAGGTCTCCCTAAATCGCGGTATGAGGGGAGACTGACTGGAAAAGGCACGCTTGGAGGGGAGACAATAATATGCAGGGACGGATATTCTTGGTCTGAAGCACACTGCATAGTTCTACATAACTCTACCTTGGTGACCCCTTATGTCGATGAACACAAGAACAGTCTGCGCTCCAAACACCCGGAGCAGTGCGACGACTGGATTACATGTGAACACATGAGGACTTTTAGCAGTTGGTTGGAAACACGTCTCAGAGATGAAAACACTGTTTGTGATGAGCTTTACTCGTTGTCCAGGGGACCATCTTCAACTGTTACGATTTGGAAAGGATATGAGATAAATGGGAATACATTTTACACGATCGCCCAAGATCAAAAGAGCACCAACCAAAATAGCGGTGTCCGCTTTGATGCAGCCACCGAGAGGGGAAAGGACACATATTATGGTTACATAGTGGACATATGGGAACTTGACTATGGAGTAGATTTTAAGGTCCCTTTGTTTAAGTGCAAATGGGTCAATCTGTCAGGAGGCGGGGTACAGGTAGACCCACAGTACGGAATGACAACAGTGGATCTGAACAATCTTGGGTACACTAACGAACCGTTCGTCCTAGCCAATGATGTGGCACAGGTTATCTATGTGAAGGACATGTCTACCAAACCGAGAAAAAGAAAAAATAAGGAAGCGAATACATCATACGATGAGCCAAAGCGCCACATAGTTCTTTCAGGAAAAAGGGACATCGTGGGAGTGGAGGGCAAGATAGACATGTCCTAAGATTATGAAAAGTTTCATGAAATTCCTCCCTTCAAAGTCAAGGCTAGCCCAAGCATCCTGATAAATGATGAAGATTATCCATGGTTACGGCACAATAAGGAAATGACACAAGCGAAGAAAAAGTGAAGACTTTTTCCACAACTATTATGATGATACCATGCCAACTTTCAACCTTTTTGTAGTTCATTTGAAATGCATGTTGTAACAGACAGGTGAGCATTGCGCTTCTCCCTTCATCGTCTCTACACTCAGGGCTTATAAACGGCTGCGAGTGCCTCTCGCTTGGCGAGGTGGGACTAAAAAATAGCTGCAGAAATAATCAACTAAAAAACTCTTTTACCGGTTCATGCCACGAACCGGTACTAAAAGGTGCTCGTGGGGCCCAGCCTTAAAATATGTACCTAGATAATTATCATAGAAGAAAATAAATAAGTAATTAGAATTTTGTTACAAACTTTAATAGCAAAAAGAATTATCGTAAAACAAAATAAATAAGTAATTAGAAACAAAAAAGAAAGAAAAAAATTTGGGAAAAAATTAAAATAAAGGAATCAACTAAAAAGCTTTTATAAACCTCTAGTATTATTGAAACTAAAATTATATAGAAATTTTGTTACAAACTTGAATAGCAAAAAAAATATCATAAAAGAAAATAAATAAATAATTAGAAACAATAAAAAATAAAAAATAAGTATTTTATTGTAAGTAGAAACAAAACAAAATAAGCTAACTAGCACTTTGAATTTAAGTAGAAACAAAACAAAAATAATGAAAAAAAATTAAAAAAATAGATTCGAATTTAGAGAGAAATTCAACCTAAATTCAAAGTTCTAATTAGCCTAACTAGCTCTTTGAATTTAAAGTGCTAGTTAGCCTAACTAGCTGTTTGAATTTAGGCTGAATTTTGTCTCTAAATTCGTACCGCTCGACATTGCAGCCGCGGCGGAGCTTATAAACAGGTTCGGTAGCCCTTCGCTTGGCGAGGTGGGACTAAACATCCAACCGCACCGCGGCTGTGGCAGGCACATGCCTTTAGTCCCGGTTGGTGGCTCCAACCGAGACCAAAGGCCCCTCTTTAGTCCCGGTTGGTGGCACCAACCGGGACCAAAGGCCTCTGCTTCCCGCCCTTTGGGCTGCCGAAAAGAGGCCTTTGGTACCGGTTGGTGCCACCAACCGGGAGCAATGCAACCCTTTAGTCCCGGTTGGTGCCACGAACCGGGACCAATGCTTCTTCTATATAAGCCAACACTTTGGAAATTTTTAGATTTGACGGCGCCGCGAGCTCATCCACGCCCGACGACGCCGCGAGCTCATCCACGGCGCCGCCAGGCTGCCCCGTCGCCCGTCGCCCCCAAGCCCACGCCGTCGCCCATCGCCTACGCCCTCCGCCCCCTGCCACCGTCGCCGTCGCCTTCCGCCGCCCCCGAGCCGTCGCCAGTCACCATCGCCCTCGCCCTCCGCCCCTCGCCGCCGTCGCCGTCGCCCTCGCCGCCCACGCCGTCGCCCCGGCCGCCCCCGATGTGAGCCGCCGCCGCCACGGCTCTGTTTTTTTATTTATTGTTTTTAATTTTTGATTTTTTTGGTGATATTATTGTTGAATATGCATGTTTGTATGTTCATATATATGCAAAAATAGACCGCATCACCATGGTAACTGCGGCTCTTCTCTTCGATAGACTTCTCCTCCTTTATTTGAAAGGGCGAGATGTTTAATTATGAATTTTCCTTAGTAAGATAAGGGTACCTTAGATAGAAGTACGACATGGCATGAACATCGATGGAAAATAAAACAGAACTATGAATGAACATTTAACATATATCTTTGGTAATCCTTTATTTAAGTTGGCAAACAAAGATTATATGTAGTACTGAATGGGAAACCATAAATAATATAATTAAATGTGTAACAAATGTATAATTTGGTCCTTACGTAAAAAGCCCTGAACTTTCATTGTGGCAAAAATATGAACTGAGAAAATATATCACTATCATGTACTAATAGAGAACATTCGATCACCCTCGCAAAAAAAGAAGAGAACATTGGATCAAACATCATAGGAAAAACACTCCTATATAGAACTGGAAACATCTAGGACATGAGACAATACCTTTGGATACTGGGAACAATATCTCGAACATTTGAACCGAACAACATAAATTAAGCGCAATTATCATTGTTTTACACTGGTCAGCTTGTAAAAAAGATGTTTTATTCATTAGCAAACAGAAAATGGTGACAATAAGATTATTTCAAGACAAAAGATGTTAGTGGTGTGTACAGAGACCCAACACCCATGTAGCAAGATTTAAAGTAATTGACATATTGACCTAATCACTACCAGTCTGCTTTCATATAAACTAATATATTGACAAACACTCGAGAAGACCATATATACCACTTTATCACTTCTCCCTGGAACAATCAATTGTCCTTTTAGAGAATTCATTAGCCTAGATGATATCTGAAGGAAGCACAAATCCATAAGAACTGCGGGCATTCTCCAAGCAGCAATGTGTATGCAAAAAAATGAACGAAACTAGGTTGTATCACCAAATTTGTAGTCATCCAGATCTTTGTTCGAAACCTTTCTTTTTTCTAAATTAAACTAACAATGTTTTAAATTTCTTGTACCATATGTTTGTGTTCTAGTTTTGGTAGTCCTACGAATCTGATACTTGTGCATCTCGACCTATTTTGGTAGTCATGCATATCGGATACTTGTGCATTTCGGATACTTGTGCATTTCGGATACTCTAGGAACATCATTTCCTTTGGTATGCTTATCCTATGTTGTCCTGCATGAGCAATGGGATTAGATATGCAATTTTTGCTCATTGAAATAAACATTTCTGCCACTTTGGCAAAACTTATGGTAGTTGAATTAATCTAATGTTGTTACCAACCAAAAGATGGCATATATTAATTCTTGTTCATTAGATTGTTAGTTGTAGTGCAATATGAGACAGATAATTAACAACTAGTATTACCACCATAGTGAATATAGCTTTGGTTTTATTTATTTATAGTAAGTGCTTAGTAGGTGAACTAGTTGATTTAATAAAACTACTTTATTTTACTATATATAGAAGTAGTTTATTTTTAGCAAGAAAATTAATAGAACTAGTTTATTTTTTAGTTCATTTTACTATGCCTATCCCGCATCCTCGTCGTCGACTCGGCGGAGGACACCTGCTTGATCAGAGGGGCCCTGTCCGGGACTGGGCTCCGCCCGGCTGGTATTGGAGGTGCTACCTTCTGGGGAGCGTAGGTTGGTGAGGAGGCAGCCCGTTGTTGACCCGATCCTTGTTTGGTGGCGGTCGCGTGGGCCAGTGATGATGCCGAGGCTTCCGGACACCACGGAGGTGGTATGTCACCGTGTCAGCGAGGAGGACGAGCACGTCCGTCGCTACATGGTTGCATTGGAGGGCAGGTTCTCCAATACCTGGCAGGTTCTTCAGGGATCTCACTGGAGCTATGATCCTGTGATGGTTCCTTCTCTTTGGGTGTCCACCGCCCGCGACGATACCTGTCGGGCGCTACGGTTCTAGTTGTATTAATGATGCTTTATGTATGATAATATTCGAGGAGTATTAATTAGTGATAATATTCGACGATGTATGGACACAAGAGATCGATGATGTAGTCTTGCTTATAATTGAATGCATGCTAATTTGAATACTACTTTATTTTACGATTTGTTTTTGCTTATTGAATGTTCAAATTGGAAAAGTACTCCTACTTTGAATGCTAAAATTAGAGAGCACTATGCAGAAATCTAGGAGCCCCCTCCATCATCCGCGCCGTCGTCCCCGTCACCGACCCCCCTCCGACCTCGAGTCAGGGTCTATATTGTTTTATGCTATTTTACCTTAAATAGGGTATTTAATTAGGTCCTCCCTAATACTAATGATCATGTTGTTGTAAATGTTGTATGACAATGTTGTAAAGGGTAGTAATTGGTCTCTTCTGCTGCTTTTCAGAGATGGAGTTCTTCATGGTTATACTTGAGAAATCCTCAAGGTTGTTGCTGCCGCACAATTTTGTGAAGATGTTGGACGGCCATCGGCCACAGAACATGAAGCTGAGGCAGGCTGGCAACGGGCTTCGCAAGCTGTGGGACATGGAGGTGGTGTTCGACGCCGATGGCCGCATGTACCTAGATCGTGGCTGGAAGCAGTTCGTCCGTGCCTACGACCTGGGGATCGGGTACTTCCTTGTCTTCAGGTACGATGGCAACGCCATGTTCGCCGTGAAGGTGTTCGACACGACTATGTGTCGGAGGCGCTACCAGGACGACGACGATGCCGGTACGCTCTGTCTCTTCTTCCTCTCCATTAGGCTATCTCTCACACCCATTTTAAAAAAAAACTTTTTTGCATTTGGCAAGGCAATGGGAGCAGGAGCAGCGAGTACTGCGATAGGTGCTATGTCTATGGCAGCAGCGACTCTGGCAGCAAAAGTAGCAGCGACTCTGGCGACAGCAAAAGTAGCAGCGACGATGGCCTCGCGATGGATGTCCCACAGCTGGGCGACAGGGCCATGCCGATTGTGGTAGAGGAGTACATCCCATAGCCTGGCCTGGGGCTTCGCCGCTCTAAGCGCATAAAGATGATGAATGAGAAGGTGAAGAAGCAGGAGTGAATATCTTAAGAACCTGATGGCTTTAATCTTTATAGTATAAACCTTTTAAGTACGATAGTGTTGAACTGCTACTGCACTTTTAAGTATGATGGTGGTGTGCCTGATGAAATTTTGTGCATGCTCATGGATGCTCCTTGTTATTATGATGTATGATGATGCATGATTAGTAGGACTTGTTATTATATATGATGATGTATGATGCGAGCATGAAGAGTTATTATATATCAGCGGGTGAAATGAACATAGCAGTAGCGTTGGTAAACCAAGCACGAAGATAAGAGAGGACACTTCTCTCTATTAGCTAGCTCATAACAACCTAAATTAACCCCCAAAACCCCTAAACCAGCCACTTTCAAAAAAAACCTCAGCTGCAGCCAGTTTCTAACGCGTGGATGCCTTTTGGTTCCGGTTTATGTCAACAACCGGGACCAAAGTCCCCCCTGCCTGGGCTGCCCGCAGCGGCCACGTGGATGCCCATCTGTCCCGGTTCGTGTAAGAACCGGTACTAAAGGGGGGAAGCATTAGTAACGACCTATTAGTCCTGGTTCAAGAACCGGGACTAATGGCGCTTACGAACAGGGACAAATGCCCTGTTTTCTACTAGTGAACATAGAACTTGATGAGGCTATAGAACCTTTAATTCAACCAGATGGTGGTGCAGGACATAAAGATGTTTCTGTCGAAGCTACACCACTTGTAGAGGAAGCTAATGATGAAGATCATGAAACTTTAGATCAAGTTACTATCGAACCTCGTAGGTCGACAAGGGCACGTGCTGCTCCTGAGTGGTACGAAAACCCTGTCTTATCAATCATGTTGTTAGACAACGATGAACCTACGAGCTATGTAGAAGCAATGGTGGGCCCCGATTCCAACAAATGGTTAGAGGCCATGAAATGCAAGATAGGATCAATGTATGAAAACAAAGTATGGACTTTGGAAGTATTACCTGAAGGGCGAAAGGACATTCAGAACAAATGGATCTTTAAGAAGAAGACAGACGCAGACGGTAATGTAACCGTCTATAAAGCTCGACTTGTGGGAAGAAGGTATTTCACAAGTTCAAGGAGTTGACTACGATGAGACTTTCTCACCCGTAGCGATGCTTAAGTCCGTCAGAATCATGTTAGCAATAGCTGCATTTTTCGATTATAAAATTGGCACATGAATGTCAAAATAGCGTTCCTTAACAGTTTCCTCAAGGAAGAGTTGTATATGATGCAACCGGAAGGTTTTGTCGAATCCAGAGAATGTTGACAAAGTATGCAAACTCCAGCAATCCATTTATGGACTGGTGCAAGCATCTTGGAGCTGGAATCAACACTTTGATGAGGTGATCAAGGCGTTTGGGTTAATACAAGTTTATGGAGAAGCTTGTATTTACAAGAAAGTGAGTGGGAGCTCTATAGCGTTTCTAATATTATATGTGGATGACATATTGCTGATTGGAAACAATATAGAACTTTCGGGAAGCGTAAAGGATTACTTGAATAAAAGTTTTTCAATGATGGACCCGGGAGAAGCTGCTTACATATTGGGCATCAAGATCTATAGAGATAGATCAAGACACTTGATAAGACTTTCACAGAGCACATACCTTGATAAAGTTTTGAAGAAGTTCAAATTGGAACAATCCAAGAAGGGGTTCTTGCCTGTGTTACAAGGTATAAAGTTGACTAAGAATCAATGCCCAGTAACTGCAGAAGATACTCGGTACCTCCTTCGCCGATAGCATAGACATCACAATTTGTAGATTTTCGGTCGGGCATAGATAGCTCTTTGCCAAAGGTACAAAAGAGATACCTGTTGATGTTGTATTTCTCAAATGAATGGACCTTATAGTCAAAACCATTAGCGGCTTGTCTCAATTCGGCGTCCATAGACTCTGAATTAGCCTACACAAGTTTAATACAAAATGATTGTTGCATTAGACGCAAATTAGACCAAGAAATGAAATGGTCCCTTATTTATAATTACCATTTGTTTGAACCAAGAGATGAAAACAAGATAGCCGCCTTCATGCTTTTCCAGAAGCACATACTCTTCGACGGAATCAATTTGGATGACCTCTCCATCCGAGAATTTGGTGACATATTGAGTGTATGAAATATCCGGGAATAAGAACAGTTCAAAGCAATTAGAAGTTGCGGAAAAATGTACCGAGAACTTACTCGATGTACGGCCGCACTTCTGTTATATTGTTGAAGATATACAACGAAATGGTCCGCCATTATTCGACATCCAACGTTATTGGTTTCGAAACACTGGCTGGTGCGAGCTTCCCTTTGAATAGGCTGAGGTTGGATCCACCTTTTTTAGGGTCGCCATCATTGTACCGAGGCTTAAGATTATGCAAATGACGATTTTTGGCTTTGTAGTGTGCTATCACGAAGTTTGCCACCTCCTGTGTAATGAATGCCTTGGCCATCGATGCTTCAGTTTTACGTTTATTTTTACATTTAGCTCGAAGCATCTTTTGCATCCTCTCAGTTGCAAAGCACCAACAATTTTGCACGGGCCCACCCAATCTTGCCTCGGTCGGGAGATGTAAAATCAAATGTTGCATTGGATTAAAGAAGCACTACAGGAATCACCTTCTTTGCCGTCTGCCATCATAGACGGCAAAGACAATATCCCGAACGGCAAAGACAATACCACAGACGGCAAAGATTGTCACGGCCAGCAAAATTTCTGCGTCAGCCTACGACGGCATAGGACCTTCTTTGCCGTCTGCCCCCCCAAAGCAGTAGGCAAAGAGCTTTGCCGTCAGCTTTCCTTAGGAGCAGTCGGCAAAGCCTTTGAGACGGCAGCCGACAGGCGTTGCCTCCGTTAGGGGTTAACGGAGCCTTTGTCGTCTGCCTCCCCGTGAATCTTTGCCGTCTGCCTCCCCGTGAATCTTTACCGTCTGCCTCCCTGTGAATCTTTGTCGTCTGCCTTCTCCTCCCCTCCCCTCCCCTCCATCTTTGTCGTCTGCCTCCAGGACCATCTTTGCCGTCTGCCGGGTCCTCCCCTCCCCCCTCTCTCCACTCTTTGCCGTCTGCCTCCTCCTCTTCTTTGCCGTCTGCCCCCCAGGAAGCAGACGGCAGAGAGACTATATGGCCATCTGCTACTGCCCAGGTTGCACAGCTGGGCGCCACGTGGCACCTTTGCCGTCGGCTGGCTGACGGCAAAGGCCTTTGCCATCAGCTGGCAGACGGCAAAGAGCCTATATTGTCACATTTTTATTTATTTTTTCTATTTCACAGCACATATACATATAATTCATAGCACATATATTATAAATAGATCACAACACATATATGATATACATATAAAGCTCATCAATGCCATTTGTTCATCAATGTACATCCCATATATCAAAAGAACCAACACATACAAAGTTTCATCCATATATACATACATATAGTTGCACATATATTGTTCATCAACACATTGTTCATCAACACATACAAAGAACCAACACATTGTTCATCAACTCAAATAAAAACGGAAACTAAAGCACTCCAACGCCAGCTTCCATGCATGTAGTACATCCAATCTGCAAAATGGGAATAAGAAAGTCAGAAGAAGAAGAACAACAACATATATATGACAAATAAGCTAAATTGAAGAAGAAAGAGAAGAAGCAAGAAGAGAACAAGGAGAAGAAAAACAAGAAGGAGGAGGAGGAGGAGGGGAAGGGGAAGGAGAAGGAGAAGGAGGAGGAGAAGAAGAAAAAAGATGAGAAGAAGAAGGAGAAGAAGGAGGAGAAGAAGGAGAGAAGAAGAAGGAGAAGAAGGAGGGCTCCTTCTCCTTCTTCTTCTCCTTCTTCTTCTCTTCTTCTCCTCCTTCTTCTTCTTCTTCTCCTTCTCCTGCTCTTCTTCTTCTCTTCTTCTTCTTCTTCTTCATTCTCCTTCTTTTTGAGCTAACCAAGGTTCTTATGCCATTTTGAGCTTATTATGGTATTTTGGAGCTAAATGGGCTAATTATGTCATTGTTGGGTTAATTAAAGCAAGCATAATATGAAAGAGGATAAGAAATAGGAGGAGGAGGAGGAGAAGAAGAAGAAATCAAGAAGAAGGAGGAGGAGGAGGAGAAGGAGGAGGAGGAGAAGGATAGAAGGTCCTTGGCCTTCTCCTCCTCCTCCTCCTCCTTCATCTCTTCTTCTTCTTCTATCTTTTCATTTTGCCTATTTCTTCTCCTCTTCTCCTCTTGTTGGAGCTAAGTTACCTAATTATGTCTTTTTTGAGCTAAATATTCCAATTATGTCATTTTAGAGGAAAACAAGCTAAGTATATAATATTCATGAGCTAACCAAGGTTCTTGTGCCATTTTGAGCTTATTATGGTATTTTGGAGCTAAATGGGTTAATTATGTCATTGTTGGGTTAATTAAAGCAAGGATAATATTAAAGAGGAGAAGAAAGAGGAGGAGGAGGAGGAGAAGAAGAAGAAATCAAGAAGAAGGAGGAGGAGGAGGAGAAGGCTCCTCCTCCTCCTCCTCCTCCTCCTCCTTCTGCTTCTTCTCTTCTTCTTCTTCTTCTTCTTTCTTTTCATTTTGCCTATTTCTTCTCCTCTTCTCCTCTTGTTGGAGCAAAATTACCTAATTATGTCTTTTTTGAGCTAAATGGGCTAATTATCCCATTTTAGAGGAAAACAAGCTAAGTATATAATATTAATGGGCTAACCAAGGTTCTTATGCCATTTTGAGATTGTTATGGTATTTTGGAGCTAAATGGACTAATTATGTCATTGTTGGGGAAATTAAAGCAATTGCAAGGATAATATGAAAGAGCAGAAGAAAGATGAGGAGGAGGAGAAGAAGAAGAAATCAAGGAGGAGGAGGAGGAGAAGGACTAGAAGGTCCTTGGCCTTCTCCTCCTCCTCCTCCTCCTCCTTCTCCTTCTTCTCCTCTTCTTCTTCTCTTCTTCTTCCTCTTCTATCTTTTCATTTTGCCTATTTCTTCTCCTCTTCTCCTCTTGTTGGAGCTAAATTACCTAATTATGTCTTTTTTGAGCTAAATGTTCCAATTATGTCATTTTAGAGGAAAACAAGCTAAGTATATAATATTCATGAGCTAACCAAGGTTCTTGTGCCATTTTGAGCTTATTATGGTATTTTGGAGCTAAATTGGCTAATTATGTCATTGTTGGGTTAATTAAAGCAAGGATAATATGAAAGAGGAGAAGAAAGAGGAGGAGGAGGAGAAGAAGAAGAAATCAAGGAGGAGGAGGAGGAGAAGGACTAGAAGGTCCTTGGCCTTCTCCTCCTCCTCCTCCTCCTCCTCCTTCTCCTTCTTCTCGTCTTCTTCTTCTTCTATCTTTTCATTTTGCCTATTTCTTCTCCTCTTCTCCTCTTGTTGGAGCTAAATTATCTAATTATGTCTTTTTTGAGCTAAATGTTCCAATTATGTCATTTTAGAGGAAAACAACCTAAGTATATAATATTCATGAGCTAACCAAGGTTCTTGTGCCATTTTGAGCTTATTATGGTATTTTGGAGCTAAATGGGCTAATTATGTCATTGTTGGGTTAATTAAAGCAAGGATAATATGAAAGAGGAGAAGAAAGAGGAGGAGGAGGAGAAGAAGAAGAAATCAATAAGAAGGAGGAGGAGGAGAAGGCCAAGGACCTTCTGGCCTTCTCCTCCTCCTCCTCCTCCTCCTCCTCCTCCTTCTTCTTCTTTCTTTTCATTTTTCCTATTTCTTCTCCTCTTGTTGGAGCTAAATTACCTAATTATGTCTTCTTCGAGCTAAATGGGCTAATTATCTCATTTTAGAGGAAAACAAGCTAAGTTTGGAGGAGAAACTTACCGTAGTGGTCATCAAGGAGGAGAAACGCCACGGTTGCTTGTGCCGGCTTCGTTTGGAGACGGCTGCCATGGAGAAGGGTCGTGCGATGCCGCTCGGGAGTTATTCTGCAGAAAAGATATTTTGCAATGTCTCAGTTAGCATGATGACACTCAATTATTAATACTAGTTTATAATAATTCTCACCGTGCCAATCAAAGAGAAGACGGGCATCGGCGGAGGGACTTGACCGCTCTTCTCGCACAGACCCTGAAGAGTGGGTCGTATTAGTTAGTATTGAAACAGACATTACACACATGATTTGGCTAATGTGAAAAAAACATACCACAAAAAGCTCGTACAGGGCCCGTTGACCCGCCTCATTCCGAGCCCTCTCCTCCTCAAGCAATCGTGTCGTGGTCTGGTCCCTCTCATCAAGAGCAGCCTGAAGAGCAGCCTGGCTTGCCAATCTCTCTTTCTCAAGAGCAGCCTGGTTTGCCGCTCTCTCTTTCTGAAGAGCAGCCTGAAAAACCATTCCTCGTTACCACAGTAATGATCTATGGTGACACACATAATGAAATGGATGAAAGTGTTCTTAGTCCGTACAACTAACCTCGATGGCAAGTTCGACTGGCCGTGGACGAGGTGTTATCTCAGGACATCTGCTCGACTGGCGCGCCTTGATCTCCGGAAGAGTGAGTGGACAACGTATTATCCCATCTCCAATGGCTATAGAGCCATGGGGCCTCCCACCACCAGATATCATCACCAGCTCTGGATCCAAAGGTTCCTGGCTAGGGTTAAAGTCATCCCCTTTCGTAGCCTTCCCCGCGTCCCTGTATGCCACGAGCTTCTGGTGGGATGATATGTTGGTGAAGTTACTGGGATCATCCAGGTCAGACTCAGAGAATGCCTCCGCCTTCTTGTACGAGGCAGTATGGGCCATGCCATAAAGGTCGTACAAGTGTGGCATCTCAGTCTTATTGTGATGCGCCTAAAATAGAGGAACAAAATATTAGCATCAAGAATGAATTGCATGAATCATGTAGCAAATCACATACCCAGTTTCGTCCAAACTGAAGTAAGTTGGCGCTGCCTTGATGGTGTGGCACACCAACCATTTGGCTACGCCGATCCTTCGCATTCTCGTGGACGGCTCGCCAGCTGCCTGTGCACCACTCATCAACCAACGCCTCCCAACAATCCATCTTATCCGCACACCATCTCGGGGGCACCTGTAAGTTATTAGAAAGAATTTTCAGCGCTACGCCTATGAATGAAATCAATAAAACTACGTAGAAGGACTTAAGAATAGGTAATTACCTTCATGTATTGCTCCTTCTTCAGAAACTTTCTGCGGCAATCCTTCTTCTCCTTCTTAATACCACGCGTGGCGTAGTAATCTCGAATAGCCTGCGGCCAAGCCTCGTGGCGCAAGTTCTGTAGTAACCGCCTACACTCGACCTCGAGAACCCTGGCCGCCTCCTCCTCATATCCATCCTCACACCTATAGAAGGTCTGCAATCAAACATGAAAACACCGATTAGTACAATAATTAGGTATATTGTTAATTTTAGATTCTGTAAAAGGATAATTTACCCAAAAGCTCCTGATCACCATCTCGGCCCTCGTGTGGCACAAGACACCATCTATAATCTCCTCCGGCGGGGCCTGCGCAGCCTGGTAGTGCTCCCAGGTAAATCCTAGTGTAGGAACCTGACCCTCACCAGGCAACGTGACAAACCCCGGGAAATTTGTCCGGCAAAGCACACCAAGGACGGAGTTCGGCCTGCGGACTCCAAGAGGGTGTACCCATCCCCTGCAATATGATAAGGTCAGCGCATTAGATATTTGAACAAACTTGAAGGAAAAAGCTAAAAAAAAGGGTAAATGTACTTACCTATCTCCTTCAGGTTTAATCACTGGCCTCTCTCGCGGGTAGCCGGGGCGACCGGGAGACGTGTACTACCACGCTTGTACACGGTGGCCCCGTCCACCTGCACATCGCCCTCACTATCCGTAAGCTCATCCCCGCCATCCCCGCCCCCTGAGCCACCCGGACCCTCGGTCCAATCCGGCAACTCGGTACGATCCGGCCAAGGCTCCCATCCGGCCCTCTCCACGTCGGGTGAAGCCTCCGGAACCGTAGTCTCCTCCGGCTGCTCCTGGGCCGAATGCACCTCGACCCGAGGCTGCTCCTGGACCAGAGTCTCATGGGACGAATGCCCATGAACACCAGGCTCCTGGACCGGAGTCCCCGTAGCCTCCTCCGCAAACGGGTCGACCATACTAGTCCTATGCCCGGGTGAATGAGCTGGTGGTGGTGGCGAGGACGGCTCAACAGTCCTCCTGGATCTTCCACGTCCACCACTCTCCATGTACCCTTCCCCTTCCTCCCTACCCGACCAGCACCTCTCCCAGTGGGCAATGCCGCCGACGAAGAAGAACCCCCGGCTGGTGTCGAAAGACTGTCTGCCAAGGCTCTACGGAGAGATAGGGGTGGAAGGGAAGTACCACCCCTCGTGCGGGGCGCCTGGGAAGAACCCGCCGAGCGCTCTGGACTCGCGCCCACCATCTTTCAACACCTGCCATGATAAAGATTAAAAGAAATTAGTACAACATAAAAAAATTGAATGACTGACATGAATAATAATATGTACATGAATAATAAAGATTAAAATATATATAATTTAAGTTGTGAATCTTACAAACTAATAATCATCATCAATAAATGCATCATCATCATCACTATCACGCATGTCTTCATGAATGACGTGCTCATCGGGTTCAACGGCGTGAAGTTGTGAAAGGCCTTCCTTTGATCGTTGAAGCATTGACAGGTCATCCGCATCAGTAACCTCTACAAGTTCCAGGTCTTCTGGTTCCGGCTCAAGGCTGGAGTCAGATTCATTGTCGCTGTCTACTTCCATGTTCTTGGATGAAGCATGGCGGTTCTTGAAACGTTTCTTGGAAAGACGTGCTTCTTGGAAGAATTCTCCATCATATATGTATGGGTTAATGTGAGGTTCATAATCCTGTTCATTTGGGAGAGGTGGTCTGACATGTGGCGGCACTTCATAAACAACATACCAACCTTCCAGATTCTTATCCGTTCGGCATGCCCACGGTAGATAGAAAACTTGGGTCGCCTGTTGAGCCATAATATAGACATCGGGAACATCTAAATGGGTGTTTGGATTGATTTCGACTAGTCCTATATGTTCATGAGTCCTTCTAGTCTTTTTCGGCTGGAACCAATAACATTTCAAGACTACGACGTTCGGTGGGTTTTCACCATAGAATTGAAGTTCATAAATTGCTTCAACTCTTCCATAATACTCGATAACACCTTCGCCGATAGCAGAGACACCACAATTTGTAGATTTCCGGTCGGGCATAGATAGCTCTTTGCCAAAGGTTCGAAAGAGATACCCGTTGATGTTGTATTTCTCAAATGAACGGACCTTATAGTCAAAACCATTAGCGACTTGTCTCAATTCGACGTCCATAGACTCTGAATTAGCCTACAAGTTTAATATGAAACGGTTGTTGCATTAGCCGCAAGTTAGACCAAGAATGAAATGGTCCATTATTGATAATTACCGTTTGTTTGAACCAAGAGGTGAAACCGGGATAGCCGCCTCCTGTCTTTGACAGAAGCTCATACTCTTCGACGGAATCATTTTTGATCACCGCTCCATCCGAGAATTTGACGACGTAACGGCTGTTTGAAATATCCGGGAATAAGAGTAGTTCAAATGAATTAGAAGTTACGGGAAAATGTGCCGAGAACTCACTCGATGTATGGCCGCACTTCTGTTAGGTTGTTGAAGATATACAACGAAATGTTCCGCCATTCTTCGATATCCAACGTTATTGGTTTCGAAGCACCGGCTGGTGCGAGCTTCCCTTTGAATAGGCTGAGGTTGGACCCACCTTTTTTAGGGTCTCCATCATTGTGCCGAGGCTTCGGATTATGCAAATGATGATTTTTGGCTTCGTAGTGTGTTGTCACAAAGTTTGCCACCTCCTTAGTAATGAATGCCTTAGCCATCGATGCTTCAATTCTACGCTTATTTTTACATTTAGCTCGAAGGGTCTTCTGCATCCTCTCAGTTGCATAGCACCAACGATCTTGCACGGGCCCACCCAATCTTGCCTCGGTCGGTAGATGTAAAATCAAATGCTGCATTGGATTAAAGAAGCCCGGTGGAAAGATCTTCTCTAACTTGCACAACAACTCCGGTGCAAACTCCTCCATGTCTTCTACCACGCCAGGCGACAATTCTTTCGCACAAAGAACACGGAAGAAATAGCTCAGCTCCGCCAGTACTAGCCATTCATCCTCAGGAATAAAGCCACGTAACATCTCCGGCATTACCCGCTCTAGCCATATGTGCCAATCATGACTCTTGAGACCAAAGATTTTTAATTTTTCAAGACTCGCTCCCCTCTTTAGATTCGCTGCATACCCATCGGGGAACATCAAGTGCATTTTGACCCACAAGATAATTTCCCTCATAGCTGGCCTTCCAAGATTGAACCAGGCCTTTGGCTTCGACCACTTCTGCTTTCCTTTGCCTTCTCGCATGTTTTGTAACGGTCTATGACATAGTGTCTCTTGATCGACTCTAGCCTTAATATTATCCTTTGTCTTCCCATCTATGTCGAACAATGTACCAAAAATAGCCTCTCCGATATTCTTTTCAGTGTGCATCATGTCGATATTGTGTGGAAGAAGGAGGTCTTTGAAGTAAGGCAGATCCCACAAGCATGGCTTGTGAGTCCAGGCATGTTTTGAATTATACCCCTTGAAATACCCTGGACGCTCTGGATCAGCCTCGAGGGCGTTTAACTGATCCAGGATCTGTTGGCCTGTGAACGCAGGTGGTGCCAAGTTTTTGACAACTTTACCTTTGGTAAAGTTCTTCTTGTCTTTTCTGAACTGATGGTCAGGATCCAGGAACTGTCTATGCAAGTCCAAGCAAGAATACTTCCGACCCTCCTGCAACCAATGAAACTGAAGAGCTGCCTTGCATTGGGGGCACGGGAACCTTCCATGCACACACCATCCAGAGAATAGCGCATACGCTGGCAAGTCATGCATAGAGTACATGTACCACACATGCATTTTGAAGTTTTCTTTTCTAGCGGCATCGGATGTCTTGACCCCATTTTCCCAAGCTTCTTCCAATTCATCCTTAAGCGGTTGCAGGTACACATTCATATTCTTCCCCGAATAATTGGGCCCTGGAATTATCAACGTCAGAAATATGTTCTTTCTTTGCATAATCTACCCGGGGGGGATTGAGTGGAATGACAAATACAGGCCAACAACTGTATTGGGTTGCCGTCATGCCGAAGGGATTAAAACCATCCGTGGCGGCGCAGACTCGAGGATTCCTTGGATCTGCCGCATTATCCTGATGCAATCCATCGAAATGTTTCCACGCTTCCCCATCCGATGTGTGTACCATCATCTTATTCCCATCCGCATCTAGTTCGGTTCTTTTGCCCAATTTGTGCCATGTCATCTGTCTGGCTGTCTCTTCGACCATGAAAAGACGTTGAAGTCTTGGTACGATTGGCATATACCGAAGAACACTAACTGCGATTTTGGTCTGCCTCTTCTCACCCATACCGTTGTCTACCAGAAGATACATGCAAGACTCGCAATTGGGACAATAGTCCAAGTGTGCATACTCCTTCCTAAATAAGACACATCCTTTCTCACATGCATCTATCTTCTCATAGGGCATCTTAAGTACACGAAGTATTTTGTCCGACTGGTACAAGTTTGCAGGCATGACATGGCCTTTGGGTAGGAAACGTCCAAATAGTGTCATCATCGCGTCGTAGCATTCTCTTCCCAAGTTGAACTGAGCCTTCAGAGCCATTACTTGTGCAATTGCATCCAGCTGACAGAGCTCAGTGTGCTCATGGAGAGGACGTTTTGAAGACTCCAACATTTCATAAAAGGCCTTTGCAGATTCCTCCATCTCATCTTTCGAATCCCGAGCATCATCAAAGTCTTGCACCATGTCTTCGATCCCGGTACCATGCTCGTCCGTGCGACAACGGACCACCTCAGCTCTTGTGCGTTGTATAGACTCACTATGAAATGTCCACACCGTATAATTAGGCTTAAAATCCCTCCTCTGCAGGTGTTTAATCATTACAGCCTCTGTCGTCTTTTTATAGTTGTCGCATGCAGGACAGGGGCAATAGTTTCTTTCCTGGCCATTTGCGAATGCGGCTTTCACAAATTCCTTTGTTTTTAAAAACCATTCTTTCGTCATCTCTTTCTGACTAGGGTGACCGGTATACATCCACGCACGATCACTCATCTTGCGTAGCTACTAAATACAGAAGAAATATATTTATATATAATTTAGCATTTATATTCATTGGTTAATTAGGTTCGCCATTTTTATTACGTCCACGCAACCTACACGCTAATAGGTAAAGCTAGGTCCTAATCCCACCCGAGTATGTGTAGATTGGGTTCGTTTTCCCATTCTCTGCTCCGGATCCAACGCAAAATTTCGGCAGTACCTCCCCGCTGTTCTCCTGATACACGTCTCCGCAATAAACAGAGAGGATGTGCATCCGGAGAACAACAGGGAGGCACTGACGAAATTCCGCATCGGATCCAGAGCACAGCATACGGGAAAACGAACCCAATCTACACATACTCGGGCTGTCCATGGATAATGTTGGACAATTCAAAAGGATAGCGGTTATAAATATGCAAAGACATGCATATTTATAGATGTCGCCCTTTCGAACGGGAGACGCATACTGGTCACGCATACTGATAAATTAATTGAATTACCTAAATCTAGAAAGTTTCATCCGGAAACCGAGCCACAGTAAATGAAGGGGGGCGGGGAGGAGCTGAAATTTGTACTGACCCACGAATGCAGGGGCGGAGCTCGTACAACGCACGGGCAGGTCTTCGCACAGCAAACCTCACAGCGACGAGACAACTATCACATGTAAATGCTTTGATCAACACAAATATTCCAATTATGTCATTTGAGAGGAAAACAAGCTAAGTATATAATATTCATGAGCTAACCAAGGTTCTTGTGCCATTTTGAGCTTATTATGGTATTTTGGAGCTAAATGGGCTAATTATGTCATTGTTGGGTTAATTAAAGCAAGGATAATATGAAAGAGGAGAATAAAGAGGAGGAGGAGGAGGAGAAGAAGAAGAAGAAATCAAGAAGAAGGAGGAGGAGGAGGAGGAGAAGGATAGAAGGTCCTTGGCCTTCTCCTCCTCCTCCTCCTCCTCCTCCTCCTTCTGCTTCTTCTCTTCTTCTTCTTCTTCTTCTTCTTCTTCTTTCTTTTCATTTTGCCTATTTCTTCTCCTCTTCTCCTCTTATTGGAGCTAAATTACCTAATTATGTCTTTTTTGAGCTAAATGGGCTAATTATCCCATTTTAGAGGAAAACAAGCTAAGTATATAATATTAATGGGCTAACCAAGGTTCTTATGCCATTTTGAGCTTATTATGGTATTTTGGAGCTAAATGGACTAATTATGTCATTGTTGGGGAAATTCAAGCAATTGCAAGGATAATATGAAAGAGGAGAAGAAAGAGGAGGAGGGGGAGAAGAAGAAGAAATCAAGGAGGAGGAGGAGGAGAAGGACTAGAAGGTCCTTGGCCTTCTCCTCCTCCTCCTCCTCCTTCTCCTTCTTCTCTTCTTCTTCTTCTCTTCTTCTTCTTCTTCTATCTTTTCATTTTGCCTATTTCTTCTCATCTTCTCCTCTTGTTGGAGCTAAATTATCTAATTATGTCTTTTTTGAGCTAAATGTTCCAATTATGTCATTTTAGAGGAAAACAAGCTAAGTATATAATATTCATGAGCTAACCAAGGTTCTTGTGCCATTTTGAGCTTATTATGGTATTTTGGAGCTAAATGGGCTAATTATGTCAGTGTTGGGTTAATTACCCTGCTGCATGGACAGGCACCTACCACGCAAAGTTCGCAGGTCCAGAAGTTGCCATTGTTGGGTTAACTAACCAAGCTAACTAAACCTATCGCTAAACCTAGATAGCACTAAACAGCAAAAAAAATAACAAAAACAGAATCTACCACTAAGTAACTAAAAAAGAATCTAGCTACCACTAAATACCAAACAATAAAAAATGAACTTCTTCTTCTTTTTTCTCTGCTTCTCCTTCTTATTTTTTTTCTTATTCTCTTCTTCTCTTCTTCTTCTCTTCTTCTTTACTTCTTCTCCTTCTTATTTTTTTCTTCTCTTCTTCTTCTTTTTCTTCTTCTTCTCCTTCTTATTTTTTTCTTCTCCTCTTCTTCTTCTTTTTCTTCTCCTCCTCCTCCTCCTCCTACTCCTCTTCTTCTTCTCCTCTTCTTGTCCTCCTCCTCCTCCTCTTCTCCTCTTCTCCTCCTAACTAAATCTACTAACCTAACTAAAACTACTAACCTAACTAAATCTACTAACCTAACTAAAACTACTAACCTAACTAAATCTACCACTAAAACTACTAACAATAACAAGTACTAAAACTACTAAAAATAATAAAACATGTAAAAAATAATGCGGGTGGGGGGATGGGGTGGGGGTGTGGGGGCTCACCGAGAGGGGCGGCTGTGGAGGGGCCGGGGTGGCGGGGCGGCGTCGGGGGCGCCAGGTGCGACGGCGCGACGGTGCTGGGGCAGCGGCAGCGACAGCGGGGGCGAGGTGGGGCAGTGGCAGGGGCAGCGGCAGCGGGGGCGAGGTGGGGCAGCAGCAGCGGCAGAGGCAGCGGGGGCGAGGTGGGGCAGCGGCAGGGGCGGCGACGTGACGGGGCCGGCGGCGCGACGGTGGTCCTGGCGGCCGGAGAGAGGGGCGCGCGGGGTGGGGAGAGAGAGCGAGGGGCTGTTACAGAGAGAGAGGTGGGCGGGGTGGGGGGAAGGAGCCGTTAACGGAGTTAGCGCTTTGCCGTCTGCCGGCGGACGGCAAAGAGTCTAGACTCTTTGCCGCCTGCCTTCGGACTCTTTGTCGTCCGCCAGCAGACGGCAAAGGGCCGACTCCTGTTTGACCTAGCCACCCCGCGGTCAGGTGGGCCTATCTACATCTTTGTCGTCTGCCTCTGGACTATTTGTCGTCCGCTAGCAGACGGCAAAGAAGTGACAGATGGCAAAAAGACTGTATGCCATCAGCCAGTACTGTGCCGTCCGTTTTGCTGAAGCTGACGGCAAAGACTATCTTTGCCATCAGCTAGCTGACGGCAAAGACTAGGCAGATGGCAAAATACTGATTTCCAGTAGTGAAGCCTGATGGAAAGATCTTCCCTAACTTGTAGAGCAACTCTGGTGCCAACTCCTCCCTGTCATCTACCACGCCAGGCGACGGTTCTTTCGCACAAAGAACACGGAAGAAATAGCTCAGCTCTGCCAGTACTAGCCATTCATCCTTAGGAATAAAGCCATGCAACATCACCAGCATTACCCGCTCAAGCCATATGTGCCAATAATAACTCTTGAGACCAAATGTTTTCAATTTTTCAAGACTCGCTCCCCTCTTTAGATTCGTTGCATAACCATCGGGGAACATCAAGTGCATTTTGACCCATAAGATAATTTCCCTCATAGCTGGTCTTCTAAGGTTGAACCAGGCCTTTGGCTTCGACCAGTTATGCTTTCCTTTCGATTGTCGCATGTTTTGTAACGGTGTATGACATATAGTCTCTTGATCAACTCTAACCTTAGGATTATCCTTTGACTTCCCATCTATGCCGAACAATGTACCAAAAATGGCATCTCCGATATTATTTTCAGTGTGCATCATGTCGATGTTGTGTGGAAGAAGGAGGTTTTTGAAGTAAGGCAGATCCCACAAGCATGGCTTGTGAGTCCACGCGTGTTTTGAATTATACCCCTTGAAATACCCTGGACGCTCTGGATCAATCTCGAGAGCGTTAACTGATCCAGGATCTGTTGGCCTGTCAATGCAGGTGGTGTCGAGTTTTTGACAACTTTACCTTTGGTAAAGTTCTTCTTGTCTTTTCTAAACTGGTGGTGTGGATCCAGGAATTGTCTACGCAAGTCAAAGCAAGAATACTTTGTTGGGGAACGTCGCATGGGAAACAAAAAAATTCCTACGCGCACGAAGACCTATCATGGTGATGTCCATCTACGAGGGGGATTTCAGATCTACGTACCCTTGTAGATCGCACAACAGCAAGCGTTAATAAACGCGGTTGATGTAGTGGAACGTCCTCACGTCCCTAGATCCTCCCCGCGAACCATCCCAAGAATCGTCCCGCGATCCGTCCCACGATCCTCTCCGATCTAGTGCCGAACGGACGGCACCTCCGCGTTCAGCACACGTACAGCTCGACGATCATCTAGGCCTTCTTGATCCAGCAAGAGAGACGGGGAGGTGGATGAGTTCTCTGGCAGCGTGACGTCACTCCGGAGGTTGGTGGTGATCTTATCTCAGCAAGGCTCCGCCCGAGCTCCGCAGAAACGCGATATAGAGGAAAAACCGTGGAGGTATGTGGTCGGGCTGCCGTGGTAAAGTTGTCTCAAATCAGCCCTAATACCTCAGTATATATAGGAGGGAGGGGAGGGACCTTGCCTTGAGGCTCAAGGAGCCCCAAGGGGTCGGCCGAAGTGGGGGGAGGAGGATTCCGCCTCCAATCCTAGTCCAACTAGGATTGGAAGGTGGAGTCCTTCTCTATTTTACCACTTCCCCATTTTTTTCTTTTCTCTTTGATTTTCTTTCTCTCCTGCGCAGGGGCCTTCTTGGGCTTCCCAACCAGCCCACTATGGGCTGGTGCGGCACCCCTAAGGCCTATGGGATTCCCCGAGGTGGGTTGCCCCCTCCCGGTGAACATCCGGAACCCATTCGTCACTCCCGGTACATTCCCGGTAATGCTGAAAACTTTTCGGTAATCAAATGAGGTCATACTATATATCAATCTTCATCTCCGAACCATTCTGGAAACCCTTGTGACATCCGTGATCTCATCCGGGACTCCGAACAACATTCGTTAACCAACCATATAACTCAAATACGCATAAAACAACGCCGAATCTTAAGTGTGCAGACCCTGCGGGTTCGAGAACTATGTAGACATGACCCGAGGGACTCCTCGGTCCATATCCAATAGCGGGACCTGGATGCCCATATTGGATCCTACATATTCTACGAAGATCTTATCGTTTGAACCTCAGTGCCAAGGATTCATATAATCCCGTATGTCATTCCCTTTGTCCTTCGGTATGTTACTTGCCCGAGATTCGATCGTCAGTATCCGCATACCTATTTTAATCTCGTTTACCGGCAAGTCTCTTTACTCGTTCCGTAATACAAGATCTCGTGGCTTACAATAAGTCACATTGCTTGCAAGGCTTGTGTGTGATGTTGTATTACCGAGTGGGCCCCGAGATACCTCTCCGTCACACGGAGTGACAAATCCCAGTCTTGATCCATACTAACTCAACAGGCACCTTCGGAGATTCCTGTAGAGCATCTTTATAGTCACCCAGTTACGTTGTGACGTTTGATACACACAAGGCATTCCTCCGGTGTCAGTGAGTTATATGATCTCATGGTCATAGGAATAAATACTTGACACGCAAAAAACAGTAGTAACAAAATGACACGATCAACATGCTACGTCTATTAGTTTGGGTCTAGTCCATCACATGATTCACCCAATGATGTGATCCAGTTATCAAGCAACAACACCTTGTACATAGCCAGAAGACCCTGACTATCCTTGATCAACTGGCTAGCCATCTAGAGGCTTGCTAGGGACAGCGTTTTGTCTATGTATCCACACATGTATCTATGTTTTCATTCAACACAATTATAGCATGGATAATAAACGATTATCTTGATACAGGAATTATAATAATAACTTATTTATCATTGCCTCTAGGGCATAATTCCAACAGTCTCCCACTTGCACTAGAGTCAACAAGCTAGCCCTCACATCACCATGCAAATTACATTGTAATAAATCTAACACCCATACGGTTCTGGTGTTGATCATGCTTTGCCCGTGGAAGAGGTTTAGTCAGCGGGTCTGCCACATTCAGATCCGTGTGCACTTTGCATATATTCACGTCCTCCTCCTCGACGTAGTCGCGGATTAGGTTGAAGCGTCGTTTGATGTGTCTGGTCTTCTTGTGAAACCGTGGTTCCTTTGCAAAGGCAATGGCACCCGTGTTGTCACAAAACAGGGTTATTGGATTCAGTGCGCTCGGCACCACTGCAAGATCCGTCATGAACTACTTCATCCAGACACCATCCTTAGCTGCCTCCGAGGCAGCCATGTACTCCGCTTCACATGTAGAATCAGCTACGACGCTTGGCTTGGAACTACACCAGCTTACCGCATCCCTCATTAAGAATAAATACGTATCCGGTCTGCGACTTAGAGTCGTCCGGATTTGTGTCAAAGCTTGCATCGACGTAACCTTTTACGGCGAGCTCTTCGTCACCTCCATACACGAGAAACATCTACTTAGTCCTTTTCAGGTACTTTAGGATATTCTTGACCGCCGTCCAGTGATCCACTCCTGGATTACTCTGGAACCTGCCTGCCATACTTATGGCCAGGCTAACGTCCGGTCTAGTGCACAGCATTGCATACATGATAGAACCTATGGCTGAAGCATAAGGGACGGCTCTCATATGCTCTCTATCTTTATCGGTTGCTGGGCACTGAGTCTTACTCAATCTCGTACCTTGTAAAACTGGCAAGAACCCCTTCTTGGACTGTTCCATTTTGAACCTCTTCAAAACTTTATCAAGGTACGTGCTTTGTGAAAGTCCTATCAGGCGTTTTGATCTATCCCTATAGATCTTAATGCCTAGAATGTAAGCAGCTTCTCCTAGGTCCTTCATAGAGAAATTTTTATTCAAGTAATCCTTTATGCTCTCCAAAAACTCCACGTTGTTTCCAATCAGCAATATGTCATCCACATATAATATTAGAAATGCCACAGAGCTCCCACTCACTTTCTTGTAAATACAAGATTCTCCAACCACTTGTATAAACCCAAATGCTTTGATCACCTCATCAAAGCGTTTATTCCAACTCCGAGATGCTTGCACCAGTCCATAAATGGATCGCTGGAGCTTGCACACTTTGTCAGCATTTTTAGGATCGAAAAAACCTTCGGGTTGCATCATATACAACTCTTCCTTAAGGAAACCGTTAAGGAACGCCGTTTTGACATCCATCTGCCAGATTTCATAATCAAAAAATGCAGCTAGTGCTAACATGATTCGGACGGACTTAAGCATCGCTACGAGTGAGAAAGTCTCATCGTAGTCAATTCCTTGAACTTGTGAAAAACCCTTTGCCACAAGTCGAGCTTTATAAACGGTCACATTACCGTCAGCGTCCGTCTTCTTGTTAAAGATCCATTTGTTCTGAATAGCCTTGCGGCCTTCAGGTAATACTTCCAAAGTCCACACTTTGTTTTCATACATAGATCCTATCTCGGACTTCATGGACTCCAACCATTTGTTGGAATCCGGGACCACCATTGCTTCTTCATAATTCGCAGGCTCGTTGTTTTCTAACAACATAATTGATAAGACGGGATTACCGTACAACTCTGAAGCAGTACGCGATCTCGTCGACCTGCGAGGTCCGATATAAACTTGATCCGGAGTTTCATGATCATCATCATTAACTTCCTCCTCAATCGGCGTCGCAACAATAGGGGTTTCCCCTTGCCCTGCGCCACCATCCAGAGGGATGAGAGGTCCGACAACCTCATCAAGTTCTATCTTCCTCCCACTCAATTCTCTCGAGAGGAACTCCTCGAGAAAAGCTCCGTTCTTAGCAACAAACACTTTGCCCTCGGATTTGAGATAGAAGGTATACCCAACTGTCTCTTTCGGGTAACCTATGAAGACGCACCTTTCCGCTTTGGTTTCCAGCTTTTCAGGCTGAAACTTTTTGACATAAGCATCACATCCCCAAACTTTAAGAAACGACAACTTTGGTCTTTTGCCATACCACAGTTCGTATGGTGTCGTCTCAACGGATTTTGATGGTGCCCTATTTAAAGTGAATGCAGTTGTTTCTAATGCATAACCCCAAAACGATAACGACAAATCGGTAAGAGACATCATAGATCGCACCATCTCTAATACAGTACGATTACGACGTTCGGACACACCATTAAGCTGTGGTGTTCCAGGCAGTGTCAACTGTGAAACAATTCCACATTGTCTTAAGTGAGCACCAAACTCGAAACTCAGATATTCACCCCCACGATCAGGCCGTAGGACCTTGATCTTCTTGTTACGATGATTTTCAACTTCACTCTGATATTGCTTGAACTTTTCAAATGTTTCAGACTTCCGCTTCATCAAGTAGACATAACCATATCTTCTCAAATCGTCAGTGAAGGTGAGAAAATAACGATATCTGCCGCGTGCCTCCACACTCATCGGACCACACACATCGGTATTTATGATTTCCATCAAGTCACTTGCATGCTCCATTGTTTTGGAGAACGGAGTTTTAGTCATCTTGCCCATGAGGCATGGTTCGCACATGTCAAGTGAATCAAAGTCAAGGGACTCCAAAAGTCCATCGGTATGGAGTTTCTTCATGCGCTTTACACCAATATGACCTAAGCGCCAGTGCCATAAAAACATGGCGCTATCATTGTTAACTCTAACTCTTCTGGTCTCAATGTTATGTATATGTGTATTATCACTATCAAGATTCAATATGAACAATCCTCTCACATTGGATTCATGACCATAAAAGATATGACTCATAGAAATAGAACAACCATTATTCTCTGACTTAAACGAGTAACCGTCTCGCAATAAACAAGATCCAGATATAATGTTCATGCTTAATGCAGGCACTAAATAACAATTATTTAAGTTCATAACTAATCCTGATGGTAACTGAAGTGAAACTGTGCCGACGGCGATTGCATCAACCTTGGAACCATTTCCCACGCGCATCGTCACTTCATCCTTCGCCAGCCTTCGCTTATTCCGCAGTTCTTGTTTCGAGTTGCAAATATGAGCAACAGAACCGGTATCGAATACCCAGGCACTGCTACGAGAGCTGGTTAAGTACACATCAATAACATGTATATCAAATATTCCTGATTTTTCTTTGGCCGCCTTCTTATCAGCCAGATACTTGGGGCAGTTGTGCTTCCAGTGACCCATACCCTTGCAATAATAGCACTCCGTTTCAGGCTTAGGTCCAGCTTTGGGTTTCTTCGTCGGATTGGCAACAGGCTTGCCGCTCTTCTTCGAATTACCCTTCTTTCCTTTGCCGTTTCTCTTGAAACTAGTGGTCTTATTCACCATCAACACTTGATGCTCTTTACGGAGTTCTGACTCTGCGACTTTCAGCATCACGAATAACTCGCCGGGTGACTTGTTCATCCCTTGCATGTTATAGTTCAACACTTATAGCTTGGCGGCAGTGATTGAAGAATTCTGTCAGTGATAGCCTCTTGCGGGAGTTCAATCCCCAGCTTAGCTAGACGATTTGAGTACCCAGACATTCATGAGCACGTGTTCACTGACAGACGAATTCTCCTCCATCTTGCAAGCATAGAATTTATCGGAGGTCTCATACCTCTCGATCCGGGCATTCTTCTGAAAGATAAACTTCAACTCCTGGACCATCTCATATGCTCCATGACGCTCAAAGCGACGTTGAAGTCCCGGCTCTAAGCCATACAAGACTGCACATTGAACTACTGAGTAGTCCTCCTTACGTGTTAACCAAGCGTTCTTAACATCTTGGTCAGCCGTAGTGGGTGGTTCATCTCCTAGCGCACCATTAAGGACATAATCCTTCTTCCTAGCTTGCAGGAGCAACTTAAGATTACGAGCCCAGTCTACAAAGTTGCTTCCATCATCTTTCAACCTAGCTTTCTCTAGGAACGTATTAAAATTCAGGGTGACTGTCGCGTGAGCCATTGATCTACAACACAAATATATTCAAAGTGGACTTAGACTATGTTCAAGATAATTAGAGTTTAACTTAATCAAATTACTTGCTAAACTCCCACTCAAAAAGTACATCTCTCTAGTCATTTGAGTGGTTCATGATCCAATTCCACTAGCTCAAGTCCGATCATCACGTGAGTTGAGGATAGTTTCAGTGGTAAGCATCCCTATGCTAATCATATCAACTATATGATTCATGATCGACCTTTCGGTCTCATGTGTTCCGAGGCCATGTCTGCACATGCTAGGCTCATCAAGCTTAACCCGAGTGTTCCGCGTGTACAACTGTTTTGCACCCGTTGTATGTGAACGTTGAGTCTATCACACCCGATCATCACGTGGTGTCTCGAAACGACGAACTGTAGCAATGGTGCACAGTCGGGAAGAACACAATTTCGTCTTGAAATTTTTGTGAGAGATCACCTCATAATGCTACCGTCGTTTTAAGCAAAATAAGGTGCAAAAAAGGATTAACATCACATGCAATTCATAAGTGACATGATATGGCCAGCATCACGTGCTTCTTGATCTCCATCACCAAAGCACCGGCACGATCTTCTTGTCAGCGGCGCCACACCATGATCTCCATCAACGTGTCGCCATCGGGGTTGTCGTGCTACTCATGCTATTACTACTAAAGCTACATCCTAGCAATATAGTAAACGCATCCGCAAGCACAAACATTAGTTTAAAGACAACCCTATGGCTCCTGCCGGTTGTCGTACCATCGACGTGCAAGTCGATATTAACTATTACAACATGATCATCTCATACATCCAATATATCACATCACATCGTCGGCCATATCACATCACAAGCATACCCTGCAAAAACAAGTTAGACGTCCTCTAATTGTTGTTGCATGTTTTACGCGATGACCATGGGTATCTAGTAGGATTGCATCTTACTTCCGCAAACACCACAATGGAGATGTATGAATTGCTATTTAACCTCATCCAAGGACCTCCTCGGTCAAATCCGATTCAACTAAAGTTGGAGAAACCGAGACTCGCCAGACATCTTTGAGCAACGGGGTTGCTCGTAGCGATGAAACCAGTCTCTCGTAAGCGTACGAGTAATGTCGGTCCGAGCCGCTTCGATCCAACAATACCACGGAATCAAGAAAAGACTAAGGAGGGCAGCAAATCGCACATCACCGCCCACAAAAACTTTTGTGTTCTACTCAAGATGACATCTACGCATGAACCTAGCTCATGATGCCACTGTTGGGGAACGTCGCATGGGAAACAAAAAATTTCCTACGCACACGAAGACCTATGATGGTGATGTCCATCTACGAGGGAGATTTCAGATCTACGTACCCTTGTAGATCACACAGCAGGAAGCGTTAATAAACGCGGTTGATGTAGTGGAACGTCCTCATGATACGTCTCCAACGTATCTATAATTTTTTATGGTTCCATGCTATTATCTTGTCAACTTTGGATGTTTTATATGCATGAATATGCTATTTTATATATTTTTGGGGACTAACCTATTAACTCAGTGCCAAGTGCCAGTTTCTGTTTTTTTCGTGTTTTTGGCCCATTTTCAGATGGAGTCCAAATGGAATGAAACTTTATGATGATTTTTTTGGACCAAAAGAGACCATCGAAGCTTTGGGAGAAGGCCAGATGGGCCACGAGGGAGTCACAAGCCCTCACGCCGCCACCACCACCACCCCACCCCCCCCCCCCCCCCCCCGTGCTGGCGAGCAGGCTTGTGACCTCCTCGTGGGCCCAACTGACGCAATTCCACTGCCATAAATTCCTATAAATTCATAAACCCCCAAAAAGAAACCTAGATCGGGAGTTCCGCCGCCGCAAGCCTCTGTAGCCACCAAAAACCAATCTGGAGCCCGTTCCGGCACCCTGCCGGAGCGGGAATGCATCTCCGGTGGCCATCTTCATCATCATGGCGATCTCCATGACGAGGAGGCAGTAGTTCTCCCTCGGGGCTGACGGTATGTACCAGTAGCTATGTGTTTGATCTCTCTCTCTCTCGTGTTCTTGAGATGTCTTGATCTCGATGTACCATGGGCTTTGCTACTATAGTTGGATCTTATGATGTTCTTCCCTCTCTCCCTCTTGTAATGAATTAAGTTTCCCCTTTGGAGTTATCTTATCGGATTGAGTCTTTGAGAACACTTGATCTATGTCTTGCACGTGTCTATCTGCTGTGATCAACTTGCGGGTTTGTGACATTGGGAACCTATGCATATGGTTGGCACACGTTGGATTCATGTGAGTACTTGATGTATGTTTTGGTGATCAACTTGCGGGTTTGTGACATTGGGAACCTATGCACAGGGGTTGGCACACGTTTTGACTCTCTGGTAGAAACTTTGGGGCACTCTTTGAAGTTCTATGTGTTGGTTGAATAGATGATTCTGAGATTATGTGATGCATATCATATAATCATGCCCACGGATACTTGAGGTGACAATGGAGTATCTAGGTGTCATTAGGGTCTTGGTTGATATGTATCTTAAGGTGTTATTCTAGTACGAACTCTATGATGGATCGAACGGAAGGAATAGCTTCGTGTTATTTTGCTACGGACTCTTGAATAGATCGATCAGAAAGAATAACTTTGTGGTGGTTTCGTACCCGACAATAATCTCTTCGTTTGTTCCCCGCTATTAGTGACTTTGGAGTGACTCTTTGTTGCATGTTGAGGGCTAGTTATATGATCCAGTTATGTTATCATTGTTGATAGAACTTCACTAGTGAAAGTATGAACCCTAGGCCTTGTTTCCACGCATTGCAATACCGTTCGTGCTCACTTTTACCATTTGTTACCTTGCTGTTTTTGTAATTTCAGATTACAAAAACCTATATCTACCATCCATATTGCACTTGTATCACCATCTCTTCGCCGAACTAGTGCACCTATACAACTTACCATTGTATTAGGTGTGTTGGGGACACAAGAGACTCTTTGTTATTTGGTTGCAGGGTTGCTTGAGAGAGACCATCTTCATCCTATGCCTCCCGCGGATTGATAAACCTTAGGTCACCCACTTGAGGGAAAATTGCTACTGTCCTACAAACCTCTGCGCTTAGAGGCCCAACAACGTCTACAAGGAGAAGGTTGCGTAGTAGACATCAAGCTCTTTTCTGGCGCCGTTGTCGGGGAGGCTAGGTAAGCGGCACTAACATCCCGTCAACGAAGCTCTTTTCTAGCGCCGTTGCCGGGGAGGTTAGCGCTTGAAGGTATATCTTTAGATCTTTCAATCGAATCTTTTTGTTTCTTGTTCTTTCGCTAGAAAACTACAAAAAAATGGAATTGAGGATGCCTCATATGCTCCATCTTTTTAATGTCTTTCGTGAGCATGATGGGAAGGAAAATTGTGCTCAAGTGCTGAAAGAAGAATTACATAGAATGCTTGGCATAGAATATGTGAATGATGAGCATGATTGCAATGTTGTTAGCATGAATTCTATGAATACCCATGATGTTAATGATATGCAAAGCCACGAGCTTGGGGATGCTATATTTTATGAAGATGATGTTTTTAGTTCTTCCACTCTGAATGATCAAAATTATTTTGATGAAAGCATGCCCCCTATCTATGATGATTATTGTGAGGATACTTATGTGTTAAAGAAGAGGGATGATAAAACTTGTCATACTCTTGAGAACCCTTTTTCTAAATCTTGCTTTTTCATTGTGGACACAATTTGTAGTGCTCAAGTCTTTTACGATACTCCCACTACTATTCTTGAGAATAGATTTCCTTATGTGTAGAGTAGTAAAATTTATATTCTTGTATATCATGAAAAGAATGCTTTAGGTGCTGGTTATATTGTTGAATTCATTCATGATGCTACTGAAAATTACTATGAGAGAGGATCATATGCTTCTACTTATTGCAATAGTATCAAGCTTCCTCTCCATATGTTGAAATTTTTGAAGCTATGCTTGTTTTGCCTTCCTATGCTAGTTGATTCTTGCTCCAATAAATTGTTTGATCACAAAATCCCTATGCATAGGAAGTGGGTTAGACTCAAATGTGCTAGCCATTTGCTCCATGATGCTCTCGTTGTGTTTCAATCCTTACCTTTTATGTGAGCATCATTGAAATCATTGCCTAGCTAAGGGCGTTAAACGATAGCGCTTGTTGGGAGGCAACCCAATGAATAAATTTTTCTTTGCTTTTTGCTTCCTGTTTTGTGTTTTCCACACTTTCATAATTCTGTTATGAATGTGTTTTTTGTGTTTCTTTTTGTGTTTGTGCCAAGCAAAACCGTTATGATTAGTCTTGGTGATGATTATTTGATCATGCTGGAAAAAGACAGAAACTTTCTGCTCACGAAAAGAATTTTCAATTTTTTTCTGTAAGAGCTTTTGAGTTGATTATTTTTGCTGATGATTTCTCAGCAATGTCTTCAGATTGTCGTAATTTGTCAGAATTTTTGAGGTACCAGAGGTATATGAAATATACAGATTTCTACAGACTGGTCTGCTGTTAACAGATTCTGTTTTTGTTGTGTTAGTTGCTTATTTTGATGAAACTATGGATAGTGTCGGGGGGGGGGGGGGGGGGGGGTATTAGCCATGGAAGATTGAAAATACAGTAACCCAACATCATCATAAGTAGAATTTAAGTTTTCTACGGTACCTAAGGAAGTGGTGGTTTGCTTTCTCATACTAATGTTATCACGAGTTTCTGTTTAAGTTTCGTGTTGTGAAGTTTTCAAGTTTTGGGTGAAGTTCTTATGGACAAAGAGATAAAGAGTGACAAGATCTCAAGCTTGCGGATGCCCAAGGCACCCCAAGAGATTCAAGGATGCCGTAAAAGCCTAAGCTTGGGGATTCCCCGGGAAGGCATCCCCTCTCTCGTCTTCAATCCATCGGTAACGTTACTTGGGGCTATATTTTTATTCACCACATGTTATGTGTTTTGCTTGGAGCGTCTTGTATCGTAGGAGTATTTTATTTTTGTTGTGTCACAATCTTCCTTGATGCACACCTAGAGAGAGAGACATGCACTCACCGTTATTTTGTCCAGCTTCACTTATATCTTTTGGTAGACAATTCAGCTCACATGTGCTTCACTTATATCTTTTAGAGCGCAGCGGTGCGTGGCTTGGTAGTTGATCTATGCTTTGAAAGTAGTCTCAAAAGGGGTAGTTATCCAAAGGGATACGAAAACTTCCACCTTCATGTGCATTGAATAGTTAGAGAAGTTTGATTCATCTCAATTAGTTTTGAGTTGTGGTTATGGTATATTGAAGTCATGCTAGTAAGGTGTTGTGGATCTAGAAATACTTGTGTTGAAGTTAGTGATTCCCGTAGCATGCACGTATGGTGAACCGCTATGTGATGAAGTCTAAGCATGATTAGTCTTTTGATTGTCATTCTTTGTGTGGCGGTCGGGATCGCGCGATGGTTTATACCTACCAACCCTTCCCCTAGGAGTATGCATTGAATGCTTTGTTTTGATTACTAATAAAACTTTTGCAACAAGTATATGAGTTCTTCATGACTAATGTTGAGTCCATGGTTTAGATGCACTTTCACCTTCCACCATCACTATCTTCTTAGTGCCGTGCAACTTTCGCCGGTGCACAAAACCCACCATTAGCCTCCCTCAAAACAGCCACCATACCTACCTACTATGGCTTTTTCAAAGTCATTCCGAGATATATTGCCATGCAACTACCACCATGACATGTGCCATCACGTCTACATTGCTATTGCATGATCGTAAGATAGCTAGCATGATGTTTCCATTAATGTCTATGCCATGCTAGATCATTGTCACGGTACACTACCGAAGGCATTCCATATAGAGTCATCGTTGCTCTAAGTTTTGAGTTGAAAGTGTGATGAGCATCATTAATGGAGCATTGTCCCATGTGAGTAAATAAAAGAGGCCAGAGAATCCCACCCAAAAAAAAGAGGCCAAAGAGCCCACCAAAAAAAATATGAGAGAAAAAGAGAGAAGGGACAATGCTACCACCTTTCCACACATGTGCATATTAAGCACCATAATCTTCATGATTGAGAGTCTCTCGTCTTGTCACCACCATATAGCTAGTGGGAAATTTTCATTATATAACTTGGCTTGTATATTCCTATGATGGGCTTCCTCAAAATTGCCTTAGGTCTTCGTGAGCAAGCAAGTTGGATGCACACCCCTAGTTTTCTTTAAGAGCTTTCACATACTCCTAGCTCTAGTGCATCATTTGTATGGCAATCCCTACTCATTCACATTGATATCTATTGATGAGCATCTCCACAGCTCATTGATATGCCTAGTTAATGTGACTATCTTCTCCTTGTTTTTCTTGCAACCTCCACCACACTCCATTCCACTTATAGTGCTAAAACCATGGCTCACGCTCATGTATTGCGTGAGAGTTGAAATTTTTTGAGAAAGTAAAGGTGTGAAAACAATTACTTGGCCAATGCCGGGGTTGTGCATGATTTAAATTCGTTGTGCAATGATGATAGAGCATAGCCAGACTATATGATTTTGTAGGGATAACTTTCTTTTGGCCTTGTTATTTTCAAAGTTCATGATTACCTTGCTAGTTTGCTTGAATTATTATTGTTTCCACGTCAATAGCAAACTATTGTTTTGAATCTAACGGATCTGAACATTCTTGTCACGTGAGAGAAGCTACAAAGGACAACTATGCTAGGTAGCATGCAACATCAAAAATTCATTCTTTATCACTTCCCTACTCGAGGACGAGCAGGAGTTAAGCTTGGGGATGCTTGATACGTCTCCAATGTATCTATAATTTTTGATGGTTCCATGTTATTATCTTTTCAACTTTGGATGTTTTATATGCATGAATATGCTATTTTATATCTTTTTTGGGACTAACCTATTAACTCAGTGCCAAGTGCCAGTTTCTGTTATTTCGTATTTTTGGCCCATTTTCAGACGGGGTCCAAATGGAATGAAACTTTACGATGATTTTTTTGGACCAAAAGAGACCCTCGAAGCTTTGGGAGAAGGCCCGATGAGCCACGAGGGAGTCACAAGCCCTCATGCCGCCACCACCCCCCCCCCCCTCGGTGGTGGCGAGCAGGCTTGTGACATCCTCGTGGGCCCAACTGACGCAATTCCACCGCCATAAATTCCTATAAATTCAGAAACCCCCAAAAAGAAATCTAGATCGGGAGTTCCGCCGCCGTAAGCCTCTGTAGCCACCAAAAACCAATCTGGAGCCCGTTCCAGCACCCTGCCGGAGCGGGAATCCATCTCCGGTGGCCATCTTCATCATCCCGATGATCTCCATGACAAGGAGGGAGTAGTTCTCCCTCGGGGCTAAGGGTATGTACCCGTAGCTATGTGTTTGATCTCTCTCTCTCTCTCTCTCGTGTTCTTGAGATGTCTTGATCTCGATGTACCATGGGCTTTGCTACTATAGTTGGATCTTATGATGTTCTTCCCTCTCTCCCTCTTGTAATGAATTGAGTTTCCCCTTTGGAGTTATCTTATCGGATTGAGTCTTTCAGAACACTTGATGTATGTCTTGCACGTGTCTATCTGCTGTGATCAACTTGCGGGTTTGTGACATTGGGAACCTATGCATATGGGTTGGCACACGTTGGATTCATGTGAGTACTTGATGTATGTTTTGGTGATCAACTTGCGGGTTCGTGACATTGGGAACCTATGCACAGGGGTTGGCACACGTTTTGACTCTCATGTAGAAACTTTGGGGCACTCTTCGAAGTTCTATGTGTTGGTTGAGTAGATGATTCTGAGATTATGTGATGCATATCGTATAATCATGCCCACGGATACTTGAGGTGACAATGGAGTATCTAGGTGACATTAGGGTCTTGGTTGATATGTATCTTAAGGTGTTATTCTAGTACGAACTCTATGATGGATCGAACGGAAAGAATAGCTTCGTGTTATTTTGCTACGGACTCTTGAATAGATCGATCATAAAGAATAACTTTGTGGTGGTTTCGTACCCGACAATAATATCTTCGTTTGTTCCCGGCTATTAGTGACTTTGGAGTGACTCTTTGTTGCATGTTGAGGGCTAGTTATATGATCCAATTATGTTATCATTGTTGAGAGAACTTCACTAGTGAAAGTATGAACCCTAGGCCTTGTTTCCACGCATTGCAATACCGTTCGTGCTCACTTTTACCATTTGTTACCTTGCTGTTTTTGTAATTTCAGATTACAAAAACCTATATCTACCATCCATATTGCACTTGTATCACCATCTCTTCGCCGAACTAGTGCACCTATACAACTTACCATTGTATTAGGTGTGTTGGGGACACAAGAGACTCTTTGTTATTTGGTTTCACGGTTGCTTGAGAGAGACCATCTTCATCCTACGCCTCCCGCGGATTGATAAACCTTAGGTTACCCACTTGAGGGAAAATTGCTACTATCCTACAAACCTCTGCGCTTGGAGGCCCAACAACGTCTACAAGGAGAAGGTTGCATAGTAGACATCACCTCACGTCCCTCGATCCGCCACGCGAACCGTCCCACGAACCGTCCCACGATCCGTCCCACGATCCTCTTCGATCTAGTGCAGAACGGACAGCACCTCCACGTTCAGCACACATACAGCTCGACGATGATCTCGTCCATCTTGATCCAGCAGCATGACGGATCACCGGAGGTTGGTGGTGATCTTATCTCAGCAGGGCTCCGCCCGAGCTCCGCATAAACACGATCTAGAGGAAAAACCGTGGAGGTATGTGGTCGGGCTGCCGTGGCAAAGTTGTCTCAAATCAGCCCTAATGCCTCAGTATATATAGGAGGGAGGGGAGGGACCTTTCCTTGAGGCTCAAGGAGCCCCAAGGGGTTGGCCGAAGTGGGGGGAGGAGGATTCCTCCTCTAATCCTAGTCCAACTAGGATTGGAAGGTGGAGTCCTTCCCTATTTTCTCACTTCCCCTTTTTTTCTCTTTGATTTTCTTTCTCTCCTGCGCGGGGGCCTTCTTGGGCTTTCCCACTAGCCCACTAAGGTCTGGTGCGGCACCCCTAAGGCCTATGGGCTTCCCCGTGGTGAGCTGCCCCCTCCCGGTGAACATCCGGAACCCATTCGTTACTCCCGGTACATTCCCGGTAATGCCAAAAACTTTCCGGTGATCAAATGAGGTCATCTTATATATCAATCTTCGTCTCCAGACCATTCCGGAAACTCTCGTGACATCCGTGATCCCATCCGGGACTCGGAACAACATTCAGTAACCAACCATATAACTCAAATACGCATAAAACAACGCCGAATCTTAAGTGTGCAGACCCTGCGGGTTCGAGAACTATGTAGACATGACCCGAGGGACTCCTCGGTCAATATCCAATAGCGGGACCTGGATGCCCATATTGGATCCTACATATTCTACGAAGATCTTATCGTTTGAACCTCAGTGCCAAGGATTCATATAATCCCGTATGTCATTCCCTTTGTCCTTCGGTATGTTACTTGCCCGAGATTCGATCGTCAGTATCTGCATACCTATTTTAATCTCGTTTACCAACAAGTCTCTTTACTCGTTCCGTAATACAAGATCCCGTGGCTTACACTAAGTCACATTGCTTGCAAGGCTTGTGTGTGATGTTGTATTACCGAGTGGGCCCAGAGATACCTCTCCGTCACACGGAGTGACAAATCCCAGTGTTGATTCATACTAACTCAAGAGGCACCTTCGTAGATACCTGTAGAGGATCTTTATAGTCACCCAGTTACGTTGTGACGTTTGATACACACAAGGCATTCCTCCGGTGCCGGTGAGTTATATGATCTCATGGTTATAGGAATAAATACTTGACACGCAGAAAACAGTAGCAACAAAATGACACGATCAACATGCTACGTCTATTAGTTTGGGTCTAGTCCATCACATGATTCACCCAATGATGTGATCCAGTTATCAAGCAACAACACCTTGTACATAGCCAGAAGACCCTGACTATCCTTGATCAACTGTCTAGCCATCTAGAGGCTTGCTAGGGACAGTGTTTTGTCTATGTATCCACACATGTATCTAAGTCTTCATTCAACACAATTATAGCATGGATAATAAACAGTTATCTTGATAGAGGAATTTTAATAATAACTTATTTATCATTGCCTCTAGGGAATAACTCCAATAGTCTCCCACTTGCACTAGAGTCAGTAATCTAGCCCTCACATCACCATGCGAATTACATTGTAATATATCTAACACCCATACAGTTCTGGTGTTGATCATGCTTTACCCGTGGAAGAGGTTTAGTCAGGGGTTCTTCCACATTCAGATACGTGTGCACTTTGCATATATTCACGTCCTCCTCCTCGACGTAGTCGCGGATGAGGTTGAAGCGTCGTTTGATGTGTCTGGTCTTATTGTGAAACTGTGGTTCCTTTGCTAAGGCAATGGCACCCGCGTTGTCACAAAACAGGGTTATTGGATTCAGTGCGCTCGGCACCAATCCAAGATCCGTCATGAACTGCTTCATCTAGATACCCTTCTTAGCTGCCTCCGGAGCAGCCATGTAATCCGCTTCACATGTAGAATCAGCTACGACGCTTTGCTTGGAACTGCACCAGCTTACCACACCCCCATTTTAAGAATAAATATGTATCCGGTCTGCGACTTAGAGTCGTCCGGATTTGTGTCAAAGCTTGCATCGACGTAACCTTTTACGGCGAGCTCTTCGTCACCTCCATACACGAGAAACATCTCCTTAGTCCTTTTCAGGTACTTCAGGATATTCTTGACCGCCGTCTAGTGGTCCACTCCTGGATTACTCTCGAACATGCCTGCCATACTTATGGCCAGGCTAACGTCCGGTCTAGTGCACAACATTGCATACATGATAGAACCTATGGCTAAAGCATAGGGCACGGCTCTCATTTGCTCTCTATCTTTATCACTTGCTGGGCACTGAGTCTTACTCAATCTCGTACCTTGTAAAACTGGCAAGAACCCCTTCTTGGACTGTTCCATTTTGAACCTCTTCAAAACTTTATCAAGGTACGTGCTTTGTGAAAGTCCTATCAGGCGTTTTTATCTATCCCTATAGATCTTAATGCCTAGAATGTAAGCCGCTTCTCATAGGTCCTTCATAGAGAAACTTTTATTCAAGTAATCCTTTATGCTCTCCAAAAACTCCACGTTGTTTCCAATCAGCAATATGTCATCCACATATAATATTAGAAACGCCATAGAGCTCCCACTCACTTTCTTGTAAATACAAGATTCTCCAACCACTTGTATAGACCCAAATGCTTTGATCACCTCATCAAAGTGTTTATTCCAACTCCGAGATGCTTGCACCAGTCCATAAATGGATCGCTGGAGCTTGCACACTTTGTCAGCATTTTTAGGATCGACAAAACCTTTGGGTTGCATCATATACAACTCTTCCTTAAGGAAACCGTTAAGGAATGCCGTTTTGACATCCATCTACCAGATTTCATAATCGAAAAATGTAGCTATTGCTAACATGGTTCGGACGGACTTAAGCATCGCTATGGGTGAGAAAGTCTCATCGTAGTAAATTCCTTGATCTTGTGAAAAACCCTTTGCCACAAGTCGAGCTTTATAAACAGTCACATTATCGTCAGCATCCGTGTTCTTCTTAAAGATCCATTTGTTCTGAATAGCCTTGCGGCCTTCAGGTAATACTTCCAAAGTCCACACTTTATTTTCATACATAGATCCTATCTCGGACTTCATGGCCTCCAACCATTTGTTGGAATCTGGGCCCACCATTGCTTCTTCATAATTTGCAGGCTCATTGTTGTCTAACAACATAATTGATAAGACGGGATTACCGTACCACTCTGGAGCAGTACGCGATCTCGTCGACCTGCGAGGTCCGATAGAAACTTGATCCGGAGTTTCATCATCATCATCATTAACTTCCTCCTCAACCCGCGTCGCAACGACAGGGGTTTCCCCTTGCCCTGCGCCACCATCCAGAGGGATGAGAGGTTCGACAACCTCATCAAGTTCTATCTTCCTCCCACTCAATTCTCTCGAGAGAAACTCCTTCTCGAGGAAAGCTCCGTTCTTAGCAACAAACACTTTGCCCTCGGATTTGAGATAGTAGGTATACCCACATGTCTCTTTCGGGTAACCTATGAAGACGCACCTTTCCGCTTTGGGTTCCAGCTTTTCAGGCTGAAGCTTTTTGACATAAGCATCACATCCCCAAACTTTAAGAAACGACAACTTTGGCCTTTTGCCATACCACAGTTCGTATGGTGTCGTCTCAACGGATTTTGATGGTGCCCTATTTAAAGTGAATGCAGCTGTTTCTAATGCATAACCCCAAAACGATAACGGCAAATCGGTAAGAGACATCATAGATCGCATCATCTCTAATAAAGTACGATTACAACGTTCGAACACACCATTACGCTGTGGTGTTCGAGGCGGTGTCAACTGTGATACAATTCCACATTGTCTTAAGTGAGCACCAAACTCGAAACTCAGATATTCACCCCCACGATCAGACCGTAGGAACTTGATCTTCTTGTTATGATGATTTTCAACTTCACTCTGATATTGCTTGAACTTTTCAAATGTTTCAGACTTGTGCTTCATAAAGTAGACATAACCATATCTACTCAAATCGTCAGTGAAGGTGAGAAAATAACGATATCTGCCGCGTGCCTCCACACTCATCGGACCACACACATCGGTATGTATGATTTCCAACAAGTCACTTGCCCGCTCCATTGTTCCGGATAACGGAGTTTTAGTCATCTTTCCCATGAGGCATGGTTCGCACGTGTCAAGTGAATCAAAGTCAAGTGACTCCAAAAGTCCATCGGTATGGAGTTTCTTCATGCGCTTTACACCAATATGACCTAAGCGGCAGTGTCATAAAAACATGGCGCTATCATTGTTAACTCTAACTCTTTTGGTCTCAATGTTATGTATATGTGTAATATGACTATCAAGATTCAATATGAACAATCCTCTCACATTGGATGCATGACCATAAAAGATATTACTCATAGAAATAGAACAACCATTATTCTCTGACTTAAACGAGTAACCGTCTCGCAATAAACAAGATCCAGATATAATGTTCATGCTTAACGTAGGCACCAAATAACAAGTATTTAAGTTCATAATTAATCCTGATGGTAACTGAAGTGAAACTGTGCCGACGGCGATTGCATCATCCTTGGAACCATTTCCCACGCGCATCGTCACTTCATCCTTCGCCAGCCTTCGCTTATTCCGTAGTTCCTGTTTCGAGTTGCAAATATGAGCAACAGAACCGGTATTGAATACCCAGGCACTACTACGAGAACTGGTTAAGTACACATCAATAACATGTATATCAAATATACCTGATTTTTCTTTGGCCGCCTTCTTATCAGCCAGATACTTGGGGCAGTTGTGCTTCCAGTGACCCATACCCTTGCAATAATAGCACTCCATTTCAGGCTTAGGTCCAGCTTTGGGTTTCTTCGTGGGATTGGCAACAGGCTTGCCGCTCTTCTTCGATTTACCCTTCTTTCCTTTGTTGTTTCTCTTGAAACTAGTGGTCTTATTCACCATCAACACTTGATGCTCTTTACAGAGTTCTGACTCTCGTCTTTCAGCATCGTGAATAACTCGCCGGGTGACTTGTTCATCCCTTGAATGTTATAGTTCAACACAAAGCCCTTATAGCTTGGCGGCAGTGATTGAAGAATTCTGTTAGTGATAGCCTCTTGCGGGAGTTCAATCCCCAGCTCAGCTAGACGGTTTGAGTACCCAGACATTCATGAGCACGTGTTCACTGACAGACGAATTCTCCTTCATCTTGCAAGCATAGAATTTATCGAAGGTCTCATACCTCTCGATCCAGGTGTTCTTCTGAAAGATAAACTTCAACTCCTGGAACATCTCATATGCTCCATGACGCTCAAAGCGACGTTGAAGTCCCGGCTCTAAGCCATACAAGACTGCACATTGAACTACTGAGTAGTCCTCCTTACGTGTTAACCAAGCGTTCTTAACATCTTGGTCAGCCGTAGCGGGTGGTTCATCTCCTAGCGCAGCATTAAGGACATAATCCTTCTTCCTAGCTTGTAGGAGCAACTTAAGATTATGAGCCCAGTCTACAAAGTTGCTTCCATCATCTTTCAACTTAGCTTTCTCTAGGAACGTATTAAAATTCAGGGTGACTGTCGCGTGAGCCATTGATCTAGAACACAAATATATTCAAAGTGGACTTAGACTATGTTCAAGATAATTAGAGTTTAACTTAATCAAATTACTCGCTAAACTCCCACTCAAAAAGTACATCTCTCTAGTCATTTTAGTGGTTCTTGATCCACTTACACTAGCTCAAGTCCGATCATCACGTGAGTTGAGCATAGTTTCAGTGGTAAGCATCCCCATGCTAATCATATCATCTATATGATTCATGATCGACCTTTCGGTCTCATGTGTTCCGAGGCCATGTCTGCACATGCTAGGCTCGTCAAGCTTAACCCGAGTGTTCCGCGTGCGCAACTGTTTTGCACCCGTTGTATGTGAACCTTGAGTCTATCACACCCGATCATCACGTGGTGTCTCAAAACGACGAACTGTAGCAACGGTCCACAGTCGGGGAGAACACAATTTCGTCTTGAAATTTTAGTGAGACATCACCTCATAATGCTACCATCGTTCTAAGCAAAATAAGGTGCACAAAAGGATTAACATCACATGCAATTCATAAGTGACATGATATGGCCATCATCACGTGCTCCTTGATCTCCATCACCAAGCACCGGTACGATCTTCTTGTCACCGGCGCCGCACCATGATCTCCATCAACGTGTCGCCATCGGGGTTGTCGTGCTACTCATGCTATTACTACTAAAGCTACATCCTAGCAATATAGTAAACGCATGTGCAAGCACAAACATTAGTTTAAAGACAACCCTATGGCTCCTGCCGGTTGCCGTACCATCGACGTGCAAGTCGATATTAACTATTACAATATGATCATCTCATACATCCAATATATCACATCACATCGTCGGCCATATCACATCACAAGCATACCCTGCAAAAACAAGTTAGACGTCCTCTAATTGTTGTTGCATGTTTTACGCGGTGACCATGGGCATCTAGTAGGATCGCATCTTACTTATGCAAACACCACAACGGAGATGTATGAATTGCTATTTAACCTCATCCAAGGACCTCCTCGGTCAAATCCGATTCAACTAAAGTTGGAGAAACCAACACTCGTCAGTCATCTTTGAGCAACGGGGTTGCTCGTAGCGATGAAACCAGTCTCTCGTAAGCGTACGAGTAATGTCGGTCCGAGCCGCTTCGATCCAACAATACCGCGGAATCAAGAAAAGACTAAGGAGGGCAGCAAATCGCACATCACCGCCAACAAAAACTTTTGTGTTCTACTCGAGATGACATCTACGCATGAACCTAGCTCATGATGCCACTGTTGGGGAACGTCGCATGGGAAACAAAAAATTTCCTACGTGCACGAAGACCTATCATGGTGATGTCCATCTACGAGGGGGATTTCAGATCTACGTACCCTTGTAGATCGCACAGCAGGAAGCGTTAATAAACGCGGTTGATGTAGTGGAACGTCCTTACGTCCCTCGATCCGCCCCGCGAACCTTCCCACGAACCGTCCCGCGATCCGTCCCACGATCCGCTCCGATCTAGTGCCGAACGGACGACACCTCCGCGTTCATCACACGTACAGCTCGACGATGATCTCGGCCTTCTTGATCCAGCAAGAGAGACGGAGAGGTGGATGAGTTCTCCGGCAGTGAGACGGCGCTCTGGAGGTTGGTCATGATCTTATCTCAACAGGGCTCCGCCCGAGCTCCGCAGAAACACGATCTAGAGGAAAAACCGTGGAGGTATGTGGTCGGGCTGCCGTGGCAAAGTTGTCTCAAATCAGCCCTAATACCTCAGTATATATAGGAGGGAGGGGAGGGACCTTGCCTTGAGTCTCAAGGAGCCCCAAGGGGTCGGCCGAAGTGGGGGGAGGAGGATTCCTCCTCTAATCCTAGTCCAACTAGGATTGGAAGGTGGAGTCCTTCTCTATTTTCTCACTTCCCCTTTTTTCTCTTTGATTTTCTTTCTCTCCTGCGCAGGGGCCTTCTTGGGCTTGCCCACTAGCCCACTAAGGGCTGGTGCGGCACCCCTAAGGCCTATGGGCTTCCCCGGGGTGGGCTGCCCCCTCCCGGTGAACATCCGGAACCCATTCGTCACTCCCGGTACATTCCCGGTAATGCCGAAAACTTTCCAGTAATCAAATGAGGTCATCCTATATATCAATCTTCGTCTCCGGACCATTTTGGAAACCCTCGTGACGTCCGTGATCTCATCCGGGAGTCCGAACAACATTCGGTAACCAACCATATAACTCAAATACGCATAAAACAACGCCCAACCTTAAGTGTGAAGACCCTGCGGGTTCGAGAACTATGTAGACATGACCCGAGGGAATCCTCGGTCAATATCCAATAGCGGGACCTGGATGCCCATATTGGATCCTACATATTCTACGAAGATATTATCATTTGAACCTCAGTGCCAAGGATTCATATAATCCCGTATGTCATTCCCTTTGTCCTTCGGTATGTTACTTGCCCGAGATTCGATCGTCAGTATCCGCATACCTATTTTAATCTCGTTTACCGACAAGTCTCTTTACTCGTTCCGTAATACAAGATCCCGTGGCTTACACTAAGTCACATTGCTTGCAAGGCTTGTGTGTGATGTTGTATTACCGAGTGGGCCCCGAGATACCTCTCCGTCACACGGAGTGACAAATCCCAGTCTTGATCCATACTAACTCAACAGGCACCTTCGGAGATGCCTGTAGAGCATCATTATAGTCACCCAGTTACATTGTGACCTTTGATACACACAAGGCATTCCTCCGGTGCCAGTGAGTTATATGATCTCATGGTCATAGGAATAAATACTTGACACGCAGAAAACGGTAGCAAAAAAATGACACGATCAACATGCTACGTCTATTAGTTTGGGTCTAGTCCATCACATGATTCACCCAATGATGTGATCCAGTTATCAAGCAAAAACACCTTGTACATAGCCAGAAGACCCTGGCTATCCTTGATCAACTGGCTAGCCATCTAGAGGCTTGCTAGGGAAAGTGTTTTGTCTATGTATCTACACATGTATCTAAGTCTTCATTCAACACAATTATAGCATGGATAATAAACGATTATCTTGATACAGGAATTATAATAATAACTTATTTATCATTGCCTCTAGGGCATAATTCCAACATAATTCCCACCCGCCCACAACCAATGAAATTGAAGAGCTGCCTTGCATATGGGGCACGGGAACCTTCCATGCACACACCATCCAGAGAATAGCGCATAAGTCGACAAGTCATGCATTGATTACATGTACCAGACATGCATTTTGAAGTTTTCTTTTCTAGCGGCATCGTATGTATTGACCCCATTATCCCAAGCTTCTTGCAATTCATGCTTAAGCGGCTGCATGTACACATTCATATTCTTTCCTGGATAGTTCGGCCCTAGAATTATCAACGTGAGGAATATGTTCTTTCTTTGCATAATCTGTTCGAGGGGGAGATTGAGTGGAATGACAAATACAGGCCAACAACTATATTGGGTTGCCATCATACCAAAGGGATTGAACCCATCCGTGCCGATGCAGACTCGAGGATGCCTTGTATCTGCCGCTTTATCCGTATGTAATCCTGAAATCCTTCCATGCTTCCCCATCCGATGTGTGTACCGCCATCTTATTCACATATGCATCTAGTTCGGTTCTTTTTCCCAATTTGTGCCATGTCATCTGTCTGACAGTCTCTTCGGCCATGAAAATACATTGAAGCCTTGGTATGATTGGAATATAACGAAGAGCATTAACTGGGATTTCGGTCTGGCTCTTCTCACCCATACAGTTGTCTACCACAACCTACCTAGAAGACATGCAAATGGGACAATAGTCCAAGTCCGCATACTCCTTCCTAAATAAGGCACATCCTTTCTCACACGCATGTATCTTCTCATAGGGCATCTTAAGTACATGAAGTATTTTGTCCAACTGGTACTGGTTTGCAGGCATGACATGGCATTTGGGTAGAAATTGTCCAAATAGTGTCATCATCGCGTCGTAGCATTCCATTCCCAAGTTGAACTGAGCCTTCAGAGCCAGTACTTGTGCAATGGCATCCAGCTGACAAAGCTCAATGTGCTCGTGGAGAGGACGTTTTGAAGACTCCAACATTTCATAGAAGGCCTTTGCAGATTCCTCCATCTCATCATCTGAATCCTGAGCATCATCACAATCTTGCACCATGCTTTCGATCCCGGTACCATGCTCGTCAGTGCAACGACAAGCCACCTCAGCTCTGTTGCGTTGTCTAGACTCACCATGAAATGTCTACATCATATAATTAGACTTAAAACCCCTTCTCTACATGTGTTTCATCATTTCAGGCTCTGTCCTTTTTTATAGTTGTCGCACCCAGGACAGGGGCACTGGTTTCTTTCCTCACCATTTGCAAATGCGGCTTTCACAAACTCCCTGGTTTTTATAAACCATTCTTTGGTCATGTCTTCGTGACTAGTGTAACTGTTGTACATCCATGCACGATCACTCATCTTGCCTAGTTGTTAAAGACACCAGATACACACACACAGATATATATATATATATATATATATATATGTGTGTGTGTGTGTGTGTGTGTGTGTGTGTGTGTGTGTGTGTGTGTGTGTGTGTGTGTAGAATGAGTACGTTCTCCATGCTCTACCCTTTCGAGGCAAAATTTCGACAGCACCTCCCCGTTGTTCTCCAATTACACGTCTCGGCAAAAAGCCCAAAGAATGTGCATCCGGAGAACAACGGGGAGGCGTTGCCAAAAAAAATTCTTGAAATGGGGTAGAGCATGGAGAACGTACTCATTCTACATATACATGGGTTATTTGTGGAAATCGCTGGACAATCCGAATGAGTTACGGTGATTAATATGCAATTGAATGCATATTTATCGATGCAACCCTTTCGGATGGGAGACGCCTAGGTTACGCTACTTAGCATGAAAATGAAATGTACTAACATGATTAAAAGAGCGTAGGAGGTGAATGTGAATTCGTAGCTCACCCTCGACTGTAGAGGAAGTAGTCAAACAACAGCGGGATCATGGAACAAAATCTTCTACGACGATGACTCCAAGGAGATGAAATAGCACAAAGCGTGTAAATTTTATCGAGTGAAAAAAATTTAGGACATCACATCACATAAAGAATTGACAGTTCAAACTATGAAAAAAATAATATTACTAATGACATCACATCACATAAAGCATTGAGAGTTGCTCTTCTTCTTCTTCTTCTTCTTCTTCTTCTTCTTCTTCTTCTTCTTCTTCTTCTTTTCTTCTTCTTTCCTTAACCTATTCTTCTTCTCCTCCTCTTCTTATACTTCTTCTTCTTCTTCTTTCCTTCTCCTCTTCTTCTTCTTTTCTTCTTCTTCTTTTTCTTCTTCTTCTTCTTCCTTCTTTTACTTTTTCCTCTTCTTTCTTCTCCTCTTCTCCTCCTCCTCTTCTTCTTCTTCTTCTCCTCCTCCTCCTCCTCTTCTTCTTCTTCCTTCTTCTACTCATTCTTCTTTTCTTCTTCATCTTTTTTCTACTTATTTTAATTATGACTAATTAACTAAACCTAGAAGTTAAACATAAAAATCTAACCTAACTAAATATATCACTAATATAACATAGCACTAAACTAAACTTATTTTAATTATGACTAATTAACTAGACTCCCAATTTTTTCCTATTTCCACAATATGTTTTATTTTTTATACATATTCAAATATTTGTTATTTAAAAAGAAAATCACAGTCCAAAATTCAAAAGCACTTAAAACTTTTACTGATTATTGTTGATTAAAATCCGGATTCTTTCTAAATTTCTCAACAAAATTTGAAAAATATCTTTTTTTGCAGAAAAGGGAACATTTTTGGAATTTCCGAACCAATCGTCAAAACATGAACAAATTTCCAATTAGTGAATAAAACTGAAAATTATGATCATTTGGGGAAGTTCCCGAACATTTCTTTTAATATTCAATCAAGTGTTCAAAACATGGGTATTTTCTAAATTTGTGATATTTTTGTAAATGGAAACATTTTTAAATATCCAAAATAATTGTCACAATCTCTGAAGAGAAATTTATAACGTGAACATTTATGACAGTTCTGGAAATTTGTCGAAAAGAGAAATAACCTTGAAAAAGAAGACCAAAAAGAGAAACAAAAAAGGAAATGAAAAAAAAAAGAAAAAAGAAAATAAAAAGGAATAAAAAGAAAAATGAAACAAAAAAAACAGTTCAGGAACCTTCTAAAAGATTCATAAAACCAGAAAAAAAAAATTGGTTGCAACCTTCCAGAAGTTTCCCATAAACATGATCGGTGGAACCCACTACCATCTTCCAAACGAGCCGGCCCGTCTTGATCTATCTAGTGGTCTAGTCGATGGCGTGTGCAGTGTGCACGACATTTTGACGCATTATACGGCGAATAGGGTTTTCCTCTGTTGCCAAAATACTAAAGAACCAAAACCTGCTCTGATAATTTTTATTAAAAAGAATTGAAGGCCAAACATGTTTTTTAAACGTGAATGTTTCTCAACTGCAAATACATTCCAATATTGTGAACAAATTTTGAAAACCTCAAACATTTTCACAAAACATGAACATTTTTTTAAATAATTCACAATTTTTTGAAACACGCCTTCATTGATCTCTCGGAAAAGTATCAATATACAAACATTTTAAAATTCCACAAAATTAGAAAACGAACATTTTCAAACTACTAGAACAAAATTTTAACACACGAACATTATCTTTAAATGGGAACATTTCTTGGAAATTTTACACCAACCTTTGAAACACGAACATTTTTTGAAACTCCAGACCAAAATTTGGAACTAAGAACCTTTTCAAAATTTCTAAACAATTATTGGAAAGGGAACTTCTTTTCAAACCCTCGAAAAATATTTCAAAACATGAACCCTTTTTGAAATTTATGAATTATTTAAAAATTAGAACCTTTGTTTAATGTCTCAAACAAGTTTTGAAACATGAACATTTTTTAATTTGTGAAAAAGTTTTAAATGGAATTACTTATTGAAATCTCCACTTTTTCTGAAAAAAATGAAAACTTTTAAAAAGTGAACAATATTGGAAACTATGAACAATTTATATATGCTCTCTTTTTCCTATTGACACAAAGAATATTCATTTGTTATCATGGTCTTATGCTCGCATTGGCCATTTTGCAGATGCGGAAGGCATAGCGGAATGTAAAAATTGGTGCTATAAGATGTGCTCGCATTGGCCATTTTGTAGATGGGGAAGGCATAGCGGAATGTAAAAATTGGTGCTATAAGAGGTGGTGCTGTAGGTAACGCCAAGTGACCTTCCAAATAAGGAGCTGAATAGGTCATATGATGTTGAATGGCTACCAATCAATAAAAAGTGTTTTGTGCGTCGCCGCATCACTCATGTGAAATTTTGCAACTCTCAAAGTGGCATGTTTATTTCATACAGTAAGAGGTTAGCTTCAAACATTAGAAATCGCATCCAGGCCTCCCTGAATTCCAGTGAAAGCAAACATGGAAAATCAATCAGAAAAAAACTATGAACGAAAACACACAGATTGTAAACAAGCAAGATCAAGTGGAAGGTACTGATTAATACAAGCAAGTCTTTATGTCTTCATGTTAATGAACACACACAGAATGCCAATTGATTACAGATAACCATACATAGTTGAGCAATTTATAATGCCCAAGATTCCACTTTATAGCTGACCGCTGCATAGTAGATAGAGGGTAAACTTTCGTGTGCATCGCATGAAACAAGCCACTTCCACATCTCAGCCACATTGCTCTTCTGTGACAATAATCACTCCACATTCACATTTGACTTCCTCATGGTCCATGCCTTGAGCTGTGGCACCCTCACCGTGGTACTTCCATTGTTGAAGGCATACATGTGGGCCTTGCCGTCAACAGCGAGCACCACTGGATAAACTCTGGCTGTGATGCAGACCCTGCCACCCCCGCCATAGCTCTCCACCGCCGACCGATCAATCTGCACGGCAGCATCCATACATCCATTTTCAAGTCTGATATGAAGTGCATGAAACGAATAACAGGACAAATGGCAGAGCCTCCCAGCTCACCAGAGTTCTCAGAGATATCTTCCGTTCCTTTTCAAGATCAAATTCAAAGAAGCCTCCATAGGCTGGTGTGCACAGTCCTGGTCTCATGGAAGACCTGTGCAAAGAAAAGAAAATATTTCAATTTGCTTCAGACGTTTATGGAGAAGACTAACCAAAATAAAGGCAAAAACCATAAGCACTACTGGCCTTCTTAGATCAGAGCACATGAGTATCATGTACTTTTGCTGTGACTTGTAGACTCTGAAGTGCACGGCAGTGTGCTCATCCATGTTGTTGGAGGCCAAAATAACTAGTCCAAATGGCCCTATACCACCAGGAACCGATGCACCAGCTTTGAAGCAATGCGTCTCGGGGTACAAAAGCCAGGAAGGATCAAAAGGATCGGCGTCATTGATGGATGTCAGCTCAAAATATATCTCCACATCAGCCTGTTTCAAAAAAACTTGTGCCTTATTAGTTACAGTTGCTATGAAAAATACACAACACACCAAAGCTTCAGAATATTTAACTATCATTTTGCTGCAAAAATGCACTATATAGCTAACTAGTAATTATCAGAAGACCCTACAATTCTTACTGGCATGACACTTTTTGAAGTAAAATAAATTCTCTCGAAGACCACGTAAGCCTGTCTGTGAAAAGGAAACTACCTGAAAAGGGTCAACTCCCTTGATCTCAAACAGATCACCCTTGTTGAGCTCTAGTCCTTGATGGTTGGTTTCATTTGTTCGAAGGAACTCGGTCTCATCAACTGGCCATTGCAGCAAGTGTTTGCCCTCGCTGTCTAACCAAATTGTCCTGGGGATTGTCTAAACATAATAAAAAATGAGATGAAAGATGTTACACTGATTTGCTAAATCAGTTAAATCATTATTTCAAAATGACATGAAGCACAGCAAATTAGGGAAGGATTTGCTTACATGGATTCCTGCCCAACCTTTTGCAATATCATCTGAACGACAATCTGCCTCCTTAGACCAACCCCAGATGATCCTCCTGCCTTTTTGTGGGTCGAAGAATGACTTTGAAGCATAAAAATTGCCGTAATCGATCCTCAGCCACAGCTGACAGTCATCTACAATAGTATCCGGGAGAAAGGCATCACGTTTGAGATCATACACCCCGATCAAGTACTTGTCAAAGTTACCCACACTCATTTTAAGGGCATGCTTGGCGCCTCTTGGGATTGCTGCGGACATGTCCAGCCCACTGTTATTGCCAGGCAATACCGCAAAATAATCCAGGCACTCCCACATATTGCACTCCTGCTTATTGGATAGACTATGTGAATACAATGGGTGATCAAGTTTTGTCCAGCTTAGAAATTGTTCACTCTTGTATAGAAGAGCAGCGGTGTAGCTTTTCAGCTGAGCCCCAACTGCTATTCTCCACAATCCATCTGGTCCAATCCAACCGGTCGTCGGATCCCTGAACCGGCTTCTATTTAAACCCGGTACCACTGGTTTGATCACTGGGTTCTGGCCTGCTTTGATCCATTCTTTCAGGTACGGATCAGAAGTATTCTTGGGAAAGACGAGATTTTGGACCTGAAACTTCTTTCTGCTGATACCAGTGTATAAGATGACAGGCTGACCACCGGACAAAATTGTGGCTGAACCGGTCCAACAACCATCTCTGTCACTCGGGTTATCCGGTTCTATCGCGGGTTCAAGATGAATCCAGTTGATGAGGTCCGTCGAAACTGAATGCCCCCAAACTATGTCACCCCAACACCAGAGGGCAGAATGGGGGTTATACTGGTAAAAATTATGGTAGATGCCTTTGTAGTACATTAGTCCTGCAATATATTTAATAGAGGTAGTATAAGGCTATGTTTGACAGTAAAGTATTGTAAAAAACCAGAGCATAAAAAAACTACAGTAATTTATCCTGTAGGTATCAAATACCGTGGTCTTGACACAAAATAATATTTCAGAGTATGCACGATACTGAGAGCATGTTTGGCACAACAACGTAAAAAGGCTGGCTGGCAGTTAGCTAGCAAACGATTATGTTTACCAGCGCAGTTGCATGTTGCATACCCCAACTGATCAGCCTAAGAACAACCATGTACACAGCAGAGCACACATTGTTCTAGCTAGCTAGCCGTTGCCATCTGGATGCATAAGAACAGAAGCTAGAACAAAGGGACCTCGTATGAACACCTACACTGAAGGCTTGGAGGTTACCAAAGAGGACACCCGGCAGCATGGCATAGTCAGCGGCAACTTTACTGCGTCATAGAGCTGCACGAACTGGAACCGCACGGCCAAGATCGACGCATTGCACTGTTTTTTTTTTACTGCTCAGGCTGCGTTTGGTAGCAAGGTATTTCCAAAGTTTTCTGAGAATACCGCGGTTTCTGAAACAAACCATGGTTTTGAATACTTAGATGTGTTTGGCTTCAGCAGAAACTGAAGTTTTGTAAACCATAGTATCCTAGAAACCATGGTATTTTTGCTGTATCAAAAAAAGAGGCCCCCGCCTCTTTTTTCTAAACAGAACAAAGCGCACTTCACATCGCTGTCTATGTCGAGATAACTATATCAGATTATATCGCCTCCTACTTTTCCTCAATTTGTTATCTTGTAAAATAATTCTAATATGTCTCGTGGTCTCTCAAGGTGCTTCTTCTTCTAGCCGGCCTCACTTGTGAATCTCATGTCTCTTTTCTCGGCCATGAGACAGATTCTAGGTTAGCTGATGTGCATGTAGATGCAGCAGGGATAAACATATTCTACAAATCCTAGCATCTAGGTCCGGCGGACGTGTACATGGCGGCTGCATGCAGCCAACCGCCGTTAGGAGCCGCTAATTACACCAGCCAAACACATGTAAAACTGAAAAAAAAATGGTTTTAAGGAACTACAGTATTCATTGCCCACCCATGAAAATGCTTTGGTTTTCAATTACTACCGTTTTCTAAAAACTTTGCTGCCAAACTAGGCCTCAGTTTTACAAAAAGAGATCTTGGGTTCTTTTTTTATACAGAGAAAAAACTGCAGTTTGGCCAATATTGTAGTCACAGTTTTTAGGGGCAATCAAACAGCTCATTGTAAATAGAACTACGGTAATCTCAAAAACAGTAGTATTCATAAAAAACTTAGAAAATACTTTGCAATCAAACAGGGCCTAAGTTGTAGAATACTGCAACTCTTTCTCTTTTTTATTTAGAGGTGTTTGTGCATGAGATATACGTACCACATGGATCTTTTGCGTCGTCGTAGATTTCCAAGGATCGCCAATCCATCAGATATTTGGGAAAAAAATAGAGAATGTAAGTGACATACATATGATCCAAAAAGCAGAGATGGAGCAAAGGGGAAAAAATCAGAAAGGAAACCAAACCAGAGACGTGATCATGTGAATACCATTTATCCAGTTCATGGGCGGCTGAAAGTGGTAGCCAGTCCTGTACCTCATGCTGACAACAGAGGGGACCCCCGGAGGCGGTGGACAGACCTCCGGAAGCTGTGAACAGTGTTGCGGAGACTGTGGACAGCGCGAGGATATCGCTCCACTTCCATTGTTGCTGCTGAAGCGGAGGTTTGATACAAAGGAGGAGGAGGAGGAAAAGAAGAGGGCAGGGAGGAGGACGAAGGCCCACGCTAGCGCCATGGAGACCAAAGGAATGAGGGAGTGAGGAGCGTGGAGAGATCAGTCACAGATTTATGGTGATGTGTTGTGAATGGTGACATGTGAGGGTTTTGTGTTAATGAACCGTTTAGTTAGGTGACTGACCTTTTTTTTATTTAAAAGTGATTATGCCTGAGATATGATCTTTTGTGTCATCATAGATTTCCAAGGATCGCCAATCCATCGGATATTTGGAAAAGAAGTGAGAGAATGTCAGTGACATGCAACAGATATAGAAGGAAAACAAGTGGTGCTTTGTCTGACTGAATGTTCTCTGACCAAAAGTAAAACACTGACGGTGGAGCAAATATGGACACCTTCAGAGAAAAATATGGAAAACACTAACGGTGGAGCAAATATGGACACCTTCAGAGAACAATATGGAAAACACTAACGGTGACGCAAATACGGCTATCATCGTCTTGTGGCAGTATTACCCAAAATCTAAGTGTAGCATTCAGCAGCAAGAGACTTGCAGAAGCAATGAGCTGGGCCACCAACCTTTTCCTTCTCCTATGATTATCTTTGACACAAAAGGCAGTTATGTAATGATACTACTGCCAAAAATATTATGTACTTCCTCAAAGAGGGAGCCGAAGGGCTGGAAGACAGATTACCACCACAGGCCTCTACAAGGGCTGTGTCGGCGGCCCTCATGATGTCACTGGATTGTGCTGCTGCCCCTGCACGTCTACATCACCATGGCTTCATCTTTCATCACGCCTGCACTAGGCAGGCAAAGGATTAAGCATCGGCCTCCTCCGATGGCCACGGCCATCACAGATTTCATCATGCTTCCACTCATATTGCCTAGTAAGGTGTTCTAGTTAAGAGATCATCAGAGATCCTAAGTATGTTAAGCCCTAAAGTTAATTCTAACATTGGTAACATGGGCTTGTTTTGATCACTTTTAGAACCGTTATTAGGCTTTTTTTTTTCTTGATGCAAACTTGATAGAGGAAAAGGCCTACCGTTTTAATGCTATTGATCATGTTTCAGTTTTTTGGCTGTCTCAATTACAATTGTTCATTCAAGATTAAACATTAATGGTATTATTTTAAGGCGGATAATTAAGATCATGGTTTAATTATCGGCTGTTAAGTTGATGAGGCAATGATTAGGGTCAAAAGCTTCGGTTAAGGCTCTAATTGCTTGGATCTAGTGCTAATCAGTCGAGTTGGGCACTAGTGCTCTCTGTCAATGTTTTATTCGATCATGATTAAATAACGTTAATGTTCAATTGGCACTAATTGGGCTTGGGCAGAAATAATGAGGGGAATTTTGGAATTGCAAATGCTGAGAAAACATTATGTCAATTTTGGCCCAAATCACCGAAACCCTAGTTTTGCCCCCAAATCGCCAAATCCTTATGTCAAATTTTCAGAAACAAAATTGAGGAGTTTACCTTATGCTGTCGTCGCCTCCCTCCGATACGCATCGGGTAAGAAGCTGTCGAAGCTGTCGTGGCCGTCGTCGCCATGCACTCCTATCGGCGTGTCAGCGCCTCGCCTCCTTCGCTCCACGGAGGAGACGCGTGGTCAACGGCGCCCGGTGCAGCGCGTCATGGACGATGGCGAGCGGAGGCTCCCGCTGCTCACCCCGCCACCGTCACCTAATGGCCGCCACCACGCCGGCGAGCAGCACCAACTCCCGCCGGCGCATGCGCGCGACACGGCTTGGCGAGTTGGACGGAGCGACGCGCATCGTCCCATCGAGAACGAGATAGTCCGTCCGATCAGATCGCACGGTCGAGAATGACTAGAAGCTGATGGCGGGCCTTCGGGTCCCCTTAACAGGATGAAAACGGAGTCCGGGGGGCACACGAGCTGCCCACAAGCCCTTTTGCCGTGGCCAGCGGAGGCCGCGGCAACCAAGCTTGTGGCCGCCTCGTGCGCTCTCCGGACTGTTTTTTATTTTTCTAATTTTCCATAAATTCTAAAACGAAGAAAATTTTCTATTGAAAAAGTTTCGGAGTCCAATTACTTACCGAAACAGATACCTCTTGGTTTTCAGGGTCTGAAACAGGCTGACAAACATCTCTTATGTACTCCTGTGGAGTTATGATATTGATGATATTGGTCTCAACATTTATGGGAGTACCAGAGATATAGTGCTTGATTCTTTGCCCGTTTACCACCCTAGGAAAATTACCTTCCGTGTTATTGATCTTAATGGCACCGGAACGATATACTTCCTCGACAATGTAGGGACCTTCCCATTTAGAGAGAAGTTTGCCTGCGAAGAATCTTAAACGAGAATTGTATAGCAGGACATAATCACCTACATTGAACTCTCGTTTTTGTATTCTTTTATCGTGTCATCTCTTAACCTTTTCCTTGAACAACTTGGCATTCTCGTATGCATGGGCCCTCCATTCATCTAATGAGCTGATATCAAACAACCGCTTCTCACCGGCAAGTTTGAAATCGAAGTTGAGCTCTTTGATTGCCCAATAAGCTTTGTGTTGAAGCTCAAGAGGTAAATGACAGGCTTTACCGTAAACCATTTTATATGGTGACATGCCCATGGGATTCTTATAAGCAGTCCTATAAGCCCATAGTGCATTGTCAAGTTTGCTAGACCAATTCTTTCGAGATCTATTGACGGTCTTTTGTAAGATCAATTTGATATCCCTATTACTCAACTCCACTTGACCACTAGACTGAGGATGATAAGGAGATGCAACTCTATGGTTGACATCGTACTTAGCGAGCATCTTGCGGAAAACACCATGAATGAAGTGTGAACCACCATCAGTCATCAGATATCTAGGGACTCCAAATCTTGGGAAGATGACCTCTTTAAGCATCTTAATAGAGGTGTGGTGATCATCATTTTTAGTGGGGATAGCTTCTACTCACTTAGTGACATAATCCACAGCAACTAAGATATGAGTATACTCATTCGAACTCGGGAAAGGTCCCATATAATCAAAGCCCCAGACATCAAATGGTTCAATGACAAGTGAATAGTTCATAGGCATTTCCTGACGCTTACTGATATTCCCTCTTCTTTGGCATTCGTCACAAGACAAGACAAACTTACGGGCATCCTTGAAGAGAGTGGGTCAATAGAAACCTGATTGCAATACCTTATGAGAAGTTCTGTCTCCAGCATGGTGTCCTCCGTAGGCCTCAGAATGACACTTCTGCAGGATTTGTCCCTGTTCATGTTCAAGCACACAACGTCTAATAACACCATCTACTCCTTCCTTATAAAGGTGAGGATCATCCCAAAAGTAGTGTCTCAAATGAAAGAAGAATTTCTTCTTTTGCTGGTAGGTGAAACTGGATGGTATGTATTTGGCTACGATATAGTTTGCGTAATCAACATACCACGATGCACTATGTGAAGTGCGAATGACATTCAATTGCTCATCAGGAAAGCTGTCATCAATAGGTCGTGGGTCATCAAGGACATTCTCTAGCCTAGACAAGTTATCTGCTACAGGGTTATCAACACCCTTTCGGTCAACAACATGCAAATCAAATTCCTGTAGCAAAAGAACCCATCTGATTAGCCTTGGCTTAGCGTCCTTCTTCTCCATAAGGTACTTAATAGCAGCATGATCAGAGTGAATAGTGACTTTGGAGTCAACTATATAAGATCTGAACTTTTCACATGCAAACACGACTGCTCAAAATTCCTTCTCTGTAGTGGCATAGTTTCTTTGGGCACTGTCTAGAGTTTTACTAGCGTAGTGAATGACATTCAACTTCTTGTCAACTCTTTGTCCTAGAACATCACCAACGGCATAATCACTAGCATCGCACATGATTTCAAAGGGCAAGTTCCAATGAGGTGTTTGAACAATAGGTGCGGTTATTAAGGCCTTCTTAAGTATTTCGAAAGCTTCCTCACAATCCTCATCAAAAACAAAAGGAACATCCTTCTGCAAGAGGTTGGTAAGAGGCCTAGAAATCTTAGAGAAGTCTTTAATGAACCTTCTATAGAAACCAGCATGACCTAGGAAACTTCGTATACCTCTGATATCTGTGGGGCAAGGCATTTTCTCAATTGCATCAACCTTAGCCTTACCAACTTCAATGCCTCTCTCAGAGATTTTGTGTCCTAAGACGATGCCTTCATTAACCATGAAGTGGCACTTCTCCCAGTTCAAGACGAGGTTGGTATCTTTGCATCTCTGTAAGACTCGATCAAGGTTGCTGAGGCAGTCATCAAAGGAAGAACCGTAAACGAAGAAATCATCCATGAAAACCTCAACAATCTTTTCACAAAAGTCAGAGAATATAACCATCATACATCTTTGAAAGGTGGCAGGTGCATTGCACAAGCCAAAAGGCATGCGTCTATAAGCGAAGGTACCGAAGGGGCATGTGAAGGTGGTCTTCTCTTGATCAGATTGTGCAACAGGTGTTTGCGAGAAACCTGAATAACCATCTAGAAAGCAGAAGTGTGTGTGTTTAGATGGCCTTTCTAGCATCTGGTCGATAAACGGCAAAGGATAATGGTCTTTCCTGGTTGCCTTGTTCAGTTTCCGGAAGTCTATCACCATCCTATAGCCCGTAATAATCCTCTGTGGGATTAGTTCATTCTTATCATTAGGAACGACAGTGATACCTCCCTTCTTAGGTACACAATGTACTGGACTTACCCAATCACTATGAGCAATAGGATAAATGATTCCTGCTTCCAGAAGCTTCAATATTTCTTTTCTCACGACCTCTTTCATCCTCAGATTTAGTCTCCGTTGATGATCATCAACTGGCTTAGAATCAGGATCGGTTTTAATCTTGTGCTCACATAGAGTGGGACTAATACCCTTAAGATCATCAAGAGTATATCCAATAGCAGCACGGTGCTTCCTCAAAGTTTTTAATAACTTCTTCTCTTCGTGATTCGAGAGGTGAGCACTAATAATAACAGGATATATCTCCTTCTCATCAAGATAGGCATACTTAAGAGTATCTGGTAACTGTTTTAGCTCGAACACAGGATCACCCTTTGGTGGGGGAGGATCCCCAAGATGTTCAACAGGCATATTATTCTTGAGAATAGGATATTGTTCTAAGAAAATTTTATCTATCTCATCTCTTTCTTCCATATGCATATCATTTTCATGCTCAAGCAGATATTGCTCTAAAGGATCCGTAGGAGGTACGGCAATAGAGGCAAGAGCAATGATTTCATCCCTACCAGACGACTCTTTTTCATGGGGTTGCCTTCCAAACTTGGAGAAGTTAAATTCATGAGACACACCCTCGAAACTAACAGTGACAGTCTGTTTAATGCAATCAATGTGAGCATTGACAGTGTTGAGAAAGGGTCTACGAAATATGATGGGACAAAAGCTATCTTGTGCAGTAGCAAGGACGAGGAAATCAGTAGGATAATTCGTCTTACCGCACAGGACTTCTACGTCTCTCACAATTCCCAGAGGGCAGATAGTGTCTCTATTAGCTAGCGTAATAGTGACATCGATGGGTTATAACTCAGCAGGTGCAATCTCATCTTTGATTTCATCATATAGGGAATGGGGTATTGCACTAACACTAGCTCCCATAGCACATAAACCATGGTAACAATGATCTCCTATCTTGAGAGAAACAACGGGCAGGCCAACTATAGGTCTGTATTTGTCTTTCGCGTGAGGTTTAGCAATTCTAGCGGAGTCCTCACGGAATTTGATAACATGCCCATCTATGTCTTCGGCTAAGAGATCTTTGATAATAGCAACACTAGGTTCAACTCTAATTTCCTCAGGGGGTGCAAGTGGTTTAATGTAACTCCTACGTATCTGTTGGGTAACGTAGCATAAATTCAAAAAAAATCCTACGCATATTCAGATCTTCCTATGGAGAGACCAGCAACGAGAGAGGGGTGAGTGCATCTTCATACCTTTGAAGATTGCTAAGCGGAAGCGTTACTAGAACACGGTTGATGGAGTCGTACTCGCGGCGATTCAGATCGCGGTGTGATTCCGATCTAGTGGCGAACTACGGCACCTCCGCGTTCAACACACGTGCAGCCCGGTGACGTCTCCCGCACCTTGATCCAGCAAGGAGGAGGGAGAGGTTGGGGAAGATCTCCAGCAGCACGACGGCGTGGTGTCGATGGAGAGACGAGGTCTCCCGGTAGGGCTTCACCAAGCACCGGCAGAGAGGAGGAGAAAGAAGAGCAAGGTTACGCTGAGGGAGAGGAAAACTGTGTCTCCAAAAGCCCAAAAGTGCCCACTATATATAGGAGGAGGGGAGGGGGGTGCCACCCCTAGGGTTCCCACCCTAGGTGGTGCGGCAGCCCCCCCAGATGGGAGGTGCGGCGGCCAGGGCAAGGGGGAGGAGTGGCGCACCCCTAGGTGGGCCTTAGGGTTTCCCCCCCTCTCCACCTCCTGCGCCTTGGGCTGAGTGTGGGGCGCGCACCAGCCCACCTAGGGGATGGTTCCCTCCCGCACTTGGCCCATCTAGCCTCCCGGGGTCGTTACCCCCTTCCGGTGGACCCCCGGGGCCACCTCCGGTGGTCCCGGTGGTCCCGGTACGTTACCGGTGACGCCCGAAACACTTCCGGTGTCCGAAACCATCCGTCCTATATATCAATCTTTACCTCCGGACCATTCCGGAGCTCCTCGTGACATTTGGGATCTCATCCGGGACTCCGAACAACTTTCGATAACCTCGTATAACAATTCCCTATAACCGTAACGTCATCAAACCTTAAGTGTGTAGACCCTACGGGTTCGGGAGACAGGTAGACATGACCGAGACACCTCTCTGGCCAATAACCATCAGCGGGGTCTGGATACCCATGGTGGCTCCCACTTGCTCCACGATGATCTCATTGGATGAACCATGATGTAAAGGATTCAATCAATCCCGTATACAATTCCCTTTGTCTGTCGGTATAGAACTTGCCCGAGATTCGATCGTCGGTATACCTATATCTTGTTCAATCTCGTTACCGGTAAGTCTCTTTACTCGTTCCGTAGCACGTCATCGTGTGACTAACTCCTTTAGTCACATTGAGCTCATGATGATGTTCTACCGAGTGGGCCCAGAGATATCTCTCCGTCACACGGAGTGACAAATCCCGATCTCGATTCGTACCAACCCAACAGACACTTTCAGAGGTACCCGTAGTGCACCTTTATAGTCACCCAGTTACGTTGTGACGTTTGATACACCCAAAGCACTCCTACGATATCCGGGAGTTGCACAATCTCACGGTCGAAGGAAAAGACACTTGACATTAGAAAAGCTTTAGCATACGAACAATACGATCTAGTGCTACGCTTAGGATTGGGTCTTGTCCATCACATCATTCTCCCAATGACGTGATCCCGTTATCGATGACATCTAATTCCCATGACCAGGAAACCATAATCATCTATTGACTAACGAGCTAGCCAACTAGAGGCTTGCTAGGGACACATTGTGATCTATTTATTCACACATGTATTAATGTTTCCTGTTAACACAATTATAGCATGAACAATAGACGATTATCATGAACAAGGAAATATGATAATAACCATTTTATTATTGCCTCTAGGGCATATTTCCAACAGTATCACAGTTGGAGCTTTAGAATAATCCTTTTTCCTAGCAGGGTAAGGTGGTTTCTCAGCGTAGGCACAAGGAACAATAGGATCACTAAAGGCAATGACTTCCTCCTCAACTAGATTGGGTTTAACTATGTTGATTTCTACAGGGGGGTGATACTTAAACCACTTCTCTTTAGGAAGATCAACATGAGCAGCAAAATATTCACAAAGAAAAGCTACTATTTCAGAGTAAAGTCCATACTTAGCGCTAAAATCTCTAGAAGTGTTTGTTTCAACAAAAGATTTAACGCAATCAAACTGGAAATTCATACCTGACTCCTTACCTTCTTCAAGCTCCCAATCTTCAGAGTTACGTTTGATTTTTTCCAATAAATTCCACTTGTGGTCAATATCCTTCTTCATAAAAGAACCGGTACAAGAAGTTTCAAGCATGGTACGATCTTCATGAGAAAGCCGAGCATAAAAGTTCTGAGTGATAATTTCTCTCGAGAGCTCATGATTGGGGCAAGAATATAGCATTGATTTAAGCCTCCCCCAAGCTTGAGCTATGATTTACCTGTCACGAGGCCAAAAGTTATAAATATAATTCCGATCACGATGTACTAAATGCATAGGATAAAACTTTTGATGAAATTCCAATTTCAACCGATTGTAGTCCCATGATCCAGTATCATCACATAGCCTATACCATGTCAACGCCTTATCCTTCAAAGATAAAGGAAAGACTTTCTTCTTTACCTCATCCTCGGGCAAACCTGCAAGCTTAAATAAACCACAAACTTCATCTACATAGATTAGATGCAAGTCTGGATGTGAAGATCCATCTCCTGTAAAAGGATTAGCCAACAGTTTCTCAAGCATACCCGAAGGAATTTCATAAAAGATATATTTAGTAGGTACCTCAGGTTGAGGAACAACTCCTCGTGCTTCCGTTCATGGTGAAGATACCCCGAACAAACTCCTCAAAGGAACAGTTTCCATAGTGACAAGTGACAATAAATTTCAGCACAATATATAAATGTTTCCTTACCAAATTCCACTTACCAAAGGCGCTTCCTCCCCGGCAACGGTGCTAGAAAAGAGTCTTGATGACCCACAAGTATAGGGGATCAATCGTAGTCCTTTCGATAAGTAAGAGTGTCGAACCCAACGAGGAGGAGAAGTCTCTGATAAACGGTTTTCAGCAAGGTAATAATTGCAAGCACTGAAACTAGCGGTAACAAGTGATGGTGTAGTGAGGTGAAACGTAGCAAGCGAAAAGTGACAAGTAACAAGTAGTAGCAATGGTGCAGCAAGTGTCCCAATCCCTTTTGTAGCAAGGGACAAGCCTGAACAAAGTCTTATAAGAGGAAAAACGCTCCCGAGGACACACGGGAATTTCTGTCATGCTAGTTTCATCATGTTCATATGATTCGCGTTTGTTACTTTGATAGTTTGATATGTGGGTGGACCGGCGCTTGGGTACTGCCCTTACTTGGACAAGCATCCCACTTATGATTAACCCCTCTCGCAAGCATCCTCAACTACGAAAGAAGAATTAAGACAACGTCTAACCATAGCATTAAACTAGTGGATCCAAATCAGCCCCTTACGAAGCAACGCATAGACTGGGGTTTAAGCTTCTGTCACTCCAGCAACCCATCATCTACTTACTACTCCCCAATGCCTTCCTCTAGGCCCAAATATGGTGAAGTATTATGTAGTCGACATTCACATAACACCACTAGAGGAAAAACAACATACATCATATCAAAATACCGAACGAATACCAAACATGACTATTATTAGCATGACTTATCCCATGTCCTCAGGAACAAAAGTAACTACTCACAAAGCATAATCATAATCATGATCAGAGGTGTAATGAATAGCATCAAGGATCTGAACATAAACTCTTCCACCAAGTAATCCAACTAGCATCAACTACAAAGAGTAATCAACACTACTAGCAACCTTAATTACAAGTACCAACCGGAGTCGCGAGACGGAGATTGGTTACAAGAGATGAACTAGGGTTTGGAGAGGAGATGGTGCTGATGAAGATGTTGATGGAGATGACTCCCCTCCGACGAGAGGAGTGTTGGTGATGACAATGGCGACGATTTCCCCCTCCGAGAGGGAAGTTTCCCCGGTAGGATCGTCCTGCCGGAGCTCTAGATTGGATCTGCTCAAGTTCCGCCTCGTGGCGGCGGAGAAACCACGAAAAAGCTCCACCCTGATTTTTTTTCCGGACGAAACCCTTCATATAGCAAAAGAGGGGGGCCAGTGGGCCGCCAGGGTGCCCACAAGCCCTGTTGCCGCGGCCAGGGGGTAGGCCGCGGCAACCAGGCTTGTGGGCCCGTGGTTGCTCCCCTCTGACACTTCTTTCGCCCAGTATTTTTTTATAAAATCCAAAAAAAATCCACGTTGATTTTCAGGGCATTTGGAGTTGCGCAGAATAGAGGACTCAGACTTGCTCCTTTTCCAGTCCAGAATTGCAGCTGCCGGTATTCTCCCTCTTCAAATAAACCTTGCAAAATAAGAGAGAGAAAGCATAAGTTGTTGGGGAACGTCGCATGGGAAACAAAAATTTTCCTAAGCGCACGAAGACCTATCATGGTGATGTCCATCTACGAGAGGGGATGAGTGATCTACGTACCCTTGTAGACCGTACAGCAGAAGCGTTAGTGAACGCGGTTGATGTAGTGGAACGTCCTCACGTCCCTCGATCCGCCCCGCGAACTATCCCGCGATCAGTCCCACGATCTAGTACCGAACGGACGGCACCTCCGCGTTCAGCACACGTACAGCTCGACGATGATCTCGGCCTTCTTGATCCAGCAAGAGAGACGGAGAGGTAGAAGAGTTCTCCGGCAGCGTGACGGCGCTTCGGAGGTTGGTGATGATCTCGTCTCAGCAGGGCTCCGCCCGAGCTCCGCAGAAACGCGATCTAGAGGAAAAACCGTGGAGGTATGTGGTCGGGCTGCCGTGGAAAATTCGTCTCAAATCAGCCCTAAAACCTCCGTATATATAGGTCGGAGAGAGGGGACCTTGCCTTGGGGCTCAAGGAGCCCCAAGGGGGTCGGCCGAACCAAAGGGGGGGAAGGACTCCCCCCCAAACCGAGTCCTACTTGGTCTGGTGGGTGGAGTCCCCCTTTCCTTTCCCACCTCCCCTTTTTTTTCTTTTCTCTTTGATTTTTCTTCCAATGCGCATAGGGCCCTTTTGGGCTGTCCCACCAGCCCACTAAGGGCTGGTGCGCCACCCTCAAGGCCTATGGGCTTCCCCGGGGTGGGTTCCCCCCCCCCCCCCGGTGAACTCCCGGAACCCATTCGTCATTCCCGGTACATTCCCAGTAACTCCGAAAACCTTCCGGTAATCAAATGAGGTCATCCTATATATCAATCTTCGTTTCCGGACCATTCCGGAAACCCTCGTGACGTCCGTGATCTCATCCGGGACTCCGAACAACATTCGGTAACCAACCATATAACTCAAATACGCATAAAACAACGTCGAACCTTAAGTGTGCAGACCCTGCGGGTTCGAGAACTATGTAGACATGAACCGAGAGACTCCTCGGTCAATATCCAATAGCGGGACCTGGATGCCCATATTGTATCCTACATATTCTACGAAGATCTTATCGTTTGAACCTCAGTGCCAAGGATTCATATAATCCCGTATGTCATTCCCTTTGTCCTTCGGTATGTTACTTGCCCGAGATTCGATCGTTAGTATCCCCATACCTATTTCAATCTCGTTTACCGGCAAGTCTCTTTACTCGTTCCGTAATACAAGATCCCGCAACTTACACTAAGTCACATTGCTTGCAAGGCTTATGTGTGATGTTGTATTACCGAGTGGGCCCCGAGAAACCTCTCCGTCACATGGAGTGACAAATCCCAGTATTGATCCATACTAACTCAACGAACACCTTCGGAGATACCTGTAGAGCATCTTTATAGTCACCCAGTTACGTTGCGACGTTTGATACACACAAAGTATTCCTCCGGTGTTAGTGAGTTATATTATCTCATGGTCATAGGAACAAATACTTGACACGCAGAAAACAGTAGCAACAAAATGACACGATCAACATGCTACGTCTATTAGTTTGGGTCTAGTCCATCACGTGATTCTCCTAATGACGTGATCCAGTTATCAAGCAACAACAAGTTGTTCATAATCAGAAGACACTGACTATCTTTGATCAACTGGCTAGCCAACTAGAGGCTTGCTAGGGACAGTGTTTTGTCTATGTATCCACACATGTAAATGAGTCTTCATTCAATACAATTATAGCATGGATAATAAACGATTATCTTGATACAGGAATTATAATAATAACTATATTTATTATTGTCTCTAGGGCATAATTCCAACAGTCTCCCACTTGCACTAGAGTCAATAATCTAGCCCTCACATCATCATGTGAATTATATTGTAATAAATCTAACACCCATACAGTTCTGGTGTTGATCATGCTTTGGTCGTGGAAGAGGTTTAGTCAGCGGGTCTGCTACATTAAGATCCGTGTGCACTTTGCATATATTTACGTCCTCTCCTTCGACGTAGTCGCGGATGAGGTTGAAGCCTCGTTTGATGTGTCTGGACTTCTTGTGAAACCGTGGTTCCTTTGCTAAGGCAATGGCACCCGTGTTGTCACAGAACAAGGTTATTGGATTCAGTGCGCTTGGCACCACTCCAAGATCCATCATGAACTGCTTCATCCAGACACCCTCCTTAGCCGCCTCCGAGGCAGCCATGTACTCCGCTTCACATGTAGAATCTGCTACGACGCTTTGCTTGGAACTGCACCAGCTTACCGCACCCCCATTAAGAATAAATACGTATCCGGTTTGCGACTTAGAGTCGTCCGGATCTGTGTCAAAGCTTGCATCGACGTAACCTTTGACGGCAAGCTCTTCGTCACCTCCATACACGAGAAACATCTCCTTAGTCCTTTTCAGGTACTTCAGGATATTCTTGACCGCCATCCAGTGATCCACTCCTGGATTACTCTGGAACCTACCTGCCATACTTATGGCCAGGCTAACGTCCGGTCTAGTGCACAGCATTGCATACATGATAGAGCCTATGGCTGAAGCAAAGGGGACGGAGCGCATATGGTCTCTATCCTCATCAGTTGCTGGGCACTGAGTCTTACTCAATCTCGTACCTTGTAAAACTGGCAAGAACCCCTTCTTGGACTGTTCCATTTTGAACCTCTTCAAAACTTTATCAAGGTATGTGCCTTGTGAAAGTCCTATCAGGCGTTTTGATCTATCCCTATAGATCTTAATGCCTAGAATGTAAGCAGCTTCTCCTAGGTCCTTCATAGAGAAACTTTTATTCAAGTAATCCTTTATGCTCTCCAAAAACTCTACGTTGTTTCCAATCAGCAATATGTCATCCACATAAAATATTAGAAACGCCGCAGAGCTCCCACTCACTTTCTTGTAAATACAAGATTCTCCAACCACTTGTATAAACCCAAATGCTTTGATCACCTCTTCAAACCGTTTGTTCCAACTCCGAGATGCTTGCACCAGTCCATAAACAGATCGCTGGAGCTTGCACACCTTGTTAGCATTCTTAGGATCGACAAAACCTTCAGGTTGCATCATATACAATTCTTCCTTAAGGAAACCGTTAAGGAACGCCGTTTTGACATCCATCTGCCAGATTTCATAATCGAAAAATGCAGCTATTGTTAACATGATTATGATAGACTTAAGCATCGCTACGGGTGAGAATGTCTCATCGTAGTCAACTCCTTGAACTTGTGAAAAACCCTTTGCCACAAGTCGAGCTTTATAAACGGTCACATTGTCGTCAGCGTCCGTCTTCCTCTTAAAGATCCATTTGTTCTGAATAGCCTTGCGGCCCTCAGACAGTACCTCCAAAGTCCACACTTTGTTCTCATACATGGATCCTATCTCGGACTTCATGGCTTCTAGCCATTTGTTGGAATCTGGGCCCACCATTGCTTCTTCATAATTTGCAGGTTCATTGTTGTCCAACAACATGATTGACAAGACGGGATTACCGTACCACTCTCGAGCAGCACGTGGTCTCGTCGACCTGCGTGGTTCGACAGAAACTTGAACCGGAGTTTCATGATCATCATCATTAACTTCCTCCTCAATCGGCGTCGCAACGACAGAGGTTTCCCCTTGCCCTGCGCCACCATCCAGAGGGATGAGAGGTTCGACAACCTCGTCAAGTTCTATCTTCCTCCCACTCAATTCTCTCGAGAGAAACTCCTTCTCGAGAAAAGCTCTGTTTTTAGCAACAAACACTTTGCCCTCGGATTTGGGATAGAAGGTGTACCCAATTGTCTCTTTTGGGTAACCTATGAAGACGCACTTTTCCGCTTTGGGTTCCAGCTTTTCAGGCTGAAGCTTTTTGACATAAGCATCACATCCCCAAATTTTAAGAAACGACAACTTTGGCCATTTGCCATACCACAGTTCATATGGTGTCGTCTCAACGGATTTTGATGGTGCCCTATTTAAAGTGAATGCAGCTGTTTCTAATGCATAACCCCAAAACGATAACGGCAAATCAGTAAGAGACATCATAGATCGCACCATCTGTAATAAAGTACGATTACGACGTTCGGACACACCATTACGCTGTGGTGTTTGATGGGGAACGTCGCATGGGAAACAAAAATTTTCCTACGCGCACGAAGACCTATCATGGTGATGTCCATCTACGAGAGGGGATGAGTGATCTACGTACCCTTGTAGATCGTACAGCAGAAGCGTTAGTGAACGCGGTTGATGTAGTGGAACGTCCTCACGTCCCTCGATCCGCCCCGCGAACAATCCCGCGATCAGTCCCACGATCTAGTACCGAACGGACGGCACCTCCGTGTTCAGCACACGTACAGCTCGACGATGATCTCGGCCTTCTTGATCCAGCAAGAGAGACGGAGAGGTAGAAGAGTTCTCCGGCAGCGTGACGGCACTCCGGAGGTTGGTGATGACCTTGTCTCAGCAGGGCTGCGCCCGAGCTCCGCAGAAACGCGATCTAGAGGAAAAACCGTTAAGGTATGTGGTCGGGCTGCCGTGGAAAAGTCGTCTCAAATCAGCCCCAATACCTCCGTATATATAGGTGGGAGGGAGGGGACCTTGCCTTGGGGCTCAAGGATCCCTAAGGGGGTCGGCCGAGTCCAAGGGGGGGGAGGCTCCCCCCCCAAACCGAGTTGGACTTGGTTTGGTGGGTGGGAGTCCTTCCCTTCCATCCCACCTCCCTTTTTTTTCTCTTTCTCTTTGATTTTTCTTTGTATGGCGCATAGGGCCCTTTTGGGCTGTCCCACCAGCCCACTAAGGGCTGGTGCGCCACCCTTATGGCCTATGGGCTTCCCCGGGGTGGGTTGCCCCCCCGTTGAACTCCCGGAACCCATTCGTCATTTCCGGTACATTCCCGGTAACTCCGAAAACCTTCAGGTAATCAAATGAGGTCATCCTATATATCAATCTTCGTTTCCGGACTATTCCGGAAACCCTCGTGATGTCCGTGATCTCATCCGGGACTCCGAACAACATTCGGTAACCAACCATATAACTCAAATACGCATAAAACAACGTCGAACCTTAAGTGTCCAGACCCTGCGGGTTCGAGAACTATGTAGACATGACCCGAGAGACTCCTCGGTCAATATCCAATAGCGGGACCTGGATGCCCATATTGGATCCTACATATTCTACGAAGATCTTATCATTTGAACCTCAGTGCCAAGGATTCATATAATCCCGTATGTCATTCCCTTTGTCCTTCGGTATGTTACTTGCCCGAGATTCGATCGTCAGTATCCGCATACCTATTTCAATCTTGTTTACCGGCAAGTCTCTTTACTCGTTCCGTAATACAAGATCCCGCAACTTACACTAAGTTACATTGCTTGCAAGGCTTGTGTGTGATGTTGTATTACCGAGTGGGCCCCGAGATACCTCTCCGTCACACGGAGTGACAAATCCCAGTCTTGATCCATACTAACTCAACTAACACCTTCGGAGATACCTGTAGAGCATCTTTATAGTCACCCAATTACGTTGCGACGTTTGATACACACAAAGCATTCCTCTGGTGTTAGTGAGTTATATGATCTCATGGTCATAGGAATAAATACTTGACACGCAGAAAACAGTAGCAACAAAATGACACGATCAACATGCTACGTCTATTAGTTTGGGTCTAGTCCATCACGTGATTATCCTAATGACGTGATCTAGTTATCAAGCAACAACACCTTGTTCATAATCAGAAGACACCGACTATCTTTGATCAACTGGCTAGCCAACTAGAGGCTTGCTAGGGACGGTGTTTTGTCTATGTATCCACACATGTAAATGAGTCTTCATTCAATACAATTATAGCATGGATAATAAACGATTATCTTGATACAGGAATTATAATAATAACTATATTTATTATTGCCTCTAGGGCATAATTCCAACAGTCTCCCACTTGCACTAGAGTCAATAATCTAGCCCTCACATCATCATATGAATTACATTGTAATAAATCTAACACCCATACAGTTCTGGTGTTGATCATGCTTTGGCCGTGGAAGAGGTTTAGTCAGCGGGTCTGCTACATTCAAATCCGTGTGCACTTTGCATATATTTACGTCCTCTCCCTCGACGTAGTCGCGGATGAGGTTGAAGCGTCGTTTGATGTGTCTGGTCTTCTTGTGAAACCGTGGTTCCTTTGCTAAGGCAATGGCACCCGTGTTATCACAGAACACGGTTATTGGATTCAGTGCGCTTGGCACCACTCCAAGATCCGTCATGAACTGCTTCATCCAGACACCCTCCTTAGCCGCCTCCGAGGCAGCCATGTACTCCGCTTCACATGTAGAATCTGCTACGACGCTTTGCTTGGAACTGCACCAGCTTACCGCACCCCCATTAAGAATAAATACGTATCCGGTTTGCGACTTAGAGTCGTCCGGATCTGTGTCAAAGCTTGCATCGACGTAACCTTTTACGGCGAGCTCTTCGTCACCTCCATACACGAGAAACATCTCCTTAGTCCTTTTCAGGTACTTCAGGATATTCTTGACCGCTGTCCAGTGATCCACTCCTGGATTACTCTGGAACCTACCTGCCATACTTATGGCTAGGCTAACATCCGGTCTAGTGCACAACATCGCATACATGATAGAACCTATGGCTGAAGCATAGGGGATGGAGCGCATATGCTCTCTATCTTCATCAGTTGCTGGGCACTGAGTTTTACTCAATCTCGTACCTTGTAGAACTGGCAAGAACCCTTTCTTGGACTGTTCCATTTTGAACCTCTTCAAAACTTTATCAAGGTATGTGCTTTGTGAAAGTCCTATCAGGCGTTTTGATCTATCCCTATAGATCTTAATGCCTAGAATGTAAGCAACTTCTCCTAGGTCCTTCATAGAGAAACTTTTATTCAAGTAACCTTTTATGCTCTCCAAAAACTCTACGTTGTTTCCAATCAGTAATATGTCATCCACATATAATATCAGAAATGCCACAGAGCTCCCACTCACTTTCTTGTAAATACAAGATTCTCCAACCACTTGTATAAACCCAAATGCTTTGATCACCTCATCAAAGCGTTTGTTCCAACTCCGAGATGCTTGCACGAGTCCATAAATGGATCGCTGGAGCTTGCACACCTTGTTAGCATTCTTAGGATCGACAAAACCTTCGGGTTGCATCATATACAACTCTTCCTTAAGGAAACCGTTAAGGAACGCCGTTTTGACATCCATTTGCCAGATTTCATAATCAAAAAATGCAGCTATTGCTAACATGATTCTGACGGACTTAAGCATTGCTACGGGTGAGAAAGTCTCATCGTAGTCAACTCCTTGAACTTGTGAAAAACCCTTTGCCACAAGTCGAGCTTTATAAACGGTCACATTGCCGTCAGCGTCCGTCTTCCTCTTAAAGATCCATTTGTTATGAATGGCCTTGCGGCCCTCAGGTAGTACCTCCAAAGTCCACACTTTGTTCTCATACATGGATCCTATCTCGGATTTCATGGACTCTAGCCATTTGTTGGAATCTGGGCCCACCATTGCTTCTTCATAATTTGCAGGTTCATTGTTGTCTAACAACATGATTGATAAGACGGGATTACCGTACCACTCTGGAGCAGCACGTGGTCTCGTCGACCTGCGTGGTTCGACAGAAACTTGAACTGGAGTTTCATGATCATCATCATTAACTTCCTCCTGAACCGGCGTCGCAATGACAGAGGTTTCCCCTTGCCCTGCGCCACCATCCAGAGGGATGAGAGGTTCGACAACCTCGTCAAGTTCTATCTTCCTCCCACTCAATTCTCTCGAGAGAAACTCCTTCTCGAGAAAAGCTCCGTTTTTAGCAACAAACACTTTGCCCTCGGATTTGAGATAGAAGGTGTACCCAACTGTCTCTTTTGGGTAACCTATGAAGACACACTTTTCCTCTTTGGGTTCCAGCTTTTCAGGCTGAAGCTTTTTGACATAAGCATCACATCCCCAAATTTTAAGAAACGACAACTTTGGCCTTTTGCCATACCACAATTCGTATGGTGTCGTCTCAACGGATTTTGATGGTGCCCTATTTAAAGTGAATGCAGCTATTTCTAATGCATAACCCCAAAATGATAACGGCAAATCAGTAAGAGACATCATAGATCGCACCATCTCTAATAGAGTACGATTACGACGTTCGGACACACCATTACGCTGTGGTGTTCCAGGCGGTGTTAACTGTGAAACAATTCCACATTGTCTTAAGTGAGTACCAAACTCGAAACTCAGATATTCACCCCCACGATCAGACCGTAGGAACTTGATCATCTTGTTACGATGATTTTCCACTTCACTCTGAAATTGCTTGAACTTTTCAAATGTTTCAGACTTGTGCTTCATCAAGTAAACATAACCATATCTACATAAATCATCAGTGAAGGTGAGAAAATAACGATATCCGCCGCGTGCCTCCACGCTCATCGGACCACACACATCGGTATGTATGATTTCCAACAAGTCACTTGCACGCTCCATTGTTCCTGAGAACAGAGTTTTAGTCATCTTGCCCATGAGGCATGGTTCGCATGTGTCAAGTGAATCAAAGTCAAGTGACTCCAAAAGTCCATCAACATGGAGTTTCTTCATGCGCTTTACACCAATATGACCTAAGCGGTAGTGCCACAAAAATATGGCGCTATCATTGTTAACTCTAACTCTTTTGGTCTCAATGTTATGTATATGCGTATCGCTATCAAGATTCAATATGAACAATCCTCTCACATTCGGTGCATGACCATAAAAGATGTTACTCATAGAAATAGAACAACCATTATTCTCTGACTTAAAAGAGTAACCGTCTCGCAATAAACAAGATCCAGATATAATGTTCATGCTCAACGCAGGCACTAAATAACAATGATTTAAGTTCATCACTAATCCTGACGGTAACTGAAGGGACACTGTGCCGACGGCGATTGCATCAACCTTGGAACCATTTCCTACGCGCATCGTCACTTCATCTTTCGCCAGCCTTTGTCTATTCCGCAGTTCCTGTTTCGAGTTGCAAATATGAGCAACAGAACCGGTATCGAATACCCAGGCACTACTACGAGAGCCGGTTAAGTACACATCAATAACATGTATATCAAATATACCTGATTTTTCTTTGGCCGCCTTCTTATCTGCCAGATACTTGGGGCAATTGCGCTTCCAGTGACCCATACCCTTGCAATAGTAACACTCCGTTTCAGGCTTAGGTCCAGCTTTGGGTTTCTTCGTCGGATTGGCAACAGGCTTGCCGCTCTTCTTCGAATTGCCCTTCTTGCCTTTGTCGTTTCTCTTGAAACTAGTGGTCTTATTCACCATCAACACTTGATGCTCTTTACGGAGTTCAGACTCTGCGACTTTCAGCATCGCAAACAACTCGCCGGGAGACTTGTTCATCCCTTGCATGTTGTAGTTCAACACAAAGCCTTTATAGCTTGGCGGCAGTGATTGAAGGATTCTGTCAGTGATAGCTTCTTGCGGGAGTTCAATCCCCAGCTCAGCTAGACGGTTTGAGCACCCAGACATTTTGAGCACATGTTCACTGACAGATGAGTTTTCCTCCATCTTGCAAGCATAGAATTTATCGGAGGTCTCATACCTCTCGATCCGGGCGTTCTTCTAAAAGATAAACTTCAACTCCTGGAACATATCAAATGCTCCATGACGCTCAAAGCGACGTTGAAGTCCCGGTTCTAAGCCATACAAGACTGCACATTGAACTATTGAGTAGTCCTCCTTACGTGCTAACCAAGCGTTCTTAACATCCTGATCAGCCGTAGCGGGTGGTTCATCTCCTAACGCAGCATTAAGGACATAAATCTTCTTCCCAGCTTGTAAGATTAGCTTAAGATTACGAGCCCAGTCTACAAAGTTGCTTCCATCATCTTTCAACTTAGCTTTCTCTAGGAACGTATTAAAATTCAGGATGACTGTCGCGTGAGCCATGATCTACAACACAAATATATTCAAAGTGGACTTAGACTATGTTCAAGATAATTAGAGTTTAACTTAATCAACTTATTCGCTAAACTCCCACTCAAAAAGTACATCTCTCTAGTCATTTGAGTGGTTCATGATCCACTTACACTAGCTCAAGTCCGATCATCACGTGAGTTGAGTATAGTTTCAGTGGTAAGCATCCCTATGCTAATCATATCATCTATATGATTCATGATCGACCTTTCGGTATCATGTGTTCCGAGGCCATGTCTGCACATGCTAGGCTCGTCAAGCTTAACCCGAGTGTTCCGCGTGCGCAACTGTTTTGCACCCGTTGTATGTGAACGTTGAGTCTATCACACCCGATCATCAGGTGGTGTCTCGAAACGACGAACTGTAGCAACGGTGCACAGTCGGGGAGAACACAATTTCGTCTTGAAATTTTAGTGAGAGATCACCTCATAATGCTACCGTCGTTCTAAGCAAAATAAGGTGCATAAAAGGATTAACATCACATGCAATTCATAAGTGACATGATATGGCCATCATCACGTGCTTCTTGATCTCCATCGCCAAAGCACCGGCACGATCTTCTTGTCACCGGCGCCACACCATGATCTCCATCAACGTGTTGCCATCGGGGTTGTCGTGCTACTCATGCTATTACTACTAAAGCTACATCCTAGCAAAATAGTAAACGCATCTGCAAGCACAAACGTTAGTATAAAGACAACCCTATGGCTCCTGCGGGTTGCCGTACCATCGATGTGCAAGTCGATATTTCTATTACAACATGATCATCTCATACATCCAATATATCACATCACATCGTTGGCCATATCACATCACAAGCATACCCTGCAAAAACAAGTTAGACGTCCTCTAATTTTGTTGTTGCATGTTTTACGTGGTGACCAAGGGTATCTAGTAGGATCGCATCTTACTTACGCAAACACCACAACGGAGATATATGAGTTGCTATTTAACCTCATCCAAGGACCTCCTCGGTCAAATCCGATTCAACTAAAGTTGGAGAAACCGACACTTGCCAGTCATCTTTGAGCAACGGAGTTACTCGTAACGATGAAACCAGTCTCCCGTAAGCGTACGAGTAATGTCAGTCCAAGCCGCTTCAATCCAACAATACCGCGGAATCAAGAAAAGACTAAGGAGGGCAGCAAAACGCACATCACCGCCCACAAAAACTTTTGTGTTCTACTCGAGAAGACATCTACGCATGAACCTAGCTCATGATGCCACTGAAGGGGAACGTCGCATGGGAAACAAAAATTTTCCTACGCGCATGAAGACCTATCATGGTGATGTCCATCTACGAGAGGGGATGAGTGATCTACGTACCCTTGTAGATCGTACAGCAGAAGCGTTAGTGAACGCGGTTGATGTAGTGGAACGTCCTCACGTCCCTCGATCCGCCTCGCGAACAATCCCGCGATCAGTCCCACGATCTAGTACCGAACGGACGGCACCTCCGCGTTCAGCACACGTACAGCTCGACGATGATCTCGGCCTTCTTGATCCAGCAAGAGAGACGGAGAGGTAGAAGAGTTCTCCGGCTGCGTGACGGCGCTCCGGAGGTTGGTGATGACCTTGTCTCAGCAGGGCTCCGCCCGAGCTCCGCAGAAACGCGATCTAGAGGAAAAACCGTTAAGGTATGTGGTCGGGCTGCCGTGGAAAAGTCGTCTCAAATCAGCCCCAATACCTCCGTATATATAGGTGGGAGGGAGGGGACCTTGCCTTGGGGGGGTCGGCCGAGTCCAAGGGGGGGAGGCTCCCCCCCCCCAAACCGAGTTGAACTTGGTTTGGTGGGTGGGAGTCCTTCCCTTCCATCCCACCTCCCTTTTTTTTCTCTTTCTCTTTGATTTTTCTTTGTATGGCGCATAGGGCCCTTTTGGGCTGTCCCACCAGCCCACTAAGGGATGGTGCGCCACCCTTATGGCCTATGGGCTTCCCCGGGGTGGGTTGCCCCCCCCCCCCCGGTGAACTCCCGGAACCCATTCGTCATTCCCGGTACATTCCCGGTAACTCCGAAAACCTTCCGGTAATCAAATGAGGTCATCCTATATATCAATCTTCATTTCCGGACCATTCCGAAAACACTCGTGACGTCCGTGATCTCATCCGGGACTCCGAACAACATTCGGTAACCAACCATATAACTCAAATACGCATAAAACAACGTCGAACCTTAAGTGTGCAGACCCTGCGGGTTCGAGAACTATGTAGACATGACCCGAGAGACTCCTCGGTCAATATCCAATAGCGGGACCTGGATGCCCATATTGGATCCTACATATCCTATGAAGATCTTATCGTTTGAACCTCAGTGCCAAGGATTCATATAATCCCGTATGTCATTCCCTTTGTCCTTCGGTATGTTACTTGCCCGAGATTCGATCGTCAGTATCCCCATACCTATTTCAATCTCGTTTACCGGCAAGTCTTTTTACTCGTTCCATAATACAAGATCCCGCAACTTACACTAAGTCACATTGCTTGCAAGGCTTGTGTGTGATGTTGTATTACCGAGTGGGCCCCGAGATACCTCTCCGTCACACGGAGTGACAAATCCCAGTCTTGATCCATACTAACTCAACGAACACCTTCGGAGATACCTGTAGAGCATCTTTATAGTCACCCAGTTACGTTGCGACGTTTGATACACACAAAGTATTCCTCTGGTGTCAGTGAGTTATATGATCTCATGGTCATAGGAATAAATACTTGACACGCAGAAAACAGTAGCAACAAAATGACACGATCAACATGCTACGTCTATTAGTTTGGGTCTAGTCCATCACGTGATTCTCCTAATGACGTGATCCAGTTATCAAGCAACAACACCTTGTTCATAATTAGAAGACACCGACTATCTTTGATCAACTGGCTAGTCAACTAGAGGCTTGCTAGGGACGGTGTTTTGTCTATGTATCCACACATGTGAATGAGTCTTCATTCAATACAATTATAGCATGGATAATAAACGATTATCTTGATACATGAATTATAATAATAACTATTTTTATTATTGCCTCTAGGGCATAATTCCAACATAAGTATGATTCCATAAAGTATAATAACAGTCGATAAAGCGATAAATATCAACATGAAAGCATGATGCAAAATGGACATATCAGTGGCCGCGCCGTGCAGGCTTGTGGCGAACCCCTGGCGCCCCTCTGGCACTTCTTCGGCCTAGTATTTTTATAAATCCGGAAAAAAATCCTCGTTGATTTTTACGGCGTTTGGAGTTGTGGAGAATAGGTATCTCAACTTTGCTCCACTTTCAGGCCAGAATTCCAGTTGTCGGCATTCTCCCTCTTCATGTAAACCTTGCAAAATAAGAGAGAAAAGTCATAAGTATTGTACAATGAAGTGAAATAACAGCCCAACAAGCGATAAATAATAACATGAAAACATGATGCAAAATGGACGTATCAGGGCTATCAGTATCTTCCATGATAGGCGTGTTATCCTCGATATGTGTTTATTCACTATCATTCACGAAGAAGGGACCGGTAATTGGAATGCCCAGTTCCATGCTCAAATCGAAAATATAATTGCCAGCAAAACTCCCCGTGGATTGATGTTGGTATGGACGGCACCTGAGTATTCGGCTAGTCGTGGAGTGTGATTGATTGGTGGTGGGGGAGTCAAAACTTTACTTTTCTGTTTGGGTACCGCCTATAGCATGTGTAGCGTGGAAGATGGTGAGAGCTCTTAGTCATTGCGTTGACAATGAAAGCATGCCACCCAAAATTATTATCTCTGTTTTCAAAGCTTGAGCTCTGGCACCTCTGCAAATCAATGCTTCCCTCTGCGAAGGGCGTGTCTATTTACTTTCCTGTTGAGTCATCCTCCTCTTGTAAAAGCACCAATTAGAGAGCACCTCTGTCATTTTTATGCTTTGCTTTTAACAGTGTTGAGTATGACTGTGACTGGATCTTCTTTGCCATGAATTACAATGTTTAGTCAGCCCTTGGTCTTTGAAGGTGCTCTGCATTTATGTTTTGCGGTCTCAGAAAGAGCTAGCGAGATACCATCTGTTCGTACTGCTTCATGATTGTTTTGATTGAAGTGTTGACGTTTGAGACTTATTATTATTTGCTTGCTAGTTGAATATGCCATTGATATGAGTTTACACTGAGACCTAGATGTCATTTGCTTTTGTGGTTTGCTTATGATCTTGCTGAAATTCTGGATATGAGTTAGGCATAATTGCAACAACAAGATCAAACAGAGTTCGTAAACGTTTTTCTTTTGTCTCTTTCAGTTTGTCAACTGAATTGCTTGAGGACAAGCAAGGCTTTAAGCTTGGGGAAGTTGATACGTCTCCGTCGTTTCTACTTTTCCGAACTCTTTTGCCCTTGTTTTGGACTCTAATTTGCATGATTTGAATGGAACTAACCCGGACTGACGTTGTTTTAGTAGAATTACCATGGTGTTGTTTTTGCGCAAAAATAAAAGTTCTCGTAATGACCTCGAAATCTACGAGATTTTTTTGTGGAGTATATAAAAAATACTGGCGCAAGAATCAACTGGAGGGACGGAGCCAGGAGCCCACAAGCCCACCAGGCACGCCCACCTGGCCGGGCCTGGCAGGCTTGTGAGCTCCTCGGAGCTCCGCCGCCCCCAATTCCAGCTCTATATATCCTCTTTCGTCCAGAAAAAAATCAGGGAGAAGAGTTCATTGCGTTTTACGATACGGAGGCGCCACCACCTCCTGTTCTTCTTTTGGAGGGCAGATCTGGAGTCCGTTTTGGGCTCCGAAGAGGGGAGATCGTCGCCATCGTCATCATCAACCTTTCTTCATCGCCAATTCCATGATGCTCTTCACCGTTCGTGAGTAATCTCATCGTAGGCTTGCTGGACGTTGATGGGTTGGATGAGATCTATCATGTAATCGAGTTAGTTTTGACGGGGACTGATCCCTAGTATCCACTATGTTCTGAGATTGATGTTGCTACTACTTTGTCATGCTTAATGCTAGTCACTAGGGCCCGAGTGCCATGATTTCAGATCTAAACCTATTATGTTGTCGCCAATATATGTGTGTTTTAGATCCTATCTTGCAAGTTGTAGTCACCTACTATGTGTTATGACCCGGCAACCCCGCAGTGACAATAGCCGGAACAACTCCCGGAGATGACCATAGTATGAGGAGTTCATGTATTCACCAAATGTTAATGCGTTGGTCTGGTTCTTTATTAAAAGGAGAACCTTAATATCCCGTAGTTTCCATTAGGACCCCGCTGCCACGGGAGGGATGGACAATAGATGTCATGCAAGTTCTTTTCCCTAAGCACGTATGACTACATACGGAATACATGCCTACATTAGATTGACGAACTGGAGCTAGTTACTTATCTCCCCGTGTTATAACTATTGCATGATGAATCACATCCGGCATAATCATCCATCACCGATCCAATGCCTACGAGTTTTTCCTACTGGTCCTTGCTACGTTACTTTGCCGCTACTGCTGTCACTGCTGCTACTGTTACTCTCTTGCCACTGCTGTTACTCTCTTGCTGCTGCTGTTACTTTGCTGCTACTGGTTACTGTTGCTACTGCTGCTATCACACTACTTTGCTACTGATACTTTGCTGCAGATACTAAATCTTTCAGGTGTGGTTGAATCGACAACTCAACTACTAATACTTGAGAATATTCTTTCGCTTCCCCTTGAGTCGAATCAATAAATTTGGGTTGAATACTCTACCCTCGAAAACTGTTGCGATCCCCTATACTTGTGGGTTATCAGTCTACACCTATCATTTTAGATGCAGGCATCAAGCAGCTGAGTGATGATTTATTGAATTATAGGATGGTTCATATATTTAGCGAGATGTATTTGCAAGTATTGATGATGATGATATTGTATATCGCTTTCAATCATATAGGTCTCATGAAGGACTTTTACCTCCTGTAAGTAGTAAGTTTTTCGATTTGCATCAATGATAATTGTTTCACTTGATGTGTACGCCTTCTCTTATGAAAATTTGCTTTTGATGTCCTGAAGGTGTTGGCTCTTCTTCCACCGTTGATGAGGTTATGCGAGGTACTGATGAAGCGAACTATTGATTTGGTATTCTCTTTTCTATCATATGTACTCTTCTTTATAGTTTTTGTCATGTTTTAATCTATTTTGTTGTATCGTTAAGCATTAAGTTTAGATTATGATTTTTTGTGCAATTGAGCCATATTTTGTATGGAGTATCTTTTGAGGTAGTTAAAAGCCTTATGAACGTTAAGTTTTTCCCTTGCAGAGAATTTGTTTTTTGGCCTGGGGCTTGCTCTAATCCTGGCTCCGCCACTGCGAGCAAACAAGTCTGATATAGATTAATGTGGCATTGAAAGAAAACCTTGAGTAATGTCTAGGTTGCTGCACCATGCACTGCACTCACCGGTGCTCGCCGTCACCCCACATCGCTCCAGAAGGACATGAGGGAGAGAGAGAGAGGGAGAGGGAGAGGGAAGGAGGGGGGAGGGAGAGAGAGAGAGCACTCGGGGAGTTCGATGGAGAGAGCGTCGAGGCAGTAGCAGCAGTCACTGCACTCACCGGTGCTCGCCATGACCCCGCATCGCTCCAGCCACCACCACGACACTCGATTTCGTCCTGGGTCTCCTTCTGCTCCTCCAGATCACGACTGGCAGTATGAGAGAGAGAGAGAGCTCGAGGAGTTCGATGTAGAGAGCGTCGAGGCAGTGGCGGCGGGCAGGACACGGGAGAGCGGCTGCAAGGGTGAGGAGGGGACGAAGAAAGTGAGTGACCCAGGTGCGGATCGAGCTGCCACATGACTCCCTCTCCTCTTTCCACTCTCTTTCTCCCTCCTTACATTCCTTCTCTCTCCCTCTCTTCTTCTTTGTCTCCTGCATGGAATCGAGCGTCCCCGCCGTCGCCCATAGCCTGCAGGTCATCACCGCCGCCGAAGAAGCTCGCCTACGTGCCCGCATGCCTCGGATTCGACAGGCGCGCTGCCGCCTGGTCCTCCTCCTCATGTAGCTGTCCTCTTCATGTCCTCGCTCTCCTCACGCCCCGCGACAATGTCCTGATCACTCAAACCCATATGGGTGGAGAACACCTAATTTAGGTGGTCAGATCCTGATATAACAGTAAGTTCACCATGTCACCCTAGTAAAATCCAATTTAAACACCATAAAATTTACAAAATAAAATACAGACAAGCATGCTCAATTAAATCCTGCCTATATATTATAGAATTGTGAAATGCCTAAACGATGATATGCTAACACCTTCTACAAGCATTCTTTCACTTAGCTGGTGCCAAAATAACAACACAATCAGCCATGTTTATCAATATAGAAGTTATGTGGTTGTGTCGATAAAGAAGACGCTGCACAATAGTACCTTGGGTGGCATCAGGAAGACAACCTTCCTGGAGGTGGCTCGGGCTTATCCTGCAAACAACCCATTATAAATATCGGCAACAAACACTAGTAAAAACAGGGCTTTGGTCCAGGGTTGAAATCCCATTAGTCCCAGTTCACTCACAAACCAGGACCCATGGGGGCATCGGTCCCGGTTCGTGAGGCCAGGGCGCCGGTCGGGCATCGTGGGCCATTCGTCCCGATTCGTGTCACCCCTTTGGTCCCGTTTCCGTATACGAACTGGGACCAATAGGCCGGCAACCGTTCGTATCCCTGATACGTCTCCGTCATATCTACTTTTCCGAACTCTTTTGCCCTTGTTTTGGACTCTAACTTGCATGATTTGAATGGAACTAACCCGGGCTGACGCTGTTTTCAGCAGAATTGCCATGGTGTTGTTTTTGTGCAGAAATAAAAGTTATCGGAATGTCCTGAAAATTTACGGAGATTTTTTCTGGAATATAAGAAAAATACCTGCACAAAGATCCACCGGAGGAGGTGGACCAGTGGGCCACAAGCCCATAGGCCGCGACCACCACCCCTGGCCGCGCTGTGAGGGCTTGTGGGGCCCACATGGCTCCACCGCCCCAAACTCAGCTCTATATCTTCTGTCTCGCCCGGAAAAAAAATCAGAGAAAAGGTTTCATCGCGCTTTGCGATACGGAGGCGCCGCCACATCCTGTTCTTCATCTGGAGGGCAGATCTGGAGTCCGTTTCGGGCTCCAGAGAGGGGAAATTGTCGCCATCATCATCATCAACCTTTCTCCATCAACAATTCCATGATGCTCTTAGTCGTTCGTGAGTAATCTCATCGTAGGCTTGCTGGACGGTGATGAGTTGGATGAGATCTATAATGTAATCGAGTTAGTTTTTGACGGGGATTGATCCCTAGTATCCACTATGTTCTAGATTGATGTTGCTAATACTTGGCTATGCTTAATGCTTGTCACTAGGGCCCGAGTGCCATGATTTCGGATCTGAACCTATTATGGCGTCGCCAATATATGTGTGTTTTAGATCCTATCTTGCAAGTTGTAGTCACCTACTATGTGTTATGACCCGGCAACCCCGGAGTGACAATAGCCGGAACCACTCCCGGAGATGACCATAGTATGAGAAGTTCATGTATTCACCATGTGTTAATGCGTTGGTCCGGTTCCTTATTAAAAGGAGAACCTTAATATCCCGTAGTTTCCATTAGGACCCCGCTGCCACAGGAGGGATGGACAATAGATGTCATGCAAGTTCTTTTCCCTAAGCATGTATGACTACATACGAAATACATGCCTACATTAGATTGACGAACGGGAGCTAGTTACATATCTCACCGTGTTATAGCTGTTACATGATGAATCACATCCTTCATACTCATCCATCACTGATCCACTGCCTACGATTCCTTTACTACTGGTCCTCGCTACGTTACTTTGTCTAGGCTTGTCCCTTGCTACAAAAGGGATTGGGCCAGTTTGCTGCTACCGCTGTCACTTTGCTACTGCTGTTGCTACTGTTGTTACTCTGCTGCTGCTGCTACTGCTGTTCCTTGCTACCTCGCTGTTACTTGTTGCAAGATATTTTCCGACACTGTTGTCGGGGAAGAATAGTTACTCGTTCACGTGCAACCTTCTGGTGCCATTGATACAACAGTTAGGAATAGTCTACCTTGTCAACACATCATTTCTGGCATCGTTGCTATCATACTACTTTGCTACTGATACTTTGCTTGCAGACACTAATCTTTCAGGTGTGGTTGAATCTGATAAACTCAGCTGCTAATACTTGAGAATATTCTTTCGCTTCCCTTGGCGAACCAACAAATTTGGGTTGAATACTCTACCCTCGAAAACTGTTGCGATCCCATACGCTTTTGGGTCATCAAAGGCTTTTTCTGGCGCCGTTGCCGGGGAAGCACATCTATATTCTCTGAGTCACTTGGGATTGACGTCTGCTGGTCACTATGAGGAATCCGAAAGATCCAAGAACTAAAATCCTACCTTCCACTACGAGGAGAGGTAAGGAACTGCCATCTAGCTCTGCACTTGATTCACCTTCAGTTTTGAGTAAGTTTGCGACTTCGCCTCCTGCTAGAAATCTTGATATGTCGCCTGTGCTTGATGATGCTACTTCTGTTGCCCATGATGCTATGCTTGATACTATGCCTGATGATGCTATGCTTGATACTATGCCTGATGATGCTATGCTTGATACTATGCCCGATGATGCTATGCTTGATACTATGTCTGATGATGCTATGCTTGATATTATGCCTGATGATGCTATGCTTGATACTATGCCTGATGATGCTATGCTTGATACTATGCCTGATACTGCTTTGCCACTTGGTACCCTTGATGCACATATTGCTAGAGTTGCTGCTAGATGTGAGGATACTTCTGAAACTGCTGATACTATTGAAGTAGAACCTTCTACTATGCCTGAATTGCCTGTTATGCCTGATACGGGCTATGTTATGGAGGGAGAGATAGCTGAGGACTTTCTTGCGTGTAAGGATAGCTATGATGTTGAGAAACTTATGCGCAAGTGGAAAGAAAAATCTCTGAACGCTAGGATGAAATACGACCCGAAGTTTGCTACTTCACCTATCCTTGTGACCGATAAGGATTATGAATTCTCAGTCGACCCTGAGTTAATCACTCTGGTCGAATCTGATCCTTTTCACGGTTATGAGTCTGAAACGGTTGTAGCCCATCTTACCAAACTGCACGATATAGCCACCCTATTCACTAGTGAGAAAAGATCCGCCACTACTATATGCTCAAGCTGTTTCCTTTCTCGCTAAAGGATGATGCTAAGACTTGGTTCACTTCTCTTGCTCCTGGTTGTGTGCGTAGTCCCCAGGATATGGTCTACTAGTCTACTACTTCTCTGGAAAATATGCCCTGCCCATAATAAGCAAGCTGCCTTGCAGGAAATATACAACTTTGCTCAAGCTGAAGAAGAGAGTCTCCCACAAGCTTGGGGGAGGCTCATCCAGCTACTGAATGCTTTGCCTGATCACCCTCTTGAGAAGAATGAAATACTTGATATCTTCTATAATGGACTTGCCGATGCTTCCAAAGACCACCTAGATAGTTGTGCTGGTAGTGTTTTTAGGGAACGAACCATAGAACAAGCTGAGATTCTACTGAATAACATCTTGTGCAATGAGAATGCTTGGACTATTCCTGAACCACCTCCTAAGCCAACTCCGAAGAAAAGAGGTATTATATTCCTCAGTCCTGAAGATATGCAAGAAGCCAAGAAATCTATGCGAGAGAAAGGCATTAAATCTAAAGATGTCAAAAATCTACCACCTATCGAAGAGATCCATGGTCTCGATAACCCGATACAGGTAGTAGAAGTAAATTCTCTGCGTAGGTTTGATGATAGTGATATTCCTTTTGATAAATCTGCTAGCTTATGCATGGATGAATTTGATAACTTTTTTGCCAAACAACAGAGTTTCAATGATTATGTTAGCAGACAATTGGAAAAGAATGCTCGTATGCTTAGTCATTTAAGTGCTTGTGTGGACAGAAATGTCAGTGATCTTAAGCTTGTGAGTAAACATGCCTCTATGGTTACTACTTAGGTAGAACAAGTACGTAAAGCTCAGAATGACTTGCTCAATGAGTTGAATGACAATTCCGTAAGAGTCATCACTAGAGGCGGTAGAATGACCCCGGAACCTCTGTATCCTGAGGGTCATCCGAAGAGAATTGAACAAGATTCTCAAGGAGTTAGCACTGATGCACCTAGTCATCCTAGAAAGAATAAGAAAGATGATAGGAACCTGCACGCTAGCAATCCTGTTGCTGGTACCCCTGAGAGACCAAATGATGACTCTGACTCTGATGCTGAGACACAATCTGGCGATGAACATGAGCCTAATGATAATATCAATAGTGATGTTCATGATGATGCTCAACCTAGCAATGAAAAGGATGTGGAGATTGAACCTGTTGATCTTGATAACCCACAGCCTAAGAATAGAAGATACGATAAGAACGACTTCGCTGCTAGGAAGCACGGTAAAGAAAGGGAATCATGGGTTCAGAAACCCATGCCCTTTCCTACCAAACCATCCAAGAAAAAGGATGATGAGGATTTTGAGCGATTCATTGAGATGATCAGACATGTCTTTCTACAAATGCGTTTGACAGATATGCTCAAGATGTCTCCGTATGCTAAGTACATGAAAGATATTGTGACTAATAAGAGGAGGATACCTGATCTTGAGATCTCCGCCATGCTTGCCAATTATACCTTCAAGGGTGGAACTCCGAAGAAACTAGGTGATCCCGGTGTGCCCACTATACCTTGCTCCATTAAAGGTAACTATGTTAGAACTGCTTTATGCGACCTTGGAGCCGGTGTTAGTGTTATGCCTCTCTCTCTTTATCGTAGACTTGAACTGGATAAGTTGACACCTACTAAAATCTCTCTCAAATGGCCGACAAATCAACTGCTTTCCCTATTGGCATTTGCGAGGATGTGCCTGTTGTGGTTGCTAACACCACTATCTTAACATACTTTGTTATCTTGGATATTCCCGAGGACGATGCCACGGTTGTCATCCTCGAAAGACCCTTTCTAAACACTGCAGGGGCTGTTATAGATTGCAACAAAGGCAATGTCACTTTCCATGTCAACGGTAATGAGCATACGGTGCACTTTTCGAAGAAACAATATCGAGTACATTGCATCAATGCTATCGAAAAAAACTTCATCGATTCTTATAGGGAGTTTGAATGCCCTATTCCTCGTGTCAAGATGAAGTATGATTTTCTTGTTGGGGAGATACACATCCCCATTGAGGTGACTTAGTGACTATTCGAAAATTCTCTATTCTATTTTTGCGATTCGAGAAATTTTTGTCAAAGAGGCTTGATCAACCCCATTGACGGATTTCTTTCGATGACCATGAGATGGATGAATCGAGGAGTCACAAACCTCTGTTCCAAGCTTTCGCCTTGGGTTTCTTAGAAGAAAAATGATAGATTTAGTTTAGTTTTCCCTGTTTTCTGTTTTCGCGTCCGGTAGAAAAGTACCCCAAAAATAAAAGTTCTCAGAACGTCCTGAAAATCAAGTATGATTTTTTTCTGGATTTTTTGAAAATACTGGGACAAAGAGTCTGTCTGGGGGCCACACCAGTGGGCCACAAGCCCTAGGGGCACGGGCACCCCCTGGCCGCGCCACTGAGGCTTGTGGGGCCCACAGGCACCCCCTCCACTCATTCTTTCTCTCATCTGGTTATCCTACCTCCAGAAAAAATCGTTTCGCAGCTCAAACCCGTGTTCTTGCTCCTCTTGCTGGGATTTTCGATCTCTTTGCTCAGATCACCGTTCTCCAAACTATTTTGGGGAAATTACTCCTTGGTAAGTGACTCCTCCATTGGTCCAATTAGTTTTTGCTCTAGTGCCTTATACTCCTCATATTTTTGCTGCCTTGGTGACCATGTTCTTGAGCTTTGCATGCCGATTCTAGCTGGTCCCAATCAGTTTTGATGTGTAATATGGCCTCTAGGCACTTGTGGGAGCCATAGGAGCTCACACAGAAGTGGCATCCTCAGTCCACTCCGGAGTACCCCGGAGCTGGTTATTTCCCTCCTTGGGAGTAGACCAAGTTAGGCCAAAAGCCTAAGCTTGGGGGAGTATGTGTTCTCACCGACTTTACATTCTTGCTTATGCTTTCACTTTGTTAGCCGGTGTTCACACTTTGCTACTGTATCATCCATGTTAGTTTATTTTCTTTTTCTCGTTTTCTTTTTCGTATGTCTGTCTAGTTTGAAAAAAAAAATTTCTTTTTCTTCTTTTGCTTGTTGGGAGCTTTCCCGTGTAGATAGTTTTCTTTTTCTTTGGGTCAAGGTAGAAGATATTGGTTACAATGTTTAATGGCTCTTGCATGCATACCTGTTTAGCTTTCAAAGAGCCATATTACTTTGTCTTCTCCTTTGTATTTGCCTGCATATTCCAGCTTTAGTCCAATGCACGAGCACGCTTATTATTGTTCACATCGTTCGGTCGTGCAAGTGAAAGGCAATAATGACGATATATGATGAAGTGACTGAGCCTGGAAAAGCTGGTATGAGCTCAATCTATTTTGTTTTTGAAAATATGACTAGCTCATTGTGCCTGATTCAGCTTTGTTGTGAGAAAAACATGTTTGCAATGACAACTTAGAGATCATAGTTGCTTATGCCATGCTTACTTAGCTAGGAGCTTATAATGGTTTGTCTTGGTTGCCCACATGAATGTTGAGATAACTATGATGTAGTATGATAGGATGGTATCCTCCTTTGAATGTTTCAAGTGGCTTGACTTGGCGCATGTTCACGCATGTAGTTGAAACAAAATCAACATAGCCTCTATGATGTTCATGTTCATGGTGATTTATGTCCTACTCATGCTTGCACTCAATGTTAGTTAATCTCAATGCATTTTGATGACTGTTGTCGCTCTCTAGTTGGTCGCTTCCCAGTCGTTTGCTAGCCTTCACTTGTACTAAGCGGGAATACTGCTTGTGCATCCACCTCCATAAACCCAAAGTTGTGCCATATGAGTCCACCATACCTACCTATGTGCGGTATCTACCTGTCGTTACAAGTAAATTTGCATGTGCCACTCTCTAAACCTTCAAGAAATAATCTGTTTTGCATGCCCGAACCGCTCATGTGGTGACAGGGGGCTATTGGTATCTTCCATGCTAGGCGTGTTATCCCCGATATGTGTGTATTCACTATCATTCACGAGAAAGGGGCCGGTAATTGGAATTCCCAGTTCCATGCTCAAATCAAAAAGATAATGGCAAACAAAACTCCCTCAGGATTGATGTTGGTATGGACGGTACCCGAGTATTCGGCTAGCCCTGGAGTGTGATTGATTGGTGGTGGGGGAGTCAAAACTTTACTTTTCTGTTTGGGAACCGCCTATAGCATGTGTAGCGTGGAAGATGTTGAGAACTCTTAGTCATTGAGTTGACAATGAAAGCATGCCACCCAAAATTATTATCTCTGTTTTAAAAGCTTGAGCTCTGGCACCTCTCCAAATTAATGCTTCCCTCTGCGAAGGGCCTGTCTATTTATGTTCCTGTTGAGTCATCCTCCTCTTATAAAAGCACTAATTAGAGAGCACCTCTATCGTTTTTATGCTTTGCTTTTAACTGTGTTGAGTATGACTGTGACTGGATCTTCATTGCCTTGAATTACAATGTTTAGTCAGCCCTTGGTCTTTTAAGGTGCTCTGCATTTATGTTTTGCAGTCTCAGAAAGAGCTAGCGAGATACCATCTATTCGTACCGCTTCATGTTGTTTTGATTGAAGTGTTGACGTTTGAGACTTATTATTATTTGCTCTCTAGTTGATTATGCCATTGATATGAGTTTACCGTGAGACCTAGATTTCATTTGCTTATGTGGTTTGCTTGTGATCTTGCTGAAACTCTGGATATGAGTTAGACATAGTTGCAACCACAAGATCAAACAGAGTTCGTCAAAGTTTTTCTTTTGTCTCTTTCAGTTTGTCAACTGAATTGCTTGAGGACAAGCAAGGCTTTAAGCTTGGGGGAGTTGATATGTCTCCGTCGTGTCTACTTTTCCGAACTCTTTTGCCCTTGTTTTGGACTCTAACTTGCATGATTTGAATGGAACTAACCCGGACTGACGCTATTTTCTGCAGAATTGCCATGGTGTTGTTTTTGTGCAGAAATAAAAGTTCTCGGAATGTCCTGAAAATTTACGGAGATTTTTTCTGGAATAAAAGAAAAATACCTGCGCAAAGATCCACCGGAGGAGGTGGACCAGTGGGCCACAAGCCCATAGGTCGCGGCCACCCCCTGGTCGCGCTGTGAGGGCTTGTGGGGCCCACGTGGCTCCACCACCCCCAAACTCAGCTCTATATCTTCCGTCTCGCCCGAAGAAAAACAAAGAGAATGTTTCATCGTGTTTTGCGATACGGAGGCGCGGCCACATCCTGTTCTTCATCTGGAGGGCAGATCTAGAGTCCGTTTCGGGCTCCGGAGAGGGGAAATCGTCGCCATCGTCATCATCAACCTTTCTCCATCGACAATTCCATGATGCTCTTCATCGTTCGTGAGTAATCTCATCTTAGGCTTGTTGGACGGTGATGAGTTGGATGAGATCTATTATGTAATCGAGTTAGTTTTTGACGGGGACTGATCCCTAGTATCCACTATGTTCTAGATTGATGTTGCTACTACTTGGCTATGCTTAATGCTTGTCACTAGGGCCCGAGTGCCATGATTTAAGATCTGAACCTATTATGTTGTCGCCAATATATGTGTGTTTTAGATCCTATCTTGCAAGTTGTAGTCACCTACTATGTGTTATGACCCGGCAACCCCGGAGTGGCAATAGCCGGAACCACTCCCGGAGATGACCATAGTATGAGGAGTTCATGTATTAACCGCGTGTTAATGCGTTGGTCCGGTTCTTTATTAAAAGAAGAACCTTAATAATCCCGTAGTTTCCATTAGGACCCCGCTGCCACGGGAGGGATGGACAATAGATGTCATGCAAGTTCTTTTCCCTAAGCACGTATGACTACATACGGAATACATGCCTACATTAGATTGACGAACGAGAGCTAGTTACATATCTCTCCGTGTTATAGCTGTTACATGATGAATCACATCCGTCATACTCATCCATCACCGATCCACTGCCTACGAGTCTTTTACTACTGGTCCTCGCTACGTTACTTTGTCTAGGCTTGTCCCTTGCTACAAAAGGGTTGGGCCACTTTGCTGCTACTGTGTCACTTTGCTACTACTGTTGCTATTGTTGTTACTCTTCTACTGTTGTTCCTTGCTACCTCGCTGTTACTTGTTGCAAGATCTTTTCCGACACTGTTGTCGGGGAATAATAGTTACTCGTTCACGTGCAACCTTTTGGCGCCATTGATACAACAGTTAGGAATAGTCTGCCTTGTCAACACATCGTTTCTGGCATCGTTGCTATCATACTACTTTGCTACCGATACTTTGCTTGCAGACACTAATCTTTCAGGTGTGGTTGAATCTGATAAACTCAGCTGCTAATACTTGAGAATATTCTTTCGCTTCCCTTAGCGAACCAACAAATTTGGGTTGAATACTCTACCCTCAAAAACTGTTGCTATCCCATACGCTTTTGGGTCATCAATCCCCCTTTAGTCCCGGTTGGTGGTTCAAACCGAGACTAAGTGGTGGTGGCGGAAACCGTTCGTCTCACCCCTTTAGTCACGATTGGTGGCTCAACCCGGAACTAAAGGTCCAAACGGTTCCTGTCCCGCGTTGTTTCTAGTGAAAAAGCACAACCGAAGCAGAGTCTCTCGCCATTCTCTGTTCTTCTCCTCCACTGCCCTGCCAAACACTGCCACCACTGCCCTGCAGAACTTGTACAAACACTCGATGGTGGTGGACTCGGCCATGCATCCATAATATTCCAGTATATCACCGGGAGCTTTGTATGCAAGCATCCTCATAGCTTTCGTGCACTTCTGGAGTGAGGTGAATCCAAGTGTGCCAATGCAATCCTTCTTGCACTTGAAGTAGCTATTGAACTCCTCATGGAATTCACAATCCCGAGGAAGAGCTTCTAGCTCATCCGATAATGGCGCCGAAATACGTTCTCGCCGTGCAGTGCCTCATTGTCGGAGTCCAATGCCCAGACAAATTGCCGAACACCTGGCAGGCATGGTAGGCGCGCAACCGCCCGTATCCCCGATTGCATGGCCGAAGCACCAGAAAACCTCGCCCGGAAGCAGGAGGGGCAATGCCGCGGCAAACCCTCTCTTTCTCGGCGGGGAGATGGCCTTTCTAGCGGTGGTAGGCAGGTGGGCAATGAAAGGTATAGTGCGTGCATGGGGCGAATCTGGAGGTGGAAAAAACATTATTCGTCTGACAGTGGTTGCCCACGCGCAGTTTTCCCTTCCACCGGAACCCCCAAGCGCCCACCCGGTGCACTGGGTTTGGCCTGAGATCGTTGGGCCAAAAAATGGGCTGAACCGACAAAAATCGGTGTCCTGGGGCGCGACTGGGGGGATTTTTCGGCGCGAGCGAAAAAAAAAATGCCCTGGGGAGCCTGCTGGGGGCACGGCTGGAGATGCTCTAATACATGGTTCAACGTGGAGTTGGTTGCAAAACAGGAACTCCTAAAGGACCAAACCGCCATCAGGTTTCCAAATAAATAGCCGTCAAAGCCTTCTCCCCTTTTCCACCCCACGCCCTTCACAAGTTTCTTCTCCATTCGGCCCTCGAGAGTTAATGGATTTGCCACGCGAGTCCTCCTGCTATGGAGCCAACCGTCAGTTCAGGAGCAGCAGAATCGGTCGAGGAGGACCACATCTAAGAATCGGACTCCAACGCCTCCTCCAATGGGGATGGGGCCCCGCGCATGGCTGCGCTGCCACCTTCCATCGTGAGCGTGACGCCCCTCCACCACGAGCAGGCCGGAGACGGTGCCGATGGTTCGAGCCCCACCAGAGTGGTGGACCCTCGGAAGGGCAAGGATCCTACCCCTCCTCCTCCGAGGCGGAGCTCTTCGGGCAACAAAAATATCATCTCCACCCGCTCCCACGACTACGTGACGACATTCAGAGCCGGGGCCTTCAGCCTTTGAAGGCACAAAGTCGAGTGGTGCAGCGACCGCTAAGATAAGGCGGGTTACGTGGAGCGAACCCGTGGTGGAGGGGACGACGGAGGTGCAGTTGCTCGACCCCAAGAAGGTGTTCGATTAGAAGGTTATCGAGCGACTGATTCAAGAGCGGGTGTCCAAGGAGGTGCCCGATGTGGCGGCGCAGCTGTTCGACTCGAAGACGGTGTTCGAGCAGGTGGTTATCAAGCGGTTCATTCAAGAGCAGGTGGCCGAGGAGGTGCCCGACACGGTGGCGTAGCTGTTCGGCTCCAAGACAGAGTGTGATCATATGGTTATCTAGCGACTGGTTCAAGGGCAAGCGGGCGAGGAGAAGGCAAACAGAAGATGGAAACAACAGGTGATGGCCTCTACGACGTGCTCTTGTTGTTTCTTGGGTTTCTTGGAGTCTGTGTAGTGCGTTCTTGAGCGTTTCTTGGTTTCTTCTAGAGCAGTTCAACTTATATCTTTCCTCTTCTTCACATTCTTCTGATTCTTCCTCAGAATACATTTCCTTGCCAATAAGAGCCCGATCCTTTCTGTAGCTGCTCTTCTCGTACGGCGAGGGCTTTGAAGATTTCTTCTTTTTCTTTGAGTCGTCAGAACTGTCATCTTTGTACTTCTTCTTCTTTGATTCTTTTACCCAACAAGGACAATCAACAATGTAGTGGCCTAATTTCTTGCATTTGTGACAAGTTTTTTTCTTGTAATCCTCGGATGAAGATTCTGATGTCTTCATACCATTTCTTGAAGATTTTCCAAGCTGACCTCGTCTAGAGAACTTCTGGAATTTCCTCACAAGCATTGCAAGTTCGTGACCAAGTTCCTCAGGGTCACCAAGACTGCAATCAAATTCTTCTTCTTCAGATGAGGAAATTGCCCTTCCCTTAAGTGCACGAGATCTTCCATAGCTTGGCCCATAGAGATCTCTTTTCTCAAATTATTGGAATTCATGAGTATTGAGTCTCTCAAGCATGTCAGCAGGATCTAGTGACTTGTAGTCTCCACGCTCTTGAATCATGAAAGCAAGTGTATCGAATGAGGAATCAAGAGATCTAAGCAATTTCTTCACCACCTCATGATCAGTGATGTCAGTGGCACCAAGAGCTTGGAGCTCATTGGAGATATCAGTGTGGCAATCAAAAGTTTGCTAAACATTTTTGTTGTCGAGTCTTTTGAAGCGATTGAAGAGATTGCGAAGAACATCAACCCAAGAGTCACATTGAGTTGAGATTCCTTCGTTGACCTTGGACAGCCTCTGCAAGATGAGCTTTGCAGATCCCAAATCACTCACTCTTCCATACTGACCTTTGCTCAGCTGGACACATATGATATTCTTCGCTTGAGAGTCGAGTTGCTTGAATCTCTTCACATCAGCAGCGTTGATAGTTGGGGTGACGAAGGCAACACCATTTTCCACAACATACGAGAGATCGTTGTCAATTGCTTCAAGATGCATGCGCATCTTGTTCTTCTAGTAGGTTTAGTCCATCCCTTCAAAGGTAGGACAACCCATAGATACCTTGACCATACATGCAGTCGACATAACTAAAACTCCAGGTGGTTAAACTAAAATCACACAGAACAAGGGAGTACCTTGCTCTAATACCAATTGAAAGTGTGTTATATTGACTAGAGGGGGTGAATCGGCGCATTTTACAAAATCGTCACTGAGGAATTACTCATTGAGGAAATTGCTAAGTGACGAAACACGAGTAGCGGATTAAGAACTCAAGTGCATGTGAAATATAGCAACAACATATTCATCGTGATAAAATAAAACATACACAGAGCACAGGTAGCGTGTAAACATGATAAGTAGGTGAAGAACACGATGATTGAAGAATTTGAGATGAGGAAATTAAGAAAGTTTTCAGTCAAAGTCTTCAAATCGTAACGATCAATTTCATCGACAAGTACTTGAGGAAATAGATGAGTCAAGGAAATATAACAAGGAGCTTGATGAAGACAATGGTTTGATGACCCGGTTCCAACTGTTGTGACAGTCGTACGTCTGATTTGGAGCAGCTTGGTATTTAAACCAAAGGACACATGGTTCTAGGACACACAATCCTTACCGTATTCTCCTTGAGCTAAGGTCACACAGACCTCGCCCAACACTCGTGGTAAGTCTTGAGGCAGACTTCCAAAACCTCACAAACACGGTCACCCGACAATCCATAATTTACTGTTGGATCCTCTAGACGATTGATGCCTAACCATCTGGAAGATACACAATCTTCAAAGGTAACAAGCGTCGGTTCCACACAGGAGAAATCTCTTCGGTGATGCTCAATCACTTTGGGTTTTGGTTTTGGTTTGGGTGTTTGGGGTTTTCCTGAGAGCTGATTTTCTCTCAAAGTTCTCACAAGATGACTTACTCTCAAATGAAAAGTGTCAAGTTCTCTCTCGGAGCAGCCAACCAGCTAGTGGTTGTAGGGGGCGGCTATTTATAGCCTTGGAGCAATCCCGACATGATATGACATAAATGCCCCTAATGATATGACCATTACATGGATAAGGTTTTGGGACATCTGGCGCAACGCACATCAACGCTCGGAATTTTCGAACTATGAAAATCCTCATATCTATCATGTTCCTCGCTTGTAGGCAATTCGCATTGACAAAATCCTAACTCCTCGGCCAGAACAATTTCCTCAGAGACCAGAAAAACTATGTCTTTGTTAGTGAAGAAATTGACTGAACTGCAAGAGATTTCCAAATGCTTCACTCGAAGGATGGGTTATCTGTTGGCTTTGAGATGAGCATCACTCGGGAAATTTTCGTTAGTATTACCTCGACTCCCTTTAAGAGTACGGTGTTACTTGGAATCAAAAGAAGAAAATGAAACTACGAAAACAAAAGTCTTCACGCTTCAAAGTCCTCGCATCAATATCTTTCAGGACACACCAATTTCCTCACTTTCAAAAAACTTCAGGAAAGTATCAAAGTCTTCAGTTGAAGACATTCATTTTTAGGGTCGACTTTCTTCTATTATCTCAAACTCCTCAGTGACTTATAGATCATGTGTACACTCACAAACACATCAGTCCCTTAACCTATACGTCTTCAATATACCAAAATTACTAAAGGGTACTAGGTGCACTTACAACACTCCAGCTCAGAAGTACTAGTATTGGTTGGAAACATAACCTTTGAAGGATTGGTGAGAATCCTAATTACAATCATTAGGTGTTATGCATAGCAAAAATGATAAACACCGACTGAATATCTGATCCATACAAATCCATCAAAAGATAGACACCGAAGAAAATCCTATGAAATAGCTAGAGACGCACCTTCACATGTCTTTCAGTGATGCTACATGCATCATCGAGGTTCAATCGTCATTACTAACCTAATCGTCATTACTAACCCAAATCCTATGAAATAAACCAAACGCCCACCCCTAATCGTCATTACTAACCCAAATCGTGGTTCAATCGTGAAGTTGCTTGCGGAAAGAAAAAGAAACCCAAGGGACCAAACCGTCCTCAGCGTTTCTGTAAATAAATACTCCTAGTCGTCAGACCATCTCCTCCCCTTTTCCATCCGGCACCCTCCACACGTTTCTTCTCCATTCGGCCCTCGGGAGTTAGCGGAATTGCCAGGCGAGTCCTCCCGCAATGGAGCCAACCGCCGGCTCCGGTTCAGGAGCAGCAGAACCGGTCCAAGAACCGGACTCCAACGCCTCCTCCACGACCGCTGCTGCGCCGCCACCTTCCCCCGCGAGCGCGACGCCCCTCCACCGCGAGCAGGCCGGAGACGGCGCCGATGGGTGGAGCCCCGCCACGGTGGTGGATCCTCGGAAGGGCAAGGATCCTGCCCCTCCTTCTCCTCCGAGGCGGAGCTCTTCGGGCAGCAGCAGCAGCTCCTCCACCCGCTCCCACGACTACGCCGCGGCATTCAGAGCCTTCCAAGGCGCGGAGTCGAGTGCCGCGGCGGCCGCTAGGTTCAGGCGGGTGACGTGGAGCGACCCCGTGGTGGAGGAGACGACGGAGGTGCAGCTGCTCGACCCCAAGACGGTGTTCGATCAGATGCTCATCTTGCGGCTGATTCAAGAGCAGGTGGCCGAGGAGGTGCCCGGCGCCGCGGCGCAGCTGTTCGACTCCAATACGGTGCTCCAGCAGGTGGTCATCGAGCGGCTGATTCAAGAGCAGGTGGCCGAGGTGGTGCCCGACGCGGTGGCACAGCTGTTCGACTCATGTCTTTGCAGTAGTTGCAGCAAGACGTTGTTCGACCAGGTGGTTATCCAGCGGCCGACTCAAGAGCAGGCGGCCGAAGAGGAGGAGAACAGAAGATGGAAACAGCAGGTGATGGCCTCTGCGACGTGCTCTTGTTGTTTCTTGGAGTCTCTGGAGTGCGTTCTTGAGCGTTTCTTGGTTTCTTCTCGAGCAGTTCAACTCGTTGCGCGCGGAAGAGGAGATGTACAGGAAGGAACAGGTATGTGTGGCCTGAATCTGGTCTTCTTGCTGTTTGGAATGTGGAATTGTGATCTCAATGTCTGTTAAAATCATGGATGATTTAGTAGTAGAAACGGAATCTCGGGCAAATGTTGGGGACAGTTTGACGATTAGGTATTTCCTGATTATTACTCGAGCTATTCTTGCGGTGCGTTATGAAGTTTAGAGACAGGCGAGTATCTTGTTGTGATTATTCGAAATTGCCCAAGATTTAGGTGTTCTTCTCGATTCTTCTAATTGGTATGATAGCATGTTTTGCACTTTTGCTGCAAGTGAAAAGTGTGGGGAGATATGAGGATCATGTCTTTGCAGTAGTTGCTGACTTGCTGTCATATTTTGGCAAGAAAATATTGATGCCAAAATGTAGTACTTTCCTGTGTAGATGAATGGTGTTATAGGGGAAGTTTATCTGAATGTTTGCTCGGGATTACATGGCCAGACGTGCATTATCTGGATCCTTGGCTCTATGCTTTTGCCATCTGTTGCCTGAAAGGCTGAAACTGGCTCCGAAGCCTCAAAACTCGGTTCATATGAATAATTGGCAAGAGTAGAAAGGATTTGGATGACTCAACATTTCAAATTTTTTTATCCCTTTCACCTTTGTTAATCCGAAATGTATGATCTTGATGCTAATTCTGTGGAGCAGGAGAAACTATCACAAGCAAAGGTGAAATCCAAGCAGGACAAACTACCGCAAGCAAAGGGGAAATTACCCTGGAGTAGGCTCAAGAACAAGGTATGACCTAAACTCTTCTCACTTGTGATTCTTGGGTGCTATGACCACATGAGCATTGCTGCACTTGCCTATTTTTTCGTAGAAAGCAGAACTAGGAATTTTTTTAGTTTCTGCTTATTCATGTTAAATTCTTGGACCTGTTAGTGTAATCAAATCATGAAATCTTGGTTGGACTGTCTTGTGGCATCCTAGCGTAGAGGAAGAATCATGAGGTACAAACGTCCATGTTGCTCGTGGGTCTTCCCACAATCTGGCATTGTATTTCGAAGGAAATGGCTATCTTGTTGAAACTGTTGTCTGTAAAATGTGGGGAAATCATGAGGTCATGTCCCGATTACTGCAATATTTTGGTAACAGAGCCTGAAGTCGGATGTGTGAGCTTCCTTTGCAAAACGATGCAGTTATCGGAAACTTTAATCCAGACATTAGTTCAAGACTGCATGCAAAATCATTTGCCATTTACATGCAAAATCGGTGATCTGGAACTGGTTCGCCACTTGGTCAAGAGTGTTCCTGAAACTGTTGTCTGTAAAATTTAGGATCTGGTCGAGAAGTTTCGCCATTTGGTCAATAGTTGGTTCAGAAGTTTCAGAATATATTTTCATGTACATAGTTGCCAAAAAATCTGCTAATTCGGATGGTCAATAGTTGGTTCAGAAGTTCGGATGTATTAAGTTTTTGTGGTCTTGCTATACTTTTTTTTTCTTTTGACCAGGAAACAGAAAAAAATCTGACTGGTTGTTTGTTAATTCCATTCGTTTTTCATTCCCTTATTTATTGTTTTGAAGTATTCGATCTTCTTGTTGATTCTGTACAATTGTAGGACTGGCAGGATGTATGGTCTTTAACTTCGTTTTCTTCATTTCCTGTCAAATAGATTTTTCGTAAAGAAGGAAGGGAAATATGTTCAGAACATGTGAAGCACCAGGTTTGTCTCCATTTTGCTTAATGTAATGTTTAAAATGGAAGTGCAAGAAAAATCTGGATGAAAGCCCTATATCACAAGATACTGTGATTAGTGCTTCCTGTACAATCAACTGTTCAGAAGGATTATGTTCTCTTTATAAATACTAAATTGTATGTTAACTCTTGGTTTCAACAGGACCAAATCAACTTGTACTGTTGTTGAGTTTATCAGATGTTAATAGATATCTTCTTGTTTTCTTGCTGAACAACAACCAATCAGCATCCGTGATGGGATTATATACTATTGGTTTCAAACATTTCCAGAGAACATGCAAACCCGAAATTTTGAATAAAAACAAAATTTCCATTACATTTGTAGATATGTTGTTTCCATGTTCAACTGTGCGTAATTTGAATTCTCATATTTCTTTGTTCGTTGCAGACACATCCCATCACTGAAGTCAGAAGGCACTATATGCTTGCTTCTGACGAGGCGAACCATCTTGATGCCTATTCGGAATGTAGATCGGTGATTGGAGATGGGGAGTGTTTCTACAGGAGCTTCATATTTTCATACCTTGTAAGTTGTAATCATCCTCCCCTCTTTTCTGTATAGGATGTGGGTTTAGTTATTTAACTGTCTCTGTTTTCGCGAATGTACAACAGGAGCAAGTTATTGATAGGCAGGACACACATGAGGAACGCCGTCTCCTTCATGTTGTTAAAAGAGTGGCTAGGCAACATGCAAATCTTCGATGGAACTCTGAATTTTCCAGGAGCAGCAGAGTAAGTTCTTGCCTTCTCCGTACTTGTTCTTTCTTGGATAAACATGCTTGCAAGGGAAGGGATGATGATTCCTAGCCAGGTTACAGTGCATTTCAAGCAGCATCTTTGTTTGTCATTTGCAGGAAGCGCACAATTGCTTAACAGTAGTGGCATGTCATCACAGTTTTTCCCACTATTGGCACAAACTCAAATTTGAAGTTTATTGTAAAGTTAACAACCTGGTTGTAACAACGGCCTTAAGAAAATTTATTTGCAAAGGAACAACAGCAATCTAATGAGGAAATAACATAAATGTATGCTTGTTTGAGCGCTGTAACAATGCACACCTACTGATTGTTGTTGTATAGCGACCTCGCTGTTCTGTTACTCTGCTGTAGTATATGTTTAATAACTGAAGCTTCTTAGGATAGTTGTCTTAGTCATGTTCTTTTACATCTTGCTATTGATCATCATTCTGTATGTATCATTGTAACCTATGATATATGATTATCAATTGCGAATGATTGAGTTGCTGGTTCTTTCAGGCATTTAAAAATCTGATCAAGAAAGTAAAGAGATGGAAGAGACATGGCAGGTGGAACAGCAGGAAATCAACTAGCAGGTTTTTGACTCACTTGGTTTTCTGCAATTCCATCATAGTATTGTGGCCGAATGCATTCTATCTCACTGACATAATATTTGCCATTTTTAGCTACCGTAAAGAGAAACTTCTCAACTTCTTCAGCGAATATGATACGACACTAGACAGTGAGAGAAACACCCTTGAAGTCATATTTCCTTTTGTTCATCAATAATTCATGTTTCTGACACATTTTCTTGGTCAGTTTTCATTTTCCTCAGATTAGTAGTAGCTATCGAGATATGCTCGCACAGGGAGGTGTATGAACAGCTTATACCAGGGCTCAGAGAAAATTACAGTCTGGAAGATGTCAGTGATGCATATTCTCCCTTTGCATTACCCTTGTGCTGATTTTCAATGCATCCATTGTTAGATACATGACACTCAATTTACCTAACCTGTTATTGTTGTTGTACGAACAGTGGTGCATTCGGCGCGTCACTCCAGCTCGTAGGTTCACGGACCATGTTATGATGCTGGCCTTGGCCACAGCGCTTGAGGTACCCCTCAGAGTGGAGCGAGTCCGAGGAGTATATCATCCAGATATCTACACTGGTACTGGAGTTCCCCGTCCGAGTGTGACCCTGCTGTACTCGGGAAATCACTACGAAATCATCTACCCACGTGCTCCTTCTGCTGAGAGTTCAAGTCATCAGGCTTCCCAGAGAAAAGATCCTGCTGATCAGAGTTCAAGTCATCAGGCTTCCCAGAGAGATCCTGGTGATCAGAGTTGAAGTCAACAGATTCCTCTGGATTAAAGTTGAGCTGGGCTGATGCCTATGAATGAGAATGTTGCTGAGCTTAGTGTTAGAGAGTTAGAGTACAACTAGTTCCCCATGAAGTTGGGGTAGGCATAGCATAGCATAGCATAGCATACTTGTGCATTCTTCTTGTGTTGTGGCACAAACTGCTGGTGCCGATGGACGGATGATCAGTAGCTGATCCCTTGTCTTGAAGAGAGAAAAGGGAGAAAAACTTGTGCTGTTATTTGAATTGTTGGCTGGTATACAGTGAATTCCATTAGATTTTCAACTGATTTTGCTAGTTTAATGTTGAGTTGGACTGCTGCCTAATGCCTATGAATATGGGCGTTGCCAAGTTGAGTCGTAGGCCACTAATGGTTGGTTTATATTTTTGGAAGGTCTGTTTGTGATCCTTTCTATCTCTGCTGGTTACCCTGTTTTTGTCTGAACCTGTTTATATTTCCCAGGAATGGTTTGGGAACCTGTTTGAACCACAGTATGGAATTATGCATTTTTGGACTGTTCTAATTCATCTGAAGAAGATGAACATTTCTACCCTTTCGCTTACACCGTTACGCAACCTTCAGTGGTGTCATCCAGGGCCGGATCCAGCTCTGGAAGAATGTTGCAGACATCAACATCCAAACGACGAAGAACAAGAAAAATGGAACAACTGTATTAGTATCATACATCAACATGTAGAGGTTTCAGACTTGATGCAGCCCTGAGATATATGCTTCATCTTCAGACTGGATTTGATTCAACTGAAAGGATTGGAGATGTCATTGGAAGAAGGTTCCAGCTCTGGAAGAAGGTTGGGGACATAAATAGAATATACAAGATCCCCGAAAAAGAGAATATACAAGAAGAATACATGGCAAATCACATTTAAAAATAAATCATGCTATTCAAAAAATATGGTCGTGACATTTAAAAAAATACAATGTAAATCATGTCCACATATTTTAAAATAAAGTTTACTAACATTAAGAAAATATTTTTGGCATTTAAAATATGTCCACACATTCCAAATGATATTTATTACATTTTAAATAGTGTTTATATAATTTAAATTGTTCGATAAAACTTTTATTTTTCTAAACATTAAGAAAATGTTCACCCATTTCAAAACTATGTTCGTAAATTTTCTAAAAATGGTTGTAAAATGCAAAAAAGAGAGTTTTGTATTCAAAGAAATGTTCACACGATGTTAATGCTTTTTTAATAATATGTTTAAACAATGTAAAAAAATGTTCATCGTATATCAAACAAATCTTCAACATGTGTACGAAAAATTTATATGGAGTATTAAAAAGGTCGACATGTATTAAAAACAGAAAAAATAAGAAGAAAAGAACAAATAAGAAGAAGAAAATAAAAATATATAAAAGAAAACAATGAATATCGTAAAGGAAAACACAGACGAAAAAAATGTGTGAAACCTTCCTCAAATCGATGGAAGGTTCCACGAACCAATTCTCAGAACCTTCACGAAAATCCACTTCATTAGGTTGTCCCGCTAAAAACAACATATTCAATAGTGCGAGAACAGAGGTAGAGGTACGTCGTCTCACAATAAATGAGACATACATTCGCGCAATTTCTCATCACACAAGGTACCACAAGGACACAATTCAAACTAACCCTAATTGCTTTAATTTATTACTAGCAAAATAGTTCGTGTGTTGCAACGGATAAAAAATTAACACACTTCCCTAACCCAATAACCATGACTCCAGACTCCAATAGGTTCACGTCCTTTATTTCAACACATGACATCCCTTTTATGTTGGCACTCCACTTATCCTTCTTCCCACCCGCATCGACGGTGGCCTCGGTGTTCATAAAATCACAACATGTTTGAATGTTTTTGATTATAAGACGTCTCTCTCGGCATAAGATGATAAAACTGTCTTTCCTGTAAGGTTTTGACGAGGCATGCATGTATGGTTATAAATCATTTTTCCTCTTTCAAAGCACTTGTCCTAATTGATGTGTTGTTTGGAAACGCCAAGGGCTCGATGGCGCTCGGTGTTTCTGGCATGTCACGTACGCGTGCTCGGCCTGGCAGTAGGCAAGGACAGAAACGCTATCCGGTGTTTCTATGTTGGACACTAACGCCACGGGCTATGACGTTGTTAAAAGGAGCAAGACAAAGGATGCTGAGAAGATCAGAAATAATTGAACAAGCATAGTCAAAGTGTTAAACATGTCTATATACATTCAATTTACAGAAAAGTTGAAGCATTTTATACTTTTTTTACTTAAATAATTATAGTTAAGGAAAACTAGATTAATTTTCTTCGACTACAGAAGAAGTACTTCCTCCGTCCGAGAAAAGTTGTTTACAAAAATAACCTTGACGTTTGCCCGACCAAAACCGCAGTCCCCCTCCATCTTTCTCTGACATCGCTCGGTTCCTCCGCGCCACCGCGCCACGCAGTTCCTGCGCCGCCGCGCCGTGTAGGTCCTCCGTGCCGCGACGCCGCGCAGCTCCATCATGCCGCGTCGCCGCACAGCTCCCCGCACAGTTCCTCTGCACTTCCCCGCAGCTCCCCCCATGCCGCACAGCTCCTAAAAATCCCCTCTTTCCCCGCGGTGACGACAGCCAGGGTTCCGGGCGACCAACCCTAGCCGAGCGAGGCGAATCGCGAGCAGTCGTGCTCAACTTATCACCACTGGTCGGCGCCCAGCTTCTATCCACTGGCCGTCTCTGTCCCGTTTGCTTCTGTCCACGGCGTGCTGGCAGCGCCGTTGCTCGAGCTCGACTCCCCCACGCCGGAAGCCGCCTCACCCTCACTGTCGGATTCCACCTAGCCCTCGCCGCCGGACACCGCGTCGCCCTCACCGCCGGGTCCCGCGTCGCCCTCTCCGCCAGTATTGTTGTTGGTACTGAACATGTGGCTACTGAAACTGTGGTTAATGTTTTTGGAGTACTGTCTATTCTCGGTGCAAGCCTGAATTTTTAGCTACAATCAAGAGTAGATAGTGGCAATCTAGTGCTAAACTTCAATTCTAGTGTATCCTGACAGTGTAAATCTTTGCTGCATTGTGGAAATCACACACACACAGTTAACTGGAATTTGACTCTGAGAGGGAATAAACTATTGTAGTTTACTGCAGTTTATTGCATAATTGTGCACTATTCGGAGCACAATTCAGTTTACTGCAGTTTTATCTTCGTGTACATGCTGTTTAGAGGGAGTATAGTTACTGTAGATGCCGATGAATGTAGTCGTTCAAAGATGAAGCTTGGCATTATATTCAGAGATGAAACTTGGCATTATAAAATACAGTAACATTGTTGTTAACTTGTGAATTTGCAAAAATCAAGAGAAAATTTTTCTGCCAATTGTTTCAATCATTATTGGAGTGTTTGCAAAAATGAACCAACACAGTTTTCTGCCAATTGTTTCAATCAAGAGAACAATTTTCTGCCAATTGTTTCAATAATTATTGGAGTGTTTGCAAAAATGAATCAACACAGTTTTCTGCCAATTGTTTCAATCAAGAGAACAATTTTCTACTGGATGTAGGAGTAGTCTGCTATGCCATATGCCAAAAATTCAGTTCAGCTGCCGAAAATTCAGTTAACTGCCTTTTTTGCAAATTTTGATGGCCAATAATTTGCATGTTCATGGATTGACATGAACATGTAATGTAGGCTAAGTATGACAAACAAATTCATCTATGAAGAAAAAGTAGAAGTAGAAGAAGAAGAAAGAAGAAGAAAGAAGAAGTAGTAGAAGAAGAAGAAGTGGAAGAAGAAGAATCTAGATAATTCAAATAAATCCTTCCAACTGATTTCTGCAATGTTTGTTAGTGTTTTTGTTTGCTGCGAACAGTTTTCAAGTGCAAATTGTATGTTAGTGTATTATCTAGCTAAAGATTATCTTGCTAAAGATTACCAAGATGCTGAAGATTATCAAGTTACCTAATTGGTGCAATTTCAAATAATTTCAAATAAATCCAAATAACCCAACTATTCCAAATAAATCCAGTCAAGTAACCCAACTAATTCAGTTAATTTCAGTTAACTCTCGTAGTTAACTTTCCCATCTACAGGTTTTTGTCCATCTACAGGGTTCAGTTAATTTTAGTTAACTCCTGTAGTTAGCTTGCCCATCTACAGGTTTCTGTCCGTAGAAATTGCAATAATAAAGTAGTGAAGATGCTCAAATTTTTATAACCTGTAGATGCCATGGTCAATTGTTTTTGGTAAAGCTACTCGAGTTGCCAGCAATGATGATAAGAACAATGCAGAGTTTCAGCGGCCTGAAAGAGTTTTAGCACATTGCTCAGCCTTCTTCCTCAAAGAAATTGATCTAGGAGCAATAGGCATTAATACACAATTTTCTTTAACAACAAATTTCTGATTTATAACTGAGGCTAAGTACGACAAATAAATTCATATTCTTAGTCCTTGTAGTATCCCTGTTGATCTGTTACTTTGAAATTAACAGTTTAATTGGATTCTTTCAACAGGAGTTTTGACAGCAAATTGATCTGGTTGGAATTCAGATAGCAATAGTAACAGAGCATTTGACAACAAATTCATCTGGTTGTAACTGAACTTACTTTTTTCGAACATTTCTTTAGAGGACAGAGCAATTGACAGATCAATTGTGCTTGAAATTACAAAGCAAGCAAGCAAGGAGCCCTGCACTTCTTCTTACGAGCAGCAGCACGAGCAGGGGACCAACAACAACTTGCAGAGGAGCAGCTGAAGGAGCTCGAGCTTGAGGTCCAGGACGAGCTTGAGTGAGCTCGAGGTCCGGGCACGGCGGGAGCTCGAGGTCCGGGCACGGCGGGAACTCGCGGTCCAGGTGCTTGAGACCCAGGCGCGTGCAGGTCCTGGGCGGTCGCAGCACAAATTCTGGATGGCGGGAGAGGATATCTGCCGCACAGGCCTGGCGGCGGCAACCCAGGTCCTGGGTACCGGAGGAGCACGTCTTAGGAGACGGTGGAGCAAGCACTTTCGTGGCGCAGGTCTTGGTCGACGGACGAGCACGTCCTTGGCGGCGGCGGAGCAAGCAATTGGGCGGCGCGGGTCCTGGGCGTCGAAGGAGCGCGTCCTGGGTGGCAGCGGAGAAGCAATTGGGCGTCGGAGGAGCGCGCGGGCGACACGCGGAGGAAGAAGGAAGGAGACGACTTACCTGTTTGTAACAGATTTTAAGCTATAAGGACGTTTTTGTAAAATTCGCATTACACTGCACCGCTGGTGACAACTTTTTCCGGACGGAGGGAGTATTCGGAAACGGAAGAGTATTTTTTTAATGATTTTCGCGCCTTTGAGTGGGAGGCTGCAGAGCACACGCTGCGGGCTTCAATCCTATCAAAACTGCGGGCTTTGGCGTTCGTCTACTCACTGACCACGCACGCCGCACCAGGGAGAAATGCCAACGCCCAGCTCCCGCTTCCGCCGCCGCTCCCCTCCGGCGGCGCCGCTGGAAGACGACGACCTGCTCTCCGAGATCCTCCTCCGCCTCCCTCCCGCGCGCCTCCCTCGTGTGCAGGCGCTGGCACAGCCTCGTCTCCCACGCCGCCGCTTCCGCGCCCACCACCGCCGCCGCGGCCCTCCCCTCCTCGGCTTCCTCGACGACCACAACAGGAACACCTTCCAGCCAGCCCTGGACGCCCCCGACCGCCTCCCCCACGGCCTCTTCTCACTGAGGCTCGACGACGGCTACACGACCCTCGGATGGCGCCACGGCCTCGCGCTCTTCTTCTTCCCGATCCAGCTCCAGGTCCACGTGTGGGACCCCGTCGCCGGCGTCCAGCGCCGCCTGCCCGTCCCCCCGGAGTTCCGCCTGGACCTGGTGGTGGACAGCGGGGCGGTGCTTCGCGGTGCCGCCGGAGACGCCGGTGACCGCCCCAGGTTCAGGCTCAAGAGGCATCCTTCAGTTTGATTTGGACAGGCAGAGCCTAGCCCTGGAATTGCTGCCAGGGGGCATGTATACCCCGGGCAGTCCTGCGTTCGCGGTCATCCGATCGAGCAGAGGGTGGTCGGATGGGTTTCCTTTTCTTGTCAGGCTTCACTGCCCAGCTATGGAGTACGGTGACCGATTGCGGTCGTGCTGAGATATGGGAGCCGGGAAGAACTATCCAACTCGACAAGCTGCTTCGACTGCATTCGAAGAAGGATCCGCCACATAGGAAAACAATGTGGTGTTCCTCTGGACAATTGTTGGTGTCTTCATGGTCCATCTTGAGTCATTGCAGTTCAAGAGGATCTCCAAGGCCACCGTCGGGTCTCACTATCATCCATTCCAAACCGTCTACACTCCAGGTTGTGAGTAGAACAAAGCCGAGTTATTTATTCATAATTGACTGATTAAATGCTGTTCACATCCTTTCGTGTTATTAAGGTAACGATTTGAAGTATTGTCGTATCACGTGTTCCTATTGTTGCTTGATGACCTCTTCAACATATCTCTTCTTTACCCACACAGTGTTGTTTCTAATATTGTTGTTCCACCTTCAAACTTTTAACTAACTAACTCAAGTCAGAGCCATGGGTGGAAGAAGAAACACTACAGGGACCTAAATAGGCACGCCCTGGGAGGGAATTATATGCAAGCTATGCATTCATGAAATAATCGGATGGACAATCTTTTTTCTTGATGACATGGATCAAGCACAAATCAGCTATGGGATACAAAAATTATATAGAAAATATGTACAGTAAAACAACCATTATTGGCTAATTCTTCATAAAATGTCAAATAGGTAGCCTGACTGGTACATTGGAAGATTAAAGGCTAGTTATATTTCTTTCTTTCAGTATTGTTATCTCTAGTAAGCTTTGTTAATAATCTTAAATCTACAAAGAATGAGATAATTGGATGTACAATCTTTTTTCTTGACAACATGGATCAAGCACAAATCAGCTATGGGATACATAAATTATATGGAAAATCTGTACACTAAAACAATGAACACCGATATTGTCTAATTCTTTATAGAATAACTGAATCGAACTACATAGTTGCATGCCTGCTGAAATATGCAAGAGTTGTATAATGGTCGCATGACTGGAGTGCATTTTCTGGAGACAACTATAGGAATAATTAGCTTGGACAAACTAAAATGTCAAATAAGTAGCCTGACTGGTACATTGGAAGATTAAAAGCTAGTTATATTTCTTTCTTTCGGTATTGTTATCTCTAGTAAGCTTGTTATTAATCCTAAATTCATAAACTTGACTTGGTTTGAAACTTGAAATACAGTTGAGCATTTTATCACTTGTAGTAGAGTCCTAATGCATTATAGATGATAAATTGAGTTTTGAATGGTATGAAGCCCGAAAGTTATAATTGAGTTAGTGCCATGAACTTAAAATACTCGTTTATACCATGAAAAATCAATAAACTGAGTTCATTTCATCTTTTTAGATCACACCTGCGTGTTGATCTAAGTATCTTGTCGATGCCTCCTCGTATTTATTTGACTTTTTTCTTTGTAATGCCATTCGTCGTTTGATTTCTTATGTTTGTATAACAGGCATTAGTGGTGGAAAAGGGCGAGCAGTAGTTCTCAGGCATTCATGGTGGACACGATGGAGACAATACATAAGACAGACAATAGTTCAGAAAAAAAAAACAATACATAAGACAGTTACTCTCTTAGATATGTTGTTGTGATGTATTGCTTGAGCAGGTAAGCTTATCTTCTGCATGCAAGTTGAGGTATCTGAACTGTTCTTTTATGAAAACAAGCTGGTAGATTGTCCGGTTGTGATCGGTTGGAATGACAATTAGGATTTGAGCGAGTCTGATCTGGTTATAGAGTGAAATCTTCTGGTATAATGAGTATATTCATGTTTCTTTTGTACAGATTTCTGAATGGTCCAAATAATATCCCTTGTACTGAAATTTCCTTTGTCACAAAAAAATCGAGGTGGCCTATGTTCGCGTTGATTACGCTACAATATAATGTACGAGTGTTTTCTCTCCCTCTTTATTTTTGTTGCGGTAGTTTGGTTAGCACGGTTATGAGCTGATTGAAGTTTCTACTATGGTGACCACACTCCCCTTCTAGTCGTACATATGCACCAAGCCATTTGATGTATACAAGTATTTTGGTTCCCCCTGTTCTCTGTGTTCGGCACTTTGGCTGAAAGCATATGCACTGTAGCATGTATTTGGTTTACCTCCTTGTTCTTTGAATTGCTTGCTGTCATTTTGTTGGCGTTGGAGAGCGAAAACCTCAGTTTTATGTTTTTGTAGTACGAAAGCTTTATGCAGATGTATCTCAGAAATAAGCCTTTATTCGTAGAGATGTCAAACTCAGGTTAGCTAGAAGCAGAACATGATCATGATCAAACCAACCAAGAACCAAAACCGAGAAAGATCACGGGGAATTTAGAGGTTTTACTGAGGAAAATGGTAGCTCGCCACCGGCGGCTAGGGTTCTAACCCAATTACAATAAGCATAAAGTATAGCCAAGAGGATTACATGGCTTTATAGCCAGGGGAAGGAGAGGGACGTGCGCGGTGAGCAGGTGAGGGACACGCGCGGCTGGCCAGGGGTGTTGTCGGAATTTCAGCAGTAGCCTTTATAACGTAGCCGTTGGATCGGAGATCAACGGCCGATAACGCTTCAGACAATCTACACAGTGCCTTTAATTCAGGTGTTTCTTCAGAGAGCCTGACAATACCCCCCTTTTGAATCCGAGCTTGTCCTCAAGCTTGAAACGCCGGAAAGATCTTCTGAATGAAAGCTGCATCCTCCCACGTTGCTTCTTCGATTGGCATGTTAATCCACTTGATCAGCCAGCGCACCACTGGGACACTTATGTCACCCTGTTGTCGAGGAACCAGTGTTCTGTCCAACACAGCCTCAGGCTCTCTCTTGATAGTTCCATCTGCATTCACCAAAGGCAAGTGAGGAGATGGCACTGCCTGCTCTCCAATGTGCTTCTTCAGCTGGCTCACATGAAATGTATGGTGTAGTTGACAGCCCTCTGGTAGTAACAGCTTATAAGCATGCTTGCCCACTCTGGCCAACACTCTGAATGGACCATAAAACTTAGAATGCAGCTTCAGGTGCTTATGCAGGCTCAGAGATGTGTGTCTGTATGGTTGAAGTTTGAGATAGACCATGTCCCCTACTATGAACTCTCTTTCCTTTCTCTTGAGATCAGCATACTGTTTCATTCTTGCCTGAGCTTTACTGAGATTGTGCTTGATCACTTCCATAGCTAGCTCCCTATTCTGCATCAAGTTCTCACTCTCTGCCCAAACAGAATCAGGCAGTGCTGATTCAGCTACCATTGGAGGTGGAAATCCATACAAAGCCTGAAATGGGGTCATTTCCAAGGATGTGTGGTAAGAAGTGTTATACCACCATTCTGCTAATGCCAACCATCCATGCCACTTCCTAGGCTGTTGGAAACACATACACCTAAGGTAGTTTTCCAAACACTGATTCACTCTTTCAGTTTGGCCATCAGTTTAAGGGTGGTAACTAGTGCTCATGTGTAGCTTCACCTTCATGGATTTAAACAGTTGCTGCCAAAGGTTGCTTGTGAAGATTCTATCTCTATCAGTGACAATAACCATAGGCATGCCATGCAGCTTAAAGACATTGTTAGAAAATGCTCTAGCTACTGTCTGAACTGATATAGGATGCTTCATGGCTATAAAATGGGCATACTTTGTGAATCTATCCACCACTACTAGAATCAGGTCCTTGTTCTGAGACACAGGCAAGCCTTCCACAAAATCCATGCTTATGTGTGCCCAAGCAAAATCAGGCACTGGCAAAGGCTAAAGCAACCCAGGATATAGTGTGTGTTCTGCTTTGTTAACCAGACAGGACAGCTTTTAACAAATAGCACGACATCCTATTTTAAACCTGACCAGTGAAAAACCAGCTTGACCCTGTGATAAGTGGCTCTCTGTCACGCCCAAGATGCGACCCTATCCTCAATTTGGCACGAGGGCCTCGTCAGGGATAGAAGCGCATCTCGTCGTGTCGCAAGAATGGATATCGTTACAAGTACATGTACTGAAAAGAAGATATATATATATATATATATATATATATATATATATATATATATATATATATATATATATATATATATATATATAGTTGGCTTACACTCGCCACAAGCTACATCAGAGTCACATCAGTACATTACATATTCATCAAGAGTAAGAGCAGGGTCTGACTACGGACGAAAACAAACGACAAAAGAACGACGTCCATCCTTGCTATCCCAGGCTGCTGGTCTGGAACCCATCCTAGATCGATGATGATGAAGAAGAAGAAGTAACTCCAAATGAACAATCAACGTCCTCGCGTCAAGTAACCTTTACCTGCACCTGCAACTGGTGTTGTAGTAATCTGTGAGCCACAGGGGACTCAGCAATCTCATTTCCAAAGGTATTAAGACTAGCAAAGCTTAATGGGTGAGACATGGTTAAGTGGTGAGGTTGCAGCAGCGACTAAGCATATATGAGGTGGCTAACTTACGAGTACAAGAAATAAGAGGGGGAAGATCGACGCATAACGGACGTGAACTACTGATGATCAAATGAATGATCCTGAACACCTACCTACGCCAGACATAACCCCACCGTGTCCTCGAACGGAGAAGGAACTCATGAAAGAGACAGTCACGGTTACGCACACAGTTGGCATATTTTAATTAAGTCAACTTCAAGTTATCTAGAACAAATGTTAAACAAAGTTTCCACGTTGCCACATAACCGCGGGCACGGCTTTCCGAAAAGATTTAACCCTGCAGGGGTGCTCCAACTAGTCCATCACAAATTACCACAAGCCGCATAGAAATCCTCAATCGCGAAGCTCGCGATCTCGTCGGATTCCCTAGTGGAAAACCTCAACTCTGAGATTACCCAAAGCATCACCGGAATCCAGATGCACAAGATATTCCGTCAAAGGTAAAACTAATCCAGCAAGGCCGCCCGACGTGTCGACGATCCCGATAGGAGTCACGTACCTCGTTCTCAGGACACGACGCATGAGCTAGACGTTGGGATCGCTAAACCTCCGGGTGACCAGAGGGGCGCCGGACATCGCTCAGGTGGGGCCAACACTCATGAGGAGCACTGGCCCCGGGGTTGATTAAATTTCCTCGGGTTAATTACTCCCTATGCAGTTCATTAGTTATTAGGCAAATGTAGTACCAAAGTTGGGCCTTGCCAGACCAGCTTTAATCTAAAACGAATTATCAAGGGGGTCCCCATAACAACCCCGATCGTGTTAGGAGCGCTCAATTATGGAACATAACACCGGTAGCCGAAACTAAGGGGGCAAAGGTGGAACAAAACACCAGGCTAGAAAAGGCCGAGCCTTCCACCTTTTACCAAGTATATAGGTCCATTAAATTAAATAGCATTTAAATATGGTGATATAACAAGGAACCCATGTTATCACATGGAAGCATCTGCACCTGCAACTAGCAACGCTAACAACATGGTTAAGCAAGCAGTAACATAGCCAATCAGTGGTTTGCTAGGTCGAACAGGTTGAAGGTAATCATGGCATTGTTGAGAGGCTGATATTTAACATGTGGTAGGCAACGAGACATAATCGATAGCATCGAAATCACTAGCATGGCAATGATAGTAATGGTATCTGGGGAAATGGTCATCTTGCCTGAGATCCCGCTTGGAAGAAGAATAACTCCAAGAAGTCGGCGAACCACGTAGTCGAACGGGTCCTCACATTCCGACACGCTTGCGGAACTCTATCGAGACGAACAAACCGGAAACAAACATCAACACAAATATTCACCACACGATGCACAACATGATGCAAACCTAATATGATGCATGATCAGTTCAATGATGCAAGGGATGGCATGGCAATTCACCTCAGACAAACACTACACATTAAGTGAAGCTCGATACGCAACGAGTTACATATTGACGAAACTCCACGTTTAATTCTTTAGTTCACTCCCGACTATTTACACGACAATATTAAATTGTTGTTAACATGGCAAGGGGTGAAGCGGTGATCCTACATGGCATCCTAGACGGTTTAACTCGCGGAACATAGAACGAAGCTACGACACAAGAACATGCAACACAAGATGTATGCCATGAATGCGTCATGCATGCAAGTTACAACATCATGGCAAGAAGAGAAAGAAGCAGGTGTCGCCACGGCGAGCGAAAGGGAACCAAGGCGGCAAAACGGAAACGATGCCACGGCAACGTTCCTATCCCGACAACTCGTCGAGATATCGATGCCACAAATAGGGAGCGCGTGCGGGAACGTTAAATAAGTATGGGGTGATCCCGATATCGGGTTCCCATGTGTCGAGGGCACAACGAAAGAGGAACACAATGTGCAACGGCCAACATACGGTGCAACACACGATATAACTCATACATCACATTCGTTCGTTACATGACATGTCTCATCGGTATACCTTCGAGGCGTGCATTTCGGAGGGGATCGGGTCATTGAAGGAGAACAACGGTTGTCGTGGTCATCGTGGTACTCGGGTCTTGTCGACGGTAGTCATTCGCTCGGTGTCGTGGTTCATGGTCTTCGGCGACGGTAGTCGAACACGTCTCCATCGATGTTCGAGGTTCGTCGCGGACGTACTGGACTCGGCGAGCTTGTCGATTCCACAGCGTCGGGGATGGTGCACATGACGACGACAGGCTACACACGGCAACATCTAGCAGCAATGACGGAATAGCAACATAACACGTTACGGCAACTAGCAACGCTAGCAACCTACAATGCCTAACAACCAACAGCAAAAGCATCGGTGCAAGCATGCAACTAGCAATAGCAAGCAGCACAAACGACAGCAACTAGCTATAGCAGCAGGAACAGCAAAATGACATCTACAACACAAGCAGCAACTAAGCAACTAGCCTAGCATGCACGGCAGCAGCATCTCGCGGCAACAGCAACAAGCAGCTTCAGCTATAGCAACCGGCACCAGCAAACTTGACAGCAACTCACAGCAGGCAAGCCTATGCATCGGCACTAGCAGGCAGCAGTAGGAACCAGCAGCTTCGGCAGCAAGCAACGCAACAGCTATCTACACGCAACACCGGCAACAACACCTACCAAGGCGACAACAAGCAAACCAGCAGCAGGCAGCAGAGGTGGCCGGGGTCCTGGAGGCGGCGGCCACGACCGGCGGCGCGGGCAGAGCAGCGAGGAGGAGGTCGGCTCGTCGGGGAACTGGAGGCGGCGAGGCGGCGCGGCACACCGGCAAGACGGGCACGCGACGACGGGAGGCGCGGCCGGGCCGAGGGCGGCGCGCGGCGGCTGAGAGCACGACAACGCGGGAGGCGAGTCCGAGGCGAGGCGAGGGGCCTGGAGGGGAGGAGCATGGCGAGGTCGGCGCGACAAGGGGAGGCCGGCGAGCGGCGGCGGGGCAGGAAGAGGGGAAACGGGAGAAACATAGGGGATCGAGGAAGGAGAGGCTCACGGCGCACGGGAGGAAAGAACGACGCTGGGGAGGAGAGGGATCGAGCGACCGGCTGGCTCTCTCGCTAGGGCTGGGGAGGCCTGGGCCTTGGCCGGCTCGGCCTTGGCCTGGGTCCTCCCCCTTTGTTTTTTTAAATCTTTTTAAAACAGAAATTTTAAAATAAAGAAAGGGTTTTAACAAAAAAATAAAATATAATAAATGTTTTTGAATCCTTTGGAAATAAATATTCCCAACTACAAGAAATAGTTGGGCATTTTCAGAAGAAATAAAATAAAACCTTTTGAAGAATTAAAGTTATAATCTTTTGAAGAATAAAATAAACCTCTTTTATTTAAAGAATAAAAATAAAAGCGCTTTAAAAGAGAAAATAAAAATGATACCGATTTAAAATGAAACAAAAGGAGAAATAAAGAAAACCCAAGGGGTTGCCCCCACATTTAATAAAATGATTTTTATTGAAAAGAAGAAGACGAACCCTTTTAAATAGGGGTTTAAAACGGGAAACTTTAGCAACCGCAAAAACGAAATAAGAGGGGAGAGGGGGAGTTTCTACCGCAATACGACTCGGCGAGCACTCGAAGCACACACACTCAAAACACCACACGCGATGCAAGATGCCATGCATGATGCGACGATGCAAACTAAATGATGATGCCACCCAATAAAACTAACCACACGACGGAAACGGAAAAGAAGGGAGAATCTTCTGGGCGTCGGTCTCGGACTGTCACAACTCTCCTACACTATAAGAGGATCTCGCCCCGAGATCCAGGAAAGAAAGGGGGGAGAGGATGAGAAAGAACAAGAGGTAAAACTTAGTCGCTTCTTTAACAAACGAGTGAAACCAACGATCCTTGAAGGATGCAACGAGATGAGGAATGAAATGAGAAACAAGCAAGAATTCACGAAAAATTTCGGCAGCACTTCGGTAGGAAAATGGGACAAAAAATTCGATAAGAAGAGAGAATTAGACAATATACATAACAAACAACTAAATAGAACAAGGGATCACCATGATCTTGATAGAACAACATAATAGACCCAAAAGAGCAACATCACAATGTCTCCGGAACAAGAGAATACGAACTAGCTCAAGCAGAAGAAGAGAATGAATAAAAGAATGACAACTACTAACTCCAATGAACTTGGCAAGCATCCTTGCAAGAAGAATTGGACGGAGTTGTTGGAAAAACAACAATGAAAAGAACAAGACAGTAGTGGGCTTATGGAAACCTTTTCAAACTAATGAAGTGAAAACCAGCCACTAACAGAAACAAGGATTGATTTAGAGAAACAAGATATGAACAATTTCTTACACCAAGAGGATACAATGAGAGTTTGGATTAATGACAAGCACCATGATAGCAATAATCCATAGGAAAAGCTTTAGGTGAAGTCTAAACCAAGATAGCTCAATGAAGAAATCATGGGTTGAAAAATGTCTCATGATCATAGAATTGGTGGTTTTAATTATCTCATTTTTGAGAGGAAAACTCTTCGAGGCTCCTACACTAACAAGAATGCTATAATACCACCTCAAAGAATAAAGGAGAACAAATGCACTTGGAAATGCAAGAGAAGAAAACTTGAGGTACTCCAACAAGAATCTTGAAGAACACTTAGGGAAAACACATCCTTGAAGAACCACCATGACGAGCCTCCGTATCAAAAGGATGATGCAAGATAAGAAGGAAGAAAGAATAAGATTGAAGCCTTGCAAAGTCTTCGATGAAGCTTCACAAAGAGATACTTGAGAAAACTTGGAACTCCGGAAAAGAAAGATAAGCACACTTGAGAAAAGGAATTGATATCATGAGCCACTCCGGAAAAAGAATTGAAAACACTATGAAATAGGAATAAGAATTATGTTATGCTTATCCTTCATCAAATTAAATTGATGACAAGCAACGGATTTAGCATACAACTTATTCTTCTTGAAAAGATTAAAGAGAGATAGATAAAGCACAAACTAGAAGAAATGTTGCAAGAAACACCGGTAAGAATTCACAATTGAATGGAATATCAAGAAAGCATGGAGACACAAGAGAATAAAGAGATCATAAGCCACCTGAGAGAAAACTAGAACAAGGCACCGGATAAACGAGAGACGAACGAAGAGACAACAATTGAGAAGAATTGAGGGTGAAAGCTGAAAGCTGAGAACGAAGAATCTTCTGAAATGATGACCTTCGGAGGAACGAGAAATAAAACCAACTCAGAAATGCACCGAATAGCAAGAAAGGAATTACCCATGACTGACAACAATTAATATGATGGCACAAGGCTGAAATGATGAATCTCAAGAGAATGGACCAAAATTTGAGAGAAACACTCCTTCGAATTGCAAGCTGAGAATGATGGCGAGAAACAACACCAAGAATACCGAGACACTCCGGAATAAGAAAAAATGCAAGGTTGAGCCAAATATGAGAATTAATTCGAATAGGCCTTGGAGAAGGGATATGACTGATGAAATTCATACTTACTTCATAGTTGAAAAGATTTAGAGGTCTCTGGAAAAGATTAAAAGAGGCAGGTAAGATCCTGGGAAAAACCTGTGGGTTATGGGCCCACTCAAAGAAGCCACCGTAGAAAAGATTGCTTAGAAGAGAGATGTTGCATCGGTAAAAAGAAAACTATATGAGGTTGAGAACCTCGAAATAATTAAAGAATTGAGAACATGAAACTTCTAGAATAAATTCAACGCTCCGGGTAGAATTGAGAGAAATGACAACAAGAAAGCCTGATAAGAATCTCCAACATGGGGAAGAATTTACAAGGATGAAAAGGATATGATGAACACAGACGACTGAATTAAATTCACCAGTAAGGATGACAAGAATGAATAAAGATGAACACGAAGCTCCTGAGAATCTTCACAATGAATCACCGGATAAGACACGGAATAAAAGATAGCGAAAGCAACAATGAAAAGAAAACTCTTGGATGAAAAATGAATCACTGAAGAAAAGGGTGGGAGGGCGGGGAAAAACAAAGACAACTTGGAACAGATGAGATGAACTCCGGAACGAATTGAGAGAATGATCTGCAAAATTAGAGAGGATTGAATTCACTGAAGAGAAGCACACCGGTTGAAAAGAATTGATACGATGACTCCGGTTGAAAAGGAATTGACATGATAATTGATATAGCAAAAGAATTAATACTCTCATAAAAAATATGAGAACACCACTTAGGAAAGATCTGAAATCACCACTTGACATCGAAGCAACACTAATTTGTTGGAAGATCGTCGTATAAGTAACTACTTGAATTCCCACCTAAGAATTCCCAAAATATCTGGTCATGCAATCTGGTACACGGATACAAGGAGTAATATCACACAACTCCAATACTAACCCGTCACTTGTATCACATCCGTCAACACACAACCAGAATCTCGGACCTTCATCTACAACAGACCCTCATGATCACAACGATACAAAGTATGGCAGTACTCCCGAACAATCTGCACCAGTACTGGGGACATCGGGGTTATCTCGCCACTACTAGTATTGAAGCAATTACGAACATCCTTCATTCTGAGATACTAAGAAACTTGAATGATAACGATGTGCTCAAGAATCCCCTGGAGCTCAACTCCCCTGAAACTCAAAGCAGATAGGAGGCACCAAGACAGAACTCCGTCACATCGGCATCATATAGATTCCAAAAATATTCGCGTGATCCTAAATTTTTTTTGAGTGAGAAGAGGAGTAGAATTAAAATATTACATCAAGATTCCTCACCAGAGCATAGAAGAGGAGAAAAAAGAATCCTACTCTCCGATATATAACTAGACTCAAAGTTTTTTTTCACTAGACTCGACTCGGCCAAGTTCGATCAATCAAGGGGGTTCCTAGGTCGGTACTGCTCTGATACCAACTTTTCACGCCCAAGATGCGACCCTATCCTTAATTTGGCACGAGGGCCTCGTCAGGGATAGAAGCGCATCTCGTCGTGTCGCAAGAATGGATATCGTTACAAGTACATGTATTGAAAAGAAGAGATATATATAGAGTTGGCTTACACTTGACACAAGTTACATCAGAGTCACATCAGTACATTACATATTCATCAAGAGTAAGAGCAGGGTCCGACTATGGACGAAAACAAACGACAAAAGAACGACGTCCATCCTTGCTATCCCAGGCTGCCGGCCTGGAACCCATCCTAGATCGATGAAGAAGAAGAAGAAGAAGCAATTCCAAATGAACAATCAACGCCCTCGCGTCAAGTAACCTTTACCTGCACCTGCAACTGGTGTTATACTAATGTGTGAGCCACAGGGGACTCAGCAATCTCATTTCCAAAGGTATCAAGATTAGCAAAGCTTAATGGGTGAGGCATGGTTAAGTGGTGAGGTTGCAGCAGCGACTAAGCATATATGAGGTGGCTAACTTACGAGTACAAGAAATAAGAGGGGGAAGATCTACGCATAACGGACGTGAACTACTGATGATCAAATGAATGATCCTGAACACCTACCTACGTCAGACATAACCCCACCGTGTCCTCGATCGGAGAAGGAACCCACGAAAGAGATAGTCACGGTTACGCACACAGTTGGCATATTTTAATTAAGTCAACTTCAAGTTATCTAGAACCAATGTTAAACAAAGTTTCCACGTTGCCACATAACCGCGGGCACGGCTTTCTGAAAAGATTTAACCCTGCAGGGCTGCTCCAACTAGTCCATCACAAATTACCACAAGCCGCATAGAAATCCTCAATCACGAAGCTCGCGATCTCGTCGGATTCCCTAGTGGAAAACCTCAACTCTGATATTACCCAAAGCATCACCGGAATCCCGATGCATAAGATATTCCGTCAAAGGTAAAACTAATCCAGCAAGGCCGCCCGACGTGTCGACGATCCCGATAGGAGTCGCGTACCTCGTTCTCGGGACACGACGGATGAGCTAGACGTCGGGATCGCTAAACCTCCGGGTGACCAGAGGGGCGTCATACATCGCTCGGGTGGGGCCAACACTCATGAGGAGCACTGGCCCGGGTGTTGATTAAATTTCCTCGGGTTAATTACTCCCTATGCAGTTCATTAGTTATTAGGAAAATGTAGTACCAAAGTTGGGCCTTCCCAGACCAGCTTTAATCTAAAACGAATTATCAAGGGGGTCCCCATAACAACCCCGATCGTGTTAGGAGCGCTCAATTATGGAACATAACACCGGTAGCCGAAACTAAGGGGGCAAAGGTGGAACAAAACACCAGGCTAGAAAAGGCCGAGCCTTCCACCTTTTACCAAGTATATAGGTCCATTAAATTAAATAGCATTTAAATATGGTGATATAACAAGGAACCCATGTTATCACATGGAAGCATCTGCACCTGCAACTAGCTGATGGGTAACGTCGCAATGGAAACAAAAATTTTCCTACGCGCACGAAGACCTGTCATGGTGATGTCCATCTACGAGAGGGGATTTCCGATCTACGTACCCTTGTAGATCGCACAGCAGAAGCGTTAGTGAACGCGGTTGATGTAGTGGAACGTCCTCACGTCCCTCGATCCGCCCCGCGAACAGTCCCACGAACCGTCCCGCGATCCGTCCCACGATCTAGTGCCGAACGGACGGCACCTCCGCGTTCAACACACGTACAGCTCGACGATGATCTCGGCCTTCTTGATCCAGCAAGAGAGACGGAGAGGTAGATGAGTTCTCCGGCAGCGTGACGGCGCTCCGGAGGTTGGTGGTGATCTAATCTCAGCAGGGCTCCGCCCGAGCTCCGCAGAAACGCGATCTAGAGGTAAAACCGTGGAGGTATGTGGTCGGGCTGCCTTGAAAAAGTTGTCTCAAATGAGCCCTAATAGCTCCATATATATAGGAGGAGGGAGGGGAGGCTTGCCTTGAGGCTCAAGGAGCCCCAAGGGCTGCGCACCAAGGGGAGGAGGAATCCTCCTCCAATCCTAGTCCAACTAGGATTGGAAGGTGGAGTCCTTCTCTCCCTTCCCGCCTCCTTTTTTTTTCTCTTTGATTTTCTATCTATGGCGCATAGGGCCTTCTTGGGCTGTCCCACCAGCCCACCAAGGGCTGGTGCACCACCCTCAAGGCCTATGGGCTACCCCGGGGTGGGCTGCCCCTCCGGTGAACACTCGGAACCCATTCGTCATTCCCGGTACATTCCCGGTAACTCCGAAAACCTTCCGGTAATCAAATGAGGTCATCCTATATATCAATCTTTGTTTCCGGACCATTCCAGAAACCCTCATGACGTCCGTGATCTCATCGGGGACTCGGAACAACGTTCGGTAACCAATCATATAACACAAATACGCATAAAACAACGTCGAACCTTAAGTGTGCACACCCTGCGGGTTCGAGAACTATGTAGACATGACCCGAGTGACTCCTCGGTCAAAATCCAATAGCGGGACCTGGATGCCCATATTGGATCCCACATATTCTACGAAGATCTTATCGTTTGAACCTCAGTGCCAGGGATTCATATAATCTCGTATGTCATTCCCTTTGTCCTTCGGTATGTTACTTGCCCGAGATTCGATCGTCAGTATCCGCATACCTATTTCAATCTCGTTTGCCGGCAAGTCTCTTTACTCGTTCCGTAATACAAGATCCCGCAACTTACACTAAGTTACATTGCTTGCAAGGCTTGTGTGTGATGTTGTATTACCGAGTGGGCCCTAAGATACCTCTACGTCACACGGAGTGACAAATCCCAGTCTCGATCCATACTAACTCAACGAACACCTTCGGAGATACCTGTAGAGCATCTTTATAGTCACCCAGTTACGTTGCGACGTTTGATACAGAGAAAGCATTCCTCCGGTGTCAGTGAGTTATATGATCTCATGGTCATAGGAACAAATACTTGACACGCAGAAAACAGTAGCAAAAAAATGACACGATCAACATGCTACGTCTATTAGTTTGGGCCTAGTCCATCACGTGATTCTCCTAATGACGTGATCCAGTTATCAAGCAACAACACCTTGTACATAGTCAGAAGACCCTGACTATCTTTGATCAACTGGCTAGCCAACTAGAGGCTTGCTAGGGACAGTGTTTTGTCTATGTATCCACACATGTATATAAGTCTTCATTCAATACAATTATAGCATGGATAATAAACGATTATCTTGATACAGGAATTATAATAATAATTATATTTATTATTGCCTCTAGGGCATAATTCCAACACTAGCAACGCTAACAACATGGTTAAGCAAGTAGTAACATAGCCAATCAGTGGTTTGCTAGGTCGAACAGGTTGAAGGTAATCATGGCATTGTTGAGAGGCTGATATTTAACATGTGGTAGACAATGAGACATAATCGATAGCATCGAAATCACTAGCATGGCAATGATAGTAATGGTATCTGGGGAAATGGTCATCTTGCGTGAGATCCCGCTTGGAAGAAGAATAACTCCGAGAAGTCGGCGAACCACGTAGTCGAACGGGTCCTCACATTCCAACACGCTTGCGGAACTCTATCGAGACGAACAAACCGGAAACAAACATCAACACAGATATTCACCACACGATGCACAACATGATGCAAACCTAATATGATGCATGATCAGTTCAATGATGCAAGGGATGGCATGGCAATTCACCTCAGGCAAACACTACACATTAAGTGAAGCTCGATACGCAACGAGTTACATATTGACGAAACTCCACGTTTAATTATTTAGTTCACTCCTGACTATTTACACGACAATAATAAATTGTTGTTAACATGGCAAGGGGTGAAGCGGTGATCCTACATGGCATCCTAGACGGTTTAACTCGCGGAACATAGAACGGAGCTACGACAAAAGAACATGCAACACAAGATGTATGCCATGAATGTGTCATGCATGCAAGTTACAGCATCACGGCAAGAAGAGAAAGAAGCAGGTGTTGCCATGGTGAGCGAAAGGGAACCAAGGCGGCAAAACGGGAACGATGCCACGGCAACGTTCCTATCCCGACAACTCGTCGAGATATCGATGCCACGAATAGGGAGCGCGTGCGGGAACGTTAAATAAGGATGGGGTGATCCCGATATCGGGTTCCCATGTGTCGAGGGCACAACGAAAGAGGAAAACAACGTGCAACGGCCAACATACGGTGCAACACACGATACAACTCATACATCACATTCGTTCGTTACACGACATGTCTCATCGGTATACCTTCGAGGCGTGCAATTCGGAGGGGATCGGGTCGTTGAAGGAGAACAATGGTCGTCGTGGTACTCGGGTCTTGTCGACGACAGTCGTTCGCTCGGTGTCGTGGTTCATGGTCTTCGGCGACGGTAGTCGAACACGTCTCCATCGATGTTCGGGGTTCGTCGCGGACGTAGTGGACTCGGCGAGCTTGTCGATTCCACGGCGTCGGGGATGGTGCACATGGCGACGGCAGGCTACACACGGCAACATCTAGCAGCAACGACGAAATAGCAACATAACACGCTACGGCAACTAGCAACGCTAGCAACCTACAATGCCTAACAACCAGCAGCAAAAGCATCGGTGCAAGCCTGCAACTAGCAATAGCAAGCAGCACAAACGACAACAACTAGCTATAGCTGCAGGAATAGCAAAACGACATCTACAGCACAAGCAACAACTAAGCAACTAGCCTAGCATGCACGGCAGCAGCATCTCGCGGCAACAGCAACAAGCAGCTTCAGCTATAGCAACCGGCACCAGCAAACTTGACAGCAACTCACAGCAGGCAAGCCTATGCATCGGCACTAGCAGGCAGCAGCAGGAACCAGCAGCTTCCGCAGCAAGCAACGCAACAGCTATCTACACGCAACAGCGGCAACAACACCTACCAAGGCGACAGCAAGCAAACCAACAGCAGGTAGCAGAGGTGGCCGGGGTCCTGGAGGCGGCGGCCACGGCCGGCGGCGCGGGCAGAGCAGCGAGGAGTAGGTCGGCTCGTCAGGGAATTGGAGGCGGCGAGGCGGCGCGACGCACCGGCGAGACGGGCACGCGACGACGGGAGGCACGGCCGGGCCGAGGGCGGCGCGCGGCGGCTGAGAGCGCGGCAGTGCGGGAGGCGAGTCCAAGGCGAGGCGAGGGGCATGGAGGGGAGGAGCACGGCGAGGTCGGCGCGGCAAGGGGAGGCCAGCGAGAGGCGGCGGGGCAGGAAGAGGGGAAACGGGAGAAACAGATGGGATCGAGGAAGGAGAGGGTGACGGCACACGGGAGGAAAGAACGACGCTGGGGAGGAGAGGGATCGAGCGACCGGCTCGCTCTCTCGCTAGGGCTGGGGAGGCATGGGCCTTGGCCGGCTGGGCCTTGGCCTGGGTCCTCCCCCTTTGTTTTTTTTAAATCCTTTTAAAACAGAAATTTTAAAATAAAGAAAGGCTTTTAACAACAAAATAAAATAAAGTAAATGCTTTTGAATCCGTTGGAAATAAATATTCCCAACTACAAGAAATAGTTGGGCATTTTTAGAAGAAATAAAATAAAACCTTTTGAAGAATTAAAGTTATAATCTTTTGAAGAATAAAATAAACCTCTTTTATTTAAAGAATACAAATAAAAGCGCTTTAAAAGAGAAAAGAAAAATGATACGGATTTAAAATGAAACAAAAGGAGAAATAAAGAAAACCCAAGGGGTTGCCCCCACATTTAATAACATGATTTTTATTGAAAAGAAGAAGACGAACCCTTTTAAGTAGGGGTTTAAAACGGGAATCTTTAGCAACCGCAAAAACGAAATAAGAGGGGAGAGCGGGAGTTTCTACCGCAATACGACTCGGCGAGCACTCGAAGCACACACACTCAAAACACCACACGCGATGCAAGATGCCATGCATGATGCGACGATGCAAAATAAATGATGATGCCATCCAATAAAACTAACCACACGACGGAAACGGAAAAGAAGGGAGAATCTTCTAGGCGTCGGTCTCGGGCTGTCACACTCTCTCACCAGAATGTCCACCTAGCTCTGAATTATGGAATACCCTCATGATTTCTGTTCTCAGTTCAGTAGCTTTTCCTACTACCACCTTGCTCTTGTACCTCAGAATCCCATTGTTGAAAGTGTAAGAAGAACTGTTTTCCTTATCCACCACACAGATAGCAATCAGTTCTTTGATCTTATCATCACCCTCATAGCTTTTAATAACTTCCTTAACCCAAGTTGGTGAAGCAGCTGTGGCAATCAGCGTGGAAAGTTTGTGCTTCACTCTGGACAAAGCATCAACAGCTCTGTTCTCTTTACCTTTCCTGTACTCCACAGTAAAGTTATAACCCAACAGTTTCAACAACAGTTTATGCTGAATGCCCTCAGTTATCTTTTGCTCCTGAATATACTTTAAGCTTTCCTGGTCAGTTCTGATTACTAGGGCAGTAGCTGCAAAGTAATGTTTCCATTTTTTACTACTTCAATGATGGCTAAAGCTTCTTTGTCATATGTAGACATAGCAGCAGCTTTTGGGCCAATTGCTTTGCTGAAATATGACAGAGGTCTGCCTTCTTGCATTAGTACAACTCCCAATCCATAACCACTAGCATCTGTTTCTAGAATAAATGGTTTTGTGAAATCAGGTAATGCGAGCACAGGAGTGTTGGTTAACTTCTGCTTCAGTGTTTCAAAGGCCTTGGTTTGCTCCTGCTTCCAATCAAATGCATTCTTTTTCAAACAATCAAATAATGGTCTGCAAATGATTCCATATCCTTGAATAAATCTTCTGTAGTAACCACTCAAGCCCAAGAAACTTCTCAATTCTGTGATGTTACTAGGAATAGGCCAGTCTTGAACAGCTTTGATCTTGCAGGGATCTGTGGACACCCCTTCTTCATTAATGATATGACCCAAGTATTCCACTTCCTTTTGTCTAAATGAACACTTTTCTATCTTGGCATACAACTTGTTTTCTTGCAAGATGTCAAACACTTGTTTTAGGTGCTCTTTGTGCTCTTCCCAGGTCAAACTAAAAACCAAAATATCATCAAAGAAAACCACCACAAATTTAAGCAGGCCAAATAGCAGATTCATTAGTGCTTGGAATGATGGTGGGCCATTTGTGAGCCCAAAGGACATTACGAGATATTCAAATAATCCCATGTGAGTTGAAAAAGCAGTTTTTGCTATATCCTCTTCTGCCATCCTGATCTGGTGATATCCATTCCTTAAATCAATCTTGGAGAAATACTTTGCTCCCTTAAGTTGATCCAATAAGTCCTCAATGACAGGTATAGGGTATTTGTTCTTTACAGTGATAGCATTCAGCTTCCTGTAGTCAGTACAGAGTCTCCAAGAGCCATCTTTTTTCTTTACTAGTAACACAGGAGAAGAGAAGGGGCTGGTACTAGGTCTGATCAAACCTTTCTTCAGCAAATCCAAAATTATTTTCTCCAAAATTTCCTTTTGATGATGAGGTACTCTGTAAGGCCTTTGATTCACAATTTTTGCTCCTTCCAGGAGAGGAATCCTATGATCACAAGGTCTGCTAAGACGCAATCCACTAGGCTCCTGAAACAATTTCTCATACTGCTGAAGCAGTGGCTGCAAATCTTCAGGTACTTTACTTGCTGTTAATTCATAATTTGCTCCACAAACAGGAAACAAAAAGAAACCACATACAGCTTGCTCCATTAACCTGCTAGTATTATCCCTGCCTTCAGTGATCTTGTCCAGAGGAACAGTTTCATCCACAAATGTAATCACTTGACCCTGAGTGCCTGCAATTTTCAGCTCCATCTTGACAAAATCCATGTGCACTGGACTGTATTTCTTCAGCCAATCAACTCCCAATATCATATCATATCCAGTCAGTTTAAGGATTCTGAAACTGTCACAAAATGCATTTCCCTGGATCTCATATGGGCAATTTTTGACAGTGAATTCATTCCACAGAATTTCTCCACTAGCTACTACCACTTTCACCTTAGTGTTAGCTACAGGAGCAATGGATATTTTGCTTGCCATTTCAGGTGAGACAAAAGTAGCAGTGCTCCCACTATCTACTAAAGCAGTAGCTGTCACTTCTCCAACTTTGACTGACAGAATAAATGTATTTTTAGCTGAACTTAGGCCATGAGCAGCATGAGCTGAAACTTGTAACACAGTTTCTGGTGCTGGAGCTTCTTGTGTTTCTAAATCAGGATCCTCAAAGTCTGTCACAAATATTACATCTGAGTTATCAAATTCCTGACTGAGCAATGCCTGGATTTGTGCTTTCTGACTCATATTGCATACTTTTCTATGCCCTGGAACCCATGGTTCCCTACACTTGTAGCATACTTGGTTCTGTTTGGCTTGCTGGATAATGGAACTTTTTGCAAGTATATTACTCTGGCCAGAAGCTTGCTCAAAATTCACCTGTCTCTTCACTGGTGGGAAATAAGGTTTAGTCTGCACTACTGCAGGAGGTGGTTGTGCTTTTTCCATTCTTCTGGCATACCACACAGCAGTTTGCATGTCCTTGGATTTGAAACATTCCACGTGACTTTTGATGTGAGGATTGAGCCCAGCTATGAAGCTAGTTACATAATATTCATTGGGGATCCCAGGGTTCTCCCTTCTCATTATGTTCATCAGTTGCTCAAACTGCTCCACATATCCTGCCACAGTTGCTACTTGCTTGACAACATGAAAGGAGGATACAATATCACACACAGATTGTATTGAAAATCTGTCAGATAGCAAGGAGCAAAATTTATGCCAAGCAATGTTGACAGGAGTAAAACCAGTACCCCTCCACCATTGTACAACAGGTCCCTTTAAATATGATATAGCTAACTCAGTCCTGTGCTCAATTGGTGTTCTTGCAGCTGCAAAATACTGCTCCAAATTCTATATCCATGATTCAGGATCATCTCCTTCAAACTCTACCATGTTAAGCTTAGCATGTTTCACAGTCAGAGGACTTCTTCTACTGTCCATTGGTGTAGTGACCCTCCTTCTATAGTTGTTATCATAACCATCAATCTCCCGCAATTCTTCTCCTTGCACATTCTGCCCAGCTACAGCATTCTGACCCATGCCTTCAGCCTTGTTAATCCCAAAATTAGGATGCCTGTAAGGCTGCTTCAGAGTACCATCCATGTTTAGTTCTCTTCCTGCTTGATCCCTTAACACTGCTATACCTACTGCTCCCACCACAACTTTTTCAGGCATAGTAACAGAAGGAGGAGTGTCTGCTACCAACTGTTTTGGGCGCCCAGGGGCAATCATAGGAGATCCACCATGGTTGTCTTTCTGCACCACTCCTCCTTGCACTGAAACATGATCAGCAGCATCATCTTTACCAGGATCAGGATCAAGTAATAGCCTTCTGAAATTATCTTGGATCTTGTCAAAGTTTTTCTGCATGGTGATGAAATTCTTGTTCACAGTTGCCTGAAACTGGTGGAATTCCTTTCTATCCTCATCTCTTTCTTGCCTTAGTGATTTCAGGTCCAACTCCAACGATTCCAGTTGCAGATCAGTAGTTGTAGCCGACTCGGCTACTCCAGCCATGATCACCACTAGCTGCTTGAAAGGGAGGGAATAAAAGGGAGGGACTTTACCTCACCCCCGATGCTCACGCCGCCGGCAGCAGTTTCCTTGCTCTGGATCGATCTCTTCCCTGGGGTTTTACCACCGAAGCAGAGTGCTCCAGCAACCAGGACGAAGACCCCGCAGCCCTGTCACTAGATCTGCGATCTCTCTCCTTGCGGCGCCCGCCCCCGATCTGCCGAGGAAGGACTGGGCCTCTGATACCAATTGTCAAGCTCAGGCTAGCTAGAAGCAGAACATGATCATGATCAAACCAACCAAGAACCAAAGCCGAGAAAGATCACGGGGAATTTAGAGGTTTTACTGAGGAAAATGGTAGCTCGCCACTGGCGGCTAGGGTTCTAACCCAATTACAATAAGCATAAAGTATAGCCAAGAGGATTACATGGCTTTATAGCCAGGGGAAGGAGAGGGACGCGCGCGGTGAGCAGGTGAGGGACACGCGCGGCTGGCCAGGGGTGTTGTCGGAATTTCAGCAGTAGCCTTTATAACGTAGCGGTTGGATCGGAGATCGACGGCCGATAACGCTTCAGACAATCTACACAGTGCCTTTAATTCAGGTGTTTCTTCGGAGAGCCTGACAAGAGAATCCCCACCTCTCCAAAACTGTGTGGATGATTTTTCACACATGTAATTATGCCTTGGTTATATGGTCCTAATCAAACTTCAATCTGTGTATGATCTTTTCACACATGTAATTATCCCTTGGTTATATGGTCCTAATCAAACTTCAATCTGTGTATGATCGCTATAAGTGGAAATAAATTTGGAGCAGCGAAAAATTCAAAATTTTGTGGCCAGCCTGTCTTACCACTCGCCGTCTCTTTTTCAGGTCAGCGGTACCAGGCTGCGAGTGTGCTGCTAGAGAGTTTGACTGATAACCACTTTGTACTCTGAAAACTCAGTTGTGGGTGTTCTCACCATGCATCCCGGCTCTGTTAGTATATATAATATGGCTGTGAGACATATTGGCGTTGCTAATCAGATTTCCTGTACCTCCATCCGGAATTAGTTGTCGCTGAAATGAATGTATCTAGACATATTTCAGTGATAAATACATTCGTTTGAGTGACAAGTAATATGTAATGGAGTAGTAAGCAAGGGAAGGAAGCATTGCCAGCAATACCTGCATGAACTGATGCATCCGAGGATCGTTTACCTTAACAGCATGAGAACAAAATTTATGCGTCATGAAACGAAGTTTTAAGGGCAATGGAGTCGTTTGTGTCTACTTCTAGCCGCGATTTCAAGAAAACTGCGGGTTACATGTGTTGGAATGAGTCTTCCGGATAGCATGCTCCTAGTCCTTCGTGAGCATAAGCCAATGTATCCTACTGCCTGGGCTCTTCCTCTACCGTAAATTATAAGACGTTTTTGGTCGGCTTTGGAGGTGGTACATCAGCTGCGGAGCAGCTCAAACTCATTGCAAAGTTCAATCTGAACGTACTCTGTTTCCAGAGTGAATATACTCTGTTTTCGGACTAGAAACGCTCTGTTTCTAGGCTGAATGTACTCGGTTTTCAGACTAAAAGTGGTCTGATAGTTCATCATCACTGTTTTCTAAACTTGGAGAAGATCAAACATGGCAGAAATGTATGACATACACATCACAAGACCAATCCCATGATCAGAACTTGGCAAAGATCAAACGGTTCACATGTCAAGCACTAGAGTGAGTCGAAGGCACGCCACCGTCATCGTCCCTCCCTCATCGAAACAAGACAAACCTTGTTGTAGTAGATAATCAGGAAGCCGTCGTGCTAAGGCCCTAAAAAACTAACACACCAAAACAACAAATATCGTCGATTGAGAAGCGTAGATGAAAAGGATCCAATCTGTAGACACACAAACGCAGACGGACATAGACCGGATCCAAGTAGATCCACCAAAGACAAAACATCGACCCAATCCCGCAAGAACAGCCGAGACATGCACACAATCGAATATGCTTAACAAACCCAGCCGTCGGGCTACGAATGGGGATTTCTAGGAAGATTCAAGCTGTGGCTCGGAATTATCTCGCAGATGCCAGCATCTCCATAACAGAAGCAGCAGCTTCGATCTCATATCGCCTGCCACCGAGATGGAAAAGAAACTATTGGAAGATCGCAAAACCCTTGCAACTAATCTATCAGCGGATGCAGATAACCGGTCCCCAAGCTACGGGCTCATTCTGAACATCAAAGCCGCATTGTCCCAATTTGCAGACCACAAAGTGATTCACAGTGTCATCAGAGAGCAAAACACCCTTGCCCATGAGTTTGGCAGGTCCAATGGAGAGCTACTGCTCATAGCGAATGTCCATGGTAGACTGAGGAATCTGATGTTCTCTCAATGTAACCCCACACTGAGTAAATTTTCTACTCTGATTCTTCTATAAAAAAAAAAAAACAGCCGAGACAAATTATTGGCTAATCAGTAAAGAAAACAAACTCATGATTTACTACATTTATTAAGATACTAAGCTCTCTTCATTTGGAGATAGCAAGGGGCCGTCCGTAAGTGTGCGTAGTTGGTTAAGTGTTTTGGGTTTTTCTTTTTTTCCTTCACTTTCCTATTTTTTATTTTTAATATTTTTGATTCATGGACGATTATTAAAATTCATGAGCATTTAAAAGACTGTAAATATTTTTTTAAATCCACAAACATTTTTAAATTGATGAAATTCATCCGCATATATTTTGAAGTTAACAAACAATTTAAAGGTAGTGCACATTTTTATTATATTTAGTTGTTTTAGAAAAAATCAAAAAAATCAAAATACATGAATATATTTTTTAATTCACGAAGTTTTATAAAAATGTATTCATTTTTAGTCCGCGGCATTTTTTAAATCAATGAAAATCTTTTGATTCAATGATTTTTTATACAGAAAACGTTAGCGGTTTTATCTGAGCAACTTTGTTCGGGTAATCACAATTAGCAAAGAAGAAGAAGAAGCAAGTTATCAATGACACGTACTCCCTCCGTTCCTAAATATAAGTCTTTTTAGAGGTTCCACTAAAAGATTGCATACGGATGTATATAGACGTATTTTAACATATAGATTCATTCATTTTGCTCCGTATGTGGTCTTCTAGTAAAATCTTTTAAAAGACTTATATTTAGAAATGGAGGGAGTAGAATCATAGACGTGTAGCTTCATTTTTCACAAACGAACATTGATCACGCGACGCCCTCGCAGAGTAATATCACGCGATATGCTTACTTATGTGCTTCTTAGAAGCGGTAACACATATCACATGAGTAGATTTTACTTACATGATAAAGCGAGGATAGTTGACCAATTTATTGGTACATTGGTAGGTTGATGATGATGACACGTACAGTATTTATTTAGGTCCGTCGTATTGGTCGTAGTTGAGTATCTACACGACGGAGAAGGGCAATGGGATGATGTTAAGGATGCCGCCGACGAGCCCGCCGATGAGGCCGCCAAGGCCCCCGAGGCCGCCGGTGCCGCTGTCAATGCCCAGGAGCTGCACCGGCGCGGCGAGCGTCCCGGTGACGCTGGCCAGGGACGCGTTGCACGCGGCGAGCGGGGTGACCACCACCACCTTGCAGTGGTTGCCGAGCAGAGGGGCGAGCAGCGACGAGGTGGCCGCGCCCATGTTCATGGTGTAGGCTCCGGTGCGGTCCGCCGTCGCGCTGGCCATCACGCTACGGGCGCACACCATCTGCACGGCGGCGTCTGTCCCCGGAGCAAAGAAGCAAAGCAAGCTTCAGACGGTTGAATATAATTGCTTAGGTAGCCATGCATGGATGCTGGCGGAGGTCCTTACTCGGGAACGGCGGGACCGCGGCCGCGTTGATGGAGTTCCCGGCGCTGCATGGCACGACGCCGGAGACGATCATCAGTGGGGGCTGCCCGCCGGCCTCCGCGCCGTGCGGCGCCAGGCTGACGGCGAGGGCCAGGAGACCGGCGAGAAGAAGGGTCTTGGTCGCCATTGGCTTGGATCCGCCCTCTCTCTCTCTCTCTCTCTCTCTCGTTGCTGTATTTGTGAGAGGATAGCGTGCTGTGCTGAGTGGATATGGTGACTTATGCTGCTGCATGGAACCCCGTTTTATAGGCACGCGAGTCAGTGTGTGTGCGCATGGTTGAGGTGTCGTCGCTGGGCACGCTGCCGTCTGCGTCCGGCACAGGAAGGGTCCAAAGTTCCTGCAACCAACTTGGCCGAAGCAAGCAAGCGCATGCTCCGAAGCAGCAGAAATCTCCATCGGTTCACGGGCCAAGCTAGATTAGTTGGATCGACCAACGGATAGCATGCATGCCGTAGCGACGGTGGCGTAGCGTAGGATAGCCTAGGCCTAGGGTGCGCGCGTGATCCGTGGGGGTGCCGCCATTCTCACGGCGCGCGTGCTCGCTTGGTGCATGCGTGTGGAACCGTTGACGAATTTTGGTGCATGGAGAAGAATGGAGAAACTATATATAGGGACGTCATTGTCGGTCGGATACTGTTGGGACTAGCTAAATGTCCGGACTAAGGGCATCTCCAACAGTCCGTATGTTCACTCGTTGATTTAAGTGTTCACATGAACAACTAACAACACATCATACAAGCTATTCAATGAAGTGTATGTTAATCGTATGTAAAATAACTAAGCGGGTCTACTAAATATTAAAGAAATAACCATGCTTGCCTCGAAGCTTGTGCGTGGACCGTTGCTTTAAGTTCATACGATTTCATTCTTTTTTTTATTATGCGCCATGTCATCAAAATCATCTATGTGGCAATTTTACCAACGATGATCATACGATCATTGGAGATGCCCTAAAAAAATGAACATACACACTAACATGGAAGGCAAGTGGCTGCCTAAACATACTAGTAGAACGTCCGTGCGCTTGTCACGGGCTTTCGAAAAAAATAGATGCTACTCAGAGCATCTCCAATCCAACAGCAACTGCAAAAACCGCGCGCACGAGAAAATAGTCTTTTAACGCGCGTGTGGCGGTTACGCGCACTCCAGCGGCCATGGAATAATCCGGCGCGTGGGAAAAATTGGCACGCACGGGAAAGGCTGCCCGCCGCGTAGTAGATTTGGTGTGCAGCGCTCGACGTGCCCTATAAATACAAGCTCGACCACGCGTCCTTTCACTGCTCCCACTCGCCTCTTTCCTTGCCACGCGCCCTCTACCGGTGTCTCTCTCGCCGCGCCGCCACCGCACAATCGGGAACTTCGGGACACAGCCGCGTCCCCGCGCGCGCCCTCCAGCACCTTCTACACCGAGATCCGCTCCGGCGACATGCGCCTCGGCCTCGGCACGTTCGACACTGCTGACGATGCCGCTCGCGCGTACGACGCGACGACGTGGTGCCCCAACAGGCCTCGTAGGGACATGAATTTTCCCGAGGTGATGACGATGGAGTGGGCGCAGAACCTCACGCCTCGTCCACGGGTTGTCATCGAAGAGGACCATCGCCAGAACCGGAGGCGGGAGCGCCGCCTCAACATTGCTGAGATAGACGAGCATGCCATGACGGAGGCGCCGACAGTTCCCGCAGGACGTCCTTGACGAGCGCGAATTCTTCGCACAAAGGAGGGCGGAGAGGAGGGCAAAGCAAGCCGCCTATCGTGAAGATATGCGTACGTGGAAGCCAGCCGCACTCTTTCAGATGAAGCTGAACGAATCGTCGACTTGGTCCTCCGACGATGAACGCTGGGCTAACGACTTCATCACGACAGAGGAATGGACACCGGCGTGTCGGAGTCAGATGACGATGATGAGTAGTTTTTTTAATCGTTTTCTATCTTTCTAGGCTATCTATGCTAGTATCGTTTATTAAAAATTATGCTATGTATCGTTATGTATCATTTAAAAATATGATATGATTTAAAATGCATGTTGCAAGCGTTGAAGGTTTTGCGTGTCTGCTAGAGTGCCGCGCGCGCCAAATTTTGCGGCTTCTGCTAGAGCCAGCGCTCGCCGGCGCACTAAAATTTATTATCTACGCTCTGTAAACTTATTTTTTGTCGGCGCCTGTTGGAGATGCTCTCATTAAGCTAACCGAGAACAATGTCGACTAAGCTAACGCACATCCTTTTTTCTATAATCAACTAATACACATCATACTATCAAAAACAATAATCTTAGAGCACCTACAAGCGGTCCTTTGAATCCTGCTTAAACGTCCGCGGACACTTCCAGTCGGTGACCGAACAGGAGGGGAACGAAAAAATGTGACCTAACGAGACCCCTCATATCATCCCTATTAGTCCGAGTTGTCCGCATACTCTTATATTGACACCAAATATGAGGGTGACACATTTGGTCAATCCGCCACGTAGGACGCGACCCACGCCGGATCACATTTTATTTCTTTTTTTCTCTCTCTCTTCATCTCCATCAATCACGTGCAAGTCACCAGATATATAAGGGTGAAAATGAGGAGTATGACTACATGCACGCACAAATAGGGGCTCTACACACATGCTTCCTTGGTAGTTTTGATAATTCATGACAACATACATTGTCGCTTGGACTAACACTTTTACGTAGTATATTTCAGGTTTAGTCCACACAGAGATTTGGCTAAAGGATTGTGAGGAGAAGCCCCTTGATGAAGGAAGGATAGGATTGGCTCAAGCTTCAAGCAAGAAGACTCTTCATTTTACATTTGTGAGAAATCACTTTGAGTTCATAGAAAAGCCAATACTATTAAAGGGGATGAAGTATTATGATGAATTGGCTGCTCAAGTGTTTAGAGTTAGCCACCAAAAATACTCAACCACTCTTCCACCAAATATATCTGTTCCAAGCCAAATGTCCAAAATCGGTGCCACCAACAATTCCTAACCAGTCTACCGATTTCAAACTTAGACAGATCCTAGCCAGACCCTACTACTTTGGTGCAACCGAAACTGCATCAGTGCTACCGAGTTAATGTGATCAACTTTCTATTGCCTCGGTACACAAAATTGGAATTTCCGAGTTTGAATATCGGTGTCACCGAGTTGGGTCATCTGACCGTTAGACACCTTTTCGGTTGTACCGACTTATGTATATCGGTTCCACCGAGATTCAAAGTTGCTGCCTTTAGTGCAACTCGGTACCACTGAGATTCATTACGGTGTCACCGAGTTGGGCAATAATGTTGTAAAGGTTGGATTTCGGGGGTTAATACTGATACGTCTCCATCGTATCTAATTTTCCAAACTCTTTTGGCCTTGTTTTGGACTCTAATTTGCATGATTTGAATGGAACTAACCTGGACTGATGCTGTTTTCAGCAGAATTGCCTTGGTGTTGTTTTTGTGCAGAAATCAAAGTTCTCAGAACGTCCTGAAAATTTACGGAGAATATTTTTGGAAAATATGAAAAATACATGCGCAAAGATCCACCTCAGGGGGTGGGCTAGTGGGCCACAAGCCGTGACACCGCCACCCCCCTGGTGGCGGATCGCAAGCTTGAGGGGCCCACGTGGCTCTGCCGCCCCCAATCTCAGCTCTATAATTTCACTTTCGTCCCAGAAAAAATCAGGAGAGAAGATTTCGTCGCGTTTGCGATACGGAGGCGCCGCCACATCCTGTTCTTCATCTGGAGGGCAGATCTGGAGTCCGTTTTGGGCTCCGGAGAGGGGAAATCGTCGCCATCGTCATCATCAACCTTCTTCCCTCTCCAATTCCATGAAGCTCTTCGTCGTTCGTGAGTAATCTATTCGTAGGCTCGCAGGGCGGTGATGAGTACGATGAGATCTATCATGTAATCGAGTTAGTTTTGATGGGGATTGATCCCTAGTACCCACTATATTTTGAGATTGATGTTGCTACTACTTTGCCATGCTTAATGCTTGTCACTAGAGCCCGAGTGCCATGATTTCAGATCTGAAATTATTATGTTGTCACCAATATACGTGTGTTTTAGATCCGATCTTGCAAGTTGTAGTTACCTACTATGTGTTATGATCCGGCAACCCCGGAGTGACAATAACCGGAACCACTCCCGGTGATGACCATAGTTTGAGGAGTTCATGTGTTCACCAAGTGCTAATGCGTTGGTCCGGTTCTTTATTAAAAGGAGAACCTTAATATCCCGTAGTTTCCTTTTGGACCCCGCTGCCACGGGAGGGATGGACAATAGATGTCATGCAAGTTCTTTTCCCTAAGCACGTATGACAACACACGGAATGCATGCCTACATCACATTGACGAACGGGAGCTAGCCACATATCTCTCCGTGTTATAACTGTTGCATGATGAATATCATCCAAACAAATCACCGACCCATTGCCTACGAGTTTGTCCTACTACTCCTGTTACTTGTCTTGCTCTGCTACTACTGCTATTACTTGTCTTGCTCTGCTGCTACTGCTGTTACTTGTCTTGATCTGCTGCTACTGTTGCTACTACTATTGCTTGCTACTGTTGCTACTTGCTACTGCTGTCGCTACTGCTGTTCCTTGCCACTGCTATTACTCGTTGCACTGCTGCTACCTGCTACGATACTTTTTCGCTGGTCGTTGACGGGAACAGACAATTTCCGTCAACGAGGCAACTTGGTGCCATTGATACAATCGTTAGGAATAGTCTGCCATCAACAGATCGTTTCTGACACCGTTGTTATCATACTACTTTGCTGTTACTACTTTGCTTGCAGATACTAATCTTTCAGGTGTGGTTGAATCTGACACATTCAGCTGCTAATACTTGAGAGTATCCTCTCACCTCCTATAGGCGTACCAACAAATTTGGGTTGAATACTCTACCCTCGAAAACTGTTGCGATCCCATGCGTTGGTGGGCCGTCAACAACATTCTTCTAGTTTCGATTGCCGGAGAGTGCTAGCAGCACTCTTCTGGTGCCGCTTCAGGGGAAGGTCTGCTGTCACGGAATCAACATTTTTCTGGCGCCGTTGTCGGGGAGGTATTGCTATATTCTCTGAGTCACTTGGGATTTATATCTGCTGATCACTATGAAGAATCTGAAGGATCCAAAAACCAAAGTCTTGCCCTCAACTACGAGGGGAGGTAAGGAATTTCCATCTAGCTCTGCACTTGATTCACCTTCAGTTATGAGTATGTTTGCGACATCACCTCCTGCTAGAAATCTTGATATGTCGCCTGTGCTTGATGATGCTTATGATGCTACTGCTAGAGATGCTATGCTTGATACTATGCCTGATACTTCTTTGCCTGATACTGCTAGAGATGCTATGCCTGATGATACTATGCTTGATACTGCTAGAGATGCTATGCTTGATACTGCTTTGCCTGATGATGCTAGAGATGCTATTTTGCATGATGATGCTATGCTTGATACTGCTAGAGATACTACTTTGCCTGATATGCCACTAGGGGTATTCCTTGATGCTCATATTGCTAGAGTTACTGCCAATGCTCGTGATGCTTCTGAAACCGCCGATACTATTGAGATAGAACCTGCTTTTGCTCCTACTAGATCTAGCTCTCCTAGATATGAATTGCCTGATATACCTGAGGGTTATGTTATGGAGGGAGAGATAGCTGAGGATTTTCTTGCGTGTAAGGATGCCTATGACGCTGAGAAATTACTTCTCAAGTGGAAGGAAAAATCTCCGAAAGCTAGGATGAAATACGACCCGAAGTTTGCCACTTCACCTATCTTTATCATCGATAAGGATTATGAATTCTCTGTCGATCCTGAGATAATCTCTCTAGTCGAATCTGATCCTTTTCACGGTTATGTGTCTGAGACGGTCGTAGCCCATCTTGCCAAACTACACGATATAGCCACCCTTTTCACTAATGAGGAGAAGATCCGCCAGTACTATATCCTTAAGTTGTTTCCTTTCTCTCTAAAGGATGACGCTAAAGCCTGGTTCACCTCTCTTGCTCCTGGATGTGTGAGTAGTCCCCAGGATATGGTCTATTACTTCTGTGAGAAATATTTCCCTGCCCATAAGAAGCAAGCTGCCTTGCAGGAAATATACAACTTTGCTCAACTCCAAGAAGAGAGTCTCCCACAAGCTTGGGGGAGGCTCATCCAGCTACAGAATGCTTTTCCTGATCACCCTCTTAAGAAGAACGAGATACTTGATATCCTCTATAACGGACTTACCGATGCCTCTAGAGACCACCTAGATAGTTGTGCCGGTTGTGTTTTTAGGGAACGGACTGTAGAACAAGCTGAGACCCTATTGAATAACATCTTGATCAACGATAATGCTTGGACTATTCCCGAACCACCTCCTAAGCCAACTCCGAAGAAAAGAGGTATTCTATTCCCCAGTCTCGAAGATATGCAAGAAGCCAAGAAATCTATGCAAGAGAAAGGCATTAGATCTGAAGATGTCAAAAATCTACCACCTATCGAAGAGATCCATGGTCTCGATAACCCGATACAAGTAGTAGAAGTGAATTCTCTGCGTAGGTTTGATGAGAGTGATATTCCCTTCGACAAACCTGCTAGCCTATGCTTTGATGAATTTGACAACTTTGTTGCCAAACAACAGAGTTTCAATGATTATGTTAGCAGACATTTGGAACAAAGTACTCGTATGCTTAGCCATTTAAGTGCTTGTGTAGATAGAAATGTCAATGATCTCAAGCTTCTGAGTAAACATGCCTCTATGATTACTATTCAGGTAGAACAAGTACTTAAAGCTTAGAATGACCTGCTCAATGAATTAAATGATAACTCTATCAGAGTCATCACTAGAGGAGGCAAAATGACTTAGGAACCTTTGTATCCTGAAGGTCATCCTAAGAGAATTGATCAAGATTCTCAAGGAATCAATGCTGATACACTGAGTCATCCTAAGGAGAAGAAGAAGGATGATAAAACCTACATGCCAGTTCACCAAATACTATCACACCTGAAGAACCTAATGATATTTCTGCGTCTGATGCAGAAACACAATCTGGTGATGAACATGAACCTGGTGACAATATGGACAGTGATGTTCATAATAATGCTCAAGCTAGCAATGATGAGGATGTGGAGATTGAACCTACGGTTAATCCTGATAACCCACAACCTAAGAGATACGATAAGAATGACTTCACTGCTAGGAAGCATGGTAAAGAAAGGGAGCCATGGGTTCAGAGATCTATGCCCTTTCCTCCTAAGCCATCCAAGAAAAAGGATGATGAGGATTTTGAGCGCTTCGTTGAGATGATAAGACCCGTCTTTCTGCAGATGCGGTTAACTGATATGCTCAAGATGTCTCCGTATGCCAAGTACATGAAAGATATCGTGACCAATAAACGGAAGATACCAAATCTTGAGATCTCCACCATGCTTGCCAACTACACTTTTAAAGGTGGAACTCCTAAGAAACTTGGTGATCCCGGAGTGCCCACTATACCTTGCTCCATTAAAGGAAACTATGTAAGAACTGCCTTATGTGACCTTGGAGTCGGTGTTAGTGTTATGTCGCTCTCTCTTTATCGTAGAATTGAATTGGATAAGTTGACACCCACTGAAATTTGTCTGCAAATGGCCGACAAATCGACTGCTTTCCCTATCGACATTTGCGAGGATGTGCTTGTTGTGGTTGCTAACACCACTATCTTAACAGACTTTGTTATCTTGGATATTCCCGAGGACGATGCCATGGCTGTCATCCTCGGAAGACCGTTTTTAAACACTGCAGGGGTTGTTATAGATTGCAACAAAGGCAATGTCACTTTCCATGTCAACGGTAATGAGCACACAGTGCACTTTCCGAAGAAACGATATCAAGTACATTGCATCAATGCTATCGAAAAGACTTCATCGATTCTCATTGGGAGCTTTGAATGCCCTATTCCTCGTGTCAAGATGAAGTACGATTTGCTTATTGGAGAGATACATATCCCCATTGAGGTGACTTAGTGGCTATTCGAAAATTCTCCGTTCTCTCTTGCAATTCGAGAAGGTTTTGTCATGAGGACTTGATCAACCCCATTGACGGATTTCTTTCGATGACCATGAAATGGATGAATCAAAGAGTCACATACCTCTGTTTTGAGCCTTCATTTTCTATTGCTTAGAAGAAAAATGATGGATTTAGTTTAGTTTTTCCTGTTTTCTGTTTTAGCGTCCCAGAGAAAAATACCTCGAAAATAAAAGTTCTCCGATGGTCCTGAAAATTTAGTATGATTTTTTGTGGAATATTTGAAAAATATTGGGCTTGAGAGCTGGCCTGGGGGCCAGACCAGTGGGCCACAAGCCCTGCCACCGCCACCCCCTGGTGGCGGCTAGCAAGCTTGTGGGGCCCACAGGGACCCCCTCCACTCATTCCAGCTCTCATCCTCTTCTTCCACCTCCAGGAAAAAATGTTTCGCAGCTCAAACCCGTGTTCTTGCTCATTTGGCTGTGATTTTCGATCTCCTTGCTCAAAGCACCATTCTCCGAACCGTTTTGGGGAAATTATTCCTTGGTAAGTGACTCCTCCATTGGTCCAATTAGTTTTTGCTCTAGTGCTTTATCCTTCGCGTATTCTTGCTACCTTGGTGACCCTGTTCTTGAGCTAGAAATGTTGATTTTAGCTGGTCCCAAGTAGTTTTAGCGCATGATACAGTCTCTAGGCACTAGTAGGAGTAGTTGCTACAAGGTGTGGTTGGTCTTCATTCACTTTTCTCTTGAACTTCAAAAATTTCAGCAAAAAGGAAATTATGTTCAGGAGGAAGTTTCATGGTGGTTCCTCAAATAAGAAGGGTCCCCGTCTTTCTTTTCGGGAGCCCGAACCTTTTCAACTAAGGGACGCACCGGTACAACCATGTGAATGGCCTTCCGATGAGTTCATGATCGAAGCAGGTTTCAAAGATGAGTTCGATACACTTGTCTGCAATGCCGGGTTAGAAGAATTCCTCTCAGATAAATGTGAACAGTATGCTATGCTTACAGCCTCTTTCGTGCGTAGATTTAAATTTTTAGTTGGCGGTGACTCATCCATACTATTTGATCTGTACGATAAATCCTATGCCATGGATTTGGAGGATTTCAATAGGATTTGCAAGATACCCGATGGGGGTAGTATTAATGATCCTTCTAAGTCTTCGGTCAGAGACTTTGTCTCCAGTATAACTGTTGGAGAAACCAGAGATATCACGAAGCCACCATAGGAAGCATCCATTTCCCTGCCTTGCACTACTTTTCCCTCTTCGTAGGTAGGTGCATTTACGGCAAGGGTGCACATTTTCACCTATGCGCTTCCGTCCTTAGTATCCTTAAGAGCGCAGTAACAGGTGACATGAGCTTCAATATGGGAGCTATAATAGCAAGGAGGCTGAATAATAATGCTAGTGAGGGGGGGGGGGTTTCTTTGGTGGAGTTTATGCTACACGCTTAGTAAATTTTCTTGGAGTATCCATCCGTTCAGAAGACCCTCCTCTCCGTACAGCCTACCTTGATCGTGTCGCTCTAACACGCTACGAGTTCCTTGAGAGAGATCATGGATCCCTCCTATACCGCTTGATATTTAACCGGCAGCGTGTTTTCCATATTACCCTTCCTGCTCCTGCTTTCTTTGACTTTCAGGTAAAACGAAGATACAACATAACCATAGGAGAGGCAGAGGAGTATGAGAGGGAGGCGACGGGTGCTCGACTTCGTGAGGCGGCTATTCAGGCAGTGGCTGCAACACTCCCGTATAACACCCATTATGATTTTGGGTTTCGCCAGGACCATCCATGGGAGTAGACCAATCTAGGCCAAAAGCCTAAGCTTGGGGGAGTACGTGTTCTCACCGACCTTACATTCATGCTTATGCTTTCGCTTTGTTAGCCGGTGTTTACACTTTGCCACTGTATTATCCATGCTAGTTTATTTTCGTCTTCTTGTTTTCTTGTTTTGTGTCCTTTTGAGAAAACCCAAAAAGATTTTTCTTTCTTCTTTTGCTCGTTGGGAGCTTTCCTGTGTAAATAGTTTTCTTTTTCTTTGGGTCAAGGTAGAAGATATTGGTTACAATGTTTAGTGGTTCTTGCATGCATACCTGTTTAGCTTTCAAAGAGCCATATTACTTTGTCTTCTCCTTTGTGTTTGCCTGCAGATTCAGCTTAGTCCAATGCACGAGTGCTCTTATTATTGTTCACATCGTTCGATCGTGCAAGTGAAAGGCAATAATGATGATATATGATGAAGTGTCTGAGACTGAAAAGCTGGTATGAACTCTATCTATTTTGTTTTTGCAAATATGACTAGCTTGTCGACCCAGATTCAACTTTGTTGTGAGAGAGCCATGTTTGCAATGACAACTTAGAGATCATAGTTTCTGATGCCATGCTTATTTAGCTGAGAGCTTATAATGGTTTGTCTTGAATGCCAACATAGATTTTGAGATGACTATGATGTAGTATGATAGGATGGTATTCTCCTTTGAATGATTCAAGTGGCTTGACTTGGCGCATGTTCATGCATGTAGTTGAAACAAAATCAACATAGCCTCTATGATGTTCATGTTCATGGTGACTTATATCCTGTTCATGCTTGCATTCAATGTTAGTCAAACTCATTGCATCTTGATGACTGTTGTCGCTCTCTAGTTGGTCGCTTCCCAGTCTTTTGCTAGCCTTCACTTGTACTAAGAGAAATACTGCTTGTGCATCCACTTCCAGAAACCCAAAAGTTTTTCCATGAGAGTCCACCATACCTACCTATTTGCGGTATTTACATGCCGTTCCAAGTAAATTTGCATGTGCCACTCTCTAAACCTTCAAGAAATAATCTGTTTTGCATGCCCGGACCGCTCATGTGGTGACAGGGGGCTATTGGTATCTTCCATGCTAGGAGTGTTATCCTCTACATGTGTTTATTCACTGTCATTCACGAGAAAGGGGCCGCTAATTGGAATGCCCAGTTCCACGCTTAAATCGAAAACATAACTATAAAACAAGACTCCCCCCGGATTGATGTTAGTATGGACGGTACCCGAGGATTCGGCTAGCCGTGGAGTGTGATTGATTGGTGGTGGGGGAGTTAAAACTTTACTTTTCTGTTTGGGAACCGCCTATAGCATGAGTAGCATGGAAGATATTGAGAACTCTTGGTCATTGCGTTGATAATGAAAGCATGCCACCCAAAATTATTATCTCTATTTTCAAAGCTTGAGCTCTGGCACCTGTGCAAATCAATGCTTCTCTCTGCGAAGGGCCTGTCTATTTGTTTTCCTGTCGAGTCATCCTCTTCTTATATAAGCACCAATTAGAGAGCACCTCTGTCATTTTTATGCTTTGCTTTTGATTGATATTGAGTATGAGTATGACTGGATCTTCGTTGCTATGAATTACAATGTTTAGTCAGCCCTTAATCTTTGAAAGTGCTCTGCATTTATGTTTTGCGGTCTTAGAAAGAGCTAGCGAGATACCACCTATTCATATTGCTTCATGCTTGCTTTGATTGAAGTGTTGGTATTTGAAACTCATTATTATTTGCTAGTTAGCTGATTATGCCATTGATATTAGTTTACCGTGAGACCTTTGTGTCACTTGCTTATGTGGTTAACTTGTGATCTTGCCGAAATTCTGGTTATGAGTTAGACATAGTTGCAACAACAAGATCAAACAGAGTTTGTCAAAGTTTTTCTTTCTCTCTCAGGTTGTCAACTGAGTTGCTTGAGGACAAGTAAGGTTTTAAGCTTGGGGGAGTTGATACGTCTCCATCGTATCTACTTTTCCAAACTATTTTGCCCTTGTTTTGGACTCTAATTTGCATGATTTGAATGGAACTAACCTGGACTGACGCTATTTTCAGCAGAATTGCCTTGGTGTTGTTTTTGTGCAGAAATCAAAGTTCTCAGAACGTCCTGAAAATTTACGGAGAATATTTTTGGAAAATATGAAAAATACCTGCACAAAGATCCACCTCAGGGGGTGGGCCAGTGGGCCACAAGCCCTGCCACCGCCACCCCCCGGTGGCGGATGGCAAGCTTGTGGGGCCCACGTGGCTCTGCCGCCCCCAATCTCAGCTCTATAAGTTCACTTTCGTCCTAGAAAAAATTAGGAGAGAAGATTTCGGCGCGTTTGCGATATGGAGGCGCCGCCACATCCTGTTCTTCATCTGGAGGGCAGATCTGGAGTCCGTTTTGGGCTCCGGAGAGGGGAAATCGTCATCATCGTCATCATCAACCTTCTTCCCTCTCCAATTCCATGAAGCTCTTCGTTGTTCATGAGTAATCTATTCGTAGGCTCGCAGGGCGGTGATGAGTACGATGAGATCTATCACGTAATCGAGTTAGTTTTGATGGGGATTGATCCCTAGTACCCACTATGTTTTGAGATTGATGTTGCTACTACTTTGCCATGCTTAATGCTTGTCACTAGAGCCCGAGTGCCATGATTTCAGATCTGAAATTATTATGTTGTCACCAATATATGTGTGTTTTAGATCCGATCTTGCAAGTTGTAGTTACCTACTATGTGTTATGATCCGGCAACCCCGGAGTGACAATAACCGGAACCACTCCCGATGATGACCATAGTTTGAGGAGTTCATGTGTTCACCAAGTGCTAATGCGTTGGTCCGGTTCTTTATTAAAAGGAGAACCTTAATATCCCGTAGTTTCCTTTTGGACCCCGCTGCCACGGGAGGGATGGATAATAGATGTCATGCAAGTTCTTTTCCCTAAGCACGTATGACGACACACGGAATGCATGCCTACATCACATTGACGAACGGGAGCTAGCCACATATCTCTCCGTGTTATAACTGTTGCATGATGAATATCATCCAAACAAATCACCGACCCATTGCCTACGAGTCTGTCCTACTACTGCTGTTACTTGTCCTGCTCTGCTACTACTGCTGTTACTTGTCTTGCTCTGCTGCTACTGCTGTTACTTGTCTTGCTCTGCTGCTACTGTTGCTACTACTGTCGCTTGCTACTGTTGCTACTTGCTACTGCTGTCACTACTGCTGTTCCTTGCCACTGCTATTACTCATTGCACTGCTACTACGTGCTACAATACTTTTTCGCTGGTCGTTGAGGGGAACAGACAATTTCCGTCAATGAGGCAACTTGGCACCATTGATACAATCGTTAGGAATAGTCTGCCATCAACAGATCGTTTCTGACACCGTTGTTATCATACTACTTTGCTGTTACTACTTTGCTTGCAAATACTAATCTTTCAGGTGTGGTTGAATCTGACACATTCAGCTGCTAATACTTGAGAGTATCCTCTCATCTCCTATAGGCGTACCAACAAATTTGGGTCGAACACTCTACCCTCGAAAACTGCTGCGATCCTATGCGCTCGTGGGCCGTCAACAACATTCTTCTAGTTTCGATTGCCGGAGAGTGCTAGCAGCATTCTTCTTGTGCCATTGCAGGGGAAGGTCTGCTGTCACGGAATGAGATACGTCCATTTTGCATCATGCTTTTATATTGATATTTATCGCATTATGGGCTGTCATTACACATTATGGTACAATACTTTTGCCTTTTCTCTCTTATTTTATAAGGTTTACATGAAGAGGGAGAATGCCGGCAGCTCGAATTCTGGGCTAAAAAAGGAGCAAGTTTGAGATACCTATTCTGCACAACTCCAAAAGCCATGAAAATCAGCGTGGAATTATTTCAGAATATATAAAAAATACTGGGCGAAAGAAGTACTGGAGGGGAGCCACCAAGAGGTCACGAGCCTGCCAGACGCGCCCTACCCCCCTGGGCGAGCCGGGTGGACTTGTGGGCCCCCTGTTACCCCTCCGGCTCCCATCCTCTGCTATATAGAGGGTTTCATCCAAGAAAAAAAATCAAGAGAGAGCTTTCGGGAAGAAACGCCGCCGCCACGAGGCAGAACTTGAGCAGAACCAATCTAGAGCTCCGGCAGGGCCGTCATGCCGGGGAAACTTCCCTCCCAGAGGGGGAAATCGTCGCCATCATCATCACCAACACTCCTCTCATCGGAGCGGACTCATCTCCGTCAACATCTTCGTCAACACCATCTCATCTCCAAACCCTAGTTCATCTCTTGTACCCAATCTCCGTATCGCGACTCCGATTGGTACTTGTAAGGTTGCTAGTAGTGTTAATTACTCCTTGTAGTTAATGCTAGTTGGTTTACTCGGTGGAAGATCATATGTTCAGATCCTTAATGCTATTCAATACCTCTCTGATCATGAACATAATTATGCTTTGTGAGTAGTTACGTTTGTTCCTGAGGACATGGGATAAGTCTTGCTATAAGTAGTCATGTGAATTTGGTATTCGTTCAATATTTTGATGCGTTGTATGTTGTCTTAATTCTTCTTTCATAGTTGCGGATGCTTGCGAGAGGGATTAATCATAAGTGGGATGTTTGTCCAAGTAAGGAAAGCACCCAAGCACCAGTCCACCCACATATCAAACTATCAAAGTAGCGAACACGAATCATATGAACATGATGAAAACTAGCTTGACAAAAATTTCCATGTGTCCTTGGGAGCGCTTTACCTTATATAAGAGTTCGTCCAGTCTTGTCCCTTTCTACAAAAGGGATTGGGACATCTTGCTGCACCATTTTTACTATTGTTACTTGCTACCCGTTACAAATTATCATATCACAGAACTATCTGTTACCGATAATTTCAGTGCCTGCAGAGAATACCTTGCTGAAAACCACTTGTCATTTCCTTCTGCTCCTCGTTGGGTTCGACACTCTTACTTATCGAAAGGACTACGATAGATCCCCTACAATTGTGGGTCATCAAGACTCTTTTCTGGCACCGTTGCCGGGGAGTGAAGCGCCTTTGGTGAGTGAAATTTGGTAAGGAAACATTTATATAGTGTGCTGAAATTTATTGTCACATGTCACTATGGAAACTAATCCTTTGAGGAGCTTGTTCGGGATATCTTCACCTCAACCAGAAGCACAAAGAGTTGCTCCTCAACCTACTCCACCTACTGAAAATATTTATTATGAAATTCCTTCGAGTATGCTAGAGAAACTGTTGGCTAATCCTTTTACAGGAGATGGAACATCACATCCCGACTTGCATCTAATCTATGTAGATGAAGTTTGTCGTTTATTTAAGGTTGCAGGTTTGCCCGAGGATGAGGTCAAGAATAAGGTATTTCCCTTATATTTGAGGGATAAAGCATTGACATGGTATAGGCTATGTGATGATACTGGATCATGGAACTACAACCGATTGAAATTGGAATTTCATCAAAAGTTTTATCCTATGCATTTTGTACATCGTGATCGGAATTATATCTATAATTTTTGGCCTCGTGATAGAGAAAGTATCGCTCAATCTTGGGGAAGGCTTAATGCAATGTTATATTCATGCCCCAACCATGAGCTCTCGAGAGAAATTATTATTTAGAACTTCTATGCTCGGCTTTCTCATGATAATCGCACCATGCTTGACACTTCTTGTACCGATTCTTTTATGAAGAGAGATATTGACTTCAAATGGGATTTATTGGAAAGAATTAAACGCAAATCTGAAGATTGGGAGTTTGATGAAGGTAAGGAGTGAGGTATGAATCTTAAGTTCGATTGCGTTAAATCCTTCGCCGAAACAAATACCTTTCGTGATTTTAGCGGTAAACATGGACTTGACTCTAAGATAGTAGCTTCATTATATGATTCATTTGCTGCTCATATTAATATCCCTAGGGATAAGTGGTTTAAATATCATCCTCCCATAGAAGTCAATGTAGTAAAACTCAATCCAGTTGAATAGAAAGTCATTGCTTATAATGATTCTATTGTTCCTAGTGCTTACATTGAGAAACCACCTTTCCCTGTTAGAATAAAGGATCATGCTAAAGCTTCAACTGTGATACATAAGGGCTACATTGGAACACCTACACCCCCTGAGAAAATTAAAGTTGAACCTAGCATTGCTATTATTAAAGATCTCTTGGCCGATAATGTTGATGGGCATGTTATTCAATTCTGTGAAGATGCTGCTAGAATTGCTAAACCTCATGCTAGAGACCAACATAAACCTGATGTTGGCATGCCTGTTGTTTGTGTTAAGATAGGAGAACATTGTTATCATGGTTTACGTGACATGGGTGCTAGTATTAGTGCAATACCTCGATATTTATGTAATGAAATTAAGTATCCTACTGATTTTCTCGTTCTTGCTACCACACAAGATAGTTTTTGTCCCATCATATTTGGTAGACCTTTCCTGAATATTGTTAATTCTTAGATTGATTGTGAGAAACAAACTGTTACTGTTGGCTTTGAAGGTGTGTCACATGAATTTAATTTTTCTAAGTTTGGTAGACAACCTCATGAAAAAGAATTGTCTAGTAAGGATGAATTTATTGCTCTTGCTTCTATTGCTGTGCCTCCTACTGATCCTTTAGAGAAATACTTGCTTGAACATGAAAATGATATGCATATGGATGAAAGGAATGAGAAAGATAGAGTTATCTTTGAACAACGTCCTATCCTTAAGAATAATTTGCCTGTTGAATTACTTGGAGATCCACCTCCACCAAAGGGTGATCCTGTGTTTGAGCTTAAACAATTACCTCATACTCTTAAGTATGCTTATCTTGATGAAAAAGAGATATACCCTGTTATTATTAGTTCTAACCTTTCAGAGCATGAAGAAAAGAAATTATTGAAAACTCCGAGGAAGCACCGTGCTGCTATTGGATATACTCTTGATGATCTTAAGGGCATTAGTCCCACTTATGCCAGCATAAAATTAAAACTGATCCTGATTCCAAACCAGTTGCCGATCATCAACGAAGATCAAATCCTAAGATGAAAGAGGTGGTAAGAAAAGAAATACAAAAGCTCCTGGAAGCAGGTATTATCTATCATGTTGCTCATAGTGATTGGCTAAGTCCGGTGCATTGTGTCCCTAAGAAGGGAGGTATTACCATTGTCCCAAATGCTAAAGATGAATTGATCCCACAGAGAATTGTTACTGGCTATAGGATGGTAATTGATTTTAGGAAATTAAATAAAGCTACTAAGAAAGATCATTACCCTTTACCTTTTATTGATCAAATGCTAGAAAGATTGTCTAAACATACACACTTTTGCTTTCTAGATGGTTATTCTGGTTTCTCCCAAATACCTCTTGCACAATCTGATCAGAAGAAAACCACTTTTACTTGCCCTTTCGGTACCTTTGCTTATAGACGTATGCCTTTTGGTATATGTAATTGATCCGTCTCCATCGTATCTACTTTTCCAAACTCTTTTGCCCTTGTTTTGGACTCTAATTTGCATGATTTGAATGGAACTAACCCGGACTGACGCTGTTTTCAGCAGAATTGCCATGGTGTTGTTTTTGCGCAGGAATAAAAGTTCTCGGAATGACCTAGAAATTTACGAGGATTTTTTGTAGAATATATAAAAAATACTGGCGCAATAATTACATGGAGGGACGGAGCCAGGAGCCCACAAGCCCAGCAGGCGCGGCCCCCCTGGCCGCGCCTGGCAGGCTTGTGAGCCCCTCGTGGCTCCGCCACGTCCAATTCCAGCTCTATACATTCTCTCTCGCCCGAAAAAAAAATCGGAGAGAAGAGTTCATCACGTTTTACGATACGGGGCCGCCGCCACCACGTGTTCTTCCTCTGGAGGGCAGATCTGGAGCCCGTTCTGGGCTCCGGAGAGGGGAGATCGTCGCCTTCGTCATCATCAACCATCCTTCATCGCCAATTCCATGATGCTCTTCACCGTTCGTGAGTAATCTCATCGTAGGCTTGCTGGACGGTGATGGGTTGGATAAGATCTATCATGTAATCGAGTTAGTTTTGATGGGGTTTGATCCCTAGTATCCACTATGTTCTGAGATTGATGTTGCTACTACTTTGCTATGCTTAATGCTTGTCACTGGGGCCCGAGTGCCATGATTTCAGATCTGAACCTATTATGTTTTCATCAATATATGTGTGTTCTTGATCCTATCATGCAAGTTCTAGTCACCTACTATGTGTTATGAACCGGCAACCCCGGAGTGAGAATAGCCGGTACCACTCCCGGAGATGACCATAGTATGAGGAGTTCATGTATTCACTAAGTGCTAATGCTTTGTTCTGGTTCTCTGTTAAAAGGAGACCCTTAATATCCCGTAGTTTCCATTAGGACCCCGCTGCCACGTGAGGGATGGACAATATATGTCATGCAAGTTCTTTTCCATAAGCACGTATGACTATATACGGAATACATGCCGACATTACATTGACGAACTGGAGCAAGTTACAAATCACTCCATGTTATAACTGTTACATGATGAATGTCATCCGACATAATTATCCATCACCGATCCAATGCCTACGAGTTTTTCCTACTGGTCCTTGCTAAGTTACTTTATCGCTACTGCTGTCACTGCTGCTACTGTTACCGTTGCTACCATTACTATCACTCTACTTTGCTACTGAAACTTTGCTGCAGATACTAAGTCTTTCAGGTGTGGTTGAATTGACAACTCAACTACTAATACTCGAGAATATTCTTGGCTTCCCCTTGTGTTGAATCAACAAATTTGGGTTGAATACTCTACCCTCAAAAACTGTTGCGATCCCCTACACTTGTGGCTTATCAAGACTATTTTCTGGCGCTGTTGCCGGGGAGGCCTAGCTCTATTCTCTGAGTCACTTGGGATTTACGTCTGTTGATCACTATGAGGAATCCGAGAGATCCAAAAACTAAAGTGTTGCCCTCAACTACGAGGATAGGTAAGGAACTTCCATCTAGCTCTGTACTTGATTCACCTTCAGTTATGAGTAAGTTTGCGACACCACCACCTACTAGAAATTCTGATGTGTCGCCTGTGCTTGATGATGCTACTTCTGCTATCCATGATGCTTGTGATGATGCTTTGCCACTAGGTGCATTCCTTGATGCACAAATTGCTAGAGTTGCTGCTGAATGTGATGATACTTCTGAAATTGCTGAAATCATTGAAGTAGAACCTACTGTTTCACCTGTTAGAACTAGCTCTCCTAGATATGAATTGCATGATATACCTGAGGGTTATGTTATGGAGGGAGAGGTAGCTGAGGACTTTCTTGCTTGTAAGGATAGCTATGATCTTGAGAATTTACTGCGCAAGTGGAAGGAAAAATCTCTGAATGCTAGAATGAAATACGATCCTAAGTTTGCTACTTCACACAACTTTGTAACCGATAAGGATTATGAATTATCTGTCGATCCTGAGTTAATCACTTTGGTTGAATCTGATCCTTTTCATGGTTATGAGTCTGAAACGGTTGTAGCACATCTTACCAAGCTGAATGATATAGCCACCCTATTCACAAGTGAGGAAAAGATCCGCCACTACTATATCCTTAAGTTGTTTCCTTTATCGCTAAAGGATGACACTAAGACTTGGTTCACTTCTCTTGCTCGTGGTTGTGTGCGTAGTCCCCAGGATATGATCTACTACTTCTCTGAGAAATATTTTCCTGCCCATAAGAAACAAGCTACCTTGCAGGATATATATAACTTTGTGCAAGTTGAAGAAGAGAGTCTCCCACAAGCTTGGGGGAGGCTTGTCCAGTTATTGAATGCTTTGCGTGATCACCCTCTTGAGAAGAATGAAATACTTGATATCTTTTATAATGGACTAAGCGATGCTTCTAGGGACCACCTAGATAGTTGTGCTGGTCGTGTTTTCAGGAAAAGAACTGTGGAACAAGCTGAAATTCTATTGAATAATATCTTGAGAAATGATAATGCTTGGACTATTCCCGAACCACCTCCGAAGCCAACTCCGAAGAAAAGAGGTATTCTATTCCCCAGTCCTGAAGATATGCAAGAAGCCAAGAAATCTATGCAAGAGAAAGGCATTTAATATGAAGATGTTAAGAATCTACCACCTATCAAAGAAATACATGGTCTTGATAACCCGACATAGGTAGTAGAGGTAAATTCTCTTCGTAGATTCAATGAGAGTGATATTCCTTTTGATAAACCTGCTAGCTTATGCCTAGATGAATTTGTTAACTTTGTTGCCAAACAACAAAGTTTCAATGATTATGTTAGCAGACAATTGGAACAGAATGCTCGTATGCTTAGTCATTTAAGTGCTTATGTGGATAGAAATGTCAATGATCTTAAGCTTTTGAGTAAACATGCCTCTATGGTCACTACTCAAGTAGAACAAGTACTTAAGGCTCAAAATGACTTGCTCAATGAGTTGAATGACAATATTGTTAGAGTCGTCACTAGAGGTGGTAGAATGACTCAGGAACCTTTGTATCCTGAAGGCTATCCTAAGAGAATTGAACAAGATTCTCAAGGAGTTAACACTGATGCACCTAGTCATCCTGGTAATAGGAAGAAAAAGAAAGATGATAGGAACTTGCATGCTAGCAAACCTGCTGCTGTTACACCTGAGAATTCAAACGATATCTCTATTTCTGATGCCGAAACACAATCTGGTGATGAACATGAGCCTAGTGATAATATCGATAGTGGTGTTCATGATGATGCTCAACCTAGTAATGACAAGGATGTGGAGATTGAATCTAGTGTTGATCTTGATAACCCACAACCTAAGAACAAGAAATATGATAAGAATGACTTCATTGCTAGGAAGCATGGTAAAGAAAGAGAACCATGGGTTCACAAACCCATGCCCTTTCCTCCCAAACCATCCAAGAAAAAGGATGATGAGGATTTTGAGCGTTTTGTTGAAATGATTAGACCTGTCTTTCTGCAAATGCGTTTGACACATATGCTCAAAATGTCTCCTTATGCTAAGTACATGAAAGATATTGTGACCAATAAAAGGAAGATACCTGAGGTTGAGATTTCCACCATGCTTGCCAACTACACCTTCAAGGGTGGAACTCCTAAGAAACTAGGTGATCCCGGAGTGCCCACTATACCTTGCTCCATTAAAGGAAACTACGTTAGAACTGCTTTATGCGATCTTGGAGCCGGTGTTAGTGTTATGCCTCTCTCTCTTTATCGTAGACTTGAATTGGATAAGTTGACACCCACTGTAATCTCCTTGCAAATGGCCGACAAATCAACTGCTTTTCCTATCGGCATTTGCGAGGATGTGCCTGTTGTGGTTGCTAACGTTACTATCTTAACGGACTTTGTTATTCTGGATATTCCCGAGGATGATGCCATGGCGGTCATCCTTGGAAGACCCTTTTTAAACACTGCATGAGCTGTTATTGATCGCAACAAAGGCAATGTCACTTTCCATGTTAATGGTAATGAGCACACGGTGCACTTTCCGAAGAAACAATAGTGAGTACATTGCATCAATGCTATTGAAAAAACTTCATCATTTCTTATTGGAAGCTTTGAATGCCCTATACCTACTGTCAAGATGAAGTATGATTTACTTGTTGGGGATATGCACATCCTCATTGAGGTAACCTAGTGACTATTCGAAAATTCTCTGGTTTTATGCGATTTAAAAAAAGTTTGTCAAGGAGACTTGATCAACCTCATTGATGGATTTCTTTTGATGACCATGAGATGGACGAATCTAGGAGTCACAACCGTTTGTTCCAAACTTTTACTTTCGGTTGTTTAGAAGAAAAATGATAAATTTAGCTTTACTTTTTCCTGTTTTCTGCTTTTTGCGTCCCTTAGAAAAGTGTCCCGAAAATAAAAGTTCTCCAAATGCCCTAAAATTCAAGTATGATATTTCTGGAATTTTTGAAAAATTCTTAGATAGAGAGTTAGTCAGGGGGATGCACGAGTGGGCCACAAGCCCAGGAGGCGCGGGCAACCCCCCTGGCTGCACCTGCTAGGCTTGTGGGCCCCACGTGGCCCCCTCTATTTATTCCAGCTCCCATCTCCTTCTCCTACCTCCAGAAAAAATCATTCCACAGCTCAAACCCGTGTTCTTGCTCTTCTTGCTGCGTTTTTCGATCTCCTTGTGCAAAGCCCCCTTCACCAAACTATTTTGGGGGAATTGTTCCTTGGTATGTGACTCCTCCATTGGTCCAATTAGTTTTTGCTCTAGTGCCTTATTCGTTGCGTATTTTTTCTGCCTTGGTGACCCTGTTCTTGAGCTTTGCATGTTAATTTTAGTTGGTCCCAGGTAGTTTTGATGCATGATATGGCCTCTAGCCACTTGAAGGAGTAGTTTCTATGAGTTTTGTTGAGCCTTGTTCACTTTTCTTTTGAGTTATTAAAATTTCAGAAATTTTTAGAGAATGAAAAAAGAAAAGATGAGGAGGTTCCTAAGAGGCTCTTCAAGCCGTGACCCCAAGGAAGATGAAAATGGGAAGAAGAAACCCAAGTATCCAGTCCCTCGAGTTGCAGAAGTTCAAGCGTGCGAGTGGCCAAGCGATGTGTTCTTACGTGCCGCCGGTCTTCATAAGGATTTTTATTACTTGGTGGAGAACACAGGCCTTACCGCATTTGTTGAAGATAAGTGTCCACAATACCTCCTCGTCACTAAAATTTTCGTGCAAAGCTTTAATTTCTATCCAAGGAAGAACCCTCCTATGGTTGAGTTCAAGTTATATGATATCCCCCAGCGCATGTCACTTCATGATTTTTGCAATGTTTGCAAATTACCTTATGTTGGGGATATTCATGAATCTCGTCCACGGGACTTGGAGGATTTCATTGATACTATTGCTGTAGGAGAGGAGAGAGGAGTGTCTTGCACTAGAGTTGCTAGTGTACATTTTCCCGTGCTTCGGTATCTCTCATTATTTGTGGGAAAATGTTTGATTGGCCGTGGGAAAGCTGGGGCACTTAGCTCCCGAGATCTTGCGGTATTGCGCGAAGCTCTTTATAATGATAAAACTTATTGCTTGGGCGCTATAATGGCTCAACGGTTGAACATGAACCATACTAAAGGCGTTGTTTATGGAGGTATCTATGCTACCCGTCTTGCTAAACATTTTGAGATACCTATTAGACTGTACGAGGAAGAAGAGATGCTTCTTCCTGAGAGATATCTAGATTATGATAGCATGGTTCACCATGACTTTCTTGATAAAGATATAAATAAGAGGATGATTTATAACTTGGTATTTAGCCAGGGTACTCGTGAGACTGTTACCTTGCTTGCTCCTTCTTTGTTCAATCTTCATCTAGGCAGGTACATTATTATGCCCTCGGACATCTACGCATATTGGGGCATAGCGCCACCACAGGCGCCCGTGCCCGAGCTACCAGTCGAGTACCAGACGCCAGTTTATCATTGGGAGCCAGAGGAGCTCACCCAGCAGTGACACCCTCAGTCCACTCCAGAGTACCCCGGAGATGGTTACTTGACTCCTTGGGAGTAGACCAACTTAGGCCAAAAGCCTAAGCTTGGGGGAGTACGTGTTTCTCACCGACTTTATATTCATGCTTACACTTTCACTTTGATAGTCGGGGTTCACACCTTGCCATTGTATCATGCATGCTAGTTTATTTCTTTTTCTCTCTTTCTTCTCGTGTGTTTGTTTAGACTGAAAAAAAAATAGTTGTAAGTTTGCTTTCCAGTTTGCTTAGTGGTGTTTAAAAAGAAAACCCAAAAAGATTTTCCGTTCTTCTTTTGCTGGTTGGGAGCTTTCCCGTGTAAATAGTTTTCTTTTTCTTTGGGTCAAGGTAGAAGACCATGGTTAAAATGTTTAGTGGCTCTCACATGCATATATGTTTATCCGTCCAAGAGCCATATTACTTTGTCTTCTCCTTTGTGTTTGCTTGCAGATTCCAGCTTGGTCCAATGCACGAACACTCTCATTATGATTCAAATCATTCGGTCGTGCAAATAAAAGGAAATAATGACGATATATGATGAAGTGACCGAGCCTGGAAAAGCTAGTATGAACTCGATCTATTTTGTTTTGTAAATATGACTAGCTCATCGTTCCTAATTCAACATTGTTATGAGAGAAACATGTTTGCACTGACAACTTAGAGATCATAGTTTCTGATGCCATGCTTAATTAGCTAGGAGCTTATAATGGTTTGTCTTGGATGCCAACATGAATTTCAAGATGATTATGATGTAGTATGATAGGATGGTGTCATCCTTTGAATGATTCAAGTGATTTGACTTGGCACATGTTCACGCATGTAGTTGAAACAAAATCAACATAGCCTCTATGATATTCATGTTTATGGTGATTTATGTCCTACTCATGCTTGCACTCAATGTTGGTTAATTTCAATGCATATTGATGACTGTTGTCGCTCTCTAGTTGGTCGCTTCCCAGTCTTTTGCTAGCCTTCACTTGTACTAAGCAGGAATACTGCTTGTGCATCCACTTCGATAAACCCAAAGTTGTTCCATATGAGTCCACCATACCTACCTATATGCGGTATCTACCTGCCGTTACAAGTAAATTTGCATGTGCCACTCTCTAAACCTTCAAGTAATAATCTGTTTTGCATGCCCGAACCGCTCATGTGGTGACAAGGGGCAATCAGTATCTTCCATGCTAGGCGTGTTATCCTCGATACGTGTTTATTCACTGTCACTCACGAGAAAGGGGTCGGTAATTGGAATGCCCAGTTCCATGCTCAAATCGAAAAGATAATTGCACACAAAACTCCCCTGGATTGTTGTTGGTATGGACGGCACCCGAGGATTCAGCTAGTCGCGGAGTGTGATTGATCGGTGGTGGGGGAGTCAAAACTTTACTTTTTTGTTTGGGAACCGCCTATAGTATGTGTAGCATGGAAGATGGTGAAAACTCTTTGTTATCACGTTGACAATGAAAGCATGCCACCCAAAATTATTTATCTCTGTTCTAAAAGCTTGAGCTCTGGCACCTCTGCAAATCAATGCTTCCCTCTGCGAAGGGCCTATCTATTTATGTTCCTGTTGAGTCATCCTCTTCTTATTAAAAAGCACCAGTTAGAGAGCACCTTCATCGTTTTTATCCTTTGCTATTAATTGTAATTGAGTATGACTATGAATGGATCTTCTTAGCCATGAATCACAATGTTCAGTCAACCCTCGGTCTTTGAAGGTGCTATGCATTTATGTTTTGCTGTCTCAAAAAGGGCTAGCGAGATACCATGTGTTCATATTGCTTCATGATTGTTTTGATTGAATTCTTGACGTTTGAAACTTATTATTATTGCTCGCTAGTTGATTATCCATTGATATGAGTACATCTTGAGACCTAAATGTCATTGCTTATATGGTTAGCTTATGATGTTGCTGAAAATCTGAATATGAGTTAGACATAATTACAACAACAAGATCAAACAGAGTTCGTAAAAGTTTTTCTTTTGTCTCTTTCAGTTTGTCAACTGAATTGCTTGAGGACAAGCAAGGCTTTAAGCTTGGGGGAGTTGATACGTCTCCATCGTATCTACTTTTCCAAACTCTTTTGCCCTTGTTTTGGACTCTAATTTGCATGAATTGAATGGAACTAACCCGGACTGACGCTGTTTTCACCAGAATTGCCATGGTGTTGTTTTTGCGCAGAAATAAAAGTTCTCGGAATGACCTGGAAATTTACGAGGATTTTTTGTGGAATATATAAAACATACTGGCACAAGAATTACGTGGAGGGATGGAGCCAGGAGCCCACAAGCCCAGGAGGCGCGCCCCCTGGCCGCGCCAGGCAGTTTTGTGAGCCCCTCGTGCCTCCGCCGCCTCCAATTCCAGCTCTATATATTCTCTCTCGCCCGAAAAAAAACAGAGAGAAGAGTTCATCGCATTTTACGATACGGAGCCGCCGCCACCACGTGTTCTTCCTCTGGAGGGAAGATCTGGAGTCCGTTCTGGGCACCGGAGAGGGGATATCATCGCCTTCGTCATTATCAACCATCCTTCATCGCCAATTCCATGATGCTCTTCACCGTTCGTGAGTAATCTCATCGTAGGCTTGCTGGACGGTGATGGGTTGGATGAGATCTATCATGTAATCGAGTTAGTTTTGATGGGGTTTGATCCCTAGTATCCACTATGTTCTGAGATTGATGTTGCTACTACTTTTCTATGCTTAATGCTTGTCACTGGGGCCCGAGTGCCATGATTTCAGATCTGAACCTATTATGTTTTCATCAATATACGTGTGTTCTTGATCCTATCATGCAAGTTCTAGTCACCTACTATGTGTTATGACCCGGCAACCCCGGAGTGGCAATAGCCGGTACCACTCCCGGAGATGACCATAGTATGAGGAGTTCATGTATTCACTAAGTGCTAATGCTTTGTTCTGGTTCTCTGTTAAAAGGAGACCCTTAATATCCCGTAGTTTCCATTAGGACCCCGCTGCCACGGGAGGGATGGACAATAGGTGTCATGCAAGTTCTTTTCCATAAGCACGTATGACTATATACGGAACACATGCCTACATTACATTGACGAACTGGAGCTAGTTACAAATCACCCCATGTTATAACTGTTACATGATGAATGTCATCTGAGATAATTATCCATCACCGATCCAATGCCTACGAGTTTTTCCTACTGGTCCTTGCTAAGTTACTTTATCGCTACTGCTGTCACTGCTGCTACTGTTAACGTTGCTACCATTACTATCACTCTACTTTGCTATTGAAACTTTGCTGCAAATACTAAGTCTTTCAGGTGTGGTTGAATTGACAACTCAACTGCTAATACTCGACAATATTCTTTGGCTTCCCCTTGTGTCGAATCAACAAATTTGGGTTGAATACTCTAACCTCGAAAACTGTTGCGATCCCCTATACTTGTGGGTTATCAGTAATGCACCTGCTACCTTTCAAAGATGTATGATGCTATATTCTCTGACTTTTGTGAAAAGAATGTTGAGATTTTCATGGATGATTTCTCTGTTTACGGATCTTGTTTTGATGATTGGTTGAGAAACCTCGATCGAGTTTTGCAGAGATGTAAAGATACTAACCTTGTCTTGAATCGGGAGAAGTGCCACTTTATGGTTAATGAAGGCATCGTCTTAGGACATAAAATTTCTGAAAGAGGTATTGAAGTCAATAAGGCTAAAGTTGATGCGATCAAGAAAATGCATGCCCTACAGACATTAAAGGTATAAGAAGTTTCCTTGGTCATGCTGGTTTCTATAGAAGGTTCATTAAAGACTTCTCTAAGATATCTAGGCCTCTCACCAATCTCTTGCAAAAAGATACTCCATATGTTTTTGATGATGATTGTGAAGAAGCATTTGAAATACTTAAGAAGGCCTTGATAACTGCACCTATTGTTCAACCACCTGATTGGAACCTACCTTTTGAAATTATGTGTGATGCTAGTGATTATGCTGTTGGTGCTGTTCTAGGACAAAGAGTTGATAAGAAATTAAATGTTATTCACTATGCTAGTAAAACTCTAGACAGTGCCCGAAGAAACTATGCTACTACTGAAAAAGAATTTTTAGCAGTTGTGTTTGCATGTGATAAGTTCAGATCTTATATTGTTGATTCCAAAATTACTATTCACACTAATCATGCTGCTATTAAATATATCATGGAAAAGAAAGATGCTAAACCTAGACTTATTAGATGGTTTCTCTTGCTATAAGAATTTGATTTGCATATTGTTTATAGGAAGGGTGCTGAGAACCCTGTAGCAGATAACTTGTCTATGTTAGAGAATGTTCTTGATTACCCACAACCTATTGATGATAGCTTTCCTGATGAACAAGTGAATGTCATCAATGCTTCACGTAGTACACCATGGTATGCTGATTATGCTAATTATATTGTTGCTAAATATTTACCACCTAGTTTCACATACCAACAAAACAAAAAGTTCTTTTATGATTTGAGACATTAGTTTTGGGATGATCCTCAACTTTATAAAGAAGGAGTAGATGGTGTTATTAGATGTTGTGTACCTGAGCATGAACAGGGACAGATCCTACAGAAGTGTCACTCCGAGGCTTACGGAGGACACCATGCGGGAGATAGAACTGCACAGAAGGTATTGCAATTCGGTTTTTATTGGCCTACTCTCTTCAAGGATGCTCGTAAGTTTGTCTTGTCTTGTGATGAATATCAAAGAGTAGGTAATATCAGTAAACATCAGGAAATGCCTATGAATTATTCACTTGTTATTGAACCATTTGATGTTTGAGGTTTTGATTATATGGGACCTTTTGCAAAGTCCAACGGATATACTCATATTCTAGTTGCTGGTGATTACGTTACTAAGTGGGTAGAAGATATCCCAACTAGTAGTGCTGATCATCACACCTCTATTAAGATGCTTAAAGAAGTCATTTTTCCTAGATTTGGAGTTCCTAGATATTTAATGACTGATGGTGGTTCACATTTTATTCATGGTGCTTTCCGTAAAATGCTTGCTAAATATGATGTCAACCATAGAATTGCATCTCATTATCATCCTCAGTCTAGTGGTCAAGTAGAGTTAAGTAATAGAGAAATTAAATTGATTCTGCAAAAGACTGTTAATAGGTCTAGAAAGAATTGGTCTAAGAAAATTGATGATGCACTGTGGGCTTATAGAATTGCTTATAAGAATCCCATGGGCATGTCTCCGTATAAAATGGTTTACGATAAAGCATGTCATTTACCTCTTGAGCTAGAGCATAAGGCTTATTGGGCAATCAAAGAGCTCAACTTTGATTTCAAACTTGCTGGTGAGAAGAGGTTATTTGATATTAGCTCACTTGATGAATGGAGAACTCAGGCATATGAAAATGCCAAGTTGTTTAAAGGAAAAGTTAAGAGGTGGCATGATAAAAGGATACAAAAACGTGAGTTCAATGTAGGTGATTATGTCTTGCTATACAATTCTCGTTTAAGATTTTTTGCAGGCAAGCTTCTCCCTAAATGGGAAGGTCCTTACATTGTTGAGGAAGTATATCGTTCCAGTGCCATAAAAATCAACAATGCGGAAGGTAATATTCCGAGAGTTGTAAATGGGCAAAGATTCAAGCATTATATCTCAGGTACTCCCATAAATGTTGAAAGCAATATTATTAATACCATAACTCCACAGGAGTACATAAGGGATATTTACCAGCTTGTTTCAGACTCCAAAAACGAAGAGGTATGTGATTCGGTAAGTAAACCGACTCTAAAACTTTTCCAATAACAATTTTCTCCGTTTTGGAATATTTAGAAAAATAGAAAAATTTAAAGTAGTCCGGAAAGCGCACGAGGAGGTGACAAGCCTGCCAAGCGCGCCACACCCCCCTGGGCACACCTGTATGCCTTGTGAGCACCTCATGTGTCTCCCGGACTCCGTTTTCTTGTGGAATACTCCTTTTGGTCAGTACAAATTCATTATATAATCTCCCAAAAGGACTGACCCTCGTATCACGCAAATATCCTCTGTTTTCGTTTCGAGCCTGGTTCTGTCGCAGATTTAAATCAAGATGTTTTCTCAAGATTCTGAGGGGGAGATCTATGTGGCCGATTACCTTGCTAACCCCAAGGTCTATGGGGACTTGGATCCTTATGGTTGGACCACAGATGAGGAAGAAGATTATGATCCCAAGGGGAAGGAAGGAACAAATTCCGATGAAGAGGAGGCTCCTCTACCCCAACCTGGAGACATGCATGTGGAGTTCAAGAAGTTGAGCCTCCCTGACTCAAGGAAGTAGCCTAAGATTTTGTTTACCCCTTCTCGTATTTTTCAGGAGAGTAAGCAAGAATTATGCCAAAGGGTGTTGAGGCTTGAAGAGGAAATTAACGATCAGAAGGAGCAGAATTTTGTGCTCAAGAGGAAACTAAACAAGTTTAAGAACTCTGCAACAACTCCACCACCATCACTTTCGAAGGAAGACAATTAAACACGGGTATTGGCACTCACCTTGGCTTGTGCCAAGCTTGGGGGAGTGGCCTCGGTATCGTATCACCATCACATCTTTTGCCTTTACCTTTATCTTAGTTCGATCCTTTTTGGTGATATCTTTATCTAGTAGAATAAAGTTCTTTGTATGATCTAGGCTTGAGTTTTGCTTTATGTTACCCCCAATGTAATCGAGTTCGTGAGTTATATAATAAGGAGTATTTTAGCTAAGGGCCTTGCTTCATGCCATGATCTAAAGAAAATAATAATGAAAGAACAAAAGCATGAAAGATCATGTGATGATCTTATGGGAAGTGACGGCTTCACATATAAAAACAATGTTGATTGAAACTTGTTGTGGGTGGACAAATGTAGACCTTGGTCATTGTTGCAATTAATAGGAAGTAATAAAGAAAGAGAGATTCACATATAAATATATCATCTTTGACACCGTCTATGATTGTGAACACTCATTAAACTATTACATGCTAAGAAGTAGATGTTGGACAAGGAAGACAACATAATGAATTATGTTTGCTTGGTTCCGAACAATGTTATATGACTAGAGATCCCTTAGCATGTGACGCTTGCTTCCACCTCATATCAGCCAAAACTTCCGCACTAAGTAGAGATACTACTTGTGCATCCATAAACCCTCAACCCAGTTTTGCCATGAGAGTCCACCATACCTACCTATGGATTGAATAAGATCCCTCAAGTAAGTTGTCATCGGTGCAAGCAATAAAAATTTTCTGCCTAAATATGTATGATCTATTAGTGTGTGGAAAATAAGCTTTGTACTAACCTGTGATGAGGAAGACATAAAAGCGACAGACTGCATAATAAAGTTCTTTATCAGAGGAGGCAATATAAAGTGACGTTCCTTCACACTAAGAGATCACACATCCAAACCTCAAAAGCGCATGACAACCTCTGCTTCCCTCTGCGAAGGGCTTATCTTGTACCTTTACTTTTTATCTTTAAAAGAGTCATGGTGATCGACACCAATTCCTTATTTCGCCATTATCTTGGCTAGCGTCATGTGCTAGGGAAAGATCTATATTCATATATCAACTTGGAAGTAAGTAATCATGAATTATTATAATTGACATTACCCTTGAGGTAAATAGTTGGGAGGTGAAACTATAAGTCCCTATCTTTCTCTGTGTCCAACTGAAACTTTGATCTCATGAGTACCGCGTGAGTTTTAGCAATTGTAGAAGACTAAAAGATGATTGAGTATGTGGTTTTGCTTTACAAGCTCTTATTTGACTCTTTTCGATGTTATGATAAACTGCAATTGCTTCAATGCCTAAAGACTATTGGTTGTTAATTCTCAATAAGGTTCTTGATCCATACTTTACATTGTGAAGGAATTGTCACTTTAGCATAAGAGATTATATGACGATATTGCTGTTCTAAATATGATCATGATGCCTGTATGTCCGTATTTTATTTTATTTTATCGACACCTCTATCTCTAAACATGTGGACATATTTATTGATCTCGGCTTCCGCTTGAGGACAAGCGAGGTCTAAGTTTGGGGGAGTTGATACGTCCATTTTGCATCATGCTTTTATATTGATATTTATCGCATTATGGGCTGTTATTACACATTATGGTACAATACTTTTGCCTTTTATCTCTTATTTTATAAGGTTTACATGAAGAGGGAGAATGCCGGCAGCTGGAATTCTGAGCTGAAAAAGGAGCAAGTTTGAGATACCTATTCTGCACAACTCCAAAAGCCATGAAAATCAGCGAGGAATTATTTCGGAATATATAAAAAATACTGGACGGAAGAAGCTGGAGGGGAGCCACCAGGAGGTCATGAGCCTGCCAGGCGCGCCCTACCCCCCTGGGCGCGCCTGGGGGACTCGTGGGCCCCTTGTTACCCCTCCGGCTCCCATCCTCTGCTACATAGAGGTTTTCGTCCCAGAAAAAATCAAGAGAGAGCTTTCGGGAAGAAATGCCGCCGCCACGAGGCGGAACTTGAGGATAACTAATCTAGAGCTCCGACAGGGCCATCCTGCTAGGGAAACTTCCCTCCCGGAGGGGCAAATCGTCGCCATCGTCACCACCAACACTCCTCTCATCAGAGGGGACTCATCTCCATCAACATCTTCATCAGCACCATCTCATCTCCGAACCCTAGTTCATCTCTTGTACCCAATCTCCGTCTCGCGACTCCGATTGGTACTTGTAAGGTTGCTAGTAGTGTTAGTTACTCCTTGTAGTTGATGCTAGTTGGTTTACTCGGTGGAAGATCATATGTTCAGATCCTTAATGCTATTCAATACCTCTCTGATCATGAACATTATTATGCTTTGTGAGTAGTAACATTTGTTCTTGAGGACATGGGATATGTCTCGCTATAAGTAGTCATGTGAATTTGGTATTCGTTCGATATTTTGATGCATTGTATGTTGTCTTTCCTCTAGTGGTGTTATGTGAACGTCGACTACATAACACTTCACCATTATTTGGGCCTAGAGAAAGGCATTGGGAAGTAATAAGTAGATGATGGGCTGCTAGAGTGACAGAAGCTTAAACCCTAGTTTATGCGTTCCTTCGCAAGGGGCTGATTTGGATCCACTAGTTTAATGCTATGGTTAGACTTTGTCTTAATTCTTCTTCCGTAGTTGCGGATGCTTGTGAGAGGGGTTAATCATAAGTGGGATGTTTGTCCAAGTAAGGACAACACCCAAGCACCGGTCCACCCACATATCAAACTATCAAAGTAGAGAACGCGAATCATATGAACATGATGAAAACTAGCTTGACAGAAATTCCCATGTGTCCTCGGGAGCACTTTCCTTATATAAGAGTTCGTCCAGGCTTGTCCCTTGCTACAAAAGGGATTGGGCCATCTTGCTGCACCATTGTTACTATTGTTACTTGCTACCCGTTACGAATTATCTTATCACACAACTATGTGTTCCCGATAATTTCAGTGCCTGCAGAGAATACCTTGTTGAAAACCACTTGTCATTTCCTTCCACTCCTCGTTGGGTTCGACACTCTTACTTATCGAAAGGACTGCAATAGATCCCCTACACTTCTGGGTCATCTGGGGTTGTCTATATATACCCCTCCACCTACATATCACTCGCAGAGGAAGCACTTAGAACACACTTACACACTTACACTCGCAGAGGAAACACTCAGAGCTACCAACTCATGCAGTGAGATCAAGAGATTCCATTTCTATCATTTGAAACTTGATTTCTAGCATCCTCAAGTTTCTTTCCACAAGATCTATCTCTCCTACCCTTGCCAAACCCGAGAGAGAGAGATTGAGTGTTGAGGAGACTATCTTTAAAAGCACAAGAGCAAGGAGTTCATCGTTCTACCACATCTATTACCTTTTGGAGGGTGGTGCCTCCTAGATTGGTTACGTGTCACTTGGGGGCCTCCTACTACATATTGTGGAGTTGAACCAAGATGTTTGTAAGGGCAAGGAGATCGCCTACTTCGTGAAGATCTACCCTCAGTGACACTAGTCCTACGTGGACGGAGGCCGTGGTGGAATACACAAGGCCGATTCTTTGTAGACCCCTTGTGGGTGGAGCCCTCCGTGGAATCTCGCAGGCGTTACCTTCAGTGGGTTGAAGTCTCCAGTAACATGGACGTACGATAGCACCACCTATAGGAACCATGCCAAAAATCGTCGTGTCAACATCTTCCCGTTTGATCTTCCTAAACTCTACTTCTTACTACCTTTGCAAAGTCTTTATTTTCCGCTGCCATATTTGTTGATAGCATGTGTAGGGTGCACTAGACTTGTTAGAATCGGGTAAATCTACCAACCATCAAACTGGGAAAAGGCTAGGATTTTAATTTATGCAAGTAGTCTATTCACCCCGCTCTAGACACCTTTCTATCAATCTCTCAATTAGTATGAGAGCAAGGTCTCGAAAACCTTGGTTTAATCGCCATTGGAGGAAGACGTATGTGACTAGTTTGCGGAATATTAGTTGTGGAGTGCATATTCTTGATGGAGAATATTTTAGACGATGTAAAGATGAAATGCTTGATATATTTGATAAATTCCATTTGCGCACGTGTGTTGAATATCCCTATGAGCCTCCCATTGATCCTTTGCATCCTTCTCATGATGAAGAACTTAATATGCTTGGTAATCTCAAAACTGTTAATCTAATTATTAGAGGACTGCTAAGTAATGTGCTTAATCAATTGCAAAATTTTGAGTGTGCTCACACTTTGTGGAAAGACTTAGAGAAAACATATTCCGATTATTCATTGAAAAATCTTGAGATCATTTTCCATAAATGCATTGCCTTTCACAAAATGAAGCCAACCGATCCCAATTTTGATAAATGCCTTTTTGAGCTTCATGACCTCATGTGTGCGAAAGGAGTTGTCATTACCATTAACAATGTCATTGTTGAAGCCATTTGAATGCACAAATATGAACATTGTCATAGTCAAAATTGTGACGAAATTCTTGTTTCTTATGACGTGGGTATTTTGTCCGACAACGACAATGTGGAGCATGGATACTACGATGAAGATGATGAGTTTGACATCGAGTATGAGAAGACCATGAGGAACCTTAGTCTTATGGCTAACCTTAGAGACTACATGGCTAGTGGAAAGGAGTGGGTTCTCGAAAGTGGATGCACCGATCACATGACCGAAGATAAAGACATGTTCCATGAGATCACACCAAACTATGGACCTCGAACACATATGACTTCTGGAGATAACTCCAAGGGTAAGGTACTTGGTCTTGGTAAGGTGGCCATATCTCATGATAGTTCCATTCAAAATGTCATGCTTGTTGAATCCCTTGGCTACAATCTGCTTTCTCTATCTAGACTATTAGACTTCGGTTTCAATGTTCTATTTATGAAAGTTGATTGCCAAGTGTTTCGTAGTGACAATCATAACATGATCTTTAATGGATTCCATAGAGGTGATCTATACATTGTCAATTTCACTAAAAAATCCAAACCCCGTACATGTCTTATTGCAAAATCTTCTAGAGGTTGGTTATGGCATAGAAGGTTAGGACATGTACGTATGTGTAACCTTGACAAGCTTATCAAAGGTGATCATATTCTTGGTGTTAGACATGTTATCTTTGACAAAGATAGACTTTGTAGCGCTTGTCAAGGAGGAAAGCAAGTTGGTGGAAGTCATCCTGTGAAGAACATCATGACTACAAGAAGGCCACTCGCGCTGCTACAGATGGATCTTTTTGGTCCCAATGCTTACAAGAGCCTTGGTGGAGATTCTTCCAGATTTATGTGGGTATTCTTTCTTGATGATAAGTGATATTCAAGAACTTCGCTTGGAAAGCTCAAAATCAGTTTGAAGTGAAGATCAAGAAAGTTTGGAGCGGCAATAGAACGGAGTTCAAGAACACTAATGTGGATACTTTTCTTGATGAAGAAGGTATTTCACATGATTTCTTGGCGACGTACACACCTCAACAAAATGGAGTTGTTTAGAGGAAGAACCGGACTCTCATAGAGATGGACAGAATGATGCTTGACGAATACAAGACGCCAAAACAATTTTGGGGAGAAGCCGTGGAAACAGCTTGCCTTGCCATGAACCGACTTACACAAGCTTCTTGGTAAAACAACATCGAGCTACTCATCAGTAACAAACCCCAAGTTGGATACTTTCGAGTACTCGGCTCTAAGTGCTATATTCTTGATAAGCATCGTTGTTCTAAATTTGCTCCTAAATCTCCTGAAGGTTTCCTACTTGGTTATGGCTCAAACTCTCATACTTACCGTGTCTACAACAGCTTCACTCAAAAAGTTGAAAATACGGTAGATGTGAAGTTTGATGAATCTAATGGTTCGCAAGTCAAACAATTGCCAAATGATGTAGGAGATAAGGAACCTTCGGAAGCCATCCAATATCTACCTATCGGCAAGATTCGTCCTATGGAGGTGAGGAAAGTACTTCATAAATTCAAGTGTAAGCTCTGACTTCGCGTTAAGGCGAACCACAAAACGACATGGAGGCATCCACAAGCGGTACACGACATGATGAAGAAGAGGAAGAAGTACATCATGATGATCCACCTTGATACGTCTCCGTCGTATCTATAATTTTTGTTTGTTTCATGCTAATATTCTACAACTTTCATATACTTTTGGCAACATTTTATACTATTTTTGGGACTAACATATTGATCCAGTGCCTAGTGCCAGTTCCTCTTTGGTGCATGTTTTTTGTTTCGTAGATTATCCATACCAAACTAAGTCCAAACGCAATAAAAAACCTATGGGGATTTTTTTGGAATATTTATGATTTTTGGGAAGAAGAATCGACGCGAAACGATGCCCGAGGAGGTCACAAGCCCGGGAGGCGCGCCCACCCTATGGCGCGGCTGGCAGGCTTGTGACCAATCCCTAAGGCGGTTGGGGTCCTTCTTTAGCCGCAAGAAAGCTAATATTCGGAAGAAAAACGTGTTAAAATTTCAGCCCAATCGGAGTTACGGATCTCCGAGAATTTAAGAAACGGTGAAAGGCTGAATCTGGGAGCACAGAAACAGAAGGACACAGAGAGAGAGATCCAATCTCGGAGGGGCTCTCGCCTCTCCTCCGCCATGGAGACCATGGACCAGAGGGGAAACGCTTCTCGCATCTAGGGAGGAGGTCAAGGAAGAAGAAGAAGAAGGGGGGCTCTCTCCCCCTCTCTCCGGGCGGCGCCGGAAACCGCCCGAGACATCATCGTGTGACGGCCATCTATATCAACACCTCCGTCATCTTCACCAACACCTCCATTACCTTCCCCCATCTATATTCAGCGGTCCACTCTCCCGCAACTCACTGTACCCTCTACTTGAACATGGTGCTTTATGCTTAATATTATTATCCAATGATGTGTTGCCATCCTATGATGTCTGAGTAGATTTTCGTTGTCCTACTGGTGATTGATGAATTGCTATGATTGGTTTAATTTGCTTGTGGTTATGTTGCTGTCCTGTGGTGACCATCATATGAGTGCGCGCGTGGATCACACCATAGGGTTAGTAGTATGTTGATAGGACTATGTATTGGAGGGCAAGGGTGACAGAAGCTTCAGCCTAGCATAGAAATTGATGCATATGGGATTGAAGGGGGACCAATATATCTTATTGCTATTGTTGGGTTTTACCTTAATGAACGTTAGTAGTTGCGGATGCTTGCTAATAGTTCCAATCATAAGTGAATAGAATTCCAAGTAAGGGATGACATGCTAGCAGTGGCCTCTCCCACATAAAACTTGCTATCGATCTAGTAACGTAGTCAATTGCTTAGGGACAATTCCACAACTCCTACCACTACTTTTCCACACTCGTTAAACTAACGTAATTGTTTCTTTATCAAACCATCCCCTAGTTTATATTTACGTGTTCTCTCTTTTCTCTCAAACCTATCCTATCACCCCTATAAAGTACTTCTAGTTTCATACTTTTTCTAGGTAAAGCGAACGTAAAGTGTGCGTAGAGTTGTATCGGTGGTCGATAGAACTTGTGGGAAAATTTGTCCTACCTTTAGCTCCTCGTTGGGTTTGACACTCTTACTTATCGAGAAAGGCTACAATTGATCCCCTATACTTGTGGGTTATCAAGACCTTTTTCTGGCGCCGTTGCCGGGGAGCAATAGCGTGGGGTGAATATTCTCGTGTGTGCTTATTTGCTTTATCACTAAGTAGATTTATTTGCTGTTCTAAGTTATTCTCTATCTTTAGTTATGGATATGGAACACGAAATACCAAAAAAATAAGGTGTACTTGCTACTCATGGAGATGGGGAACCTCCTAAAACCCTCGATGCTCGCTATGTGGAAAATATTATGCACTTCTTTAATAATCCTGAGAAAACCCCATTAAATTATATAATGGGATACATGTTGGATCAACGTGAATACTTTAGGGATTATTGCTTGACTCAAAAAGGGAAACTATTATGGGATCAAATTCATATGTTGAAATGGTATGCTTGGGAGCTATGCTCGAGATATGATATTACTTGTTGCTCTAGGATGAAGGCTAAACACCTTCCCTTTTCTTGCAAATTTAATGCTAATGAAACCTTGGCTTCTTATGCTAATGGTATATATGATTACTATGATGTGGAGCAAATAGAAGAGTTTGTTGCTTTTATGGGTGCTTATGAAATTGAAGCTCTATTTAAAGGGTGTGATGATAATGATGATGCTGCTTACCGATCTGAAAATTTGGTTATGCTTCGTTATTGTTATACTCATTATGAATATAATGCCCATATTTATCGATTTGTGGAGAAATTCGACGCTGCCCAAGAAGAGATTAATATTTTGCAGGAAACCATGGAAGAAAAAAATGCTGAAACTGTGAGCTCATTAGATGAAAAAGATGATGAGGAGAGCGAAGAACAAAAGAAGGAAGAGCGGACTAGCTACTCGTGCCCACCTTCTAATGAGAGTAACTCTTCAACTCATACATTGTTTAATCTCCCTTCGTTCTTACCGAAGGATGAATGCTATGTTGATTGCTATGATCCCTTGGATTCGTTTGAAATATTCCTTTTTGATGAACTTGATGCTTGCTATGCTTGTGGCCATGATGCCAATATGAATGATGCTTATGAAGATGAACTTGCTATAGTTCCTTATGTTAAACATGAAATTTTTGCTATCGCACCCACTTATGATAGTCCTATTATCTTTTTGAACTCTCCCAACTACACTATACCCGAGAAGTTTGCTCTTATTAGGGATTACATAGATGGGTTGCCTTCTACTATTACACATGATGATTTTGATGAATATAATATGCATGTGCTTGATGCTCCTACTTGCAATTATTATGAGAGAGGAACTACATCTCCACCTCTCTATGTTTCCAATACGATAAAATTGCAAGAAACTTCTTATGCTATGTATTGGCCTTTACTTGATGTGCATGAATTGTTCTTTTATGACATGCCAATGCATAGGAAAAGAGTTAGACTTCGTCATTGCATGATATATGTTACCTTGTGCTCACTACTAAATTACAAATCATTGTTAATTAAAATTGGCTTTGATATACCTTGGGATCCGGGTGGATCCATTACTTGAGCACTTTATGCCTAGCTTAATGGCTTTAAAGAAAGTGCTGCCTGGGAGACAACCCGGAAGTTCTAGAGAGTCATTTATTTTTGTTGATTGATTTTATATAGTTTAAAAACAAAAAAATATAGAGGGGAACTTAAAACTTTTTCAAAAAGAGAAGCGATTGAAAGGTGATGCATTGCAGAAGTGAGGGTCGACCTTGAATACTTGTGTTCATGCTCATGGAAACAATGTAAAACATTTCATGGAAGTTTCTCGCAAAAATAATTATCTCCTTGTACAATTCCATTGTATTATAAAAATAATGTGCCAAGTAAAGCCTTTATGATTACTTTGGGTGATAGCTGTTTAATCATGCTGAAAAAGACAAAAACTTTGTGCTCACGAAATTATTTTAAATTCATATCCAGAAAGAGATTTTGAGTTGATTCTTTTTGCTACTGATTGATATGGAAATTTCCCAAATTTTCATAATTTTTCAGAATTGTTGGAGAATCATAAGTATGGTATAAGTTCAGATTACTACAGACTGTTCTGTTTTTGACAGATTCTGTTTTCTTTCCATTGTTCTCTTATTTTGATGAATCAATGGGTAGTATCGGGGGGTATGAACCATGGTGAAGTTGGATTATAGTAGATATAATGATAATATGAATTTGGAATGAGTTCACAATAGTACTTAAAGTGGTGATTTAGTTTATTATACTAACGGATCTCACGAAGGTTTTGTTGAGTTTTGTGTGATTGAAGTTTTCAAGTTTTGGGTGAGACCATGATGGATGAAGGAATAAGGAGAGGAAAGAGCCTAAGCTTTGGGATGCCCAAGGCACCCCAAGGTAATATTCAAGGAAGACTCAAGCATCTAAGCTTGGGTATGCCCCGGAAGGCATCCCTCTTTCGTCTACAATCTATCGGTAATTTTACTCGAAGCTATATTTTTATTCGTCACATGATATGTGCAAATGCTTGGAGCGTCTTTTGTGTTTATTTTTCCTTTTTATTTTATGCACCATGCTGGTATGAGATAGTCCTTGGCTTTATAGAATGCTTCATGTGCTTCACTTATATCATTTGAAGTTTAGATTGCCTGTTTCCCTACACATAGAAAACCGCCATTTGTAGAATGCTCTTTTGCTTCACTTATATTTGTTAGAGCGGGGCATATATTTTGTATAAAGAATTAAACTCTCATGCTTCACTTATACCTATTTAGAGAGTTAACAGGAGTTGGTCATTCACATGGTTAGTCATTAAATCCTACATAAAACTTGTAGATCACTGAATATGATATGTTTGATTCCTTGCAATAGTTTTGGGACATGAAGATGTGATATTAGAGTCATGCTAGTGAGTAATTGTGTATTCGTAGAAATACTTGTGTTAAGGTTTGTGATTCCCGTAGCATGCACGTATGGTGAACCGTTATGTGACGAAGTCGGAGCATGATTTATTTATTGATTGTCATCCTTTGTGTGGAAGTCGGGATCGCGCGATGGTTAACTCCTACCAACCCTTCCCTTAGGAGCATGCGTGTAGTACCTTGTTTTGATGACTAATAGGCTTTTGCAATAAGTATGTGAGTTCTTAATGACTAATGTTGAGTCCATGGATTATACGCACTCTCACCCTTCCACCACTGCTAGACTCTCTAGTACTGCGCGACTTTCGCCAGTGCATTACACCCACCATATACCCTTCCTCAAAACAGCCACCATACCTACCTATTATGGCATTTCCATAGCCATTCCGAGATATATTGCCATGCAACTTCCATCGTTCCGTTTATTATGACATGCACCATCATTGTCATATTGCTTTGCATGATCGTCAGATAGCTAGCATGATGTTTTCATGGCTTGTCCGTTTTTTGATGTCATTGCTACGCTAGATCATTGCACATCCCGGTACACCACCGGAGGCATTCATATAGAGTCATATTTTGTTCTAAATATTGAGTTGTAAGTAAATAAAAGTGTGATGATCATCGTTATTAGAGCATTGTCCCATGTGAGGAAGTAATAAAAGAGGCCAATAAATCCCAAATAAAAAAAGAGGCCAAAGAAGCCCACGAAAAAGGGGAAAAAATAAAAAATAAAAATAAAAATGAGAGAAGAGAGAGAAGGGACAATGCTACTATCCTTTACCACACTTGTGCTTCAAAGTAGCACCATGATCTTCATGATAGAGAGTCTCCTATGTTGTCACTTTCATATACTATTGGGAAATTTTCATTATAGAACTTGGCTTGTATATTCCAATGATGGGCTTCCTCAAATTGCCCTAGGTCTTTGTGAGCAAGCGAGTTGGATGCACACCCACTAGTTTCTTTTTGAGCTTTCATACACTTATAGCTCTTGTGCATCTGTTGCATGTCAATCCCTAGTCACTCACATTGATATCTATTGATGGACATCTCCATAGCCCGTTGATACGCCTAGTTGATGTGAGACTATCTCCTCCTTTTTGTCTTCTCCACAACCACCATATTCTATTCCACCTATAGTGCTATGTCCATGGCTCACGCTCATGTATTGCGTGAAAGTTGAAAAAGTTTGAGAACACTAAAGTATGAAACAATTGCTTGGCTAAAACCGGGGTTGTGCATGATTTAAATACGTTATGTGGGGAAGATGGAGCATCGCCAGACTATATGATTTTGTAGGGATAACTTTCTTTGGCCATGATATTATGAGAAGACATGATTGCTTTGTTAGTATGCTTGATATACTATTGTCTTTATGTCAAATGATAGACTATTGCTTCGAATCACTCGTGTTTTAGTATTCATGCCATGATTAGATTATATGATCAAGATTATGCTAGCTAGCATTCCACATCAAAAATTATATTTTTTATCATTTACCTACTCGAGGGCGAGCATGAATTAAGCCTGGGGATGCTGATACGTCTCCGTCATATCTATAATTTTTGATTGTTTCATGCCAATATTCTACAACTTTCATATAGTTTTGGCAACTTTTATAGTATTTTTGGGACTAACATATTGATCGAGTGCCCAGTGCCAGTTCCTGTTTGTTGCATGTTTTTTGTTTTGCAGATTATCCATATGAAACGAAGTCGAAATGCAATAAAAAACCTACAGGGATATTTTTGGAATATTTATGATTTTTGGGAAGAAGAATATACGCGAAACGATGCCCGAGGAGGTCACAAGCCCGGGAGGCGCGCCCCCTAGGCCGCGGCTGGTAGGCTTGTGACCAATTGCTAAGGCAGTTGGCCCTTCTTTCACCGCAAGTAAGCTAATATCTGGAAGAAAATCGTGTTAAAATTTCAGCCCAATCGGAGTTACGGATCTCCAGGAATTTAAGAAACGGTGAAAGGCAGAATCTGGGAGCACAGAAACAGAAGGACAGAGAGAGAGAGAGAGATCCAATCTCGGAGGGGCTCTCGCCTCTCCGCCACCATGGAGACCATGGACTAGAGGGGAACAATTATCCCATCTAGGGAGGAGGTCAAGGAAGAAGAAGAAGAAGGGGGGCTCTCTCCCCCTCTCTCCCGGCGGCGCCAGAACGCCGCTCGGGACATCATCGTGTGACGGCGATCTACACCAACACCTCCGTCATCTTCACCAACACCTCCATCACCTTGCCCCATCTATATTCAGCGGTCCACTCTCCCGCAACCCACTATACCCTCTACTTGAACATGGTGCTTTATGCTTCATATTATTATCCAATGATGTGTTGCCATCCTATGATGTTTGAGTAGATTTTCGTTGTCCTATCGGTGATTGATGACTTGCTATGATTGGTTTAATTTTCTTGTGGTTATGTTGCTGTCCTGTGGTGCCCATCATATGAGCGCGCGCGTGGATCACACCATAGGGTTAGTAGTATGTTGATAGGACTATGTATTGGAGGGAAAGGGTGACAGAAGCTTCAGCCTAGCATAGAAATTGATGCATATGGGATTGAAGGGGGACCAATATATCTTATTGCTATGGTTGGGTTTTACCTTAATGAACGTTAGTAGTTGCGGATGCTTGCTAATAGTTCCAATCATAAGTGCATAGAATTCCAAGTAAGGGATGACATGCTAGCAGTGGCCTCTCCCACATAAAACTTGCTATCAATCTAGTAACGTAGTCAATTTCTTAGGGACAATTCCAAAACTCCTACCACCACTTTTCCACACTCGTTAAACTAACATAATTGTTTCTTTATCTAACCAGCCCCTAGTTTATATTTACGTGTTCTCTCTTTTCTCGCAAACTATCCTATCACCCCTACAAAGTACTTCTAGTTTCATACTTGTTCTAAGTAAAGCGAACGTAAAGTGTGCGTAGAGTTGTATCGGTGGTCGATAGAACTTGAGGGAATATTTGTACTACCTTTAGCTCCTCGTTGGGTTCGACACTCTTACTTATCAAGAAAGGCTACAATTGATCCCCTATACTTGTGGGTTATCACACCTCAACCTTCCTCACCACCACCTCAAGGAGATGCCACCGTCATCGACAACGTGCAAGATGATGATGAAGAAGCTCCACCATCCAACAAGAAGAAGTTCTCACGAGTTCGAGCAAGAGTTGACAAAGATCATCCACTGAATCAAATCTTCGGTTACAGACAAACTCGGAGATTTACTCCCTCTAAATCTCATTTAGCTAACTTTTGCGAGCATTATTATGTCATATCTAGCGTTGAGCCTTTGAAGGTAGAAGAAGCCCTTCAAGACCCGGATTGGGAGGATGCCATGCACGAAGAACTACACAACTTCGAGAGGAATCAAGTGTGGACACTTGTTGAAAATCCCAAAGACAAGCACAACATCATTGGTACAAGATGGGTGTTTCGGAACAAGCAAGATGAACATTGACAAGTTGTATGCAACAAGGCATGTGTCCTAGCCCAAGCATACACGCAAGTCAAAGGTATGGACTATGGTGAGACTTATGCCCCCGTTGCTAGACTTGAAGGCATTCGTATTCTTCTCGCTTATGTCAATCACCATGATATTAGTCTTTACCAAATGGATACCAAAAGTGCTTTTCTAAATGGTGAAATTGAGGAGGAGGTTTATGTCAAACAACCTCCCGGATGTGTGAACCCCAAGAAACCTAATCATGTTTACAAACTTTGTAAACCTTTATACGTTCTTAAACAAGCCCCTTGAGCTTTGTAGAAATGCCTAACGAAGTTTCTCATTGAAAAAGGTTTTCAAATTGGTAAAATTGACGCAACCTTATTCACTAAAAGAGTTAATGGTGAACTATTTGTGTGCCAAATTTATGTGGATGATATTATCTTTGGTTCTACTAACCCACACTTTAGTGACAAGTTTGGAAAGTTGATGTTAGAGAATTATGAGATGTCAATGATGTGCGAGCTAAAATTCTTCCTTGGATTGCAAATCAAACTATCGAGAGAAGGTACGTTTATCTCTCAAACCAAGTACACCAAGGACTTAATCAGGAAGTTCAATATGCAAGAGTGCAAAGGTATGAGAACCCCCATGCGTACTAGTGGACATATTGACCTCACTAAGGAGGACAAAACAGTTGATCATAGAGTTTACCGATCAACGATTGGTTCATTGCTATATCTATGCGCCTCTCGTACTTACATCATGTTGAGCCTTTGCATGTGTGCCCGATACCAAGCTGCACCAAAAGATTGTCATCTATTGGCTGTTAAAATAGTCGTGAGATACCTAATACATACACCAAACTTTAGCATATTGTATCCCAAGGGATCTTCTTTTAATCTTGTTGGTTATTTCAACTTGAACTATGCCGGAGACAAGGTTGATATAAAATCCACCTCGGGTACATGTCAATTTCTTGGGAGATCTCTTGTGTCTTGGTCATCCAAGAAACAGAACACAATATCTTTATCTACTGCCGAAGCTGAATATATAGCCGCCGGATCATGCTGTGTGCAATTACTATGGATGACTCAAACTCTTAAGGATTATGGCATTCATGTTAAAAATGTTCCATTATTGTGTAACAATGAAAGTTATATTAAAATTGCCTATAATCTTGTGCAACATTCTGGAACAAAACATATTCAAGTGCGACATCATTTCATTCGTGATCATGTTGGTAAAGGAGATATAGATCTTACGCATGTTCATACCGACAAACAATTAGATGATATCTTTACCAAACCACTTGATGAGAAAGTATTTTGTCATTTGAGGAGTGAGTGGAACATCATTGATGCTTCCAACTTGAGCTAGACTCACTAGGATGCATGCTAGGGCATGAGCTTGATTGTCTATCCATGATGCTATTGATATGATACTATCTTATATCTTGGAAATTATGCTCCCTTGTAACGCATCTAATCTTTTGTAGGTACTTGGAAGAAATACACTCCGCAAGATTTCCATCAACTCACATCAAAAGCAATCTTGACATAGGCAAGTATGAACAACCCCTTCTTCGGAGATGGTGGAAGAAGACAACAAAATAATATCCTTGACGATCATATGATATTGAAATTCACTCATGTCATTTGGATATATTATGCTCTTCCTTGCATGACTAACCAATGTAGGTGAAAAGTGAACCAAAACGATAAGGATAGCTCCAAACTCAAGATGATCTTCATCATCGTTGAGGATCCACAACAAGTTCACCTACATACCACGTCATCATCATCATTGGAAGGTATGTACTCGTATCCTTGATAAAGCTTTACACCAATTCTAGAGGTAAAGCGACTCAAGTGATATGAAGACATAAAAATACTTAATCAAAAAATGGTAACCCCATTTTGCGCTTAATGTGAGTATGACCTATGATCAAGCTTTCTTGCTTGACTCCTCAATTTAAATACTCTAATATAGGTAACCTAGATGGAGATTCTTGTATGGTTCACATTTTCCATTTCATATCTTTTTGGAACCAGTCAACTCTCATCTAAATGTATGTATATAAATATTTTGAAAAACACAAACATATTTTGTATTGTTTCTTGTCTTGATTTCATTTCTCAATTGGTATCTTATACCAACCCTTAGATTTTCTTTGTGTCTATTTTTCAGTTTAGGAGTTGATTTTCTTTGCAACTCAGTCTCACCGATCTAGGGAACTTGGACCGACCGATTTCTCCTAGAGGCACGATTTTCATTCTCGGTTCTACCGAACCACGTAGCCTCGGTGAAACCGATATTATCACTGTCTTTGATTTTCTGATATTTTTTGGACTTTTGCCTTAGGGGGAGAAACGTTATCAATGATCCCATGTTTCATTTCCTTATAAGATCTTATTGAAAATTTTGGGAAACAAAATTAGTTTAAGCATTATTTTTGTAGGGGACAAAAACTTCTCTAGGGGGAGAAAACCTCAGTGATCCCACAATATAATAGGGAGAATCATCTAGGATCCCTAACATAAGGGGAGATAGTTCAAGGAACTCTTAACCATATCAAAGGGGGAGAACATTCAATGAACCCTTACCTAGTATCCAAGGGGGAGTAAAATTCAAGGAACCCTTATCAAAGAGAAGAATCAAGGATCCCTTTCTCTCAATGAGCCCTTACCCTCTGACCTTTTTGGAAATTGATGCCAAAGGGGGAGAGATATCAAAGCTTCCAATGAACCTATATAAAGGGGAGAAATATCACCAATAAGCTTACACAAAAGGGGGATAAATATCAATGGAGGAGATATCTATTCCTAAAGGAAGGTTTACCTAAGGGAGATCTACCTAAGGGGAGATATATCAAACCTTACATATTAAGGGGGAGAGAGATAAAATTGTTTTGGATATAATTGCTTTACTATCTTTTGCTTGAACTTGTCTTACCCTAGCTACTCCCAATATCTACATGCTATGATTCAGGGGGAGAGAAAATTCTTACATATTCATTCTTAAGGGAGAATTTCTAGACACTCTTGGAGATATATCTATGATCAAACCATATTTTCTCATATGTTCTCCATATCTTGGTACTTTTGAAGCTCTTTGCATCTTTACAATAGAATACTCTTGTGTTATATAACAATTGTTTTCTCAAGTATACTCCTACAACTAAGATGCTCAAGAACCTCAAGGTAAGTATATGCATTATATCATTGTTCATGATGATCTCTTGTTTCTTACACATATTATTTGCAAGAGTAAGTCATGAACATGGAAGTTCTACATTCACATATGTTTGATGCATATGGCCAAGATCTATATGGCTTGTCTTGTCCTTCTACCTTGTGTGTGCCCATGCAGTCCAAAGCAACTATCCTTTAAAAGGGATTGCACACATTTAGGGGGAGCTTGTACTAGTCATGTATCTTTCAAAGCTGTGATATTCCAATGCCTATCTTTATTTGAAGCTTTGATTGTATGTTTTCATCAATTACCAAAAAGGGGGAGACTGAAAGCACATATGCTACCTTGCTGGTTTTGATAATTCATGAAAACATGCATTGTCTCTTGGACTAACACTTTTACCTAGTATATTTCAGGTTTAGTCCACATAGAGCTTTGGCTAAAGGATTGTGAGGAGAAGCCCCTTGACAAAGGAAGGATAGGATTGGATCAAGCTTCAATAAAGAAGACTCTTCATTTTACATATGTGATATATCACTTTGAGTCCATAGGAAAGCCAATACTATTAAAAGGGGATGAGGTATTATGATGAATTTGTTGCTCAAGTGCATAGAGTTAGCCACCAAAAATACTCAAGCACTCTTCCACAAAATATATCTCTCCCAAGCCAAATGTCCAAAATCGGTGCCACCAACAATTCCTAATCGGCTCTACCGATTTCAGACTTAGACAGATCCTAGCCATACCCTACCACTTCAATGCAACCAAAACTGCATCGGTGCTACCAAGTTCGTGTGACTAACTTTCTGTTGCCTTGGTACACAAAATCGGAATTTTTGAGTTTGAGTATCGGTGTCACCGAGTTGGGTCATCTGACCGTTAGCCACCTTTTCGGTTCTACCGAGTTGTGTATATCGGTTCCACCGAGATTCAAAGTTACTTCCTTTAGTGCAACTCGGTACCACCGAGATTTATTTCGGTGTCACCGAGTTGGGCAATAATGTTGTAACAGTTGGATTTTGGGGGTTGCCTGTATATACCCCTCCACCCACCTCTCACCCGCAGAGGAAGCACTCAGGACACACTTATACTTGCCAGATCTATTTTTCTGAGAGAGAGCCACCTACTCATGTGTTGAGATCAAGAGATTCCATTCCTATCATTTGAACCTTGATTTCTAGCCTCCCCAAGTCGCTTTCCACAAGATCTATCTCTCGTACCCCTGCAAAATCTAAGAGAGAGTGATTGAGTGTTGAGGAGAGTATCTTCAGAAGCACAAGAGCAAGGAGTTCATCGTTCTACCACATCTATTACCTTTTCGAGGGTGCTGCCTCCTAGATTGGTTAGGTGTCACTTGGGAGCCTCCTACTTTGTGTTGTGGAGTTGAACCAAGATGTTTGAAAGGACAAGGAGATCGCCTACTTCGCGAAGATCTACCCTGAGTGAGGCTAGTCATGTATGTAGTTAAGCCATGGTGGAATAGACAAGGCCACTTCTTCATGGACCCCTTTTCTGTGGAGCCCTTGGTGGGCTCTCGCAGCCATTACCCTCTGCGGGTTGAAGTCTCCACTAACATGGACGTACGATATCGCCATCTATCAAAGCCATGCCAATAATCACCGTGTCAACTTCTTCGTGTTTGATCTTCCTAAACTCTACTCCTTACTACATGTGCAAAGTCTTTATTTTCCCCTTCCATATTTATTGACTAGCATGTGTAGGGTGCACTAGACTTGTTAGAATTGCTACAATCTGCCAACCATCAAATTGGGAAAAGGCTAAGATTTTAATTTATGCAAATAGTCCATTCACCCCCCTCTAGAAACCTCTTCTATTGATCTCTCAGGCTCAAAATTCATTCTGGCCGGCCACGATTGTGGACATTCAGAGGGGCCGATTCGCTAAAAACATTTTTAATTGGTGATGTCTTTTTAGTTGGAAACATGTTGTGTTTTATTTATTCTCAGCATGATCCGAGTCCAAACATCACCAATGCAATCCGACAGGTACCTGGCGTAAGTTTTACATTAGTTATTTGCACAACCCTCTTTCGCTAGCCAATTAAAAGCTCCATTAGTCAAGAATCTTACCCATGCCACCCTGAACTCCTTCCTTGATCACATGCACTCCTTCACCTCCTCAACAATAGGACATAGATTGATCATTGATCTATCAATTTTTGAGGTTCTTAACTTTAGCCCCCACTGTTTTTCTAGTATGTCTCCAAGATAATCTTTCACTACTAGGGAAAACCCTAACAGTAGCGCGGGTGAGAAGCCTATGAGTAGCGCATGCACCCTCTCTGCTTCTAGGACACTACAAGTAATATTTAGTAGTAGTGTGGGCTGCCAACACTATTGGAAACTGGATTAGCAGTAGAGCGTTTTCTGAACATGTGCTACTACTATCGTGTAATAGTAGCAGCGAGGTCTTAGAAGCCGCACCACTACTAAACGAGCGTATTTTATTTTTTATATTTGTATTGTATTTACACACAGGCTTAGTAGAACTAAAACTGAATACATGAGGTGCAGTTTTAGTGCTACTAGGCACGAGGATGGAGAGGTTCGCCTTGGTGGGCAGGTGGTACCGGAGAGAGACACGTTTCGATATTTGGGGTCCATGTTGCAGAAGGATGGCGATATCGATGAAGATGTGGGCCACCGAATCAAGGCTGGGTGGATGAAGTGGCGCCAAGCTTCTGGCGTACTCTGTGACAAGAGAGTGCCACAAAAGCTAAAAGGCAGGTTTTATAGGACAGCTATCCGACCTGCGATGTTGTATGGCGCGGAGTGTTGGCCAACCAAGAGACGACATATCCAACAGTTAGGTGTAGCTGAGATGCGCATGTTGAGATGGATATGTGGCCACACAAGGAAGGATCGGGTACAGAATGCCGATATACGAGAGAGACTTGGGGTAGCACCGATTGAAGAGAAGCTGGTCCAGCATCGTCTCAGATGGTTTGGACATATTCAACGGAGGCCACCGGAAGCGCCGGTGCATAGCGGACGGATAAAGCATGCTCAGAATGTTAAGAGGGGTCGTGGTAGACCAATCTTGACATGGGAGGAGTCCATTAAGAGAGACATGAAGGTTTGGAATATCGACAAAGACTTAGCCATGGACAGGGGTGCGTGGAAGTTAGCTATCCACGTTCCAGAGGCATGACTTGGCTTCGAGATCTTATGGGTTTCAACTCTAGCCTACCCCAACTTGTTCGTATTGTATTTACACACAGTTATACTAATTTATATATAACATCAATAATAATTATGCAAAAAACAACACTTAGAATAAAGTGAATGGGTGTAAGTGATCAAGTTGGGTTAGAGGGAAAATATGATGTTGCAAATCACAACATTATATTTTCCTCTAATTCAACTTGATCACTTGCATCCATCCACTTTAATCTAATATGTGTCATATAACTTCTTATACTCTTAATCATCTAACAACTCATCATCCTCTTAATCATCTAACAACTCATCATCCTTTCAATCATCTAACAACTTATCATCATCTTGATTATCATCTTAATCATCTAACAATTTATAATCATCCTGATCATCTAATCATTAGTACATAATGTCATAAACCAAAAAAGGTCATCTCTCTTGGCTGACACATATTATTCTCTCCTAGGTAGAACCTACTACTCTCTACTGGGTAAAACAACATAAAATGTAATCTCAACTCTCTCCATTGTGAAGAATATAGAGATTCACCTATCTCCGACATGTGGCATGCGCAAATCCTTCCCGTCTCCGCCAAGTAGTTGTCGGCGGCTTTTCATTAAATTGTCAAATCCTTTAAGTTTAGGCTTCCATCCCTTCTAGAAAGCGAGTATGCATTGCGGAAACTAATACGTCTCCAACATATCTATAATTTTTGATTGTTCCATGCTGTTATATTATCATTCTTAGATGTTCTCCAACCATTTTATAGGAAATTTATATCATTTTTTGGGAAAAACCTATTGACATAGTGCCCAGTGCTAGTTGTAGTTTTTTGTTTTTTACATAACAAAAAAATTAATATCAAACGGAATCCAAACATCACGAAACTTTTTGGAGATATGTTTTCTACCGAGAAGACATCCAAAGGACCAAGGAAGCCAACCAGAGAAGGCCCAGGCTTCCCACTAGGCCCCAGGGCGCGCATGCCTCCCCTGGCGCGACCTGGTACCTAGTGGGCATCTCATGGCCAATCTTGGCGTAATTCCAACGCCAAAAATTCCTATAAATAGAGAAACATCCAGGAATAAACCTAGATGAGAAGTTCTGTCGCTGCAAGCCTCTATAGCCATGAAAAATCAATCGGGGGCATGCTCGGGGACTCTGTGAGAGCGGGAGATCATCTTCGGAGGCCATCTTCATCATCCCGGCGGAGGCCATGATGAGGAGGGAGTATTCCACCCTCGGTGCTGAGGGTTTGTACCAGTAGCTATGTGTTTAATCTCTCTCTCTCTCTCTCTCTCTCTCTCGTGTTCTTGAGATGTCATGATGTTGATATATCATGGGCCTTGTTAATATAGTTGGATCATATGGTGTTTGTCCCATGCTATTGTTGTGATGAATTGAATTTTTCACTTTAAGATCTGGTTATGTTGGATTGATTATTCAAGTTTGGGGTATGTCTTGCATGCGGATACCCGTAGTGACATTGGGTTATTCAAGGAATTCACTTGATATATATTGTGGCATCAACTTGCGGATTCCAGTGACCTTGGGGATCTAGCTAGGCATAGGGGTTGATTGCACGTTTTCATACTTTGTTCTCCGATAGAAATCTTGGGGTGCTCCTTGAAGTTCTTTGTGTTGGATTGAATATGAAGAATTTGAAATTGTTTGATGCATGTCGTATATTCAGCCCACGGATAAGTGAGGTGACATTGGAGTATCTATGTGACATTAGGGTTGATTGATATGTATCAATGGTGTTATTTTAGTACGAACTCTTGAATAGATCGATTAGAAAGGATAACTTGTTATTTTAGTATGAATTCTTGGAAAGATTGAGCAGAATAACTTTGAGGTGGTTTTGTACCCTACAAACAATTTCTTCTTATGTTCTCTGCTATATAGGAACTTTGGATTGATTCTTTATCGCATGTTGAGGGATTGTTATGTGATCCAATTATATTAGCATTGTTGAGAGATTGCACTAGGGAAAGTACGGATCCTAGGCCTTATTTTCAGGCATTGCAATACCGTTTATGCTCACTTTTGTTACTTGATACCTTGCCATGTTTATTGTTCCTATTACAAAATCAATATCCTATCATTACTACACATGTATCACCATATCTTCGCTGAACTAGTGCACCTATACAATTTACCATTGTATTTGGTGTGTTGGGGACACAATCGACTTCTTTTTATTATTTGGCTATAGGGTTGTTTGAGAGATACCATATTCATCCTACGCCTCCCACAGATTGATAAACTTTTGGTCATCCACTTGAGGGAATTTTTCTACTGTTATACAAAACTCTGCGCTTGGAGGCCCAACATGAGTCTACAAGAACAAGTTGTGTAGTAGACATCAAGCTGTTTTCGGGCGCGGTTGCTGGGACGTGAGTGCTTGAAGGTATATCTTTAGATCTTGCAATTAAATCTTTTTGTTTTTTGTTTTATCACTTGTTTTGTTATAAAAATAAAATTACAAAAAAATGGAATTGAGGTGGTCTCATATTATTCATCTTTATCATGTCTTTCTTGAAAATGATGGAAAGGAAAATTGTGCTCAATTGATAGAAGAATAATTCAATAAAATGTTTGGCATAAATGATGAGCATAATAGCAATATTGTTGGTATGAATTCTCTGAATATCTGTCAGGACCCCGATCCTAAGCCATAGGAATCCAGCCTGTAACACATCGCATCCCTTTGTGGTCTCACGCACGGTTAACTCCACGGTTGCAGCCTTACCTTAGTCGGGACCGTTTGCGTCTTTTGACTCACGTATGCGATAGTGTCGCTAGCATTCCAATGTCAAAGAACCCGGATCGACATGTCTAGTCATAAACCAAAGTGGCAGTTCCGCACAAGGACAGGCATACATGACCCAACAAAGCAGGTGTCGGTCATCAACGAACGTAGACGAGTCGTAGCAAGCTACAAGGACTCCATTACGTCGCGTGACATTTCCCCAAAGGGGACAAACACAGCAGCTAAGAAGGACACATGCCGGTCAACCAATGTGTCCGGAGCAGTAGCGAACTACCAAGGCTCGTTGGATCACAAAGGGGCATTTCCTTGTAAGGAGTGCTACTAAATTTCACGACTAGGTATTCGAACCCCATACATATCAAGTAAGACACACGTACGCATGGCATACTGATATGTATAGATACATCAATGGCATCACAACATAACCATAAACATACAAGCTTTATTTAAGAGGCTCGGAAGAGCCACACACATATTATTACACATTAAGGGTCTCACGACCCATAATAGCAGTCATACAATACAAGCCAGCGGAAGAGTTATAAACTGTCTGGGTACAGACAGAACAACTAGAAGGCACATGGCCTGACTATACTACAGAGCCGACGTAGGGCCAGATCGTAGCTGGGACACCAGCTACTCGTCGTCGTCGATGTCTACGAAGAACCCACCATTAGGGTCATTAGCAACCTCTGCAACATTTATTAAGCAAACATGAGTACGAAGGTACTCAGCAAGACTTTAGGATGACTAACTACTCATGCAAGGTATCAAGAAGGTATTGTGGGGTTTCATGCGGAAAGCCAGCATTTGACTCGTGGCTAGACAACTTGCTTTTTGAAATTAGTTTTGACAACTTGATTTCTCGCACACGAGTCCACTAACACCACAACAATACACTATCGTTGAATCATTCCGTCTCCATACGGAAATGCCGTCCACGACACTCACGCTTATCTTGACAATTTTATGAGTAGCCATTGAAGTTATCTATGAACAACATATGTCTCCAAGTAGTCCATATCCGCGGACGCGGCTATTCGAATAGATCATAACCCTACAGGGGTGTACTTCGTCACACACGCTCCCGCCACTTATCGCCATGTGCACGTCATGCACCTCGGCAACCTTCAAGCGGAAGCCCAGCGAGGGAGTCGGCCACGACCGTTAATCACACTACGCCTATCTGAGAGTAACCCGTACGGAAGTCCGGCCGAGGTTTCCGCCACGGCCTCAAACGATGTGCGCAGGGTTCCCAAGCCCACCATCCGGGTGCCACTTGGTACACCGTGCCACTGCCTACCGCATCACGGTCCACCTCTCAGGTCAGCACCATGCACGGCCTCCAGCATTACTATAAACACCAGAAACTACTTGCAACTCCTGGACCGAGTACTAAGCGATTAATAGGCCGAGCGGGGTCATATTTCAGGGCCCAACATGTGGTAGTATCTAGTCTTGGATTACATACACGGAACTCAGTTCCTAAGGACGGTTCCAATGAAACAACCCGCCATGTACTCCTACACAGCCTTTCACCGGTACCTTTACCAAATCAAGTTCAACACACGACCTTTGCTCACCGAACACATTCCACATTTCTGCTCATCTCCCAGATGACAGACCATACACAACTCTAAGCATAGCATGCATAGCAGGATAAGGCACATTATAGCTCAAGCAACTACCAGGTATGCTAGGTTGCAAGGTTCGGCTATTTACTGTGACAAGGTTAAGTCATGCAAAGGAAGTGGGTCCAACTATCGTAGCAAAAGCAATTGAAGCATTTGATCCTAATGCAATAAATAGGTGCAGGAGCAAGAACATAGGTGATATCGGGATGATCAAAAGGGTTGCTTGCCTTGTTGCTCAGAGGAGGAACGATATCCGTCGGACGGATATTCGGTGGAATCCGGGGGTGCGGAGCCTACCGAAATGAATGGCAACATTCAATAACAATCATATGCAATCAAAATGATGCATGAGCATGGCATGAGAATGCAGGTGATAAGTTATTATAATCAAGATGTTTTAGGTTTAGAGTTGATTTGAACCACACTCGAATAGCAATTCAAACGGGTATTCTCGGATACCGGTTTAATTGATTCGACCTGATGCTCAGATCAATTTAATGTTAACATGCATGAAATGTCATGTTATGGTACTGATTTATATCTAGGGCAGTGTGTGATCATTGCAATTATAATGAAATTTGGATATTTTTGCAAATTCCATTTATAAAGTGATTAAAAGAATTGAATTATTCCTTATTTCACAATTTAGGGTTCTGTAACTTTTTCAAACATAGTTGAAAATAGCATAATCAGAATCCTTGAATTTTTCTGATACTTTTTCATATATAAATTATTTTCATTGGAGTTACAGATTAATTTCTATGATTTTTGCAATTTTTAGCAATTTCCTGAATTATTTTTATACTGGAAATTCCATTTATTGCATCAGGCTGACGTCAGCAGGTCAGCCGACCTGTGCAGGTCAAACCTGACAGGGGGGCCCCACTAGTCAGCCTCTCTGGGGCTAATCCCGCGCTGACCAGCCCCTAATTGGGGTTTGACCAGGCGTGGGGCCCTCTGGCAGCGACTCAGGGGAGGGCGATTAGGCCCTAATGGTCGGCCACGTCGACGGCCACCGGAGGGTGGTCGCCGGCGACCAAACCCGCGGCGGAGGGTTCGCCGGAGGCGACCGAGACGGCGCTGCACGACACGAAAACGCACGCGGTTGGCAGCTACAGCAAGCCCGCGAAGTGGCCGATCTGGCAGGACCATCTGGGGAGGCTAGGGTCGCCGGAAGAGACGTCGGCGACGAGCCGGAGCGGCGGCCGAAGCTCGGGCGTCGTCGGGGGCTTTGAATCAGAGGGATCCACGCTTAGTTCTTAGCTGCTACGGCATCTACGCGTCGTCCTGGAGCTGCTGGTGCTCTCGGGAGGACGAGCTGGACATCGGAGGGCTACCGGCGACGAGCGGTAGCGGCGGTGCTCGTCGGGCTCCGGTGGAACTAGGGATAGAGGAGGGGATCGACGGGGAAAACTTAGGGAAAACCACCGCATGCTCACAGGGAGTGCAGAGAAGAGCTCAGACGGCTCGGGAAAGGCATGGGGGCGACGAATCGACGGGAGAGGTCCGGCGGCCGGAGGAAGAAGACGACGGCGTTGCGGGCGTTGCAGGGCGCGAGGAAGCTTCGGCTTCTGCAGGAATGACTAGGGCGACGGGGCGGAGCTAATGGCGTGCTCGCGGAGGGGTTCCTATGGCCAGGGGCACGGCCAGCTCGAGCTTGAGCTCGGCTCTAATGGCGGCAGCAGGGAGAAGGAGGGGATCCGGGCGGAGGAGGAGAACCGAGGCGGGAATGGATAGGGGAGGCTCTGGGAGTTTATCCCCGTCGTCGCCAGCGCGAACCGGCGGCCAGGAAGGCACGCAGGTGCGTGGCCGCGCCGGAGGAGGCGGCGGCCACCTCCTGCTGCCTACTGGCGCGGGGAAGGGGACGAGCGGCGAGATGGGCTGGGCCTGGCTTGGGCGTCAGGTAAGGTTTTCCCATTTTCTCTTTTTTGGGTTTTTCTGTTTTGCTATTTATTGCTTTGCTAATTATTTCAGCTCCAAAACAAAAGGTAAAAACTAATTTTGACCTCCTAAAATAATTGTTATAATATCCCTACTCATTTCCAAGACTTTCAACATTTTTGGAAAATTATAGTTTCTGATTTCAAATTTTTAAATTTTAAACCAGTGGCTTTTGCATTTATTTAAAATGCTTAAAGTGTCAAGAAAATAGTTTTCTCCAATGCTCATTTACTTTCATGATTTATCAGAAAGTTTGAACATTTCTTGAGGCCATTTTGGGTTCATTGATTTTGAACTAGTTGAAATTTCCTTTAATTGAAATGGTGGCTAGGGTTTTGAGTTTCTCCTTTGCCACTTTGTTGTTTTTGTTGAAACTTCTTAGATGCAAATGCAAAGAAGACATGAGCACAATGCTATCTTGCTTAAGGGTTAGGGATGTAACAACTCACCCCCACTCAAAAGAATCTCGTCCCGAGATTTAGAAGTCGTCGGGAATAACGCAGGATATTCGAGTCGGAGACGATCCTCTCTTTCCCAAGTTGCCTCCTTTTCAGAATGATTTGACCATTGAACTTTAAGAAACTTGAGGTTTCGACGTCGAGTGGTACGCTCAGCTTGATCAAGAATACGCACGGGGTATTCTCGGTAAGAAAGGTTATCTTGGAGATCAAGCGTTTCGTGGTCCACTTCACGGATAGGATCCGAAAAGCAACGCCTAGGTTGCGAGACGTGGAAAACATCATGAACCTTGGAAAGATGCGGAGGAAGTTCCAGCTGGTAGGCAACTTCTCCTCGTTTGGCAAGAATGCGGAAAGGTCCAATGTAACGAGGAGCCAACTTGCCCTTGATACCGAAACGATGGGTACCCTTCAAAGGTGTAACCCGAAGATAAGCCTTCTCGTCAACTTCAAAGGTCACAGCCTTATGATGACGATCATATTGGCTCTTTTGACGAGACTGGGCTGTTTTCAACTTTTCACGAATAATGCGAACCTGCTCTTCTGCATCCTGGATCATGTCCGGGCCAAAGAGTTGCCTCTCTCCGGTTTCTGACCAATTAAGAGGTGTTCGACATCTTCGTCCATAGAGAACTTCAAAAGGGGCTTTGCCCAAGCTTGATTGATAACTGTTGTTATAAGCGAATTCGGCGAATGGAAGACACTTCTCCCAATTCATACCGAACGATATAACACAAGCTCGGAGCATATCTTCTAGAATTTGATTCACTCTTTCTACTTGACCACTTGATTGAGGATGGAAAGCAGTGCTAAAAGATAAGTGAGTCCCCATGGCATTCTGAAAACTTTCCCAGAAACGAGAAGTAAAGATACTTCCACGGTCCGAGTTAATTTCCAGGGGAACACCATGAAGAGACACTATTCGGGAGATATATAACTCTGCTAGCTGGCTAGCTGTTATACTCTCACGAACAGGAAGAAAATGAGCCACTTTGGAAAGACGGTCAATGACCACAAAGATAGCATTATTTCCTTTCTTGGTCTTGGGAAATCCGGTAATGAAATCCATGCTAACTTTATCCCATTTCCATTCAGGAATAGCTAAAGGTTGAAGGGTGCCAGCAGGCCTTTGATGTTCTGCCTTAACTCGACGACAAACATCGCAGTTAGCAACGAACTCAGCAATTTCTCTCTTCATCCTAGTCCACCAGAACCTCTGGCGTAGGTCCTGATACATCTTAGTACTACCAGGATGAATGGTGAGAGGGGAATCATGAGCCTCCTTAAGGATTAACTGCCTTAGATGTGGGTTCTTAGGAACCACTAAACGATTCTGGAAGAATACCACACCTTGATCATTCATGGAAAATTCTTTAGCGTTTCCGCTAAAAATATTCTCCTTGATCCGTGATATACCCTTGTCACGCTTTTGGCCAGCTATAATTTGATCCTTAAGAGTAGGCTTCGCCACCAGGGTAGAAAGGAATCCTTGAGGAACAATATGAAGATTCAACTTCCGAAAGTCCTCATGGAGAAGTGGTTGACCTTGTTGTAGCATCAGATTGTTACAATAAGATTTACGACTTAGTGCATCGGCCATAACATTGGCCTTCCCCGGGGTGTAAGTTATCCCTAAGTCGTAATCCGAGATCAACTCAACCCACCGTCTTTGCCTGAGATTCAAATCCGGCTGGGTGAAGATATATTTCAGACTTTGGTGATCAGTGAATATTTCGCAACGATTACCCAGAAGGTAATGTCGCCAGGTTTTTAGTGCATGGACCACAGCTGCAAGCTCAAGGTCATGTGTGGGATAATTATCCTCGTGTGGATGCAACTGTCGAGATGCGTATGCAATCACATGACGATCTTGCATGAGAATGCAACCTAATCCTTGTCACGAGGCGTCGCAATAGATAACAAAGTCCTTAGAAAAATCTGGTGGTAGCAACACAGGTGCGGAGGTCAGGCGTCTTTTTAGTTCCTGAAAACTATGCTCACACTATGGTGTCCACTCGAACTTTTTATCCTTCTTGAGGAGTTCAGTCAGAGGCTTTGCAACCTTGGAGAAATTCTCGATGAAGCGGCGACAATAGCTCGCTAGACCAAGAAAACTCCTAACTTGCTTAACCAATTCAGGTTGAGTCCAATCAAGGACAGCTTGAACTCTCTCGGGGTTGACAGCAATACCCTTACCAGAGATTACGTGGCCTAGATAGGTCACTTCTGGTAACCATAATTCACATTTTGAAAATTTGGCATAAAGGCGATGCTCTCGAAGTTTCATCAATACCAGCCTTAGATGCTCGGCATGTTCTTGTTCATTCTTGGAGTAGATGAGAATATCATCGAGGTATACTACGACGAATTTATCCAAATACTCCATAAAGATTGAATTCATCAGCCGAGACAAAGTGGCTGGGGCATTGGTTAAACCGAAGGACATAACGGTGTACTCATATTGGCCATAACGAGTAACAAAGGCCGTTTTTGGAATGTCCCCGTTCTTAATCTTGATTTGATGGTATCCCAACCTCAAATCCATTTTGGAGAAGACTGAGGATCCAGCGAGCTGATCGTACAGATCGTTGATCCTGGGGAGCAGATACTTGTTCTTTATGGTGACCAGGTTAACTGGTCGGTAATCTACAACCATCCGATCCGTTCCGTCTTTCTTCTTGACGAAGAGGACGGGACAAGCCCAAGGAGAAGAGCTAGGACGAATGAAACCCTTGTTCAAGGCCTCATATAATTGCTTCTTAAGTTCGGCTAGCTCCAGGGGTGCCATCTTATAAGGTCTTCTGGCTATTGGGACAGTTCCCGGAACAAGATCTATCACAAACTCTACATCTCTGTCAGGTGGAATTCCTGGCAGTTCCTCTGGAAAAACATCCGGGAAGTCACGGACTACCGGAATGTCTTCAAGTTCCGGAAGAGGGTTGGCATTTAGGGAATAGAGTTGGCATTTGGCAACTCGAGTAGAGACATTTACTATCTCACCCGAGGGATGGGTAAGCTGGACATTTCTAGAGCGAGTGTCAATCTTGGCATAGTGAGCTGACATCCAGTCCATGCCCAAGATGATATTAATATCCGAAGATTTCAACGCTATCAATGAGGCTAGAAAAACTAGCCTGTCTACTAGAATTTCATTGTCATAGGTTATCCTAGAGGTTTGCCATTTACTACCAGGGGTTTGGACAACCAATGGGATTGGCATATCACAAAATGACATGTTAGGCAACTGTGCATAACTTTCTGAAATGAAGGAATGAGAAGACCCAGTGTCAAAGAGAACGGACGCTGGGTGATGATTAACAAGAAGCGTACCCAGCATGACGTCGGGATCCTCTGCAGCTTCTTCTGCTGACACATAGTTCACCCGACCACGTGGAGGAGTTGGCTTCACATAAAACGCTTTGCCCGACTTGGCCTGCCCGACAGACTTTCCGGGTTGCTTGGCACCCACATTCTGAGGACACTCACGGGAATAATGCCCTGGTTCTCCACACTTGTAGCATATCACCTGGTTGGCACGTGGTGCAGCATTGCTAGCTGGACCACCATAAGCTTTTGCTGGAGGGTTGGCCTGATTCGTCTGAGGCGCCACGTAGGATGGCCTCGGAGTGTATCTTGGCGGCAGAGAACTGTTTGGAACCCACAGCCTGCGTTTTGGAAACGCGGAACCAGAAGACGAGCCAAAGTCATGGGAGTGCTTCCTTGTGGCTTCGAAGTCAGTATGACCAGTCTCCGCACTGATCGCTTTGTTGACCAGGGCTTGAAAGCTTGCACACTCATGGAGGCGCAGATCACGGCGGAGCTCAGGGCTCAGACCCTTACGGAATCTTGCTTGCTTCTTGGCGTCAGTAGACACCTCCTTTGTTGCATAGCGGGCGAGGTTACCGAAGTCGCGGCTATAGGCATCCACAGAGAACTTGCCCTGAGTGAAGGCACATAACTCCTCTCTCTTTCTGTCCATCAGGCCCTCTGGAATATGGTGCAGACAAAAAGCTGTACTGAAGTCTGCCCATGTGGCCACTGGTTCAGCGGGACGCATAGCTTCAAAATTCTCCCACCATAGATTGGCGGGTCCCTCCAGGAAATACGCCGCAAAGGTCACCTTATCGGCCTCAGACACATTCGCAGAGCGAATCTTGCGTGAAATGCTGCACAGCCAGTCATCAGCGTCGAGGGGATCGACGGAATGATGAAACTTTGGAGGGTTCAGCTTCACAAAGTCGTTGAGGGACACTGCAGCATTCCTAGGCTGTCGAGCCGTATTCTGCTCAATACGCTCTAGCAGTCGGTTGGTCTCCCTTTTGTTTCTTTCTGCCTCAAGCATCACTTCTACCAGAGAAGGTGGGTGAGGCAGGTCTTCCTGCGATGCTTGACTACCCTCACCTTGCTCATGAGCAGGGGCACGGTTCAACCTGGTGAACACCATCCTGACAAACAACTCATAGCTTAGACCAAAATCATATCAAAACTATCTATGGATTAAGAATGTACTGAACACACGGAATGCGGAAATGAATATCCGAACAACATGGTAACAAGCAACTGCTATATATACACCATGGTTCATACACACCCTTACATAGTTCAGTACAAACTTACTCGAAGAGCAACTACTGAAATGGTGGAACTACTCATCAGAGGCGTACAAGCTTCCTATACATTATTTATCTAGGCCTCCGGAATTCGTTTCACATTACTACCATACTACACAAGTCACGCAGGACTGTGAACATACGGCTACTACCATACTATCCTTCCGCTCATAGCTCAGGCATCCGCATAGAACATCTCATAGAGGTTACCTCCATGACCCGGAAGCTCAACCTGCGGATCAGGAAACGCTCCAGCCTGAGATCCCTGGGATCCATAAGGACACAGATGTGGCCTTGGTCCCCTGACTGGTGGTAAGAGGGGTCCCCGAAGAGGTGTGACTCCTCCTATAGCTGGCCAGTCAACGTGAGCCGGAAGATGGGTCCTAACAGGGTTCAACATCTCCATCTCTCCATACCCTGTCTGGACTACCGGTGCCAGCTGCGTCAAAGCTGTCCACAGACGGGCACGGGTAGCGTAAAGCTCCATGCGGAGAGCACGAGCGTCCTTGTCTCTGTTCTCTAGCATCTCAGCAGTGGACTGCAGAAGTGGGTCCTCCATAGAGGAATCAAAATAGACTCCACTGAGGTATCCCTCTTCGCCAGACTGAGAGGCCGGAACATAGCAGAACTCTGAATTCTGCAGCAGTGCATGTCTCGCTCTCATGATAGTCAGCATTGAATAGGCAGCATCTTGTACTGCCATGTCAACAGTGACTCCCAACCCATAGGACCAATGGATTGGCTTCTCCGCTCCAGGGTAATCTGGAAATACCCTAACAGTGCAGATGTACTGGCTCTGGTTGAAGTCTCGGTACTGTTCCTCTACCGTGTACTCGGGGTACCAGCGGTAACCGCACACCGACATCACCCTGACCAGCATGGCCGTATGACCCGGTACATCAATGCACCTGGTCAAACGTACCACCTGACGAGAAGGACGGCCAGGCATCTGTAAATAGAGAGTAATGCAAAAGCATTAGAGCTCCAAATGCAAAAATTGGGCAGCATAACGGCTGTAAACGCTCAAAACAAATTTTGAGACAACCCAAAATGAAATAGCGTCACCACTCAACTATCAAGTTCAACTCTCTGATCATCAAATTTACTTCCTGCTTCCTAGGGATAAAAGAAACCCAATATCTCTTGACCCGTAGTCCTATAAGCTACCGATCGGAAACACGAGCCTAGGAGAAGATGAGAAATCTAGTCCTTAATTCCCGCAGAAAAGACGAGGATGACCAGAATAGAATAACTTGAGAAGAGAACAAGAATCTTACGTTCCCTTCCACAAACAATTCCCTTATATATAACTAAAGCAATTCTAGACTCAACTTCGACCAGTTTGGCTTAGTAATCCTACAGTCAGTCAGGCTCTGATACCAACGCTGTCGGGACCCCGATCCTAAGCCATAGGAATCCAGCTTGTAACACATCGCATCCCTTTGTGGTCTCACGCACGGTTCACTCCACGGCTGCAGCCTTACCTTAGCTGGGACCGTTTGCGTCTTTTGACTCACGTATGCGATAGTGTCGCTAGCATTCCAATGTCAAAGAACCCGGATCGACATGTCTAGTCATAAACCAAAGTGGCAGTTCCGCACAAGGACAGGCATACATGACCCAACAAAGGAGGTGTCGGTCATCAACGAACGTAGACGAGTCGTAGCAAGCTACAAGGACTCCATTACGTCGCGTGACATTTCCCCAAAGGGGACAGACACAACAGCTAAGAAGGACACATGCCGGTCAACCAATGTGTCCGGAGCAGTAGCGAACTACCAAGGCTCGTTGGATCACAAAGGGGCATTTCCTTCTAAGGAGTGCTACTAAAGTTCACGACTAGGTATTCGAACCCCATACATATCAAGTAAGACACACGTACGCATGGCATACTGATATGTATAGATACATCGATGGCATCACAACATAACCATAAACATACAAGCTTTATTTAAGAGGCTCGGAAGAGCCACACACATATTATTACACATTAAGGGTCTCACGACCCATAATAGCAGTCATACAATACAAGCCAGCGGAAGAGTTATAAACTGTCTGGGTACAGACAGAGCAACTAGAAGGCACATGGCCTGACTATTCTACAGAGCCGACGTAGGGCCAGATCGTAGCTGGGACACCAGCTACTCGTCGTCGTCGATGTCTACGAAGAACCCACCATTAGGGTCATTAGCAACCTCTGCAACATTTATTAAGCAAACATGAGTACGAAGGTACTCAGCAAGACTTTAGGATGACTAACTACTCATGCAAGGTATCAAGAAGGTATTGTGGGGTTTCATGCGGAAAGCCAGCATTTGACTCGTGGCTAGACAACTTGCTTTTTGAAATTAGTTTTGACAACTTGATTTCTCGCACACGAGTCCACTAACACCAAAACAATACACTATCGTGGAATCATTCCGTCTCCATACGGAAATGCCGTCCATGACACTTACGCTTATCTTGACAATTTTCTGAGTAGCCATTGAAGTTATCTATGAGCAACATATGTCTCCAAGTAGTCCATATCCGCGGACGCGGCTATTCGAATAGATCATAACCCTGCAGGGGTGTACTTCGTCACACACGCTCCTGCCACTTATTGCCATGTGCACGTCATGCACCTCGGCAACCTTCAAGCGGAAGCCCAGCGAGGGAGTCGGCCACGACCGTTAATCACACTAGTACCTAGTCCAGGTTTATCGCCTATCTGAGAGTAACCCGTACGGAAGTCCGACCGAGGTTTCCGCCACGGCCTCAAACGATGTGCGCAGGGTTCCCAAGCCCACCATCCGGGTGCCACTTGGTACACCGTGCCACTGCCTACCGCATCACGGTCCACCTCTCAGGTCAGCACCATGCACGGCCTCCAGCATTACTATAAACATCAGAAACTACTTGCAACTCCTGGACCGAGTACTAAGCGATTAATAGGCCGAGCGGGGTCATATTTAAGGGCCCAGCATGTGGTAGTATCTAGTCTTGGATTACATACACGGAACTCAGTTCCTAAGGACGGTTCCAATGAAACAACCCGCCATGTACTCCTACACAGCCTTTCACCGGTACCTTTACCAAATCAAGTTCAACACACGACCTTTGCTCACCGAACACATTCCACATTTCTGCTCATCTCCCAGATGACAGACCATACACAACTCTAAGCATAGCATGCATAGCAGGATAAGGCACATTATAGCTCAAGCAACTACCAGGTATGCTAGGTTGCAAGGTTCGGCTATTTACTGTGACAAGGTTAAGTCATGCAAAGGAAGTGGTTCCAACTATCGTAGCAAAAGCAATTGAAGCATTTGATCCTAATGCAATAAATAGGTGCAGGAGCAAGAACATAGGTGTTATCGGGATGATCAAAAGGGTTGCTTGCCTTGTTGCTCAGAGGAGGAACGATATCCGTCGGACGGATATTCGGTGGAATCCGGGGGTGCGGAGCCTACCGAAATGATTGGCAACATTCAATAACAATCATATGCAATCAAAATGATGCATGAGCATGGCATGAGAATGCAGGTGATAAGTTATTATAATCAAGATGTTTTAGGTTTAGAGTTGATTTGAACCACACTCGAATAGCAATTCAAACGGGTATTCTCGGATACCGGTTTAATTGATTCGACCTGATGCTCAGATCAACTTAATGTTAACATGCATGAAATGTCATGTTATGGTACTGATTTATATCTAGGGCAGTGTGTGATCATTGCAATTATAATGAAATTTGGATATTTTTGCAAATTCCATTTATAAAGTGATTAAAAGAATTGAATTATTCCTTATTTCAAAATTTAGGGTTCTGTAACTTTTTCAAACATAGTTGAAAATAGCATAATCAGAATCCTTGAATTTTTCTGATACTTTTTCATATATAAATTATTTTCATTGGAGTTACAGATTAATTTCTATGATTTTTGCAATTTTTAGCAATTTCCTGAATTATTTTTATACTGGAAATTCCATTTATTGCATCAGGCTGACGTCAGCAGGTCAGCCGACCTGTGCAGGTCAAACCTGACAGGGGGGCCCCACTGGTCAGCCTCTCTGGGGCTAATCCCGCGCTGACCAGCCCCTAATTGGGGTTTGACCAGGCGTGGGGCCCTCTGGCAGCGACTCAGGGGAGGGCGATTAGGCCCTAATGGTCGGCCACGTCGACGGCCACCGGAGGGTGGTCGCCGGCGACCAAACTCGCGGCGGAGGGTTCGCCGGAGGCGACCGAGACGGCGCTGCACGGCACGAAAGCGCACGCGGTTGGCAGCCACAGCAAGCCCGCGAAGTGGCCGATCTGGCAGGACCATCTGGGGAGGCTAGGGTCGCCGGAAGAGACGTCGGCGACGAGCCGGAGCGGCGGCCGAAGCTCGGGCGTCGTCGGGGGCTTTGAATCAGAGGGATCCACGCTTAGTTCTTAGCTGCTACGGCATCTACGCGTCGTCCTGGAGCTGCTGGTGCTCTCGGGAGGACGAGCTGGACATCGGAGGGCTACCGGCGACGAGCGGCAGCGGCGGTGCTCGTCGGGCTCCGGTGGAACTAGGGCTAGAGGAGGGGATCGACGGGGAAAACTTAGGGAAAACCACCGCATGCTCACAGGGAGTGCAGAGAAGAGCTCAGACGGCTCGGGGAAGGCCTGGGGGCGACGAATCGACGGGAGAGGTCCGGCGGCCGGAGGAAGAAGACGACGACGTTGCGGGCGTTGCAGGGCGCGAGGAAGCTTCGGCTTCTGCAGGAATGACCAGGGCGATGGGGCGGAGCTAATGGCGTGCTCGCGGAGGGGTTCCTATGGCCAGGGGCACGGCCAGCTCGAGCTCGAGCTCGGCTCTAATGGCGGCAGCAGGGAGAAGGAGGGGATCCGGGCGGAGGAGGAGAACCGAGGCGGGGAATGGATAGGGGAGGCTCTGGGGAGCTTATCCCCGTCGTCGCCAGCGCGAACCGGCGGCCAGGCAGGCACGCAGGTGCGTGGCCGCGCCGGAGGAGGCGGCGGCCACCTCCTGCTGCCTACTAGCGCGGGGAAGGGGACGAGCGGCGAGATGGGCTGGGCTTGGCTTTGGCGTCAGGTAAGCTTTTCCCATTTTCTCTTTTTTGGGTTTTTCTGTTTTGCTATTTATTGCTTTGCTATTTATTTCAGCTCCAAAACAAAAGGTAAAAACTAATTTTGACCTCCTGAAATAATTGTTATAATATCCCTACTCATTTCCAAGACTTTCAACATTTTTGGAAAATTATAGTTTCTGATTTCAAATTTTTAAATTTGAAACCAGTGGCTTTTGCATTTATTTAAAATGCTTAAAGTGTTAAGAAAATAGTTTTCTCCAATGCTCATTTACTTTCATGATTTATCAGAAAATTTGAACATTTCTTGAGGCCATTTTGGGTTCATTGATTTTGAACTAGTTGAAATTTCCTTTAATTGAAATGGTGGCTAGGCTTTTGAGTTTCTCCTTTGCCACTTTGTTGTTTTTGTTGAAACTTCTTAGATGCAAATGCAAAGAAGACATGAGCACAATGCTATCTTGCTTAAGGGTTAGGGATGTGACAATATCCATGATGCTAATGATATGCAAAACCAAAAGCTTGGGGATGCTATGTTTGATGAAGATGATATTTTTAGTCCCCCAAGTTTTGATGAGGAAATTTTTTATGATGAAAGCATGCCTCCTATTTATGATGATTATATTGATGAAAGTGGGTTTGGAAGAATGTCAACTCTAGGTACTAATGATCCCACGATTTTGGAGGGTGTTGAATCTTTTCATAATGATAAAAGTGGATATGGAGAGGTCATGACTTTATTTAGTGATGATTCCACTATTTAGGAAGAGGTTCTAATACATTATGAAAACAAAGTTGCTATCTATGATGATTATTGTGATGACATGTATGCTATAAAGAATAATAAAAACCATGAAACTTGTCATCGGGATTTCAATTTTCACATGGATTATATCAATCAAGTATCTCATGATATTTGTTTTGTTGACTTTGCTCCCACTACTATGAATGATAAGAAAAGAATTTTGCTTGTGTGGGTAGTAATAAAAATTATATGCTTGTTCATCATGAAACTAATTCTGTATGTGATAGTTATATTGTTGAATTCCTTCATGATGCTACTGAAAATTATTATCAGGGAGGAATATATGCTTGTAGGAATTGCAATAATATCAAGTTTCCTCCCTATGTGTTCAAAGTTTCAAAGTCATGTTTGTTTTGCCTTCCTATGCTATTTGATTATTGCTCCCATAAATTATTTTCTCACAAATTCCCTATGCATAGGAAGCGGGTTAGACTTAAATGTACTTCTCATGTGCTTCATGATGCTCTCTTGCATGTTTCAACTACTACTTTTTATGTGAGTATCATTGAAATCTTCATGCCTAGCTAAAAGGCATTAAAGAAAAGCGCTTGTTGGGAGACAAACCAACACTTTTACTTTATGTTTTTGAGTGTTCACATAATTAAGCTACTGTATTAATCATGTTTTATAACTTTTATTTCAATAAAGTGCCAAGTAAAGCCTTTGGGATAGTGTGGATACTTGCTTGTTTGATTGTGTGCAAAAACACAAACATTTACGTCCAGTGCAGAATTTCTCTGATTTTACTGGATCATCAAAAAATTATGAAATTTTTATACAGTTTGGTATGCAAATTATCTGCGTTGTCCTAATTTTTGCGAATTTTGTGAGTCACGGAAGTATGGTTTTCATTCAGATCTTCACAAACTATTCTGTTTTTTACAGATTCAGTTTTACTTGCGTAGTTTGCTTGTTTTAGTGTTTTCGTAGATTATATTGAGTGATATAAATTATGGGAATTATATAATATAGTATGTATCATGTGAGAAAAATTATGAATCTTTTCATGACAGTACCTAAGTGAATGATCTATCTTTATTATACAAACCCATCTCACGACGTTCCTTTAAGTTTTGTGTGATTGAAGTTTGCAAGTTTTGGGTGAGATACCAATATGAGGAGAATAAGGGGCAGAAATAACCTAAGCTTGGGTATGCCCAAGGCATCCCCAAGGTAATATCCAAGGAAAACTCAAGCGCCTAAGCTTGGTGATGCCCCGGAAGGCACCCCCTCTTTCATCTCCAACATTATCGGTATATCTTACTTGAAGCTATATTTTTATTCATCACATGATATGTGTTTTTCTTGGAGAGTCATTTTTGTTGTTGTTCTATGTTAGATGTTATTTATAATCTTGTTTTTCAATAAAAAGTTCAAAGAATTGCCTTTAGAATGCTTGAATTGCATGTGCGACGTGTGATATACAAAAACAGAAACTTATGCCGTAGTATTTGAATTATCATATTTTACCGGAATGTGGAAAATTTCTGAACTTTTTACACAGTAATGTCATACAAATTATTTTTAATTTCCTAAATTTTCAGAATTGTTTGAAATACAGAAGTACATTCTTTAAGTAGATTGATATAGACTGTCCTGTTTAGACAGATTGCTGTAATAGTTTTGTTATCTACTTATCCTATAGTTTCCATGGCTTATATTGGTAGATATAAATTGTGGAAATGGTATGATAAAGTACCTAATGTTTTAAATTTATTATGCAACTTGTGTTGGTAGTACATGAAAGTTGATTTACTTTTATGTGTACTAACCTATCTCATGAGTTCTTTTCATGTTTTGCGTGGATGAAGTTTTTGTGACTTAGGTGAAACCGGGATATGAGAGGATTGAACAAGATACAAAAGCTCAAGATTGGGGATTTCCAAGGCGCCCCAAGTAAATATTTCAAAAATCCTCAAGCATTTAAGCTTGGGGATGTTACGCATGCCACCTCTCTTCATCAACAACTATCGGTTAGCCTATGTTGAGCCTAAATTATTATTTGTCCACATGATATGTGCTATTTTTGGAATGTGTTTTGTTTTATTTTCTGTTTGAATTAAAACATCAGATCTTAAAATATTTATTGAGAGACATTCCTCACATAGTGTGACAGCCCGATGCCGACGTTCCACAAGATTCCCCATCCATTCCATTTTTGTCGTGTGTCTATTTTCTTTTGTCACATCATCATCGCATCATGCGCATCATCAGCATTGCATCGGCGTTCCGTTGCCGCCAGTTTTCAAGCTTGCATCCGTGGTTAGTTGCCGGTTCGCTTCGTTGTCCGTTCTGAGCCCGACCGCACACGCACGCGCCCGCGGCATCGTCAAAACCCTGTTTTAGAAGTGTGCGTCAAACTTTCTCTGATCGAGGTGAAACTTGGCATGCGGTCGTGATTAGATATAGCTAGGCCGCCTGTCGAATTTCGTCGCGACCGGAGTCCGTCTGGTACCCGAACGGTCGATCATAGCGGCACCGTATTCGGTCGACCGTCGGACGTGTGTCGGTGTTTTAGAAATTGTTGCCGCGCCGCCCGTTTCCCCTCTCATCTCCGGATATCCCCTCTACACGGCCACGTACCCGTTCCCGCGTGCGGAATCGTTCGAATCCGACCCCACGGTTGGATCCGGAACGAAATTCCGGCTAACCTAGCCCCCCATTTGTCTACAAATAGACCCCGGGTATTTCTTTAGACAGCCTACCACTCTCTCCTCCTTGTTTTCTGTGCAGCCCCCACCTAACCCTAGCCTCCCACCTCTCTCTCTCTCTCTCCCCCTCCAGCCGCCAGGCCCGCGAAGCCCATCTGGGGCCCGCCGGAGCCCGGTTCGTCCGCACCGCCGCTTGGAGCCGAGGCTCCCGCAGCCAGCCCCGCGCCTCTCCTCCCGCGCCTCGAGCCGCCGGCCGCCGGGCTGCCGTGCCGCCCGAGGCTCCCCCGAGCCCGTGCCTTCCCCGCTGGTCGCGGCCTGATCCGCCTGCCCGCGCAGCCCTGCCTCCCTGCTCCTCCCTGCTGTTTGCCTGCCAGGAGCGGCGTCGCCGCGAGGAGCTGTGCCGGCCGCTCCCTCTTCCCCGCTCCTTGTCGGATGCGTCGCCGGGAATGGGCCCCAGTGGGCCGGATCCATCCGCCGCCGCCAGATCCGGCCAGCCCCCTCGCCGGAGCCTTGTCGCCGGCCACCGATGACTGCCCTGCGCCGCTGGAACCCCGTCCTGCCTGTGCTCCAGGAGGGAGACGACGGGGACGCTCCAGGCAGGCCTGTCCCGCTCGCAGCTGTGGGCGACACCCATCCGTCCGGCCCAGCTGCCGCGTGGCCCATCTCCGCCCCAGCCGGCCTCCGGGCCGAGGTGAGCCAAACTCCCAAGCCCTTTTATATGTCGCCCTGGGCGTCTGATAATTATCTTGCCCTACTAGTTTCGGCCCGACTAGGATTTTCTAATAATCTGCTAATATTCGTTTCAGAAAGATCTTAGAAATTAAAACGCCCGTAACTTATTAACCGTAATTCGGATCGCGATGAATTAGATATGGTTTTCGGGTAGTTTTGCGCGTAGAATCTGTTTATAAAACTTGCATATTTGTTTGACTTGGTTTGCCATGCCAAATGCATATATTAACGTGCTGTCTAGATAGGATAGTGCCCGTATTTAATTTTCGCGCAAGTCTGGATTGCCCGTATGCCTTAGATTAAATGCCCTTGTTTTAGGAACCATTTTTCCATGTATTTTAGAGCAGTCATATGTATTTTTGCGTGTAGGGAATTGCGTTAGCTTATTTTTCCGTGTCTAGGTTATTGTCTCGCATATTCGTGTGGCATTATTTTTGTTGCGCCACCCCACATATTTTATATGTTTTCGGGATAGAAAAATCCATGGCATTTTTCTGCGCAATTAGTTTTAGCTTTTGAGTAAGTTAGTTCGCGCGATATTTTGCTATGTTGCCCTCTTGTCTTTTTCGTAGGATTTATTCCGTGCTTAGTTTGACGGAGTTGTCAAGTAGGGAGTTGTTCTTTGATGTTTACTCTAGCCCCTGGTATTTTTGGTTGCAATAGAAATGCATGTTTAGGTGTGGTTTGCTTGCTCTCAAGTTGTTAGAAATAGTGCTGATTTGGAGGTGCTGAAATATTTGTAAGTCTGGAATCTGTTATATTTTGTTGCTGTCTTGTCTTGCTTGTATCTTTTGACCTGTAGCTCTTTTGAGGTTGGTCCAATGGAGTTAGTTGTAGCCCTTGTGTTTCTCTAGCATGGTGTGAATTTTCATGCCATTTGGAATCCTGTAGCTATTGGTTTTGCTGCTGTTAATATGGCTTCAGATCGAAAACTGCACTTTCATGAAGTGTAATTTTCACTGTGTGAAATAGTGTGTGAGATGCCAATTTGTGACTTCTTTTCCTAGTGTTCCTTGCTGCCATGCTAGTTGTTGTTAGTTGTTTGTAGTAGTGCTTCTTGCCCTCTTTCGTGTCATGCCTTGCTTGAGTTTATTTGAGTTGAGTAGCTCGTAGTTGTGGGGCGTAGAAAACGCTATGTGGCTGATTTTGGCAGATTGTAGTCATTTCTTGTTTTGCTCGTAGTTGTTGAACCGTAGCTCCGATTTGATCGTGTCCTACATGAAACTTGCTTAGAATCTCGTGTAGTTTCATTTTCTCTTGTTGGATGTATGTTTTAAAGTGCTCGTGACCATCGTTGCACACATATTGCATTCATGCCATCATATCTTGTAGTGCTTGTATCTTTTGAACCGTAGCTCCGTTGGAGATGGTCTCTATGTGTAAATTGCTTGAAATGACGCGTAGAATCACGTGAACCTATTTGTTTTGCTGTTTAACAACTAATTAAATGTGTTAGTTCAGATCTGGACAGAATTGTAAATTAACATGTGAGGTCCTCTCGGAGGTGCTATATGTCATTTCCGACCTCATTTAAAATGCCTAGATAGGTAGTTTAAATACGCTTCACCTCTTGCCATGTTTAACCACATTTAATATTACCGTGTATCTAATCGGGATAGAACAAAATAATTAACGTGGAGTTTCGTCAATATGTAACTCGTTGCATATTGAACTTCACTTAATGTGTAGTGTCTGTTTGTGTGAATTGTCATGCCGTGACTTGCATGTATTCAGCTGATCATGCATCATTTGTGTTGTGCATCGTGTGGTGAATTCCGTGTGTTGATTTGTGTTCCCGGTTTGCTTCATCTCGATAGAGTTCCGCAGCGTGCCGGATTGTGAGGACCTGTTGGACTACGTCGGTTCGTCTGCTTCACGGAGGTATTCTTCTTCCAAGCGGGATCTCAGACAAGATGAACATTTCCCTAGATACAATTACTATCATTGCCATGCTAGTTTTACCGCTTCTATCGATTATGTCTCGTTGCCCACCACATGTTAAATATCAGCCTCTCAACAATGTCATGAAACCTTCAACCTGTTCAACCTAGCAAACCACTGGTTGGCTATGTTACTGCTTGCTTAACCCTGTGTTAGCGTTGCTAGTTGCAGGTGCTTTGCTTCCATGTGAAAGCATGGGTTCCTTTTTATATCACCATAATAATGCTATTTAATATAATGGACCTATAAACTTGGTAAAGGTGGAAGGCTCGGACTTTCTAGCCTGGTGTTTTGTTCGACCTTTGCCCCCTTAGTTTCCGGCTCCCGGTGTTATGTTCCATAATTGAGCGCTCCTAACATGATCGGGGTTGTTATGGGGACCCCCTTGATAATTCGTTTTAGATTAAAGCTGGTCTGGCAAGGCCCAATTTTGGTACAACATTTGCCTAGTCACCTAATAAAATTGCATAGGGACTTTCCGGACCCCGAGGATAATTTAATCAACCCCCGGGCCAGTGCTCCTCATGAGTGTTGCTCCAAAAAGGACAGACTGCGGGGCCACCACGGGGCAACTCGAGGTTTGGCACCTGTAGGCTTTTCCATCCGTCGTGTCCTGGGAACGAGATACACGGCTCCTATCGGGTTCGTCGACACGTTGGGCGGCCTTGCTGGAATAGTTTTACCTTTGACGAAATATCTTGTGCATCGGGACTCCGGTAAAGCTTTGGGTAATCTCAGAGTTGAGGTTTTCCACTAGGGAATCCGACGAGATCGCGAGCTTCGTGATTGAGGATTTCTATGCGGCTTGTGGTAATTTGTGATGGACTAGTTGGAGCACCCATGCAGGCTTAAATCTTTTCGGAAAGCCATGCCCGCGGTTATGTGGCAACGTGGAACCTTTGTTTAACACTGGTTCTAGATAACTTGAAGCTAACTTAATTAAAACATGCCAACTGTGTGCGTAACCGTGACTGTCTCTTTCATGAGTTCCTTCTCCGATCGAGGACACGGTGGGGTTATGTCTGACGTAGGTAGGTGTTCAGGATCATTCATTTGATCAAAAGTAGTTTATGTCCGTTATGCGTAGATCTTCCCCCTCTTATTTCTTGTACTCGTAAGTTAGCCACCAAATAATGCTTAGCCGCTGCTGCAACCTCACCACTTAACCATACCTCACCCATTAAGCTTTGCTAGTCATGATACCTTTGGAAATGACATTGCTGGGTCCCCCTGTGGCTCACAGATTACTACAACACCAGTTGCAGGTACATGTAAAGGTTACTTGACGCGAGCGCGTTGATTGTTCGTTTGGAGTTGCTTCTTCTTCTTGGTCTTCATCGATCTAGGATGGGTTCCAGGACGACAGCTTGGGATAGCAAGGATGGACGTTGTTTCATTTTCTTGTTTGTTTTCGTCCGTAGTCGGACCCTGCTCTTCTTCATGATGTTTATGTAATGTACTGCTGTGACTCTGATGTAGCTTGTGGCGAGTGTAAGCCAACTCTCTTTACACATCTCTTCTTTTCAGTACATGTACTTGTAACGATATCCATTCTTGCGACACGAAGAGATGCGCTTCTATCCCTGACGAGGCCTTCGTGCTAAATTGAGCATCTTGGGCGTGACAAGTTGGTATCAGAGCAGTACTGACCTAGGAGCCCCCTTGATTGATCGAACTTGACCGAGTCGAGTCTAGTGAAAAACTGCTTTGAGTCTAGTTATATATTGGAGAGTAGGATTCTTTTTTCTCCTCTTATATGCTCTGGTGAGGAATCTTGACGTAATATTTTAATTCTACTCCTCTCCTCACTCAAATTTTTTTAAGGATCACGCGGATATTTTTGGAATCTATATGATGTCGATGTGACAGAGTTCTGTCTTGGTGCCTCCTATCTGCTTTGAGTTTCAGGGGAGTTGAGCTCCAGTGGATTCTTGAGCACATCGTTATCATTCAGATTTCTTAGTATCTCAGAACGAAGGATGTTCGTAATTGCTTCAATACTAGTAGCGGCGAGATAACCCCGATGTCCCCAGTACTGGTGCAGATTGTTCGGGAGTACTGCCATACTTTGTATCGTTGTGATCACGAGGGTCTATTGTAGATGAAGGTCCGAGATTCTGGTTGTGTGTTGACGGATGTGATACAGTTGACGAGTTAGTATAGGAGTTGTGTGATATTACTCCTTGTATTCGTGTACCAGATTGCATGACCAGATATTTTGGGAATTCATAGGTGGGAATTCAAGTAGTTACTTATAGGATAATCTTCCAACAAATGCACGATGTTAGTATGGGGTTCGACATCTAGTGGATTCCTGTCCACGAAAATATCGAACGAAATCTTCCTCATGAGTTTGTTCTGGTTAATTGCAAGCCGCACCCTTTCTTTTGTTGAATGTGGTAATTCGTGTTGCTTCGATGTCAAGTGGTGATTTCAGATCTTTTCTAAGAGGTGTTCTCATATTTCTATGAGAGTATTAATTCTTTTTCTCTATCAATTGTCTTATCAATTCCTATCAACCGGAGTCATCGTATCAATTCCATTCAACCGGTGTGCTTCTCTTCAACTGAATTCAATCTTATCTAATTTTGCAAGATCATTCTCTCATTTTATTCCGAAGTTCATCTCATCTGTCCCAAGTTGTCTTGTTTTTCCCCGCCATCCCGCCCTTTTCTTCAGTGTTTGGATTTCATCCACGTGCCTTCTTATTCAGTGATGCTTTCACTCTCTCTTCTTCCTTTTGTAGCTGGTGATTCGTTGTGAAGATTCTCAGGAGCTTCATGTTCATCTTTATTCATTCTTGTCATCCTTACCGGTGAATTCAGTTCAGTTATCCATGGTCATCATATCCTAGTTATCCTTGTAATTCTTTCCCATGTTGGATTTTTTTATGAGCCTATCTTGGTATTTATTTCTCTCTTTTTGATCCGGAGCGTTGAAGTTATCTCTATAGTTCTTATTTCCAGTCTTTTCAATTATTTCGAGGTTCTCAACCTCATCTAGTTCTCTTCATACCGGTGCAATATCTGTCTTCTAAGCAATCCTTTCTATCGGTGGTTCTTTGAGTGGGCCCATAACCCACAGGTTTTTCCCAGGATCTTATATGTCTCTTCTAATTTTCCGGAGACCTCTAAATCTTTTCAACTATGATGTAAGTATGATTTCCATCAGTCATATTACTTCTTCAATTTCTATTTGAATTAATTCTCATATTGGCTCAACATTTCATTCTTCTTTATTCCGGAGTGTCTCAGTTAATTCTTGGTGTTGTTCTCGTCATCATTCTGAGTTTGCAATTCGAAGGAGTGTTTCTCTCATTCTTGGTCCATTCTCTTCATGATTCATCGTTTCACCCTTCTCGCATCATTTTGAATTATTCCCAATCATGAGTAATCCCTTTCTTGCTATCCGGTGCTTTTCCGATTTGTTTTTCATTCTCGTTCCTCTGAAGGCCATCATTTCAGAAGATTATTCGTTCTCAGCTTTCAGCTTTCTCCCTCAATTCTTCTCAATTGTTGTCTCTTCACTCGTCTCTCGATTATTTCGGTGCCTTATTCAAGTTTTCTGTTAGGTGGCTCATGATCTTTTCATTCTCTTGTATATCCATTAATTCGTGGTGCTCCCATTCAATTGTGAATTCTTACCGGTGCTTCCTTCAATTCATTTCTATAAGATTAAGTCGTTTGCTAATTCCATGCTTGTCATCAATTAAACTTGATGAAGGACTAGCATAACAAAATTCTTATTCTTGTTCATATTAATCTGAATTCTTCTTCCGGAGTGGCTCACGATATCAATTCTTTTCTCAAGTGTTATTATCTTTTCTTTTCCGGAGTTCCAAGTTTTCTCAAGTGTCTCATCGTGAAGCTTCATCGAACTCTTCGCAAGGCTTCAATCTTATTCTTTCATCCTTCATATCTTTGCATCATTCATTTTTATACGGAGGTCCTTCATGGTGGTTCGTCATGATATCAATTCATTCTCAAGTGTTCTTCAAGATTCTTATTGGAGAACCTCAAGTTTTTCTTCTCTTGCATTTCCAAGTGCATTTGTTCTTCCTTTAGCCTTATAGGTGGTATTATAGCATTCTTGTTAGTGTAGGAGCCTCGAAGAATTTCCTTTCAAGAATGAGATATTTAAACCCACCAATTCTAGGATTATGAGATATTTTCAACCCATGGTTTCTTCATTGAGCTATCTTGGTTTGGATTTCACCTAAAGCTTTTCCTATGGATTGTTGATATCATGGTGCTTGTCATTAATTCAAGTTCTCAATGGGTCCTCTTGGTGTAAGAAATTCTTCATATCTTGTTTCTCCCAATCTATCCTTGTTTCTTTTAGTGGTTGGTTGTCACCTCATATATGTTGAGATGATTTTCATAAGTCCACTACTATCTTGTTCCTTTCGTTGTTGTTTTCCAACAATTTCGTTCAATTCTCCTTGCAAGGATGCTTGCCAAGTTCATTTGAGTTAGTAGTTGTCATTCTTTTCTTCATTCTCTTCTTCCGTATGAGCTAGTTCATATTCTCTTGTTCCGGAGGCATTGTGTTGTTGCTCTTTTGGGTCAATCTTGTTGTTCTATCAAGATCATGGTGTTCCCTTGCTCTACTTAGTTGTTTGTTGTGCATATTGTCTAATTCTGTTTTCTTATCGAATTTTTTGTCCCATTTTCCTACCGAAGTGCTGCCGAAATTTTCCGTGAATTCTTGCTTCTTTCTCATATCATTCCTCATCTCTTGCAACCTTCAAGGATTGTTGGTTTCACTCGTTTGTCAAAGAAGCGACTAAGTTTTTACCTCTTGTTCTTTCTCATCCTCTCCCCCTTTCATTCTCATACTCGTTTCTCGTTTGTCAAAGAAGCGACTAAGTGCTCGTGACCGTCGTTGCACAAATATTGCATTCATGCCATCATATCTTGCGGTGCTTGTATCTTTTGAACCGTAGCTCCGTTGGAGATGGCCTCTATGTGTAAATTGCTTGAAATGACGCATAGAGTCATGTGGACCTATTTGTTTTTCTGTTTAACAACTAATTAAATGTGTTAGTTCCGATCTAGACAGAATTGTAAATTAACATGTGAGTCCTCTCGGAGGTGCTATATGTCATTTCCGACCTCATTTAAAATGCCTAGATAGGTAGTTTAAATACGCTTCACCTCTTGCCATGTTTAACCACATTTAATATTGCCGTGTATCTAATCGGGATAGAACTAAATTATTAACGTGGAGTTTCGTCAATATGCAACTCGTTGCATATTGAACTTCACTTAATGTGTAGTGTCTGTTTGTGTGAATTGTCATGCCGTGACTTGCATGTATTCAGCTGCTCATGCATCATTTGTGTTGTGCATCGTGTGGTGAATTCTGTGTGTTGATTTGTGTTTCCGGTTTGCTTCGTCTCGATAGAGATCCGCAGCGTGCCGGATTGTGAGGGCCCGTTCGACTACGTCGGTTCGTCTACTCGACGGAGGCATTCTTCTTCCAAGCGGGATCTCAGGAAAGATGACCATTTCCCCAGATACCATTACTATCATTGCCATGCTAGTTTTACCGCTTCTATCGATTATGTCTCGTTGCCCACCACATGTTAAATATCAGCCTCTCAACAATGCCATGAAACCTTCAACCTGTTCAACCTAGCAAACCACTGATTTGCTATGTTACTGCTTGCTTAACCCTGTGTTGGCATTGCTAGTTGCAGGTGCTTTGCTTCCATGTGAAAGCTGGTCTGGAAAGGCCCAACTTTGGTACTACATTTGCCTAATCACCTAATAAAATTGCATAGGGACTTTCCGGACCCCGAGGATAATTTAATCAACCCCCGGGCTAGTGCTCCTCATGAGTGTTGCTCCAAAAAGGACAGACTGCGGGGCCACCACGGGGCAACTCGAGGTTTGGCACCTGTAGGCTTTACCAACCGTCGTGTCCTGAGAACGAGATACGCGGCTCCTATCGGGTTCGTCGACACGTCGGGCGGCATTGATTACGTATGACACCGCACTAGTGGCGGGTGCAATCGGAGTACTAATAAAATCATTATTATTAGTATTCAAGAAATCACAAAGTTTGGTGTTTTCGTTCATGGCGACTTCAGCAAGCAAGCAAGCACACAAGAAAACAAAGAGCAGGCGAGAAAAAGGGCAAACGAAAAGGCGAACAAAAAAGGCAAAATATTTAAGTGGGGGAGAGGAAAATGAGAGGCAACTCGCAAACAAAGTAAATGCAAGAGATGAGTTTGCGACACCTACTCGGATGAGTTCTTGACTTGATCTTCCTCAATGGCAACAGCGCCATAAATTCTTCTGCTATCCCACAGACAAGAGCGCCAGAAATTGACACGTTGACCGAGGCTGGGCTTGCGTTGGTTTTTCCCTTGAAGAGGAAAGGGTGATGCAGCACAAGAGCAGTAAGTATTTCCCTCAGTTTGAGAACCAAGGTATTGATCCAGAAGGAGGGTCTCGTCAAGTCCAGAGTACCTCCGCAAACACAAACAAGCTTGCACCCAACGCTTCAAAGGGGTTGTCAATCCCTTCAAGATTGTTTGCAAAGTGAGATCTGAAGGCGGAAAGAGCAACCAAGTAAAAAGTGTAAGGCTGAAAATATGGTGTGCAGTAGACCCTGGGGGCCATAGTGTTCACTAGAGGCTTCTCTTAAAATAGCAAGTGTTATGGTGGGTGAACAAATTACTGTCGAGCAATTGATAGAACCGCGCAAAGTCATGACACTATCTAAGGCAATCATCATACATATAGGCATCACGTTCGAGACAAGTAGACCGATACTTTCTGCATCTACTACTATTACTCCACACATCGACCGCTATCCAGCATGCATCTAGTGTATTGAGTTCATGACGAACAGAGTAACGCTTTAAGCAAGATGACATGATGTAGAGGGATAATCTCAAACCAATGATGAAAACCCCATCTTTTTACCCTTGATGGCAACAACATGATGCGTGCCTCGCTACCCCTTCTGTCACTTGGAGAGGTCACCGCACGGTATGAACCCAAAAGCAACCACTTCTCCCTTTGCAAGAATCATAGATCTAGTTGGCTAGACGAAACCCACAACTCGAAGAGAATTACAAGGATATGAAATCATGCATAAGAGAGATCAGAAGAAACTCAAATAAGATTCATAGATAATCTGATCATAAATCCACAATTCATCGGATCTCGACAAACACACCGCAAAAGAAGATTAAATCGAATAGATCTCCATGAAGATCATGGAGAACTTTGTATTGAAGATCCAAGAGAGAGAAGAAGCCATCTAGTTACTAACTATGGACCCGTAGGTCTATGGTGAACTACTCACGCATCATCGGAGAGGTCATGGTGTTGATGGAGAAGCCCTCCGTGTCTGAATCCCCCCTCCAGCAGGGCACCAGAACGTGCCCCAGATGGGATCTTGCGGAGATAGAAGCTTGAAGCGGTGGAAAAGTACTTTCGATGATCTCCTGATTTTTTCTGGAATTTATGGGAATATATAGGCGAAAGACCTAGGGCAAAGGGCGTCCAAGGGGCCCACAAGCCTGGATGGCGCGGCCTCCCCCCTAGCCGCGGGGTGGGGGCTTGTGGGGCCCCTGAGGCTCCCTTGGCTTGGCTCCCAAGCTTCCCGATCTTGTTCCGTTCCAGAAAAAATCTTTTTGGGGATTTTCTTCCGTTTGGACTCCGTTTCAAAATCTCCTCTGGAAAGGGTCAAAAACATGGAAAAACAGGAACTAGCACTTGGCACTGAGTTAATAAGTTAGTCCCCAAAAAATAAATAAAAGGCATGCAAAACATCCAAAGTTTGACAAGATAATAGCATGAAACCATCAAAAATAAAGATACGTTGGAGACGTACCAAAGCACAAATGTGGAAAAAGATAGTAGCATTGTCCCTTCTCTCTTTTTCTCTCTTTTTTTTATTTGGGCTCTTAGGCCTTTTTTTCTTTTTTCTCTTTTCTCTTTTTTTGGGCTCTTTGGGCTCTTTTTTTTATTTCCTCACATGGGACAATGCTCTAATAATGATGATCATCACACTTTTATTTACTGATGACTCTATAGGAAATGCCTCCGGCAGTGTACCGGGATGTGCAACCATCTAGCATGGCGTATGACGTTGAAACATCTCGCTAGCTATCTTACGATCATGCAATGGCAATATGAGAGTGACGGCACAAGTCATGAGACGGAACGGTGGGAGTTGCATGGCAATATATCTCGGAATGGCTATGAAAATGCCATAGTAGGTAGGTATGGTGGCTGTTTTGAGGAAGGCATATGGTGGGTTTGTGCACCGGCGAGAATTGCGCGGCACTAGAGAGGCTAGCAATGGTGGAAGGTGAAAGTGCATCTATACCATGGACTCACATTAGTCATGAAGAACTCACATACTTGTTGCAAAAGTTTTTATTAGTAATCGAAACAAAGTGCCAAACGCATACTCCTAGGGGAAGGGTTGGTAGGTGTTAACCATCGCGCGATCCCCACCTCAACGCAAAGGATGACAATCAATAGATCAATTATGCTCCAACTTCCTAACATAGCGGTTCACCATACGTGCATGCTACGGGAATCACTAACTTCAACACAAGTATTTCTAGATTCACAACACCCTACTAACATAGCTCTTAATATTACCAAATCCACGTCTCAAAACTAATTGAGAGGAATCAAAACTTCTCTTTCTACTCAATGCACATGAAGATGGAGGTTTTTGCATCCTCTTTGGGTACCTATCACATTTGGGACTACTTTCATAGCATAAGCCAACTACCAAATCATGCACCGCCGTTCTCTAAAAGATATAAGTGAAGCACAAAGAGCAAAAGTATCTAGCTCAAAAGATATAAGTGAAGCACTATGAGCATTCTAGCAAAATCACGATGAGTGCATGTCTCTCTCTCTCTCTCTCTCAAAAAGGTGTGCAACAAGGATGATTGTGACACAACGAAAATAAAAGACTCCTAAAATACAAGACACTCCAAGCAAAACACATATCAGGTGGTGAATAAAAATATAGCTCCAAGTAATGTTACCGATGGATTGAAGATGAAACAGGGGATGCCTTCCCGGGAGCTTAGGCTTATTGGTGTCCTTGAATTTGGCTTGGGATGCCTTGGTCATCCCCAAGCTTGAGCTCTTTCCACTCCTTATCTCTTTGTCCATGAGAACATCACCCAAAACATGAAAACTTCACAACATAAAACTTAAACAGAAACTCGTGATAACATTAGCACAAGAAAACAAACTACCACTTCTTTTGGTACTGTAGCAACCTTGAATTCAATCTATATTGGTGTTGGGCTACTGTATTCTCAGTTTTCCATGGCTAGTACCCCCCGATACTAACCATAGTTTCATTAAAACAAGCAACCAACTCAACAAAAAACAGAATCTATCAAAAACAGACCAGTCTATAGCAATCTGTATACTTCGTATACTTCTGGTACCACAAAAAATCTGAAAAATTACGATCACCTCGGAAAAAAACTTATCAACCAGCAGCAAAGAGAATTAACTCAAAATCACTGTCTGAATAAAAATGAAAAATAATCTCATGAGCAAAAAGTTTCTGTCTTTTTCCAGCAGGATCAAACAACCATTACCAAGACTAGTCATAAAGGTTTTGCTTGGCTCAAACACAAAAGAAACACAAAAAACACAATCACAACAGAACTGTGATGGTGTGGACGCAACAAAACAGAAAGAAAAAGATAAATTCATTGGGTTGCCTCCCAACAAGCGCTATTGTTTAACACCCCTAGCTAGGAATAAAAGCGATAGAATCACGTATCGTCGTATTTGGTTCTCAAACCATAAGTGGCCCTCATAATGCAATCTTATTTTCTTTCTAGGAATGTGTTCCGTGCCCTTCCTTAAAGGAAATTGAAATCTAATATTCCGTTCCTTCATATCGATGATAGCACCGATAGTCCTTAGGAAAGGTCTACCAAGAATAATAGGGCATGTAGGATTGCAATCAATGTAAAGCACAATGAAATCCACGGGTACATAGTTCCTATTTGCAAAAATAAGAACATCATTGATCCTTCCCATGGGTTTCTTGACAGTAGAATCAGCAAGATGCAAATTAAGAGAACACTCTTCAATCTCATTAAAACCCAGAACATCACATAAAGACTTTGGAATCGCAAAAACACTAGCACCCAAATCACACAAAGCATTGCACTCATAGTTTTTGTTTTGATTTTCATGGTAGGTTCCCACTCATCAGGAAGCTTTCTAGGGATAGAGACTTCCAATTCAAGTTTCTCTTCAAGAGATTTTATCATAGCTTCGACGATATGATCGGTAAAGGCCTTGTTTTGGCTATAAGCGTGTGGAGAGTTTAACATGGATTGCATCAAAGAAATGCATTCAATCAAGGAGCAACTATCATAATTGAATTCCTTGAATTCCACGGTTGTAATTTCATTACTACTCAAAGTTTTAACGTCTTCTACTCCACTTTCAATGCTTTTAGCATCAAGATAGATGGACTCCGAATCATTGGGGCACTTTTCAACCAAAGTGGATTCATATCCAGCCCATAATCATTAGGTTTGACACAAGAAAACAATGATTCAATGGGAGTCACACCAAGCACTTTAAGATCTTCGTGATTCTCATCACGAGAACACGCCCTTTTAAGCCATTCATGTCTAGCACGAATTTGGGCGGTTCTTTCTTGGCTCTCAATCATGGAAACACGCATAGCTTTCAAAGTTTTATCCATGTTGATTTTGGGAGGAGCACATCTAACTTTCAAATCATCAACGTCACTAGAAATTCTATGAACGCTCTTAGCCAAATCGTCAATTTTGAGTAGTTTTTCCTCTATGGATGCATTGAAAATCTTTTGAGAGTTGATGAACTCTTTGATATTACTCTCTAGATCAGAGGGTAATCTATTGTAATTTCCATGAGTATTGTTGTAGGAGTTGCCAAAATTATTAGAGGAGTTACTAGGAAAAGGCCTAGGAACATAGTTTCCTATAAAAGCATTGTTGTTGCTAAAGTTATTCCTACCAACAAAATTAACGTCCAAGCTAGTCTTGCTACTCTCAATCAAAGAAGACAAGGCAAAATCATTAGGATCCAAAGGAGCACTTCTACTAGCAACCAAATTCATTAACTCGTCCATCTTAGCACTCAACGAGTTAATTTCCTCTATAGCTTGTACCTTCTTACTAGTAGGTGACCTTTCAGTGTGCCACTAAGAGTAGTTTGTCATGATATTGTCTAGGAGCTTTGTGGCCTCCCATAACGTGATTTCCATGAACATTCCACCTGAGGCGGAGTCCAAGATATTTCTAGAAGCGAAATTCAAGCCAGCGTAAAAGATTTGAATAATCATCCAAAGACTCAAGCCATGAGCGGGACAATTTCTAATCATTAATTTCATTCTGTCCCAAGATTGGGCAACGTGTTCATGATCAAGTTCCTTAAAATTCATGATATCATTACAGAGAGAGATAATCTTAGCCGGCGGAAAATACTTGGATATATAAGCATCTTTGCACTTATCCCAAGAATCAATACTATTTTTGGGCAAAGAAGAAAACCAAGTTTTTGCGCGATCTCGCAACGAGAAAGGAAAAAAGCTTCAATTTAATCACGTCATTATCCACATCTTTCTTCTTTTGCATATCGCAAAGCTCAATGAAGGTATTGAGATGGGATGCGGCATCTTCACTAGGAAGGCTAGTGAATTGCTCTTTCATAACAAGATTCAGCAAAGCGGCATTGATTTCGGATGACTCCGCACTAGTGGCGGGAGCAATCGGAGTACTAATAAAATCATTATTATTAGTATTCGAGAAGTCACAAAGTTTGGTGTATTCATTCATGGTGACTTCGGCAAGCAAGCAAGCACACAAGCAAACAAAGAGCAGGAGGGAAAAAAGGGCGAATGAAAAGGCGAACGAAAAAGGCAAATGAAAAAGGCAAATTGTGAAGTGGGGGAGAGGAAAATGAGAGGCAACCGGTAAACAAAGTAAATGCAAGAGATGAGTTTGCGACACCTACTTGGATGAGTTCTTGACTTGATCTTCCTCCCCGGCAACGGCGCCAGAAATTCTTCTATTACGGCAACACACAACAGCGCCAGAAATTGACACGTTGGCGGAGACAGGGCTTGCGTTGGTTTTTCCCTTGAAGAGGAAAGGGTGATGTAGCACAGGAGCAGTAAGTATTTCCCTCAGTTTGAGAACCAAGGTATCGATCCATAAGGAGGGTATCATCAAGTCAAGAGTACTTGCGCAAACACAAACAAGCTGGCACCCTACGCTTCAAAGGGGTTGTCAATCTCTTCAAGATTGTTTGCAAAGTGAGATCTCAAGGCGGAAAGTGCAACCAATAAAAAGAGTAAGGCTGAAAATATGGTGTGGAGTAGACCCTGGGGGCCATAGTGTTCACTAGAGGCTTCTCTCAAAATAGCAAGTGTTACGGTGGGTGAACAAATTACTGTCGAGCAATTGATAGAACCGCGCAAAGTCATGACGATATCTAAGGCAATGATCATACATATAGGCATCACGTCCGATACAAGTAGACCGATACGTTCTGCATCTACTACTATTACTCCACACATCGACCGCTATCCAGCATGCATCTAGTGTATTGAGTTCATGACGAACAGAGTAACGCTTTAAGCAAGATGACATGATGTAGAGGGATAATCTCAAACCAATGATGAAAACCCCATCTTTTTACCCTTGATGGCAACAACACAATGCGTGCCTCGCTACCTCTTCTATCACTGGGTGAGGTCACTGCAAGGTATGAACCCAAAACCAAGCACTTCTCCCATTGCAAGAATCATAGATCTACTTGGCTAGACAAAACCCACAACTCGAAGAGAATTACAAGGATATGAAATCATGCATAAGAGAGATTAGAAGAAACTCAAATAAGATCCATAGATAATCTGATCATAAATCCACAATTCACTGGATCTCGACAAACACGCCGCAAAAGAAGATTACATCGGATAGATCTCCACGAAGATCATGGAGAACTTTGTATTGAAGATCCAAGAGAGAGAAGAAGCCATCTAGTTACTAGCTATGGACCCATAGGTCTATGGTGAACTACTCACGCATCATCGGAGAGGTCATGGTGTTAATGAAGAAGCCCTCCGTGTCCGAATCCCCCTCCGGTAGGGCACCAGAACGTGCCCTAGATGGGATCTTGCGGAGACAGAAGCTTGCGGCGGCGGAAAAGTACTTTCGATGATTTCCTGATTTTTTTTGGGATTTTTAGGGAATATATAGGCGCAACCCCTAGGGCAGAGGGCGTCCAGGGGGCCCACAACCCTGTGGGCTGCGGCCTCCCCCTGGCCGTGGGGTGAGGGCTTGTGGGGCCCCTGGTGAGCCCCTCATACGTCTCCGTCATATCTACTTTTCTGAAATCTTTTGCCCTTGTTTTGGACTCTAATTTGCATGATTTGAATGGAACTAACCCGGACTGACACTGTTTTCAGCAGAATTGACATGGTGTTGTTTTTGTGCAGAAATGAATGTTCTCGGAACGTCCTAAATTTACGGAGATTTTTTCTGGAATAAAAGAAAAATACCTGCGCAAAGTTCCACATGAGGGGGCGTGCCAGTGGGCCACAAGCCCCTGGGCCGCGGCCACCCCCTATGGCCGCGCCATGAGGGCTTGTGGGGCCCATGTGGCACCACCGCCCCCAATCTCAGTTCTATATCTTCTGTTTCGCCTGGAAAAAAATCAGAGAGAAGGTTTCATCGCGTTTTGCGATACGGAGGCGCCGCCACATCCTGTTCTTCATTCGGAGGGCAGATCTGGAGTCCGTTTCGGTCTCCGGAGAGGGGAAATCGTCGACATCGTCATCATCAACCTTTCTCCATCGACAATTCCATGATGCTCTTCATCATTCATGAGTAATCTCATCGTAGGCCTGCTGGACGGTGATGAGTTGGATGAGATCTATCATGTAATCAAGTTAGTTCTTGACGGGGATTGATCCCTAGTATCCACTATGTTCTAGATTGATGTTGCTACTACTTGGCTATGCTTAATGCTTGTCACTAGGGCCCGATTGCCATAATTTCAGATCTGAACCTATTATGTTGTCGCCAATATATGTGTGTTTTAGATCCTATCTTGCAAGTTGTAGTCACCTACTATGTGTTATTACCCGGCAACCCCGGAGTGACAATAGCCGGAACCACTCCCAGAGATGACCATAGTATGAGGAGTTCATGTATTCACCGTGTGTTAATGCTTTGGTCCGGTTCTTTATTAAAAGGAGAACCTTAATATCCCGTAGTTTCCATTAGGACCCCGCTGCCACGAGAGGGATGGAGAATAGATGTCATGCAAGTTCTTTTCCCTAAGCACGTATGACTACATACGGAATACATGCCTACATTAGATTGATGAATGGGAGCTAGCCACATATCTCTCCGTGTTATAGCTGTTACATGATGAATCACATCCGTCACACTCATCCATCACCAATCCACTACCTACGAGTCTTTTAATACTAGTTCTCGCTATGTTACTTTCCTAGGCTTGTCCCTTGCTACAAGAGGGATTGGGCCACTTTGCTGCTGCTATCACTTTGCTGCTGCTGTCACTTTGCTATTGTCACTACTGTTGTTACTTGTTACTTTGCTGATGTTGCTACTACTGTTCCTTGCTACTCCGCTGTTACTTGTTGCAAGACTTTGTTGTCGCTAAAATCCCGTCAACAAGGTCTTTTCTGGTGCCATTGCTGGGAATTGTCAAAGCTTTTTCTGGTGCCGTTGCTATCATACTACCTTGCTACTGATACTTTGCTTGCGGACAATAATCTTTCAGGTGTGGTTGAATTGATAACTCAGCTGCTAATACTTGAGAATATTCTTTAGCTTCCCCTTGTGAGCGAATCAATAAATTTGGGTTGAATACTCTACCCTCGAAAACTGCTGTCATCCCATACGCTTGTGGGACATCAGGCTTTTTCTGGCACCGTTGCCGGGGAAGCACAACTATATTCTCTGAGTCACTTGGGATTGACGTCTGCTGATCACTATGAGGAATCCGAAAGATCCAAGAACTAAAATCATGCCTTCCACTACGAGGAGAGGTAAGGAACTGCCATCTAGCTCTGCACTTGATTCACCTTCAGTTTTGAGTAAGTTTGCGACATCACCTCCTGCTAGAAATCTTGATATGTCGCCTGTGCTTGATGATGCTACTTCTGCTGCCCATCATGCTTATGATGATGCTATGCTTGATACTATGCGTGATGATGCTATGCTTGATACTATGCCTGATGATGCTATGCCTGGTACTGCTTTGCCACTTGGTGCATTCCTTGATGCACATATTGCTAGAGTTGCTGCTAGATGTGATGATACTTCTGAAACTGCTGATACTATTGAAGTAGAACCTGCTACTATGCGTGAAATGTCTGTTATGCCTGATACGCGCTATGTTATGGAGGGAGAGATAGCTGAGGATTTTCTTGCGTGTAAGGATAGCTATGATGTTGAGAAACTTCTGCGCAAGTGGAAAGAAAAATCTCTGAACACTAGGATGAAATACGACCTGAAGTTTGCCACTTCGCCTATCTTTGTGACCGATAAGGATTATGAATTCTCTGTCGACCCTGAGTTAATCACTCTGGTCGAATCTGATCCCTTTCATGGTTACGAGTCTGAAACGGTTGTAGCCCATCTTACCAAACTGCAGGATATAGCCACCCTATTCACTAGTGAGGAAAAGATCCGCCACTACTATATGCTCAAGATGTTTCCTTTCTCGCTAAAGGATGATGCTAAGACCTGGTTCACTTCTCTTGCTCCTGGATGTGTGCGTAGCCCCCAGGATATGGTCTACTACTTCTCTGAAAAATATTTCCCTGCCCATAAGAAGAAAGCTGCCTTGCAGGAAATATACAACTTTGCTCAAGCTGAAGAAGAGAGTCTCCCACAAGCTTGGGGGAGGCTCATCCAGCTACTGAATGCTTTGCCTGATCACCCTCTTGAGAAGAATGAAATACTTGATATCTTATATAATGGACTTACCGATGCTTCCAAATACCATCTAGATAGTTGTGCCGGTAGTGTTTTTAGGGAACGAACTGTAGAACAAGCTGAGATTCCGTTGAACAACATCTTGTGCAATGAGCATGCTTGGACTATTCCCGAACCACCTCCTAAGCCAACTCCGAAGAAAAGAGGTATTCTATTCCTCGGTCCTGAAGATATGCAAGAAGCCAAGAAATCGATGCGAGAGAAAGGCATTAAATCTGAAAATGTCAAAAATCTACCACCTATAGAAGAGATCCATGGTCTCGATAACCTGATACAGGTAGTAGAAGTAAATTCTCTGCGTAGGTTTGATGATAGTGATATTCCTTTTGATAAACGTGCTAGCTTATGCATGGATGAATTTTATAACTTTATTGCCAAACAACAGTGTTTCCACGATTATGTTAGTAGATAATTGGAAAAGAATGCTCGTATGCTTAGTCATTTAAGTGCTTGTGTGGACAGAAATGTCAGTGATCTTAAGCTTCTGAGTAAACATACCTCTATGGTTACTACTTAGGTAGAACAAGTACTTAAAGCTCAAAATGACTTGCTCAATGAGTTGAATGACAATTCCGTCAGAGTCGTTACTAGAGGCGGTAGAATGACCCAGGAACCTCTGTATCCTGAGGGTCATCCGAAGAGAATTGAACAAGACTCTCAAGGAGTTAGCACTGATGCACCTAGTCATCCTAGAAAGAAGAAGAAAGATGATAGGAAACTCCACGCTAGCAACCCTGCTGCTGCTACACCTGAGAGTCCAAACGACGTCTCTGTCTCGGATGCTGAAACAAAATCTGGTGATGAACATGAGCCTAATGATAATATCAATAGTGATGTTCATGATGATGCTCAACCTAGCAATGAAAAGGATGTGGAGATTGAACCCAGTGTTGATCTTGATAACCCACAGCCTAAGAATAGAAGATACGATAAGAATGACTTCGCTGCTAGGAAGCATGGTAAAGAAAGGGAGCCATGGGTTCAGAAACCTATGCCCTTTCCGCCAAAACCATCCAAGAAAAAGGATGATGAGGATTTTGAGCGATTTGTTGAAATGATCAGACCTGTCTTTCTGCAGATGTGTTTGACTGATATGCTCAAGATGTCTCCGTATGCTAAAGTACATGAAAGATATTGTGACTAATAAGAGGAGGATACCTGATCTTCAGATCTCCACCATGCTCGCCAACTACACTTTCAAGGGTGGAACTCCTAAGAAACTAGGTGATCCCGGTGTGCCCACTATACCTTGCTCCATTAAAGGTAACTACGTTAGAACTGCGTTGTGCGACCTTGGAGCCGGTGTTAGTGTAATGCCTCTCTCTCTTTATCATAGACTTCAACTGGATAAGTTGACACCCACTGAAATCTCTCTGCAAATGGCCGCCAAATCAACTGCTTTCCCTATCGACATTTGTGAGGATGTGCCTGTTGTGGTTGCTAACACCACTATCTTAACAGACTTTGTTATCTTGGATATTCCCGAGGACGATGCCATGGCTGTCATCCTCAGAAGACCCTTTTTAAACACTTCAGGGGCTGTTATAGATTGCAACAAAGGCAATGTAACTTTCCATGTCAACGGTAATGAGCATACGGTGCACTTTCCGAAGAAACAATATCGAGTACATTGCATCAATGCTATCGAAAAAACTTCATCGATTCTTATTGGGAGCTTTGAATGCCCTATTCCTCGTGTCAAGATGAAGTATGATTTGCTTGTTGGGGAGATACACATCCCCATTGAGGTAACCTAGTGACTATTCAGAAATTCTCTGTCCTCTTTTGCGATTCGAGAAAGTTTTGTCGAGGGGATTTGATCAACCCCATTGACGGATTTCTTTCGATGACCATGAGATGGATGAATCGAGGAGTCACAAACCTGTGTTTCAAGCTTTCACTTTAGGTTGCTTAGAAGAAAAATGATAGATTTAGTTTAGTTTTCCATGTTTTCTGTCTTAGCGTCCGGTAGAAAAGTACCCCAAAAATCAAAGTTCTCCGAACGCTGTGAAAATCAAGTATGATTTATTCTGGAATATTTGAAAAATACTGGGTCGAGGAGTCTATCTGGGGGGGGGCACACTAGTGGGCCACAAGCCCTAGGGGCGCGAGCCCCCCTGGCCGCGCCACCCAGGCTTGTGGGGCCCACAGGCACCCCCTCCACTCATTCTTGCTCCCATCCAGTTCTCCTACCTCCAGAAAAAATCGTTTCGCACCTCAAACCCGTGTTCTTGCTCCTCTTGCTGGGATTTTCGATCTCTTTGCTCAAATCACCATTCTCCGAACTGTTTTGGGGAAATTACTCCTTGGTAAGTGACTCCTCCATTGGTCCAATTTGTTTTTGCTGTAGTGCCTTATACTCCGCCTATTTTTGCTACCTTGGTGACCATGTTCTTGAGCTTTGCATGCTGATTCTAGCTGGTCCCAAGTAGTTTTGATGCGTAATATGGTCTCTAGGCACTTGTGGGAGTAGTTGCTACAAGTTTCGCTGAGCCTTATTCACTTTTCCTTAGAATCACTAAAAATTTCAGAAATTTTCAGAGATAGAAAAGGGAAAGATGAGGAGGTTCTTAAGAGGCTCGTCAAGCCGTGACCCCAAGGATGATGGAGTGAGAAGAAGCCCAAGTATTTGGTCCCTCGAATTGCAGAAGTTCGAGCGTGCGAGTGGCCAAGCCACGTGTTCTTACGCACCGCTGGAATTTATGGGGACTTTTATCACTTGGTGGAGAACGCAGGCCTTACCCCCTTCGTTGAAGATAAATGTTCGCAATACCTCCTCCTAACTAATATCTTCATACAAAGCTTTAACTTCTATCCAAGGAAGAATCCTCCTATGGTTGAGTTCAAACTTTATGTTGTCCCCCAGCGCATGTCACTCCAGGATTTTTGCAATGTTTGCAAATTACCTTACGTTGGGGATATTCATGAACCTCGTCCACGGGACTTGGAAGCTTTCATCGGTACAATTGCTGTAGGAGAGGAGAGAGGAGTGTCTTGCGCTAGAGCTGCTAGCATTCATTTTCCCGTGCTTCGGTACTTCTCACTATTTGTGGGAAAATGTTTGATTGGCCGTGGGAAAGCTAGTCACTTAGTTCCCCAGATCTTGCGGTCTTGCGCGAAGCCCTTAATAACGATAAAACTTATAGCTTGGGCGCTATAGTAGCTCAACGGTTGAACCTTAACCATTCTAAAGGTGTTGTCTATGGAGGTATCTATGCTACCCATCTTGCCAGACACTTTGAGATACCCATTAGACTAGAGGAGGAAGAAGAGATGCTTCTTCCCGAGAGATATCTAGATTACGATAGCATGGTTCGCCATGACTTTCTTGATAGAGATATATGTGGAAAGACGATTTATAACCTGGTATTAGTCAGGGTACTCGTGAGACTATTACTTTGCCTACTCCTTCTTTGTTCAATCTTAATGCAGGCAGGTACACTATTACGCCCTCGGACATCTACGCATATTGGGGCTTGGCCCAACCACAGGTGCCCGTGCCCGAGCCGCCAGTCGAGTACCAGACGCTAGTTTATCAGTGGGAGCTGGAGGAGCTCACACAGCAGTGGCATCCTCAGTCCACTCCGGAGTACCCAGGAGCTGGTTATTTCCCTCCTTGGGAGTAGACCAAGCTAGGCCAAAATCCTAAGCTTGGGGGATTACGTGTTCTCGCCGACTTTACATTCTTGCTTATGCTTTCACTTTGTTAGCCGGTGTTCACACTTTGCCACAGTATTATCCATGCTAGTTTATTTTCTTTTTCTCGTTTTCTTTTCGTGTGTCTGTCTAGTTTGAGAAAAAAACCAAAAATATTTTATTTTCTTCTTTTGCTTGTTGGGAGCTTTCCCGTGTAGATAGTTTTTCTTTTTCTTTGGATCAAGGTAGAAGATATTGGTTACACTGTTTAGTGGCTCTTGCTTGCATACATGTTTAGCTTTCAAAGAGCCATATTACTTTGTCTTCTCCTTTGTGTTTGCCTGCAGATCCCAGCTTTAGTCCAATGCACGAGCACTCTTATTATTGTTCACATCGTTCGGTCGTTCAAGTGAAAGGCAATAATGACGATATATGATGAAGTGATTGAGCCTAGAAAAGCTGGTATGAACTCGATCTATTTTGTTTTTGTAAATATGACTAGCTCATCATGCCTGATCCATCTTTGTTGTGAGAGAAACATGTTTGCAATGACAACTTAGAGATCATAGTTGCTTATGTCAAGCTTACTTAGCTAGGAGCTTATAATGGTTTGTCTTGGTCACTACAAGAAATATGCTCATACATGATGTTTTTTAAGACGTCGTTGATGAATTCGTCATAAATCTACGACGATTTCATCCGAGATTGTCGTAAGCCGTTTGAGGCGATCAAATCTACATATAAATTACGACGATGTGAGTCAAAAACGTCGTAACCGCATAAGATGAGATCGTCATAACTTTCACGACGATTATAAAAATGTCGTAACATGTTCTAACTATGTTGACATGTCACTCGTGGGTCCATTATATGTCATGCGCCAAACACAATTAAAACGTCAAAAAGCTGTGATTACCTCATTCGTCGATCCAAGAGGGTAGAAAAAAATTAGAAGTTATAAAAAAAATGGAAAACACAATTACATGAGTTGGATTCCTATTGGTGGAAACGTTTGTACCACGGATCGATGAGGTGGCACGTATCCATCCATCCAGCTATCCAACCCACATATCCATCCATTCATCCACGAACTCCTCTCCCTCGCCGCACATATCCATCTATCTACAGAAAAAAGAAAAAAAAGAAAAGGAAAAAGAGCCCGCGAGAGAGAGAGCGCTCACCCAACTCTACCAAACGCCACCTCCTCTCCCCCCGAACTCCTCTACCTCGCCGCCGCCACCTGCCATGTGCGCCTATTCTGGCGAGCTCCGGCGGTGGGAAGCACTCCCCCGACCTCCCGACGCTCCGCGCCTCCTTCCCTTCTGGCCAGCATCGACGCCTAGGTTGGCCCCTCTCCTCGTTCGCCCCACCTTCTTCTCCCATCTGACCTAACCTTTTTCCTATGATTTTCTTTGCTGCAGATCCATGGCGCGGACGGAGGAGAAGCAGGACGGGCACTAACAGAGGAGCAGGACGGACATCCATCTACCCCCTAATCACCTCCGCCGCCGCTGCTGGCGTAATCCCCCTCTCCCCTGCTCTACAACGCGCGTGATGGCGACTACGGAGACGGTTCTGGTGGACGTGCCCGCGGCCGCACCGGTGAGTGCCCACAACCCCTCTTCCCCTGGTCCCCTCTAGACGTCTGAATCTTCTCCTCGGTAGTTGCTGCCACTGGATCTGGCGACGACGCCCGTGGTTTCGCCGGCGCCCGCGCCCCTTGCCCGAGCTCCGCTGGTTAGGGTTAGGGTTTCACGAATCCGCGTGGGTAGGTTCCAACCTCTAACCCTACCCACGAGTTCCGATCCGCAGGGTAGGTTCCAACCCCTAGACCTAATCAGTAGCCTCGATCCGCAAGGTAGGTTACAAGACGGCCGGTGTGCCGGATTTCTCGGTTCTTTGATGATTGATGCGTGCTTGTGTACAGGTCTTCGACGATGACGACGTCTCTCCGCGCAGCGGCGACAAGGATCCTGCCTCCGGCGGGGCTTCGCCGGCTCGTCCACACCCAGCCGCAGGTATCTTCTCCCCTGGCCTTTGGTCTCCGGCTCGCTGTTTTCCTAGCCCAGGTCTGGGGCCTCACGTTGTATATTATACGTATCTATCATATCATAGGGATGAACACCTATCGTTGAAGCTATCTATTGCCTATTGGTTGATGTGATGTGCTAGGTCTCTGGCTCCTTTTTTCCTCTTTATTTTTTCAACTAATAGCAGATTGTTGCTCTCATTGTTGGAGGTCCTCTGTTCTTCCCTACATACTATTGTCTATTGCTACGTGGTATATCACAGGGATGCACGGGTATTCTTAAAACAAGCATCTGTTTCATTGATTTCCATTGGTAGATGATCAACTGCCTAGCATGAACGTGTTGGCATTTTGTTCAAACCAACATCTTTTGGTTCAACTAACTTAGTATTTTGCTGTACCATTGGTACACTATCAACTGCCTGGCATGAATGTGTTGATATTCTGGTAAAAAGCGACTTCATTTGCTCTCCAACTTGTTTTGTATTATATTTTGCTGTGACATTGGTACATGCTCAACTGCCTAGCATGATTGCCTTGATGTTTTTGGCAAAATGGACATCTTTTGGTCCCAAATTAGTTTTATATTTTGCTGTGACATTGGTACATGCTCAACTGCCTAGCATGATTGCCTTGATGTCACTAAGATAGATAGATGTTACTACCTGTTTTTTCACATGAATCGACGTTCGTTCTACAAAGTGTGCAATTAACTTTCTCTAAATTTGATTGCGATTGAAAATATATTATGTAAATGCATGCTTTCAAAATTCTTTACTAGTAGTAAGATATTCGTGTAAAAACAGTCAAATATGCATCTATTGCCCGCAAAAAAAAAGAAAAAAAACTGTTAAAGCTGCATCCGTTGATCTACGCCAGAGTTGGCGTGTACTTTAGAATGAGGGCATATGTATTCCTCTGTTGGCCCATTTATATTTATATTTATATACTTGTCAGCCTACGCGTCGTCCTCGTCATGTATGTCATGCTAGAATTTCGTATGATCTCTACTGTTTTCCGTTGAACGAATGATCTGCTCTAACTCGGACCGTTCTAATTAATTGTACAGCCTGCAAGTTGCCAATTTTAACATTCAGGTCCACTCCACGGTCCATGTCACTGAAATGACAGTTCCAGTGTTTACGTCAGGCAACTAACTAAATGAGAATAATTAATTTACTAAGTATTCCCTTGATAAGGATTAATATGACTCGCATATGCTATTTTTTTATTCCATTCCAAGGTGATAGTTCCAAATTCTTTTATGTCCCTGTGATTGCTATTTTTTCAAGTTAACTAACTTCTAGAGAAAGAATTTCATAAAGTAACCAGATTCCTGCGGAGATTGGCTACTGAATTAGTTTATTCAATCAATGGAAGCCTTCTCAGCCTAACCTACTTCATATGAGATTGACCGTTTAAGGAATGGATACGTTTTCAGTTTCAATTGTTGCATATATACATGAACTTGCACTTACCATATGAACCTTGCCATCCTTCTTTTTTTCAAAATATAGGAAGACTGGGTGCTATGCAGGGTGTTCTACAAGAGCAGAACAACATGTGGTGATTGACTTCACTGCATCATGGTGCGGACCATGCCGCATTATGGCTCCAGTTTTCGCTGATCTCACCAAGAAGTTCCCAAATGCTGTTTTCCTCAACGTCGGCGTTGATGACCTGAAGGTATCATCAATATTCACCTATTTCTGTTGAAATTTTTGAGATATTTGAGTTCTTTAGTTTCTTAAATAAACCAATGAAAGTTGCCAGTGACTAAAACTGACATGAAGAAAATAAATCAGTTTTATCTAAAAATTGATATTGTATCTTTGTTGTTGCTCCTTTGGTAACTACTATGATAAGTTTTTGTGCTGCGGTTAATGGCGCTGGAATTTATTACAATAGGGCTTATAGTCATGGGATCGCTGAACTGTATGTACCTGCTACTTATGTGCATGCTTATGTACCTGCTGCTTATAGGGCTTTAGAGCAATCCTTTTGTATCTCCGTATATATACGATCAAAATATGTTCTGTACTTTAAAGGTTCATACTTTTGCTTGAGTTCTTGGATGTGTACTTTTGTGTTCCTTTGTTTCTTGGTTAGTACTTGTCATACTCCCACTGTTGTATTCATATCCACACCCATCTTGAACATAAGAGAACCTCATATACTGTAATATCTTAGGCTAAGCAAGAGAGGTATTAGCTTAGTTCTGCGAAACTTGCCATGCCTTTTAGTGTATATTTTTACCATTTACTTAATTGTTAACCGAGTCTATGCTCTACCTGTCGAATATACTATGTCATGGGAGTAGTTCTCAGCAATTTCATATACATCTGGCTTAATGGTACATTGGAAGCTGAACGTATAGATTACTTACTGACTCTACACTTTATTCTTCATTGTGTTCATTTAGATGATGGCCATATCTAGAATATTCTGTTCTGATAAAGCATGCTGATGAAATAATATCTAACTGTTAGACTGTGCTTTCTTGTCATGACAGGTTTGGTTTGAAGCATTGACGCTTCGGTGATGCCGGCCATATGGAAATGTTTCTTTCTTTATTGGAAAGGTTTGGAGTAGCTTTGGTTGCAGCATTCAAATATGCTTGCAAGGGGCTAGTGAGTCCTTGCTAGTATTTCTCAGACTAGGATAAGTCTCATCTGGTTGGTATGCTCTTGCTTTCAGCTAGCAGCCGGTTCCATTTGACTCGTTTTAATTCCTACTGCATCTGTACCAATCCAGACCTGCATATGTACCAATTCCTACTGCATATGTACCTCGTATTAATTCCTACTTCATATGTACCAATTCGTTTCTAAACCTGGTATCGGTCTCACGCATGATTTCTCTTTGTTTTTCAGTCTTAAGTATGAATATTTTGCTTGCGGTTCCCTTTTTCTCCTATAAACCCTGGAGATGCTGATGGCATTGAACCCATAGTGCAGATTAGGTTCATAGATGTTGGTGTATCTATAAATTGTGACTGTTTAATTGTTTTACTTCCTGAAGATCTGGTAGCTTTCTTGTTTGTTCACTAGTTGATGGATTCTATTTGATTCTTGCATTTCTTACTCCTGTACAGGTTGTCTGCTAAATAAAATGGGATTTGCTGCTCTTTCAGGCTCAGATAGAGATAATCGCAGGAGAGTCTATTTGTAGGATGACAAGTTGTCGCATCTCGAGCATGTCTCATAGGAGAGTGGAATGAAGTTCATTGTAGTGATAGTAGCAGATGTGCCATTGTTCTATTGTGTAATTCTGTTTGTTTTTGCTATATTCATGTGTAAGGAAATGTATTTAGGAGATGACTTATTGTGTTATGTAAACCTGGGAGATATATTACGTAATGTTATATGATGGATGATTTTAATTCGACTTGGAGTTTTCTTGATTTGAATATGAAATAGTGTTGGATTTAATATTGGACAAATAATTTGGTTGAAAAGGCCCAACAAATAGAAATGAATCCAAGTTCTGGAACAAAAAGTTGCTGAAATCAAAAATAAAAAAGGCCAAAACTGAAACTGGACCAAATTTATTTGGGCCCTGTCTGTAAATTAGCTAAGACCCAAAAAGAAGCCCAATAAGAAAAAGCCCAAAAAAATAAAACCAGCCCATGTGATCAATTGAAATGGGTTGGGCTGATTTCAGCCATGATGTTTTGATTTCGTCGTAATTTTGCCACTAGGACTGGGTTTGAGTGCCAACGACGATTCATGATCGTCATAAAGGTTACGACAATCCAGGAATCGTCGTAAAAGTTACGACGATTTTGATCAAAACGTCGCTGCTGTTCATTTCTGACGCTCCGTTTTCGACATTTGGTTTTTCGTCGTGAGATCGTCGTAAATTAAAAACCGTGACGATGTAACGACGAAAAAATAGCGTCGTGTATTAGCATATTCCTTGTAGTGGGTTGCCAACATGAATGTTGAGATGACTATTATGTAGTATGATAGGATGGTATCCTCCTTTGAATGTTTCAAGTGGCTTGACTTGGCGCATGTTCACGCATGTAGTTGAAACAAAATCAACATAGCCTCTATGATGTTCATGTTCATGGTGATTTATGTCCTATTCATGCTTGCACTCAATGTTAGTTAATCTCAATGCATTTTGATGACTGTTGTCGCTCTCTAGTTGGTCGCTTCCCAGTATTTTGCTAGCCTTCACTTGTACTAAGCGGGAATACTGCTTGTGCATCCACTCACATAAACCCAAGTTGTGCCATATGAGTCCACCATACCTACCTATGTGCGGTATCTACGTGTCGTTCCAAGTAAATTTGAATGTGCCACTCTCTAAACCTTCAAGAAATAATATGTTTTGCATGCACGAACCGCTCATGTGGTGACAGGGGGCTATTGGTATCTTCCATGCTAGGCGTGTTATCCTCGATATGTGTTTATTCACTATCATTCACGAGAAAGGGGCTGGTAATCGGAATTCGCAGTTCCATGCTCAAATCAAAAAGATAATTGCAAACAAAACTCCCCCAGGATTGTTGTTGGTATAGACGGTACCCAAGGATTCGGCTAGCCATGGAGTGTGATTGATTGGTGGTGGGGGAGTCAAAACTTTACTTTTTTGTTTGGGAACCGTCTATAGCATGTGTAGCGTGGAAGATGTTAAGAAGTCTTAGTCATTGCGTTGACAATGAAATCATGTCACCCAAAATTATGATCTCTCTTTTCAAAACTTGAGCTCTGGCACCTCTGCAAATCAATGCCTCCCTCTGCGAAGGGCCTATCTATTTATGTTCCCATTGAGTCATCCTCCTCTAACAAAAGCACCAATTACAGAGCACCTCTGTCATTTTTATGCCTTGCTTTTAATTGTGTTGAGTATGACTATGACTGGATCTTCATTGCCATGAATTACAATGTTTAGTCAACCCTTGGTCTTTTAAGATGCTCTGCATTTATGTTTTGCGGTCTTAGAAAGAGCTAGCGAGATACCATCTATTCGTATTGCTTCATGTTGTTTTGATTGAAGTGTTGACACTTGAGGCATTATTATTATTTGCTCGCTAGTTGATTATGCCATTGATATGAGTTTACCATGAGACCTAGATGTCATTTGCTTATGTGGTTAGATTGTGATGTTGCTGAAATTCTAGTTATGAGTTAGACATAGTTGCAACAACACGATCAAACAGAGTTCGTCAAATTTTTTCTTTTGTCTCTCTCAGTTTGTCAACTGAGTTGCTTGAGGACAAGCAAGGCTTTAAGCTTGGGGGAGTTGATACGTCTCCGTCGTATCTACTTTTCCGAACTCTTTTGCCCTTGTTTTGGACTCTAATTTGCATGATTTGAATGGAACTAACCCGGACTGACGTTGTTTTCAGCAGAATTGCCATGGTGTTGTTTTTGTGCAGAAATGAAAGTTCTCGAAACATCCTGAAAATTTACGGAGATTTTTTTTGGAATAAAAGAAAAATACCTGCGCAAAGTTCCACGTGAGGGGGCGTGCCAGTGGGCCAAAAGCCCCTGGGTCGCGGCCACCCCCTATGGTCGCGCCATGAGGGCTTGTGGGGCCCACGTGGCACCACCGCCCCCAATCTCAGTTTTATATCTTCTGTTTCGCCTGGAAAAAAATCAGAGAGAAGGTTTTATCGCGTTTTGCGATACGGATGCGCCGCCACATCATGTTCTTCATCTGGAGGGAAGATCTGGAGTCCGTTTCGGGCTCTGGAGAGGGGAAATCGTCGCCATCGTCATCATCAACCTTTCTCCATCGACAATTCCATGATGCTCTTCATCGTTCGTGAGTAATCTCATCGTAGGCTTGCTGGACGATGATGAGTTGGATGAGATCTATCATGTAATCGAGTTAGTTCTTGATGGGGATTGATCCCTAGTATCCACTATGTTCTAGATTGATGTTGCTACTACTTGGCCATGCTTAATGCTTGTCACTAGGGCCCGAGTGCCATTATTTCAGATCTGAACCTATTATGATGTCGCCAATATATGTGTGTTTTAGATCCTATCTTGCAAGTTGTAGTCACCTACTATGTGTTATGACCCCGACAACCCCGGAGTGACAATAGCCGGAACCACTCCCGGAGATGACCATAGTATGAGGAGTTCATGTATTCACCGCGTGTTAATGCGTTGGTCTGGTTCTTTATTAAAAGGAGAACCTTAATATCCCGTAGTTTCCATTAGGACCCCGCTACCACGGGAACGATGGACAACAGATGTCATGCAAGTTCTTTTCCCTAAGCACGTATGACTACATACGGAATACATGCCTACATTAGATTGATGAATGGGAGCTAGCCACATATCTCCCCGTGTTATAGCTGTTACATGATGAATCACATCCGTCACACTCATCCATCACCGATCCACTACCTACGAGTCTTTTACTACTGGTTCTCGCTATGTTACATTGCCTAGGCTTGTCCCTTGCTACAAGAGGGATTGGGCCACTTTGCTGCTGCTGTCACTACTGTTGTTACTTGTTACTTTGTTGCTGCTGCTACTACTGTTCCTTGCTACTCCGCTGTTACTTGTTGCAAGACTTTGTTGGCGCTAACATCCCGTCAACAGGGCCTTTTCTGGCGCCATTGCTGGGAATTGTCAAAGCTTTTTCTGGTGTCGTTGCTATCATACTACCTTGCTACTGATACTTTGCTTGCAGACACTAATCTTTCAGGTGTGGTTGAATTGACAACTCAGCTTCTAATACTAGAGAATATTCTTTAGCTTCCCCTTGTGAGTGAATCAATAAATTTGGGTTGAATACTCTACCCTCACCCCTTACCTTGGCTCTCAAGTCTCCTGATCTTCTTCCGTTACGGAAAAATTCTTTTCGGGGATTTTATTTCGTTTGGACTCCATTACAAAATCTCCTCTCAAAGGGGTCAAAAACATGGAAAACACAGGAACTGGCACTTGGCACTGAGTTAATAAGTTAGTCCCAAAAAATATATAAAAGGCATGCAAAACATCCAAAGTCTCACAAGATAATAGCATGAAACCATAAAAAATTATAGATACGTTGGAGACGTATCAACCATCAGTTCAGAAAAGACAAGAATAACTTTACCAAAGCTAAAGTTGTCAAAGACATGGCACCACCTGCGTTGACAGGCCAACAGATCCTGGATTAGTTAAACACCCTCGAGCCTAATCTAGAGCGTCCAGGGTATTTCAAGGGGTATAATTCAAAACACGTCTGGACTCACAAGCCATGCTTGTGGGATCTGCCTTACTTCAAAGACCTCCTTCTTCCACACAATATCGACATGATGCACACTGAAAAGAATATCGGAGAGGCTATTTTTGGTACATTGTTCGACATAGATGGGAAGACAAAGGACAACACTAAGGCTAGAGTCGATCAAGAGACACTATGTCACAGACCGTTACAAAACATGCGAGAAGGCAAAGGAAAGCAGAAGTGGTCGAAGCCAAAGGCCTGGTTCAATTTTGGAAGGCCAGCTATGAAGGAAATTTGTCTTGTGGGTCAAAATGCACTTGATGTTCCCCGATGGGTATGCAGCGAATGTAAAGAGGGGAGCGAGTCTTGAACAATAAAAAATCTTTGGTCTCAAGAGTCATGATTGGCACATATGGCTTGAGCGGGTAATGTCGGTGATGGTACGTGGCTTTATTCCTAAGGATGAATGGCTAGTACTGGTGGAGCTGAGCTATTTCTTCCGTGTTCTTTGTGCGAAAGAATTGTCGCGTGGCGTGGTTGATGACATGGAGGAGTTTGCACCGGAGTTGCTGTGCAAGTTAGAGAAGATATTTCCGTTGGGCTTCTTTAATCCAATGCAACATTTGATTTTACATCTACCGATCGAGGCAAGATTGGGTGGGCCCATGCAAAATCATTGGTGCTATGCAACTGAGAGGATGCAGAAGACGCTTTGAGCTAAATGTTAAAATAAGCGTAGAATTGAAGCATCGATGGCTGAGGCATTCATTACTGAGGAGGTGGCAAACTTTGTGACAGAACACTATGAAGCCAAAAATCATCATTTGCATAATCCGAAGCCTCAGTACAATGATGCAGACCCTTAAAAAGGTGGATCCAACCTCAGCCTATTCAAAGGGAAGCTCGCACCAGCCGGTGCTTTGAAACCAATAACGCTGGATGTCGAAGAATGGCGAAAAAAATTGTTGTATATCTTCAACAACCTAACAGAAGTGCGGCCGTACATCGAGTAAGTTCTCCACACATTTTTCCGTAACTTCTGATTCCTTTGAACTGCTCTTATTCCCAGATATTTTATTCAACCGATACGTCGCCAAATTCTCGGATGGAGCGGTGATCCAAAATGATTCCTTCGAAGAGTATGAGATTCTGGCAAAGCATGGAGGCGGCTATCCCGGTTTCATATCTTGGTTCAAAAAAACGATAATTATCAATAATGGACCATTTCATTTCTTGGTGTAACTTTCAGCTAATGCAACAATCGCTTCGTATTAAACTTGTAGGCTAATTCAGAGTCTATGGATGCCGAATTGAGACAAGCCGCTAATGGTTTTGACTATAAGGTCCGTTCATTTGAGAAATACAACATCAACGGGTATCTCTTTCGTACCTTTGGCAAAGAGCTATCTATGCCCGACCGGAAATCTACAAATTCTTGTGTCTCTGCTATCGGCGAAGGTGGTATCGAGTATTATGGAAGAGTTGAAGCAATTTATGAACTTCAATTCTATGGTGAAAACCCACCGAACGTCGTAGTCTTCAAATGTGATTGGTTCCACCCGAAGGAGACTAGAAGGACTCATGAACATATAGGACTAGTCGAAATCAATCCAAACACCCATTTAGATGTTCCCGATGTCTACATTATGGCTCAACAGGCGACCCAAGTTTTCTATCTACCGTGGGCATGCCAAACAGATAAGAATCTGGAAGGTTGGTATGTTGTTTATGAAGTGCCGCCACGTGTTAGACCACCTCCCCCAAATGAACATGATTATGAAACTCACATTAACCGAGACACATATGATGGAGAATTCTTCCAAGAAACACATCTTTCCAATAAACATTTCAAGAACCGACGTGCTTCACCCCAGAACATGGAAGTAGACAGCAACAATGAATCCGACTTCACCCCTGAATCGAAAGTAGCAGAGCTGGAGCTAGAAGAGGTTACTGATGCGGATGACATGTCAATGCTTGACCGATTACAGAAAGGCCTTCCACAACTTCATGCCGTTGAACCCGATGAGCACGCCATTCATGAAGACATGCGTGATAGTGATGATGATGATGCATTTATTGATGATGATTATTAGTTTGTAAGATTCCCAACTTAAATTATATATGTACATATTATTATTCATGTCAATTATTCAATTTTTTTATGTTGTACTAATTTATTTTAATCTTTATCATGGCAGGTCAACAGATGTTGAAAGATGGTGGGCGCGGGTCCAGATCACTCGACGGGTTCTTCTTCAGCGGCCCGCACGAGGGGTGGTACTTCCATTCCACCCATATCTCTCCGTAGATCCTTGGCATACAGTCTGACGACACCACCCGCGGGTGCTTCTTCGTCGGCGGCATTACCCACTGGGAGAGGTGCTGGTCGGGTAGGGAAGAAGGGGAAGGGTACAAGGAGAGGTGGTGGCCGCGGAACAGGTAAGCAGACTGTTGCGCCGTCCTCGCCACCACAACCAGCTCATTTACCCGAGCACAGGACTACTATGGTGGACCCATTTGTGGATGAGGCTATGGGGACTCCGGTCCAGGAGCCTCGGGTGGACGGGTATTCGGCCCATGAGACTCCGGTCCAGGATCAGCCTCGGGTCGAGGTGCCTTCGGCCCATGAGACTCCGGTTCCTGAGGCTATGTCCCAGGAGACTCCTGCCACACACTCTTTGGCCGACGTGGAGACGTCCGGATGGGGTGCCTGGCGGGATCGGACCGAGGTGCCTGATTGGACCGAGGGTCTGGGTGGTTGTTCTGTTGATGGCGGGGATGAGTCTACGGATAGTGAGGGCGACGTGCAGGTGGACAGGTCCACCGTGTACAAGCGTGGTAGTACACGTCTCCCGGTCACGCCGGCTACCCGCGAGCAGAGGTCGATGATTAAGCCTGAAGGGGATAGGTAAGTACATTTACTCATTTTTTAGCTTCTGCCTTCAAGTTTCTTTAAATATCTAATGCGTTGACCTTATTATACTGCAGGGGATGGAAACACCCTGGTGGAGTCCGCAAGCCAAACAGCGTCCTTGCTGTGCTTTGCCGGACAAATTTCCCGGGGTTTGTCATGTTGCCTGGTGAGGGTCAGGTTCCTACACTTGGATTTACCTAGGAGCACCACGAGGGTGCGCAGGACCCGCCGGAGGAGATTATAGATAGTGTCTTGTGCCACACGAGCGACAAGATGGTGATCAACATCTTTTGGGTAAATTATCCTTTTACACAATCTAAAATTAACAGTATAGCTAATTTTGGTACTAATCGGTGTTGTCTCGTTTGATTGCAGACCTTCTATAGGTATGAGAAGGGATATGAGGAGGAGGATGCCAAGGTTATCGAGGCCGAGTGTAGGCGGTTATTACAGAACTTACGCCACGAGGCTCGGCCGCAGGCCATTCGAGAGTACTACGCCACAAGTGGTATTAAGAAGCAGAAGTAGGAGTGCCGCGGAAAGTATCCGAAGAAGGAGCAGTACATGAAGGTAATTACGTATTCTTAAGGCCTTGTACGTAGTTTTCTTGATTTGATTCATAGGCGTAGCGCTCAAAATTCTATCTAATAACTTCTAGGTGCCCCCGAGATGGTGTGCGGATAAGATGGATTGTTGGGAGGCGTTGGTGGATGAGTGGTGCACATGCAACTGGCGAGCCGTCCACGACAATGCGAAGGATCGGCGTAGCCAAATGGTTGGTGTGCCACACCATCAAGGCAGCGCCAACTTACTTCAGTTCAAATGAAACTGGGTATGTGGTTTGCTTCATGGTTCATGCAATTCATTCTTCATGCTAGCTTGAGCCCCTTACTAATACTTTATTCCTCTCTTTTAGGCACATCACGATAAGACGAAGATGCCAGAGTTGTACGACCTTTATGGCATGGCCCATACCGCCTCATACAAGAAGGCGAAGGCATTCTCTGAGTCTGACCTGGATGATCAAAATAACTTCACCAACATCTCATCCCACCACAAGCTCATTAAATAGAGGGACACGGGGTAGGCTTGGAAAGGGGAGGACTTTAACCCAAGCCAGGAACCTTTGGATCCACAGCTGGTGATGATATTTGGTGGCGGGAGGCCCCGTGGCTTGATAGCCATTGGAGCTGGGATAATACGTTGTCCACTCACTCTCCCGGAGATCAACGTGCGTCAGTCGAGCTCCTGTCCTGAGATAACGCCTCGTCCACGGCCAGTCGATCTTGCCATCGAGGTTAGTTGTACGAACTCAGAAAACTTTCATGCATTTCATTGTGTGTGTAGCCATCGATCATTACTGTGGTAACGAGGAATGGTGTTGCAGGTTGCTCTTCAGAAAGAGAGAGAGGCAAACGAGGCTGCTCTTGAGAAAGAGAGATTGGCAAGCCAAGCTGCTCTTCAGGAGAGGGACCGGACCACGGCTCGGTTGATTGAGGAGGAGAGGGCACGGATTGAGGCGGCTCACGTGGCCATGTACGAGCTTATTATGGTAAGTTTCTTTTTTTACATTAGCCAAATCATGTATGTAAATTCTGTTTCATTACTAAATAATACGACCGACTCTTCAAAACCGAATGTGTAGTCTATGTGCAAGAAGACAGGTCAAGCCCCTCCATCGATGCCCGCCTTCTCTGCGATTAGCACGATGACTCTCATTTCAATGGTCATTATAAACTAGTATTAACAATTGAGTGTCAGCATGCTAACTGAGACATTGCAAAATATCTTTTTTGCAGAATAACTCTCGAGCGGCATCGCACGACCCTTCTCTAGGGCAATCGTGTCCAAACGAAGCCGACGCGAGCAAACATCGTGTTTCTCCTCCTTGATGACCACTGTGGTAATTTTTCTCCAAAATGACATAATAAGCTCCTACTTGATATATACTACGAAAAATGGTTAGTGAAACCACTAGTTTCATAACCTAGCTAATTTAGCTCCAAAAAGGTTAGTGAAACTACTAGTTTCATAACTTAGCTAAATTAGCTCCAAAATGACATAATAAGCTCAATTGAAATAGGAAAAATGAAAAGAAGGAATAAGAAGAAGAAGAGAAGACGAAGAGAGGAAGAAGGAGAAGAAGAAGGAGAAGGAGGAGAAGAAGGAGAAGAAGAAGGAGAAGGAGGAGAAGAAGGAGAAGGAGCCCTCCTTCATCTCCTTGTTCTTCTTCTCTCCTCCTTCTTCTCCTTCTTCTCTTCTTCTTTTTCTTCTTCTCTCCTTCTTCTTCTTTTTCTTCTCCTTCTTCTCCTCTTGCTTCTTGCTTCTTCTCTTATAAGAACCTTGGTTAGCTCATTAATATTATATACTTAGCTTGTTTTCCTCTAAAATGACATAATTAGCCCATTTAGATCCAAAAATACATACTTAGCTAATTTAGCTCCAAGAAGAGGAGAAGAGGAGAAATGAAAAGAAGGAAGAAGATGCAGAAGAAGAGAAGAAGGAGAGGGAGGAGAAGAAGGAGAAGGATCCCTCCTTCTTCTCCTTCTTCTCTCCTCCTTCTTCTCCTTCTTCTTCTCCTTCTTATTCTCTTCTTCTTTTCTTCTTCTTTTCTTCTTCTTCTCCTCCTCCTTCTTATTCTCCTCCTTGTTCTTCTTTTTCTTCTCCTTCTTCTCTTCTTGCTTCTTCTGTTTCTTCCTCAATTTAGCTTATTTTACCCAACAAAGACATACTTAGGTAATTATCCTCCAAAATGAAATAATTAGCTTAGTTAGGTAAAAACATCATAAGAACCTTGCTTAGCTCATTAAAATGACTAATTAAGCTCATAAAAGACATAATAAGCTCAAAATGGCATAAGAACCTTGGTTAGCTCATTCATATTATATACTTCGCTTGTTTTCCTCTAAAATGACATAATTAGCCCATTGAGCTCCAAAAATACATAGTTAGCTAATTTAGCTCCAAGAAGAGGAGAAGAGGAGAAATGAAAAGAACGAATAAGAAGAAGAAGAAGAGAAGAAGGAGGAGGAGGAAAGAAGAAGAGAAGAAGGAGAAGGAGGAGAAGAAGGAAAAGGAGCCCTCCTTCTTCTCCTTCTTCTTCTCTCGTCCTTCTTCTCCTTCTTCTTCTTTTCTTCTTCTTTTCTTCTTCTTCTCCTCCTCCTTCTTCTCCTCCTTCTTCTTCTTTTTCTTCTCCTTCTTCTCTTCTTGCTTCTTCTCTTTCTTCTTCAATTTAGCTTATTTTCCCCCAACAAAGACATACTTAGCTAATTATCCTCCAAAATGACATAATTAGCATAGTTAGGTATAAAAATATCATAAGAACCTTGGTTAGCTCATTAAAATAACTAATTAAGATCCTAAAAGACATTATAATCTCAAAATGGCATAAGAACCTTAATTAGCTCATTAATATTATATACTTAGCTTGTTTTCCTCTAAAATGACATAATTAGCCCATTTAGCTCCCAAAAGACATACTTAGCTAATTTAGCTCCAAGAAGAGGAGAAGAGGAGAAATGAAAAGAAGGAAGAAGAAGAAGAAGAAGAAGAGAAGAAGTAGAAGGAGGAGAAGAAGGAGAAGGAGCCCTCCTTCTTTTCCTTCTGCTTCTCCTTCTTCTTCTCTCCCCCTTCTTCTCCTTCCTCTTCTCTTCTTCTTTTCTTCTTCTTCTCCTCCTCCTTCTTCTTCTTCTCCTCCTTCTTATTCTGTTTCTTCTCCTTCTTCTCGTCTTGCTTCTTCTCTTTCTTCTTCAATTTAGCTTATTTTCCCCAACAAAGACATACTTAGCTAATTATCCTCCAAAATGACATAATTAGCTTAGTTAGGTAAAAACATCAGAAGAACCTTGGTTAGCTCGTTAAAATTACTAATTAAGCTCCTAAAAGACAAAATAACCTCAAAGTGGAATAAGAACCTTGGTTAGCTCATTAATATTATATACTAGGCTTGTTTTCCTCTAAAATGACATAATTAGCCCATTTAGCTCCAAAAATACATAGTTAGCTAATTTATCTCAGAGAAGAGAAGAAGAGGATAATGATAAGAAGCAAGAAGAAGAACAATAAGAGAAGAAGTAGAAGGAGGAGAAGAAGGAGAAGGAGCCCTCCTTCTTCTCCTTCTTCTTCTCCTTCTTCTTCTCTCCCCCTTCTTCTCCTTCTTCTCCTCTTCTTCTTTTCTTCTTATTTTCTTCCTCTTCTCCTCATCCTTCTTCTTCTCCTTGTTCTTCTTCTTTTTCTTCTCCTTCTTCTCTTCTTGCTTCTTCTCTTTCTTCTTCAATTTAGCTGATTTTCCCCAACAAAGACATACTTAGCTAATTATCCTCCAAAATGACATAATTAGCTTAGTTAGGTAAAAACATCATAAGAACCTTGGTTAGCTCATTAAAATGACTAATTAAGCTCCTAAAAGACATAGTTAGCTCAAAATGGCATAAGAACCTTGGTTAGCTCATTAATATTATATACTTAGCTTGTTTTCCTCTAAAATGATACAATTAGCCCATTCAGCTCCAAAAATACATAGTTAGCTAATTTAGCTCCAAGAAGAGGAGAAGAGGAGAAATGAAAATAAGGAATAATAAGAAGAAGAAGATAAGAAGGAGAAGGAGGAGAAGAAGGAGAAGGAATCCTCCGTCTTCTCCTTCTTCTTGTCGTTCTTCTTCTCTCCCCCTTCTTATCCTTCTTCTTTTCTTCTTCTTTTCTTCTTATTCTCCTCCTTCTTCTTCTTTTTCTTCTCCTTCTTCTCTTCTTGCTTCTTCTCTTTCTTCTTCAATTTAGCTTATTTTCCCCAACAAAGACATACTTAGCTAATTATCTTCCAAAATGACATAATTAGCTTAGTTAGGTAAAAAGATCATAACAACCTTGGTTAGCTCATTAAAATGACTAATTAAGCTCCGAAAAGACTTAATAAGCTCAAAATGGCATAAGAACCTTGGTTAGCTCATTAATATTATATACTTAGCTTGTTTTCCTCTAGAATGACATAATTAGCCCATTAAGCTCCAATAATACATACTTAGCTAATTTAGCTCCAAGAAGAGGAGAAGAGGAGAAATGAAAAGAAGGAAGAAGAAGAAGAAGAGAAGGAGAAGAGAAGGAGAAGGAGAAGGAGGAGGAGGAGGAGGAGGAGTTGGAGAAGAAGGAGAAGGAGGAGAAAAAGGAGAAGAAGAAGAAGGAGCCCTCCTTCTTCTCCTTCTTCTCTCCTCCTTATTCTCCTTCTTCTTATCTTCTTCTCTTCTTCTTCTCCTCCTCCTTCTCCTTCTCCTTCTCCTCCTCCTCCTTCTCATCCTTCTTCTTCTTCTTCTTCTTCTTCTTCTTCTCCTTCTTCTCTTCTTGCTTCTTCTCTTTCTTCTTCAATTTAGCTTATTTGTCATTTATAAGTTGTTGTTCTTCTCCTTCTGACTTTCTTATTCCCATTTTGCAGATTGGATGTACTACATGCATGGAAACTGTCATTGATGGAGTGCTTTAGTTCTATTTTTCATTTGAGTTGATGAGAAATGTGGAATTATATGTACATGTATATATGGATGAACAATATATGTGGAACTATATGTATATGTATATATATGGATGAAACTTTGTGCTATGAATATGTGTTGTGACCTATATATGTGCTATGTATATGTATATGTATTGTGACCTATATATGTGCTATGTATATGTATATGTGCTATGAAATAAACAAAAAAACTGTGACAATATTGGCTCTTTGCCGTCTGCCAGCTGATGGCAAAGGCATTTGCCATCAGCCAGCCGACAGCAAAGGTGCCATGTGGCACCCGGCTATGCAACCTGGGACAACGGCAAATGGCCCATATGGTCATTTTGCCGTCTGCTGCATGGGGAGGAAGACGACAAAGTTCAAAGAGACGGTTGGACCAACTGAGTGCTGGCCCATATAAGCAGGCGGCAAAGATCAGAGGGAGGCAGATGGCAAAGATGAGAGGGTGGCAGACGGCAAAGCCTCTGTTAGCCCTAACGGAGGCGTTGCCTGTCGGCTGCCGTCTAAGAATGTGTGCTGTCTGCTGGGAGCCTGAGACTGACGGCAAAGACCTTTGTCGTTGGCTTCAGGCAGAATGACGACAAAGAAGGTGATATGTCGTTGAAAGTAGTCGTAGGAAAATTACCGACAAGAGGCTGATGGCAAAGAGCTTTGCTGTTGGTGGATCACCTCTTTGCCATCTGTTATGGCAGATGGCAAAGCGTCTGATTCCTGTAGTGAGGAGGATGGATGCGAGTAGAAGGGACGAGACTCATCAAAAGTCACATCCCGGGAAATACTCATTCGGCGACCGAAATGATCCCAACACTGATAGCCCTTATGCTCATCACGGTATCCGAGAAATACACACTCAACAAACCGAGCGGTCAGTTTGGTGCCTTCAGGAGGGGCAAGCAAAACATAGGAGACGCAACCAAAAAACGAAGCACTGAATAATCAGGAGGATCACCAGAAAGATGCTCGAGAGTAATACCACCCTGTAGAGCAGTAGAAGGTTGAATGTTGATGAGATACGTGGAAGTGGTAACAACCTCAACCCAAAAGTGAGGCGGAAGAGAGGCAGCAATCATCATCGCACGCGTCGTCTCAAGATGGTGACGATGTTTGTGCTCAGCCACACCATTCTGAGCATGACCACTAGGGCAAAAGAACTGAGTAAGAGTATCCCGCTTAGCAAGAAATCCTCGCAGCGCATGAAAGATATACTCACCAGCTGAATATGCACGAAAAACACATATGGGAGTGGAAAACTAGGTATGAACCATGTCAACAATTTTTTTATATAGATAGGACCTTACTATGAGAAGACATGAAATAGTGTGACAGTACCAAGAAAAATCGTCTACAAAGATAATATAGTAGAGATGACCCCTGTCGTGGTTTTGTCATGGCAGATGTCCTCGTGAAAGGACTTAAAGATGGAGCCATCGCACCTTGGTGGAAACTCGAAGGGAGTGAGTGAAAGAGAGACTCAGATTTACCCAGGTTCGGCCCCTCGTGAGGAGGTAAAAGCCTACGTCCTGCTTTGTGTGGATTAATGATGGTTTCGATTACAAGGAGGGCGTAACTCGCCTGACCAAGCTCTCGATTATCTCTAACTCGCCTGACCTCTCTCAGGACCCGCCTTTATATATAGGTCGAGTTCCTAGCGTTTACAAGAGTCCTTGCCATGCTACCTATCATAGCTTTCCCTATCTCTAAGTCACCGTGTCTTCCAAGATCAGGAACTCCTTTGGTAACCTATCATCCTCATAGCTTCTCGAACCGCCATCCAGCCTTTAGGCTAAGGGCCGCACTTCTAATGTTGAGTCGCCCCCTTGATGACCCGGCCCACTAAGGGCGGGTTATCCGCAGGTAATATCCCCAACATTAGGCCCCAGATTGTCTTGAATTCATTCACATCAAAAAACTTCACCCATTTGGGGCGACTCAACCATCCCTGTCTCTCGACGAACGATAAGTCGGCATTCGTTGTGAACTTATTTGACCCGCCGGGTAATCTTCGATGACATCACCTTATCCCCTTAATCCCGGGGTTTTTAATGCCATAACCACCCAACAGATCTCTTGCTCCATATTTATTCATCCCGAAAACCTAGGTGCCATCATCGCAGATTCTAACTTGTCGCCTCGATCTCCGTTCTGACCGCCTCGATTCCCGCTCTGGCCGCCTCGATTCCCGTCCTGGCCCTTTAAATAACCAAAGGGGAATGGGGGGCATCGTCACCTACCCCCACCTCGGCCGTCTCCTGACCTTCGTCTTCCTCGTGCCAGCACTCTGTTGGAAATATGCCCTAGAGGCAATAATAAAATGGTTATTATCATATTTTCTTGTTCATGATAATCGTCTATTGTTCATGCTATAATTGTATTAACAGGAAACAATAATACATGTATGAATAAGTAGATCACAATGTGTCCCTAGCAAGCCTCTAGTTGGCTAGCTCGGTGATCAATAGATGATCATGGTTTCCTGATCATGGACATTAGATGTCATTGATAACGGGATCACATCATTGGGAGAATGATGTGATGGACAAGACCCAATCCTAAGCGTAGCACTAGAATGTATTGTTCGTATGCTAAAGCTTTTCTAATGTCAAGTGTCTTTCCCTTCGACCGTGAGATTGTATAACTCCCGGATACCATAGGAGTGCTTTGGTTGTATCAAACGTCACAACGTAAATGGGTGACTATAAAGGTGCACTACGGGTACCTTTGTAAGTGTCTGTTGGGTTGGTACGAATTGAGATCGGGATTTGTCACTCCGTGTGACGGAGAGGTATCTCTGGGCCCACTCGGTAGAACATCATCATGAGCTCAATGTGACTAAGGAATTAGTCACACGATGACGTGCTACGGAACAAGTAAACAGACTTACCGGTAACGAGATTGAACAAGGTATGGGTATACTGACGATCGAATCTTGGGCAAGTTCTATACCGACAGACAAAGGGAATTGTATACGGGATTGATTGAATCCTTGACATTGTGGTTCATCCGATGAGATCATCGTGGAACGTGTGGGAGCTACCATGGGTATCTAGATCCCGCTGATGGTTATTGGCCGGAGAACGTCTCGGTTGTGTCTGCATGCTTCCCGAACCCGTAGGGTCTAGACACTTAAGGTTCGATGACGCTAGGGTTAAGGGAAATATTATACGAGGTTACCAAAAGTTGTTCAGAGTCCCGGATGAGATCCCGGAAGTAACGAGGAGCTCCAGAATGGTCCGGAGGTAAAGATTGATATATAGGATAGATGGTTTTGGACACCGGAAATGTTTCGGGCGTCACCGGTAGTGTACCGGGACCACCGGAAATGGTCCCGGGGGTCCACCAGGAGGAGCCACCAGGCCCAAGAGGTAGCATGAGCCAAAAGGGGGAGGGAAACCAGCCCAAAGTGGGCTGGTGCGCCTCCTACAAGAGGCCCAAGGCGCAGGAGGGAGAGAAGGGGGGAAACCCTAGGCGCTGGTGGGCTAAGGCCCACCTAAGGGGTGCGCCAACCCCTCCCCGTGCCCTAGCCGCCGCACCTCCCATCTGGGGAAGCTGCCGCACCACCTAGGGGGAAACCCTAGGGGTGGCACCCCCTCCCCTCCTCCTATAAATACCTGGGGGTTTGGGGCTGTTTTGCACACGGTTTCCTCTCCTCTCGGCGCAGCCCTGCTCCTGTTCTTCCTCCTCCTCCCACGGTGCTTGGTGAAGCCCTGCCGGGAGACCTCATCTCTCCATCGACGCCATGCCGTCATGCTGCTGGAGATCTTCCCCAACCTCTCTCTCCTCCTTGCTGGAGACGTCACCGGGCTACACGTGTGTTGAACACGGAGGTGCCGTGGTTCGGCACTAGATCGGAATCTCACCGCGATCTGAATCGCCGCGAGTACGACTCCATCAACCGCATTCTAGCAATGCTTCCTCTTAGCAATATTCAAAGGTATGAAGATGCAATCACCCCTCTCTCGTTGCTGGTCTCTCCATAGGAAGATCTGAATATGCGTAGGAATTTTTTTGAATTTATGCTACGTTTCCCAACAGTGGCATCCGAGCCAGGTTTTCTATGCGTAGATTCTATGCACGAGTAGAACACAAAATGTTGTGGGCGATGATTTGTCAATTGCTTGCTGCTACTAGTCTTATTCTTTTCCGGTGGTATTGTTGGATGAAGCGGCCCGGACCGACCTTACACGTACGCTTACGTGAGACTGGTTCCACCGACAGACATGCACACCGTGCATAAAGGTGGCTAGCGGGTGTCTGTCTCTCCTACTCTAGTCGGATTGGATTTGATGAAAGGGTCCTTATGAAGGGTAAATAGCTTTGGCATATCATCGTTGTGGATGTCATGTAGGTAAGAAGGCGTTCCTGCTAGAAACCCAAATCAGCCACGTAAAACTTGCAACAACAATTAGAGGACGTCTAACTTGTCTTTGCAGGGTTTGACATGTGATGTGATATGGCCAAAGTTGTGATGTTGCATGTATGATGTATGAGATGATCATGGTATTGTAATAGGTTTCACGACTTGCATGTCGATGAGTATGATAACCGACAGGAGCCATAGGAGTTGTCTTAATTTATTGTATGAGATGCAACGCCATGTGCTTACTACTTTTACTTCATTGCTAACGGTTAGCTATAGTAGTAGTCATAGTAGTAGTTGATGTGACGACTTCACGGAGACACAATGATGGAGATCATGATAATGGAGATCATGGTGTCATGCCGGTGACAATGATGATCATGCGATACCTGAAGATGGAGATCGAAAGAGCAAAGATGATAATGGCCATATCATGTCACTATATGATTGCATTGTGATGTTTATCATGTTTTTAATCTTATTGCTTAGAACGACGGTAGCATAGTAAGATGATCCCTCTTAAAATTTCGAGAACGTATTCCCCTAAGTGTGCACCTTGTGAAGGATCGTTGCCTCGAAGCACCACGTGATGATCGGGTGTGATAGATTCTAACGTTCGCATACAACGGGTGTAAGCCATATTTACACACACGAAACACCTGGGTTGACTCGACGAGCTTAGCATGTACAGACATGACCTCGAATACAAGAGACCAAAAGGTCGAACATAAGTCGTATGGTTGAATACGATCAGCATGAAGTTGCTCACCATAATGACTAGTGCGTCTCACGTGATGATCGGACACGGGTTAGTCAACATGGATCATGTATCACTTTGATGACTAGAGGGATGTCGATTTAAGTGAGAGTTCATACTTAATTTGATTAAATGAACTTAATTGTCATGAACTTAGTCTAAAAGTTGTCTTTATAAATATTGTAGATGGCCAACGTTAACTGCAATTTCAACGCATTCCTAGAGAAAAACAAGCTGAAAGATGATGGTAGCAACTATGAGGACTGGGTTCGCAACTTGAAGCTCATCCTTGAAGCAACTAAAAATGCTTATGTCCTTGATACGCCGCTAGGGACCCTCCCGCTCCTGCAACAGCCCAGGACATTCTGAACGTCTGGCAAACGCGAAGTGATGACTACTCTCTTGTTAGGTGTGGCATGTTATACAGTTTGGAAACGGGGCTCCAAAGGCGTTTTGAGCAACACAGTGCATATGAGATGTTCCAAGAGCTAAAACCGGTTTTTCAAGCTCATGCCCGTGTCGAGAGATATGAAGTCTCCGAAAAGTTCTTTAGCTGTAAGATGGAGGAGAACAGTTCTGTAAGTGAGCACATACTCAAAATGTCCGGGTTACACGGTCGTCTGACTTCACTTGGAGTCGAACTTCCGGATGATGCTATAATTGACAGAATCCTCCAGTCTCTCCCACCAAGATACAAAGGTTTTGTGCTGAACTACAACATGCAAGGGATGGAGAAGACCATTCCCGAGTTGTACTCGATGCTCAAGTCTGCAGAAGTAGAAATCAAGAAAGAGCATCAAGTGTTGATGGTCAACAAGACCACCAGTTTCAAGAAGGGCAAGGGTAAGAAGAACTTCATGAAAGACGACAAAGCCGTTGCCGCGCTCGGTAAGCCAGATACCGGGAAGAAGAAAAAGAATGAACCCAAGCCTGAGACTGAGTGCTTCTATTGCAAGGGAAAAGGTCACTTGAAGCGGAACTGCCCCAAGTACTTAGCGGACAAGAAGGCCAGCAACGTTAAAGGTATATGTGATATACATGTTATTGATGTGTACCTTACCAGCGCTCGTAGTAGCTCCTGGGTATTTGATACCGGTGTTGTTGCTCACATTTGCAACTCAAAGCAGGAACTGCGGAATAAGCGGAGACTGGCCAAGGACGAGGTGACGATGCGCGTCGGGAATGGCTCCAAGGTCGATGTGATCGTCGTCGGCACGCTACCGCTACATCTACCGTCGGGATTGACTCTGTGACAACAGACCTTCCCCTGCTACGGCACCAAAAGAATGCTGCTAGCACTCCCCGGCAATGAAACTAGAAGAATGTTGTTGATGGCCCACCAGCGCGTGGGTTCGCAGCATTTTTCGAGGGTAGAGTATTCGACCCAAATTGGTTGATTCGCCAGGCAGGAGGTGAGAGGATAGTCTCGAGTATTAGCAGCTGAATTTATCAGATTCAACCACACCTGAAACATTAGTATCTGGAAGCAAGGCATCAGCAGCAAAGTAGTATGATAACAACGGTGTCAGAAACGATCTGTTGACGGCAGACTATTCCTAACTGTCGTATCCATGGCGCCAGAAGTTGCCCGTTGACGGAAATTGTCTGTTCCCGTCAACGACCAGCGAACCAAAATTGTAGCAGGTAGCAGCAGTGTAACGAGTAATAGCAGTGGCAAGGAACAGCAGTAGTGACAGCAGTAGCAAGCGACAGTAGTAACAACAGTAGCAGCAGAGCAAGACAAGTAACAGCAGTAGTAGCAGAGCAAGACAAGTAACATCAGCAGTGGGACAAACTCATAGGCAATGGGTCGGTGATTTGTTTGGATGATATTCATCATGCAACAGTTATAACATAGAGAGATATGTGGCTATCTCCCGTTCCCCAATGTGATGTAGGCATGCATTCCGTGTGTCGTCATGTGTGCTTAGGGAAAAGAACTTGCATGACATCTATTGTCCATCCCTCCCGTGGCAACGGGGTCCAAAAGAAAACTACGGGATATTAGGGTTCTCCTTTTAATAAAGAACCGGACCAACGCATTAGCACTTGGTGAACACATGAACTCCTCAAACTATGGTCATCACCGGGAGTGGTTCCGGTTATTGTCACTCCACGGTTGCCGGATCATAACACATAGTAAATAACTCCAACTTGCAAGATCGGATCTAAAACACACATATATTGGTGACAACATAATAATTTCAGATCTCATCCTACATTAAGCATGGAAAAGTAGTAGCAACATCAATCTGAGAACATAGTGGATACTAGGGATCAATCCCCGTCAAAACTAACTCGATTACATGATAGATCTCATCCTACTCATCACCACCCTGCGAGCCTATGAATAGATTACTCACGAACGATGAAGAGGTTCATGGAATTGGAGAGGGAAGAAGGTTGATGATGACGATGGCGACGATTTCCCCTCTCCGGAGCCCAAAACGGACTCCAGATCTGCCCTTGAGATGAAGAACGGGATGTGGCGGCGCCTCCGTATCGTAGACGCGACGAAATCTTCTCTCTTTATTTTTTTGGGACGAAAGTGAATTTATAGAGCTGAGATTGTGGGCGGTAGAGCTACGTGGGCCCCACAAGCTTGCTAGCCGCCACGAGGGGGGTGTCGTCTACAGGGCTTGTGGCCCACTGGCCCATCCCCTTTGGTGGATCTTTGCGCATGTATTTTTCATATTTTCCTGAAATATTCTCCGTAAATTTTCAGGACGTTTTGAGAACTGTCATTTATGCATAAAAACAACACCAAGGCAATTCTGCTGAAAACAGCGTCAGTCCAGGTTAGTTCCATTCAAATCATGCAAATTAGAGTCCAAAACAAGGGCAAAAGAGTTTGGAAAAGTAGAAAAGATGAAGACGTATCAAATCCCCCAAGCTTAAAATATTGCTTGTCCTCAAGCAACACAGTTGAAAAACTGAGAGAGAAAGAAAAAACTTTGACAAACTCTGTTTGATCTTGTTGTTGCAACTATATCTAACTCATAACCAGAATTTCAGCAAGATCACAAGTTAACCACATAAGCAAGTGACACAAAGGTCTCACGGTAAACTAATAGCAATGGCATAATCAGCTAACGAGCAAATAATAATGAGTTTCAAATACCAACACTTCAATCAAAACAAGCATGAAGCAATATGAATAGGTCGTATCTCGCTAGCTCTTTCTGAGACCGCAAAACATAAATGCAGAGCACTTTCAAAGATCAAGGGCTAACTAAACATTGTAATTCATAGCAACGAAGATCCAGTCATAGTCATACTCAATATCAATCAAAAGCAAAGCATAAAAATGAGAGAGGTGCGCTCTAATTGGTTCTTATATAAGAAGAGGATGACTCAACTCGAAAATAAATAGACAGGCCCTTCGCAGAGGGAAGCATTGGTTTGCAGAGGTGCCAGAGCTCAAGCTTTGAAAACAGAGATAATAATTTTGGGTGGCATGCTTTCATTGTCAATGCAATGACCAAGAGTTCTCAATATCTTCCATCCTACTCATGCTATAGGCGGTTCCCAAATAGAAAAGTAAAGTTTTAACTCCCCCACCACCAATCAATCACACTCCACGGCTAGCCGAATCCTCGGGTACCGTCCATACTAACATCAATCCCGGGGGAGTCTTGTTTTACAGTTATGTTTTCGATTTAAGCGTGGAACTGGGCATTCCAATTACCGGCCCCTTTCTCGTGAATGATAGTGAATAAACACATGCCGAGGATAACACTCCTAGCATGGAAGATACCAATAGCCCCCTATCACCACATGAGCGGTTCGGGCATGCAAAACAGATTATTTTTTGAAGGTTTAGAGAGTGGCACATGCAAATTTACTTAGAACGGCAGGTAGATACCGCAAATAGGTAGGTATGGTGGACTCTCATGGAAAAACTTTTGGGTTTATGGAAGTGGATGCACAAGCAGTATTCCGCTTAGTACAAGTGAAGGCTAGCAAAAGACTGGGGAGCGACCAACTAGAGAGCGACAACAGTCATCAAGATCCAATGAGTTTGACTAATATTGAATGCAAGCATGAACAAGATATAAATCACCATGAACACGAACATCATAGAGGCTATGTTGATTTTGGTTCAACTACATGCATGAACATGCGCCAAGTCAAGCCACTTGAATCATTCAAAGGAGAATACCATACTATCATACTACATCATAGTCATCTCAAAATCTGTGTTGGCATTCAAGACAAACCATTATAAGCTCTCAACTAGTTAAGCATGGCATCAGAAACTATGATCTCTAAGTTGGCATTGCAAACATGGTTCCCTCACAATAAAGCTGAATCAGGCATGAGAAGCTAGTCATATTTACAAAAACAAAATAGATAGAGTTCATACCAGCTTTTCCAGTCTCAGTCACTTCATCATATATCATCATTATTGCCTTTCACTTGCACGATCGAACGATGTGAACAATAATAAGCGTGCTCGTGCATTGGACTAAACTGAAATCTGCAGGCAAAGACAAAGGAGAAGACAAAGTAATATGGCTCTTTGAAAGCTAAACAGGTAGACATGCAAGAAAAACTAAACATTGTAACCAATATCTTCTACCTTGACCCAAAGAAAAAGAAAACTATTTACACGGGAAAGCTCCCAACAAGCAAAAGAAGAAAGAAAAATCGTGTTGCGTTTTCTCAAAAGGACACAAAACAAGAAAACAAAAATAAACTAGCATGGATAATACAGTGGCAAAGTGTAAACACCGGCTAACAAAGTGAAAGCATAAGCATGAATGTAAGGTCGGTGAGAACACGTACTCCCCCAAGCTTAGGCTTTTGGCCTAGCTTGGTCTACTCCCATGGTGGGAAATAACCAGCTCCGGGATACTCCGGAGTAGACTGTGGATGTCACTGCTGTGTGAGCTCATCTGGCTCCCACTGATAAACTGGTGTCTGGTACTCGACTGGCGGCTCGGGCATGGGCAACTGTGGTTGGGCCAAGCCCCAATATGCGTAGATGTCCGAGGGCATAATAGTGTACCTGCCTGCATGAAGATTGAACAAAGAAGGAGCAGGCAAAGTAATAGTCTCTCGAGTACCCTGACTAAATACCAGGTTATAAATCATCCGTCTACTAGCATCTCTATCCAGAAAATCATGGCAAACCATGCTGTCATAATCCAGATATTTCTCAGGGAGGAGCATCTCTCCTTCCTCTCCCAGTCTAATGGGTATCTCAAAGTGTCTGGCAAGACGGGTGGCATAGATACCTCCATAGACGACACCCTTGGAACGGTTGGTGTTCAACTGCTGGGCTACTATAGCACCTAGGCTATAAGTCTTATCGTTATAAAGGCCTTCGCGCAAAACCGCAAGGTCTGGAGAACTGAGTGATCCAGCCTCCCCACGGCCAATCAAACATTTTCCCACAAATAATGAGAAGTACTGAAGCACAGGAAAATGTATGCTAGCAATTCTAGCGCGAGACACTCCTCTCTCCTCTCCAACAGCAATAGTACCAATGAAATCCTCCAAGTCCCGTGGACGAGGGTCACGAATATCCCCAACATAAGGTAATTTGCATACATTGCAAAAATCATGTACCGTCATGCACTGGGGGACATCGTATATCATGAACTCAACCATGGGAGGGTTCTTCCTCGGATAAAAGTTGAAGCTTTGAACGAAAATATTGGTGAGGAGGAGGTATTGTGAGCACTGATCTTCAACGAACGCGGTAAGACCTGCATTCTCCACCAAGTAATAAAAGTCTTTATAAAGCCCAGCGGCGCGCAAAAAATCATCACTTGGCCATTCGCACGCTCGAACTTCTATGACTCGAGGGACTACGTACTTGGGGTGGTTCTTCTCATCCTCCTTGGGGTTACGGCTTGAGGAGCCTCTCAAGAACCTCCTCATCTTTTCCTTTTTCTAGCTCTGAAAAATTCTGAAAATTGTAGAGACTTCGAAAGAAAAGTGAATAAAGATTAACCCAACTTGTAGCAACTAGTCCTACTAGTGCCTAGAGACCGTATCACGTGCTAAAACTACTTGGAACCAGCTAAAATCCAGATTTCTAGCTCAAGAACAGGGTCACCAAGGTAGCAAGAATACGCGAAGGATAAAGCACTAGAGCAAAAACCAATTGGAGCAATGGAGGAGTCACTTACCAAGGAGTAATTTCCCCAAAACGGTTCAGAGAATGGTGCTTTAAGCAAGGAGATCGAAAATCACAGCCAAATGAGCAAGAACAGGGGTTTGAGCTGTGAAACATTTTTTTCTGGAGGTGGAAGAAGAGGATGGGAGCTGGAATGAGTGGAGGGGGTCCCTGTGGGCCCCACAAGCTTGCTAGCCGCCACGAGGGGGTGGCGGCTGCAGGGCTTGTGTCCCACTGGTCAGGCCCCCAGGCTAGCTCTCTGGCCCGGTATTTTTCAAATATTCCAGAAAAAATCATACTAAATTTTCAAGACCATCGGAGAACTTTTATTTTCGGGGTATTTTTCTCCCGGACGCTAAAACAGAAAACAGGAAATAATGGTCTAAATCTATCATTTTTCTTCTAAGGCCCTCTTTGGAACCATAATAGATTATAATAATCTGGATTATGAAGATAGATTATATAATCTGGTTTATAAAAATAATCTAGGTGGACATGTTTGGAGGCCAGATTATATAAAGTGTAATCCAGGTTTTATATTGTACAATGACATGTCTACCCTCTGTTTTTAGCTGCAAAGGTAATAATCTAGGTGTGCATGTTTGAAGAACGGTGGCGGTGCCAGTAGATAATTATCTACAAGTTTTCAAGGGTAATGGGTCATTAGTAATCCATAATCTGGCCATCTAGTTTTTATAAACTGCAATATAATCTGTCCTGTTTAGAGACATAATAGATTATAAAAACCGGATTATATAATCTGGGTGATTCCAAACAGGGCCTAAGCAACAGAAAATGAAAGCTCAAAACAGAGGTATGTGACTCTTTGATTCATCCATTTCATGATCATCGAAAGAAATCCGTCAATGGGGTTGATCAAGTCCTCATGACAAAACCTTCTCGAATCTCAAGAGAGAACGGAGAATTTTCGAATAGCCACTAAGTCACCTCAATGGGGATATGAATCTCCACAACAAGCAAATCATCCTTCATCTTGACACGAGGAATAGGGCATTCAAAGCTCCCAATAAGAATCGATGAAGTCTTTTCGATAGCATTGATGCAATGTACTTGATATCGTTTCTTTGGAAAGTGCAATGTGTGCTCATTACCGTTGACATGGAAAGTGACATTGCCTTTGTTGCAATCTATAACAGCCCCTGCAGTGTTTAAAAAGGGTCTTCCGAGGATGACAGCCATGGCATCGTCCTCGGGAATATCCAAGATAACAAAGTCTGTTAAGATAGTGGTGTTAGCAACCACAACAGGCACATCCTCGCAAATGCCGATAGGGAAAGGAGTTGATTTGTCGGCCATTTGCAGAGAAATTTCAGTGGGTGTCAACTTATCCAATTCAAGTCTACGATAAAGAGAGAGCGGCATAACACTAACGCCGGCTCCAAGGTCGCATAAGGCAGTTCTTACGTAGTTTCCTTTAATGGAGCAAGGTATAGTGGGCACTCCAGGATCACCAAGTTTCTTAGGAGTTCCACCTTTGAAAGTGTAATTGGCAAGCATGGTGGAGATCTCAAGATCTGGTATCTTCCGTTTATTAGTCACGATATCTTGCATGTACTTGGCATACGGAGACATTTTGAGCATATCAGTTAACCGCATCTGCACAAAGATGGGTCTTATCATCTCAACGAAGCGCTCAAAATCCTCATCATCCTTTTTCTTAGATGGCTTAGGAGGAAAGGGCATAGATCTCTGAACCCATGGGTCCCTTTCTTTACCATGCTTCCTAGCAATGAAGTCATTCTTATCGTATCTCTTAGGTTGTGGGTTATCAGGTTTAACCGTAGGTTCAATCTCCACATCCTCATCATTCCTAGGTTGAGCATTATTATGGACATCGTTGTCCATATTGTCACCAGGTTCATGTTCATCACCAGATTGTGTTTCTGCATCAGACGCAGAAATATCATTAGGTTCTTCTGGTGTGACAGTATTTGGTGAACTGACATGTAGGTTTCTATCATCCTTCTTCTTCTCCTTAGGATGACTGGGTGTATCAGCATTAATTCCTTGAGAATCTTGATCAATTCTCTTAGGATGACCTTCAGGATACAAAGGTTCCTGAGTCATTTTGCCTCCTCTAGTAATGACTCTCACAGAGTTGTCATTTAATTCATTGAGCAAGTCATTCTGAGCTTTAAGTACTTGTTGTACCTGAGTAGTAATCATAGAGGCATGTTTACTCAGAATCTTTAGATCATTGACAATTCTGTCTACACAAGCACTTAAATGGCTAAGCATACGAGTACTTTGTTCCAAATGTCTGCTAACATAATCATTGAAACTCTGTTGTTTGGCAACAAAGTTGTCAAATTCATCAAAGCATAGGCTAGCAGGTTTGTCAAAAGGAATATCACTCTCATCAAACCTATGTAGAGAATTCACTTCTACTACTTGTATCGGGTTATCGAGACCATGGATCTCTTCGATAGGTGGTAGATTTTTGACATCTTCAGATCTAATGCCTTTCTCTTGCGTAGATTTCTTGGCTTCTTGCATATCTTCGGGACTGAGGAATAGAATACCTCTTTTCTTCAGAGTTGGCTTAGGAGGTGGTTCGGGAATAGTCCAAGCATTATCGTTGATCAAGATGTTATTCAATAGGGTCTTAGCTTGTTCTACAGTTCGTTCCCTAAAAACACAACCGACACAACTATCTAGATGGTCTCTAGAGGCATCAGTAAGTCCGTTATAGAAGATATCAAGTATCTCGTTCTTCTTAAGAGGGTGATCAAGCAAAGCATTCTGTAGCTGGACGAGCCTCCCCCAAGCTTGTGGGAGACTCTCTTCTTGGAGTTGAGCAAAGTTGTATATTTCCTGCAAGGCAGCTTGCTTCTTATGGGCAGGAAAATATTTCTCACAGAAGTAATAGACCATATCCTAGGGACTACTCACACATCCAGGAGAAAGAGAGGTGAACCAGGCTTTTACGTCATCCTTTAGAGAGAAAGGAAACAGCTTAAGGATATAGTAGTGGCGGATCTTCTCCTCACTAGTGAAAAGGGTGGCTATATCGTGTAGTTTGGTAAGATGGGCTACGACCGTCTCAGACTCATAACGGTGGAAAGGATCAGATTCGACTAGAGAGATTATCTCAGGGTCGACAGAGAATTCATAATCCTTATCGGTAATAAAGATAGGTGAAGTGGCAAACTTCGGGTCGTATTTCATCCTAGCTTTCAGAGATTTTTCTTTCCACTTGAGAAGTAATTTCTCAGCGTCATAGGCATCCTTACACGCAAGAAAATCCTCAGCTATCTCTCCCTCCATAACATAACACTCAGGTATGTCAGACAATTCATATCTAGGAGAGCTAGATCTAGCAGGAGCAAAAGCAGGTTCTATCTCAATAGTATTGGCAGTTTCATAAGTATCACGAGCATTGGCAGTAACTCTAGCAATATGAGCATCAAGGAATACCCCTAGTGGAACATCAGGAAAAGTAGTATCTCTAGCAGTATCAAGAATAGCATCATCAGACATAATAGCATCTCTAGTAGTATCAGGTATAGCATCTCTAGCAGTATCAGGAATGGTATCAAGCATAGCATCTCTAGCAGTAGCATCATAAGCATCATCAAGCACATGTGACAAATCAAGATTTCTAGCAGGAGGTGACGTTGCAAACTTACTCATAACTGAAGGTGAATCAAGTGCAGAGCTAGATGGCAGTTCCTTACCTCCCCTCGTAGTTGAGGGCAAGACTTTGGTTTTTGGATCCTTCAGATTCTTCATAGTGATCGGCAGATATAAATCCCAAGTGACTCAGAGAATATAGCAATACCTCCCCGACAACGGCGCCAGAAAAATGCTGACTCTGTGACAACAGACCTTCCCCTGCAACGGCACCAGAAGAATGCTGCTAGCACTCCCCGGCAACGAAACTAGAAGAATGTTGTTGATGGCCCACCAGCGCGTGGGTTCGCAGCAGTTTTCGAGGGTAGAGTATTTGACCCAAATTTGTTGATTCGCCAGGAAGGAGGTGAGAGGATACTCTCGAGTATTAGCAGCAGAATTTATCAGATTCAACCACACCTGAAAGATTAGTATCTGGAAGCAAGGCATCAGCAAAAAAGTAGTATGATAACAACGGTGTTAGAAACGATCTATTGACGGCGGACTATTCCTAACTATCGTATCAATGGTGCCATAAGTTGCCCGTTGATGGAAATTGTCTATTCCCGTCAACGACCAGCGAACCAAAATTGTAGCAGGTAGCAGCAGTGTAACGAGTAATAGCAGTGGCAAGGAACAGCAGTAGCAAGCGACAGTAATAACAACAGTAGCAGCAGAGCAAGACAAGTAACAACAGTAGCAACAGAGCAAGACAAGTAACAACAGCAGTGGTAGAAACTCGTAGGCAATGGGTCGGTAATTTGTTTGGATGATATTCATCATGCAACAGTTATAACATGGAGAGATATGTGGCTAGCTCCCGTTCGTCAATGTGATGTAGGCATGCATTCCGTGTGTCGTCATACGCGCTTAGGGAAAAGAACTTGCATGACATCTATTGTCCATCCCTCCCGTGGCAGCGGGGTCCAAAAGGAAACTACGGGAAATTAAGGTTCTCCTTTTAATAAGGAACCGGACCAACACATTAGCACTTGGTGAACACATGAACTCCTCAAACTATGGTCATCACCGGGAGTGGTTCCGGTTATTGTCACTCCGGGGTTGCCGGATCATAACACATAGTAGGTAACTACAACTTGCAAGATCGGATCTAAAACACACATATATTGGTGACAACATAATAATTTCAGATCTGAAATCATGGCAATCGGGCCCTAGTGACAAGCATTAAGCATGACAAAGTAGTAGCAACATCAATCTCAGAACTTAGTGGATACTAGGGATCAATCCCCATCAAAACTTACTCGATTACATGATAGATCTCATCCTACTCATCACCACCCAGCGAGCCTACGAATAGATTACTCACGAATGATGAAGAGCTTCATGGAATTGGAGAGGGAAGAAGGTTGATGATGACGATGGCGACGATTTCCCCTCTTCGGAGCCCAAAACGGACTCCAGATCTGCCCTCGAGATGAAGAACGGGATTTGGCGGCGCCTCCGTATCGTACACGCGACGAAATCTTCTCTCTTTATTTTTTTGGGACGAAAGTGAATTTATAGAGCTGAGATTGGGGGCAGCACAGCCACGTGGGCCCCACAAGCTTGCTAGCCGCCACCAGGGGGTGTCGTCTACAGGGCTTGTGGCCCACTAGCCCATCCCCTCCGGTGGATCTTTGCGCAGGTATTTTTCATATTTTCCAGAAATATTCTCCGTAAATTTTCAGGACGTTCTGAGAACTTTCATTTCTGCATAAAAACAACACCAAGGCAATTCTGCTGAAAACAGCGTCAGTCCAGGTTAGTTCCATTCAAATCATGCAAATTAGAGTCCAAAACTAGGGCAAAAGAGTTTGGAAAAGTAGATACGATGGAGACGTATCAGGGATTAGTTTTAAACCTTAATAATTGTTATTTAGTATCAGCTTTGAGCATGAATATTGTATCAGGGTCTTGCTTAATGCGAGACGTCTACTCATTTAAGTCAGAGAATAATGGTTGTTCTATTTATATGAGTGCTATGTTTTATGGCCATGCTCTGCAGATGAATGGTTTATTCTTGATGAATCTCGATCATGATGTTACACATATTCATAGTGTTAGTACCAAAAGATGTAAAGTTGATAATCATAGTCCCACATACTTGTGGCACTGCCGCCTTGGTCATATCGGTGTTAAGCGCATGAAGAAGCTCCATACTGATGGACTATTAGAGTCTCTTGACTTTGAATCATTTGACACATGCGAACCGTGCCTCATGGGCAAGATGACTAAGACTCCATTCTCAGGAATAATGGAGAGAGCGGCCGACTTATTGGAAATAATACATACTGATGTGTGTGGTCCAATGAACGTTGAAGCTCGCGATGGCTACCATTATGTTCTCACTCTCACCGATAATTTGAGTAGGTATGGGTATATCTACTTGATGAAGCACAAATCTGAGAAGTTTGAAAAGTTCAAGGAATTTCAGAGTGAGGTTGAGAATCAATGTGACAGAAAAACTAAGTGCCTACGATCTGATCGTGGAGGAGAATATTTGAGTCACGAGTTTGGCACACACCTAAGGAAGTGTGGAATCGTTTCACAAGTCACTTCGCCTGGCACACCGCAACGCAACGGAGTGTCTGAACGTCCTAATCGCACTTTATTAGATAAGGTACGATCTATGATGTCTCTTACTGACTTACCGCTATCATTTTGGGGATACACATTAGAAACTGCAGCATTCACTTTAAGTAGGGCACTGTCTAAATCCGTTGAGACGACACCGTATGAACTATGGTTTGGCAAGAAACCTAAGTTGTCGTTTCTTAAAGTTTGGAGCTGCGATGCTTATGTGAAGAAACCACTAGTGGAAAACGCGCATTTGGCCTGGACCCTTTAGTCCCGGCCTGCCTCTAGGCCGGGACTAAAGGCCCGGCCATGTCTAGGCCCGACCACGTCGCCCCAATTCCCAATGCCTCCCTCGAGGCTTTAGTCCCGGCCCGTAAGGATCCTTTAGTCCCGGTTCGTGTCCCAAACCGGGACTAAAGGGCTACGCGGTGGGCAGCCCGCATGTGCGCCACCTTTAGTCCCGGTTTGTGTCTCAAACCGGGACTAAAGTCCTTTGCCTATATATAGCACAGCCCCCCTCTCCCCTCTTCCTTGCATTTTTCTTGGATGGAGGATTGTGGGTGGGTGCTTGCTCTCCACTTTTTTTGATGCACTAGAGGTGTTTGTTGAAATGTGTGTTAGAGCGATGCCGCTTCAGTTCACCGAACACAACTACGATATGAGATGCCTGAGCCATGCTTGAACCTCTTCCTCTTTATTTCTACTTATTCTAAAAGGTTAGCAACTATATTTCCTTGTTTAGACCGTGCGGTACTAATTTTTAGGATCGTGATTGTATTTGATATACTGTCTTACAACACAGATGAGCCATCCATGGATGTACGGTGATCGACGCACAGCCGCTTACAGAGAAGGCGTGCATTCTTTTCGAGATGCAGCCGATGCGAACAAGCATGGTGGTGGCTATATGTTTTGTCCATGTGTTGAATGTCGAAATGAGAAGGATTACACTTCCTCAAGAGTCATTCAGAGCCACCTGCTTCGGTCCGGTTTTATGTTGGGCTATAATGTTTGGACCAAGCACGGAGAAAGAGGGGTTATGATGGAAGACGACGATGAAGAAGAAGATAACGATGATGACAACTACCGATCTATGTTCCTTGAGTATACTGATACCGCAATGGAAGACAATGAAGAAGAAGATCAGGATGAAGAACGGGAACCAGATGAGCCCGCTGATGATCTTGGCCGGGTCATTTCTGATGCACGGCGAGGTTGCGACACAGAAAAGGAGAGGTTGCAGTTCGAGCAGATGTTACAGGACCACAACAAATTGTTGTACCCAACTTGTGAAGATGGCCAGAAGAAGCTGGGTAGCACACTGGAATTGCTGAAGTGGAAGGCAGAGACCGGTGTGACTGACTCGTCATTCGAAAAGTTGCTGGTACTGATGAAGAAGATGCTTCCAAGAAAGAACGAGTTGCCCGCCAGCATGTACGAAGCAAAGAAGCTTGTCTGCCCTCTAGGATTAGACGTGCAGAAGATACATGCATGCCCTAATGACTGCATCCTCTACCGCGCTGAGAAGTACGAGAATATGGATAAATGCCCGGTATGCACTGCATTGCGGTATAAGATCAGAAAAGATGACCCTAGTGATATTGAGGGCGAGCCACCCAGGAAGAGGGTTCCTGCCAAGGTGATGTGGTATGCTCCTATAATACCACGGTTGAAACGTCTGTTCAGAAATAAAGATCATGCGAAGTTGTTGCGATGGCACATGGAAGATATTATGAAAGACGATAAGTTGAGGCACACCGCTGATGGTCGGCAGTGGAGAAAAATCGAGAGAGAGTTCCCGAGATTTGCAGCTGACGCAAGGAACTTATGGTTAGGTCTGAGTACAGATGGCATGAATCCTTTTGGGGAGCAGAGTTGCAGTCACAGCACCTGGCCCGTTACTCTATGTATCTACAACCTTCCTCCTTGGTTGTGCATGAAGGGAAGTTCATTATGATGCCAGTGCTTATCCAAGGTCCAAAGCAACCCGGCAACGATATTGATGTGTACCTAAGGCCATTAGTTGATGAACTTTTACAGCTGTGGGCCGAACCAGGTGTACGTGTGTGGGACGAGCACAAACAAGAGGAATTTGACCTTCGAGCGTTGCTTTTCGTAACCATCAATGATTGGCCTGCTCTTAGTAACATTTCAGGACAGTCAAACAAGGGATACAATGCATGCACACACTGTTTGGATCAGACAAAAAGTATATATCTGGACAAATGTAGGAAGAATGTGTATACGTACAATCGTCGTTTTCTTCCGCCCAAGCATCCCTTAAAGAAAAAAGGCAAGCATTTCAATGGCAAGGCAGAACCCCGGGGGAAGCCTGTCATCCGTACTGGTGCTGAAGTATTTGATATGGTCAAAGATTTAAAATTAATCTTTGGAAAGGGTCCTGGCAGCCAACCTGTTCCTAACTGCCCTGATAAGCGCGTACCCATGTGGAAGAAGAAATCTATATTTTGGGAGCTACCCTACTGGGAAGTCCATGAGGTCCGCTCGGCAATCGACCTGATGCACCTGACGAAGAATCTCTGCGTGAATATTCTAGGCTTCCTGGGCTTGTATGGGAAGTCAAAAGATACACCGGAAGCACGGGAGGACCAGGAATGTCATAAAGGAAGAGATGGCATGCATCCAGGGCAGTTTCAAGGGCGTGCCAGCTACGCTCTTACTAAGGAAGAGAAGGAAATCTTCTTTGAAGTCCTGTTCAGTATCAAGGTCCCGACTGGCTTCTCGTCGAATATAAAGGGAATCGTAAATATGAAAGACAAAAAGTTCCAAAACCTAAAGTCTCATGACTGCCACGTGCTTATGACGCAATTGCTTCCGGTTGCATTGAGGGGAATTCTACCGGAAAATGTTCGCCTGGCAATTGTGAAGGTATATGCATTCCTCAATGCAATTTCTCAGAAGGTAATCGATCGAGAAAGTCTATCAGGTTTACAAATTGATGTGGTCCAATCTTGCGTACATGAAGAACCATTTGTCCTAGCCAATGATGTCGCTCAGGTTTTCTATGTGAAGGACATGTCTACATTAACGAGAAAAAGAAATTAGCAAAAGAAGATATCGTCCGATGAGCCAAAATGCCACATAGTTCTTTCAGGGAAAAGAAACATCGTGGGAGTAGATGACAAGACAGACATGTCAGAAGATTATAATAAGTTTCATGAAATTCCGCCCTTCAAAGTGAAAACTGACCCAAGCATCCTACTGAATGATGAAGATTCTCCATGGCTACGACCTAGAAGAAAACATAAATAATAGATAGGAATATTGGTGCAATAATGTAATAATGTATTAAACCTTTTATGTAATGCATGTATGGAATGTACTAAATTTCAAACACTTTTCATTTTCGTAGTATCCATACTTCGAGAGAGATTGTCCGTTTTGTACACGAAGTGCATCCAGTTTTTGTCGTAGCCCTCTCAACTTTTTAACACATGCTATGTGGGTGAAATTATGATAGCATGCCAACTTTCAACATTTTCAGAGTTCATTTGTAGTGCTTTTCAATTTCAGGGTGAACTAGCTCAAAAAAAATAAGTAAATGCACGAAATATACCAAATGAAGTCAGAAATTGTTGAAATTTTGTGATGTGCCTTTGAATGGTGCATTTTGCACACAAAAAAAGTATGGAGTTCAAATAAGTTCAAAAAAATGAAATCCCTTTGTAAGAGATGAGTTCTCGTTCGAAACCCTGATACTTCGAGAGTGATGGTCCGTTTTGTACACGAAGTGCATCCAGTTTTTGTCGTAGCCCTCTCAACTTTTTAACACATGCTATATGGGTGAAATGATGATAGCATGCCAACTTTCAACATTTTCAGGGTTCATTTGTAGTGCTTTTCAATTTCAGGGTCAACTAGCTCAAAGAAAATAAGTAAATGCACCAAATATACCAAATGAAGTCAAAAATTGTTGAAATTTTGTGATGTGCCTTTGAATGGTTCATTTTGAACACACAAAAAGTATGGAGTTCAAATAAGTTCAAAAAATGAAATCCCTTTGTAAGAGATGAGTTCTCGTTCGAAACCCTGATACTTCGAGAGAGATTGTCCGTTTTGTACACGAAGTGCATCCAGTTTTTGTCGTAGCCCTCTCAACGTTTTAACACATGCTATGTGGGTGAAATGATGATAGCATGCCAACTTTCAACATTTTCAGAGTTCATTTGTAGTACTTTTCAATTTCAGGGTCAACTAGCTCAAAAAAAATAACTAAATGCACGAAATATACCAAATGAAGTCAGAAATTGTTGAAATTTTGTGATGTGCCTTTGAATGGTGCATTTTGAACACACAAAAAGTATGGAGTTCAAATAAGTTCAAAAAAATGAGATCCCTTTGTAAGAGATGAGTTCTCGTTCGAAACCCTCATACTTCGAGAGAGATTGTCCGTTTTGTACACGAAGTGCATCCAGTTTTTGTCGTAGCCTTCTCAACTTTTTAACACATGCTATGTGGGTGAAATGATGATAGCATGCCAACTTTCAACATTTTCAGAGTTCATTTGTAGTGCTTTTCAATTTCAGGGTCAACTAGCTCAAAAAAATAAGTAAATGCACGAAATATACCAAATGAAGTCAAAAATTGTTGAAATTTTGTGATGTGCCTTTGAATGTTGCATTTTGAACACACAAAAAGTATGGAGTTCAAATAAGTTCAAAAAAATGAAATCCCTTTGTAAGAGATGAGTTCTCGTTCGAAACCCTCATACTTCGAGAGAGATTGTCCGTTTTGTACACGAAGTGCATCCAGTTTTTGTCGTAGCCCTCTTAACTTTTTAACACATGTTATGTGGGTGAAATGATGATAGCATGCCAACTTTCAACATTTTCAGAGTTCATTTGTAGTGCTTTTCAATTTCAGGGTCAACTAGCTCAAAAAAAATAAGTAAATGCACGAAATATACCAAATGAAGTCAGAAATTGTTGAACACACAAAAAGTATGGAGTTCAAAAAACCATATTATGAAATTAAATATTATCATTGGCGATTCATCTCTATTATGAAATTAAATATATCAAAAAACCATTGCAAAACATATGACCAAATTAATACAAGTTCATCATCACATTAAAGCCAAAGAACAGTAGTGATCAAATGTTATTATTGCAAAAAATAAATACATAAAGTTCTCTCATAAAACAACATACAACTATGTAAAACATTTAAATGCAACAACAAACGCGATCAAAATCGCAACTAAGGTAAGAATTGACCCAACAGCATAATGATACCAAGCCTCTTTATCAATGGCATATTTTCTAATATTCCTAATCTTCAAGCGCATTTCATCCATCGTCAAACGCATTGCATCCATCTTCAACCGCATCGCATCGATCTTCATCTTGCGATCATCGATGACATCGGTGACATGCAACTCCAGTTCCATATTTTTATCCTCAATTATTTCTTCAAGTATTTGTTTTCTTTTTCAACCAAATTTAACTTCTCGACAAGAATTTTTATGTGGGTTGGAATTTCCGGTTCACATACCTCCTAGATTAAAAAAATATATGTCACATTGGTCGTCATAATTGTCATAAACACTAAATAAAACAAATAGTTATAAAAGATAATATATACCACATCCGAATCATAGACAGGACGAGGGCCCACGGAGGCGGATACCAAAACCATTGCACTATATAATAACAAAAAATAATGAAAGTGAGTAATTTATACAAGTATGTATCTAAATCATACAAGTAAGATTTCTTTGATTTTAAAAATAAGATAAGAACAAGAGGCTCACCACGGTGGTGCTCGCAGTTGGTGCACGGCCAAACCTAGACAAATATTAAGGAAAATGGAGCTTGGAGGTCGAGCTTGGAGAGGAGAAAGCTTAAGTAGAGTGGCTCGGGCATTTCATCGAACACGTCATGTGCATGAACTAGAGTGGCAAGAGCATGGCATGGTCACACTTCAACAACCAAAAAACAGGGGATATGGTGGGCAGGGGCGAGGGTTTATATAGGCAACACTTTAGTCCCGGTTCTTTCCACGCCCCGGGACTAAAGGCCCCTGCTTCCCGCCTTCAGGTCTGCCAAAAAAGGGCCTTTAGTCCCGGGTCGTGGCTCCACCCGGGACTAAAGGGGGTCTTTAGTCCCGGGTCGAGCCACGCCCCGGGACTAAAGGCCCCTGCTTCCCGCCTTCAGGTCTGCCGAAAAAGGGCCTTTAGTCCCGGGTCGTGGCTCCAACCGGGACTAAAGGGGTCTTTAGTCCCGGATCGAGCCCCGAACCGGGACTAAAGATCCACCTGTATAAGCGGGAGTTAGAAAATTTCGAACCCAAATCGTCCATTTCTCTTCTTCTTCCTCTCGTTCTCCTGCCCGGCGCGGCAAGCGACGAACTCGACGACGCCGTCAGGCTGCCCGCCGTCCTACTCGCCGCCGCTTGCCGTCCTCCTCGCCGTCGCCGTCGTCCTGCTCGCCACCGCCGTCCTCCTCGCCGCATGCCGCCCTCCTCGCCGCGCGCTGCCCCGTCCTCCTCGCCGCGCGCCGCCGTCCTCCTTGCCGCGCGCCGTCGACACCTCCGGCCGGTAAGCCCCACGCCCCCTCCTCCCCAACACTCCAGCCAGCACAAGCAAAGAAGAAAAAGGAGAAGAAAGGAAGAAATAGGAGAAGAAAGGAAGAAAAAAGAGAAGAAAAGAAGAAAAAGGAGAAGAAAGGAAGAAAAAGGAGAAGAAAAGAAGAAAAAGGAGAAGAAAAGAAGAAAAAGGAGAAGAAAGGAAGAAAAAGGAGAAGAAAGGAAGAAAAATAGAAGAAAGGAAGAAAAATGAGAAGAAAGGAAAAAAGGAGAAGAAAAGAAGAAAAAGGAGAAGAAAGGAAGAAAAAGGAGAAGAAAGGAAGAAAAAGGGAAGGAGAAGAAAAGAAGAAGAAGGAGAAGAAAAGAAGAAAAAGGAGAAGAAAATAAGAAAAAGGGAAGAAAGGAAGAAAAAGGAGAAGAAAGGAAGAAAAAGGAGAATAAGAAGAGGAGGAGAAGAAAAGAAGACAAAGGAGAATAAGAAGAGGAGGAGAGGAGAAGAAGAGGAAAAATAGAAGAAGAGGAGAGGAGAAGTAGTAGAAGAAGAGGAGAAGTAGAAGTAGAAGAAGAAGTAGAAGAAGAGGAAAAATTAGTTTAGGGTTACAAGAAGAAGAAATATATTTTTTGTCATTTAATTTTGCTATTGTGTAGTGTATATGCTTAAGTGTTAATAGTGTTTCTTAGATTATTGCTTAATTTTGCTATTGTATATGCTTAAGTGTTAATAGTTTAATTTTTCTATTGTATATGCTTAAGTGTTAATAATTTATTTTTAGCAAGAAAATTAATAGAACTAGTTTAATTTTGCTATTGTATATGCTTGAGTGTCCGGGACTAGGCTCCGCCTGGCTGGTATTTTAGAGTTTAGGTTCTAGCCCAGACCCGGGACTAAAGGTCCTCCTATATAAAACGAGCCTTCGAAGTTTCCAACCCCTCTTATATAGTTTGTTAGTTTATTAGTTAATCAAATGTCCGTTTTTTGCAGAACTATGGATCCACATATCAGGAACCTCGAAGAGGAAGAACTTCTCGAAGATATAATCAAAGACGGCCCCGACGTTGAACCAGTCGAATCTCCGACGTCATATCTAAACGACTCCGGATATGGAATGGAGGTCGAGCGACACGAAGATGAAGCCGATGGGGCAGGAGATAGGTCCAATGACGGAGAAGGTGATAGCTCCACTGATGGAGAAGCCTGTGGAGAAGCCGTTGAAGAAATAATAAAGTCCGGCGAGGTATACATATGAAGTTCGACAATCACTTGTAATATGTGAAAAATATTGGAGATAGCTCTATATTGTATACATATACATTCATTTGAGGAATGTTGCTCCCTCTTAGGCCTCCACATCGAGCAAATCTACGAAACGAGGCCCGACTAGAAAGTTGGATGCACGGACGCATTACACCTTTGAGGTGATAATGCCTACGGGAGAACCCAAGCTTCCTAAGAATGCTGCTGACACATTCAAGAAGCAATGCGGAGTTCTCGTTAGGGATCACGTCCCGATCAGCGTTCGGGAGTGGAACAAGCGCAAAGGGGCAGCCGATAGTGACTATGTCGCCGAAAGGTACAAAGATAATCTTTGGAATGATCTCATGTCACATTCAACCTGTCAGAATGTGAGAATGAAGACGCCGCAGACAAACTGAGGGCCAAAGTCAAGCAGTGGACTCTAAAGAAGATGGCCGAACTATTCCGTAGCTGGAAGAAGAAGCTATGGAAAAACTATATGAAGACAAAGAAAGTGCCAGTATTCGGGGGTATCTAGCCAAGCAGGCGAATCACTGGAAGGAATTTCAAGAGTACAAGGAGTCAGAAGATGCCCAGGCATTATCAGAAAAGAACAAGATAAATGCCGACAAGAAGAAATATCACCACAAGCTGGGGCCAGGGGGCTATGAGACTGCCATCCCAAAGTGGGAAAAGAAAGAGAAAGATCTGATAGATAAAGGCATCGTACCTGAACCACTCCGTGATGAGTGGGAATTGAGAGCAAGAAATTGGTTCCTTACGCATGGTGGGTCGTACGACGAAACAACAGGGGACCTCATCTGCAATGTCAATCTTAGGATACCCAGGGAGAATTGGAAAAGGATAGTGAAAGAAATTAAGGAGGGACAAAGAAAGTTCACTGCAGATAGAGATAAAGATTTGCTCACACTGGTCCTCGGTAATGACGAACATGGAGGACGAACGCGAGGCTTCGGTCCATCTTACCCGTGGTGGCTTGGGTTTGCCAGAGACCAAGACACTTACAGAAGCCGAGAGAGAGCAAAGAAGCGGCAGCAGGATGAGGAGAATGACAAGTTCAACCAGTTCCTTGCCAGGATTAACGAGCAAAAGAAGCAGATTGATGAGCTTAGAGGAGTACCGCGCCAGGAAGATCCTGCACTTGATATTACCGGCGCCCCATCTAAGCGGAAAAGCAGCGTGGCTGAATCTGAGGCCCCGCCCGACGATGAACGAAGAATGATAGAGGACGGTCCCGGCTACCCCGTGGATGGAATCAAGGAGTCAACATCATGTGAACTCCATCAGAAATTCAAGAACATATCCATGAAGGTGGCCGTCGGACAAGCTTTACCTTCTGGCCCTGATGCTAAAGTCGGGGTGGATGAAATCATGACGGGGTTTAATAATATGGAGCTCGACATAGCTGGACCCTCAGATGAGAGGACACTCGGAGAAGTACTGGGTGGAGTCATCCTATGGGACAAGAACTACATCAAGCTTCTAGGCTCGGCCCCAAGGACAACACCGCCTCCGAGTCGTCGCAGGTCACCTACACCTCCATTACCTCCAAGCCCTCCACATGACGTCGGCCAGCACAACACGAGTCCATCTCGATCACCGCCGCCGGACTTGGGTCATCCGTCTCCGCCGCCGCCCGCTCCGGATACAAATCCCGAGCCTGCCACGGATACAAAGCGGGAGCGTGCCACCAAGAACGCTCCGCCGCCGACGGCTCCGGATACAAAGCCTGAGCCTGCCATGGATACAAAGCGGGAGTGTGCCACCAAGAACGCTCCGTCTCCGCCGCTCCGGATATAAAGCCTTAGCCTGCCACGGATACAAAGCGGGAGCGTGCCCCCAAGAACGCTCCGCTGCCGCCCGCTCCTGATACAAAGCCTGAGCCTGCCACGGATACAAAGTGGGAGCGTGCCACCAAGAACGCTCCGTCGCCGCCCGCTCCGGATACAAAGCCTGAGCCTGCCACGGATACAAAGCGGGAGCGTGCCACCAAAAACGCTCCGCCGACGATTCCTAAGCCACAGAGCACCCCAAAGCGCAAACGGTCGCCCCTCCCAAAGGTACGTCATGCTAATCTTCCTATCGGACCTTATGATCATACCCCCGAGGAAAACGCCAGGATAGCAAAGGAACATCATGATGCGCAGATGAAAAAGAAGGAACCCGAGCCCCGCCCGGAATACACCTAGAAGCAAATAGCATTTGCAAAATACTTCACGACCCTTCCGTCACATTATGACTTACACCATAAGCCTGATGACTATACACGCACATTGCAGAAGGAAGTGAAAAAGAGCAGATCACGTGCAAGCCCTCCACATGACGTCGGCCAGCACAACACGAGTCCATCTCGATCACCACCGCCGGACTTGGGTCGTCCGTCTCTGCCGCCGCCCGCTCCGGATACTAAGCGGGAGCGTGCGACCAAGAACGCTCTGCCGACGATTCCTAAGCCACAGAGCACCCCAAAGCGCAAACGGTCGCCCCTCCCAAAGGTACGTCATGCTAATCTTCCTATCAGACCTTATGACTTACACCATAAGCCTGATGACTATACACGCACATTGCAGAAGGAAGTGAAAAATAGCAGATCACGTGCAAGTGCAAGTGGGAGCAAATCAAGTTCAACTACAAGCAAGAAAAAATCAGACGTTCCTCAGCTTGGACAACAGGCCAAACAGTCGATCCCACCCCTCAAGGTGTTAACCGAGAATGTTCCCCCTCCGGTGCAGGGGCTAGCTTTAGAAAGAGCAAAGGAGTTGGGGGCTGCATGTGGTGTCTCGGTTGAAGAATTGCTGTCTTCCCAAGACGACAAGATACCCAAGGTTGTGGTACCCCTAAGCCACAGTTTGTCATGGGTGAGCCTTTGGTCAGCAAAGATGATCTCCCAACAAATATGCATTACTTGCATCATTGGTACTTAAGTGAATCAAAGAATGGGAGAACGATGATCGTGCTGAGTGTCCCACAGGAGTACTACGGCCGCCCCGAACAAATCCATATCGACTTTGATGAACTCTTCCAGATGTACAATGGCGACGCCCTCGACAAATCGCTTATGAGTTGCTATTGTCTGTAAGTTTTTCAATTCGTTGTCTACATATAACTTGTTTAGTTATTTCAATTTATTGTCTATATATAACTTGTACTCTATTATGCAGAATGAAGATTCTATATTGTAAAAGTAAGAGCATCCTAAATATTGGGTTTATTGACCCAGATAAAATACATATAGCGACGCTAACTAATTATCCCAAGGAGACGGAGGAAAACCTTCTAAGGTTTCTAATAGATCAAAATTTCTGTGACCACATATTGTTTCCATACAACTTCAGGTGAGGGTCTTTACTCTGTTGTGTCCATTCACTTGTAAGTGTAATTGATAAGTTACTGATATATATATATATATACATGTGCAGCTTTCATTGGATTCTGTTGGACATTCAAATTGATAAGGGAAGAGTTGATGCCTTCGACCCATTATCGAGACCCTTGGAACAGTTCCAAAGCCTGCAGGACATGCTCCAAGGGTAATTTCAATCATTCTTGCGCTCTATCGGTCTCTTTCGATGATTTTCTGATATATCAATTAATGAAAAACTTAGCAAATAATTATCCTTGTCGGGCAGGGTTTGGAAGCGGTTCAAGTGCGTGACTCCCGGTATCGAGCATGAGAAGTTGACCTTTAGAGCGGCTCAGGTAAGTAGTAGTATGATATACTTCTATTTTCAATACATTTATGATGCTAGATTATTATTTTGATTATATAAATTCTATTCTCGTAAAGTGCGACCAGCAGCCACGGGGAACGCATCTATGCGGATACTATGTTTGCGAGACCATTCGCACGTTTACCTCTGAGCACAAGGATCACAGATTCGACGTAAGCAATGAACATTCACACCTCTATTTTTACCCGTCATTCTTTGTTATCATGATTGATATTCATATTCATCTCCTCTTCTTATATAGCACACGACCATGACGACGAAGGTCCTACCAGAGCAACGCGCGATTGCTGTTGCAGAGGAGCTTGCGACCTTTCTGAGGACGGAAGCTATAGATGACAAAGGACGATTTAGTGTAGCTAGGGACCATTACTGATGTTCGTCCATGTAATCAAATAGACGGACTCTAGTCCCGATAATTCAGATCTCCATATAATTGTATATACATGCTCGCTTGTAAGATAAGTTAACCTTATATATATATGCATAATTATTTCTATTTAAATTATATGAAAACTAATTCCCGAACACCAAACGAGGCATCACGTTAATCTCCCGAATACCTAAACCCTAAAACCCTAAAACCCAAAAATAATTTCATTAAAAAAACCCGAAAATAAACAAAATCTCAAAATCTTTAGTCCCGGCCCGTGTAACGAACCGGGACTAAAGGTCCTTCCCGTGCGGCGCTACGAGGCGCCCACGTGGAGCACCTTTAGACCCGGCTTGTAAAAGGGTCGGGACTAAAGGTTAGGCCTTTAGTCCCGCCCCTTTAGTCCCGGTTGGTGAACCGGGACTAAAGCCCCTTACGGGCCGGGGCTAAAGGCCCCGTCCCCACTAGTGAACTTCAACCAGAGAAGCTCGAACCCAAAGCGGAGAAATGTGTATTCATAGGATACCCTAAGGAAATTATTGGGTATACCTTCTATCTTAGATCCGAAGGTAAAACCTTTGTTGCCAACAACGGATCCTTTCTAGAGAAAGAGTTTCTCTTGAAAGAAGTAAGTGGGAGGAAAGTAGAACTTGATGAGGTAATGACACGCCCTCTCGAACAGGAAAGTAGCGCAACGCGGGAAATTGTTCATGTGGCGCCTACACCAAATGAAGAGGAAGTTAATGATAATGATCATGAAGCTTCAGATCAAGTTACTACTGAACCGCGAAGGTCCACAAGGGCACGCTCCGCACCAGAGTAGTACGGCAACCCTGTGATGGAAATCATGTTGTTAGACAACGGTGAATCTTCAAACTATGAAGAAGCAATGGCGGGCCCGGATTCCAACAAATGGCTTGAGGCTATGAAATCTGAGATAGGATCCATGTATGAGAACAAAGTATGGACTTTGGTGGACTTGCCCGATGACCGGCGAGCCATAGAAAATAAATGGATCTTCAAGAAGAAGACTGATGCAAACGGTAATGTGACCGTTTATAAAGCTCAACTTGTCGCAAAGGGTTTTCGACAAATTTAAGGAGTTGACTACGAAGAGACTTTCTCTCCCATAGCGAAGCTGAAATCAGTTCGAATCATGTTAGCAATTGCCCCCTTTTATGATTTTGAAATTTGGCAAATGGACGTCAAAACTGCGTTCCTTAACGGGAATCTTAAGGAAGAGTTGTGTATGATGCAACCAGAAGGTTTTGTCGACCCTAAGGGTGCTAACAAAGTGTGCAAGCTCCAGCGCTCCATCTATGGGCTCGTGCAAGCATCTCGGAGTTGGAACATTCGCTTTAATGAGGTGATTAAAGCGTTTGGGTTCCTACAAGTTTACGGAGAAGCCTGTCTGTACAAGAAAGTGAGTGGGAGCTCTGTAGCTTTCCTCATACTGTATGTGGATGACATATTATTGATGGGGAATAATCTAGAGATTTTGGAGAGCATTAAGGCTTATTTGAACAAGAGTTTTTCGATGAAGGATCTTGGAGAAGTTGCATACATATTAGGCATCAAGATCTATAGAGATAGATCGAGACGCCTCATAGGTCTTTCGCAAAGTACATACCTTGACAAGATATTGAAGAAGTTCAATATGGAAAACTCAAAGAAGGGGTTCTTGCCAGTTTTGCAAGGTATGAGATTGAGTAAGACTCAGTCACCGACCACGACAGCAGATAGAGAGAAGATGAGTACTGTCCCCTACACTTCAGCCGTAGGCTCTCTAATGTATGCCATGCTGTGTACCAGACCTGATATAAACCTTCCATAAGTTTGGTAGGGAGGTACCAAAGTGATCCCGGTATGGAACACCGGACAACGGTCAAGAATATCCTTAAGTACCTGAAGAGGACTAAGGATATGTTTCTCGTTTATGGAGGTGACGAAGAGCTCGTCGTAAAGGGTTACGTCGATGCTAGCTTCGACACAGATCCATATGACTCTAAGTCACAGACCGGATACGTGTATGTTTTGAATGGTGGGGCAGTGAGTTGGTGCAGAAGCAAGCAAGAAGTCGTGGCAGTATCTACATGTGAAGTGGAGTACATAGCTGCTTCAGAAGCGGCTCATGAAGGAATTTGGATGAAGGAGCTCATCAACGACCTTGGAGTGGTTCCAAGCGCGTCGGGTCCAATGACACTCTTCTGTGATAACAATGGGGCCATTGCCATAGCCAAGAAGCCCGGGTTTCACCGGAAGACAAAGCACATCAAACGCCGCTACAACTCCATCCAGGATCATGTCCAGAGTGGAGTAATAGAGATTTGTAAAGTACATACCGATCTGAATGTTGCAGACCCGTTGACTAAACCTCTTCCTCGAGCAAAACATGATCAACACCATAATGCTATGGGTGTTCGATACATCACAATGTAACTAGATTATTGACTCTAGTGCAAGTGGGAGACTCTTGGAAATATGCCCTAGAGGCAATAATAAAATGGTTATTATCATATTTCCTTGTTCATGATAATCGTCTATTGTTCATGCTATAATTGTATTAACAGGAAACAGTAATACATGTGTGAATAAATAGATCACAATGTGTCCCTAGCAAGCCTCTAGTTGGCTAGCTCGTTGATCAATAGATGATCATGGTTTCCTGATCATGGACATTAGATGACATTGATAACGGGATCACATCATTGGGAGAATGATGTGATGGACAAGACCCAATCTTAAGCGTAGCACTATGTCGTACTGTTCGTATGCTAAAGCTTTTCTAATGTCAAGTGTCTTTTCCTTCGACCGTGAGATTGTGCAACTCCCGGATACCGTAGGAGTGCTTTGGGTGTATCAAATGTCACAATGTAACTGGGTGACTATAAAGGTGCACTACGGGTACCTCTGTAAGATTTTGTTGGGTTGGTACGAATCGAGATCGGGATTTGTCACTCAGTGTGACGGAGAGGTATCTCCGGGCCCACTCGGTAAAACATCATGATGAGCTCAATGTGACTAAGGAGTTAGTCACACGATGACATGCTACAGAACGAGTAAAGAGACTTACGGGTAACGAGATTGAACAAGGTATGGGTATACGGACGATCGAACATCGGGCAAGTTCTATACCGACACATAAAGGGAATTGTATACGGGATTGATTGAATCCTTGACATCGTGGTTCATCCGATGAGATCATCGTGGAACGTGTGGGAGCCACCATGGGTGTCCAGATCCCGCTGATGGTTATTGGTCGGAGAACGTCTCGGTCGTGTCTGCATGCTTCCCGAATCCGTAGGGTCTACACACTTAAGGTTCGATGATGCTAGGGTTATAGGGAAATGTTATACGAGGTTACTGAAAGTTGTTCTGAGTCCCGGATGAGATCCCGGACGTCACGAGGAGCTCCGGAATGGTCCGGAGGTAAAGATTGATATATAGGATGGATAGTTTTGGACACCGGAAATGTTTCGGGCGTCACCGGTAGCGTACGGGGACCACCGGGACCACCGGAAATGGTCCCGGGGGTCCACCGGGAGGGGCCACCAGGCCCAAGAGGTAGCATGGGACAAAAGGGGGAGGGCAACCAGCCCAAAGTGGGCTGGTGCGCCTCCCACAAGAGGCCCAAGGCGCAGGAGGGAGAGAAGGGGAGGAAACCCTAGGCGCTGGTGGGCCTAAGGCCCACCTAAAGGGGTGCACCAACCCCTCCCCATGCCCTAGCTGCCGCACCTCCCATCTGGGGGGGCTGCCGCACCACCTAGGGGGGAAACCCTAGGGGTGGCACCCCCCATCCCCTCCTCCTACAAATACCTGGGGGTTTGGGGTTGTTTTGCACACGGTTTCCTCTCCTCTCGGCGCAACCCTGCTCCCCTTCTTCCTCCTCCTCCCATGGTGCTTGGCGAAGCCCTGCCGGGAGACCTCGTCTCTCCATGAACACCACGCCATCGTGCTGCCGGAGATCTTCCCCAACCTCTCCCTCGTTCTTGCTGGATCAAGGTGCGGGAGACGTCACCGGGCTGCACGTGTGTTGAACGCGGAGGTGCCGTGGTTCGGCACTAGATCGGAATCTCACCGCAGTCTGAATCGACGCTAGTATGACTCCATCAACCGCCTTCTAGCGATGCTTCCGCTTAGAGATCTTAAAAGGTATGAAGATGCACTCACCCCTCTCTCGTTGCTGGTCTATCCATAGGAAGATCTGAATATGCGTAGGAATTTTTTTGAATTTATGCTACGTTTCCCAACACACTCCGGCTTCCTCGTGCCAGCACTTCGGCTTCCTCGCGCCGGCACCCGGAATCCATCGCCACCGTGGGTTCTCAAGCATCTTCAAATCAACAAGAGCGAGAAGTCTTTTGCACCCGTCTCCGGCGCCGTATCCTTCCTCAGGTAAACACATTTCCCCATTAGGGTTAGACCAAGAACGCCATGGGCATTATCCCCGTGAGCTAGCTTCGTAACGCAATAGATGTCCTTTTCTGCTTCAGGTCTGCTTTATACTTTTACAGTAGACTTCCGCAGTAGGAGACCATGGTCGCTCTATTTTGTCTTTCCGATACTTTAAGCTTTCGCGTCGTAGATACAAGCAATGGCACTGTTGTTGTTTTACATTCAAAGCCTTCATCATTTTACCGAGAATTATCCCTTCATTTTGGCCCACTCGTAGATCTGTAATTTACTGCTTGTTTTTAGAAACATGTTTGCCTGTCCCCCGAGAATGTCCCTAAGGAAAAAAGGACCCTTGAGTGTTGTTGTTCAACTTCATCCTCCATAGCGACTTAAATTTATCATCATAGCTACACCCCCTCTTTTTCGGTTAAAGGGCGAGTTCTGATTCCTTAAAGATGTGTCCATGAATTGCCCGACTAGCGAGTTCAGGATATTTACCACCTATTGGCGAGTCACCAAATCCTTCTTAAACAGAATGTAGACCCGAACTGGCGAGTCAGAACACTTCATAGTCTTCACTGAACAGCCTTGTTCTCCTTTCTTTTGTAGTCATGGTTGTTATTTTGAAGTGCAATTGGTTACCAACCAAAATCGATGATGCTACTCCAGAGAAGTTTGTTAAGTCGGATCATCTTGACAGCAAGGAAGCCATTGGTTGGAGAACCACCACAGGCGAGTTAATTCCTAATCCCGCCGCTGGAGAAGTAGTCATTTTCACCGACTACCTCGAATGAGGTTTTAAGCCGCCTGGGTCAAAGTTTTTCTGAGACGTCTTTCATTTCCTTAACGTCCACCCTCAAGACCTAGGACCCAACTCCATCAGCAATCTTTGTCAGTTCCAATTTTTTTGTGAAGTATACCTGCAAAGAGAGCACACAGTTCCTTTGTTTTGGAACTTCTTTCACCTGAATCGTGAGACTGAATTTAACAACGGTCCCAATCATGAACTTGGAGGAGTCAACATTCAGAGACACCGTGAGCGTGGATTTCCATCAGTCCTTCTGCCCAGCCATCCCAAAGGCTGGGCCGAGTCATGGTTTTACTGCCGCAACACTTCTCCACCTGGCAAGAACCCACTTCCGGGTTTCAGAGAGGCTCGCCTGCCTATGGACTTCAAACTACCCGAGAAGATCATAGAAGAATAAGAATCTGAATTTATCCCCATCTTCTCCGAGTTACGGTCTTTAACCAACAATGGGCTCATTGGGATTGATTTGTTTCGCTGCTGGGTGGAATGGAACATTCTTCCCTTGAGTCGCCGAGACGGGTTAACGGGTGAATATGATGGCACGGTGAACCATCCACAGTGCTTCCACCACAAAAAAACTCGCAGAGAGCAATATTGTTGGAATAATCAAGAAGCTAACCGGCGAGCCTTTTGAAGAATGCGCCAAAATTGGGCTCAAGGCCTTCTGCCGTTCCAACCCGGCTCCGCCAGTAAGAGTCTAAGCCGCCTTATTTTTCCTTTATAAATATACTTGCCAAATGCTTCTGGGTTTGAATTTTACTTCTGCTCATCAGAAAGACGATCCCTTTTGGCGAAGGGGTCCAAAAGTGACAGCCCAGAAGAACACCAAACCCCCGCCAAAGAAGAAGAAGAGAGCAGGCAAAGGCAAAGCCGCCGCCAAGGACTCATCTGTTGTCGGCGAGTCACGGGTTGTCGAAGAGCAATCAGAGGTAAAAAAACTCCCCTTTACTTTATCACCTTCATATTCTGACTTATGTTTACACCATGCGTCTTTATGTGTAGGGCGAAGACAACGAGAGCCAAGATGATGCGGTTGAGGTAATTTCTATTTCTTCCGACTCACCTTCTCCTTCTCCTAGACCAGCCAGACGGATCTGTGGGAAAGTCCCCATGTCACATCCATATGCTTATATGGACCCTGATTTCCTTTTGAAGAAGGCAAAATACACTCTCAAGTGCAAAACCCGGAGTCACTCTGACGACTTAATCTCTGGGCTACCTGAGAAAACAACCGGTCGGAAGCGCGCAAGCAAGGTACACCTTTGTTTAATCGCCTTTCCTTGTAGAAAATACGATTCACAACTTCCTTAGCCTTCAAACCTTTATTCTGTCAGACTTCCCCCTTCATCGGGCGACTCAGCAATGTCAGCTCTCCCGCCGATGATTCGTGTGCAAGGGTGAGTCTTTTTGTTAACTATATTTCTTCTAAATAACGATATGTGCCTTAATCTTGGTGCCCTTATCTCAGAGCACAGGCGAAGAAAAGAAAAACTGGCGACTTACTTTCTGCTCCTAAGACGACTAAGGCCCTAGGCACGAGCACCTCTGTCCTAGAGCTTGTTGAGGACCAAGCGACAGCTCATGACATTCCTGTGGATCATATTCCTGATGTCCGGGATGACTCGCCCATCATTTTGAAGGAAGCTTCTGATAAGGTTAACCTGCCAAGCCCTCTCAAGGCGACTGAAGATCCGGATGCCATCATAATCACCGACACTGGCTCCTCCGCACCTTCGGCGGCAGTGCTATCCAAGCACACTTCAAAGGAAACGCATCCCTCCACCGATCAGGACGTCAGTAAGTTCAAACTCCCCGAGTATGAGAAGCTGGAATTTGACCAACTCTGCTCTGGCTTCGCAAGTCGCCTAAAGACGAGTTATGAAATGAACAAAAGCTTGATTCGCCTTACGAAGGTTAAGCATGAGGTACATCTATTTATGTATTCTCTTCCACCCATTAGCCTTCCAAGGGTCGGGTCATCTTTAGAAAGATGAGCAAGGTCTTGTGTATAATTAAGATCTTCAACCTGTAGCCCCCAAGGGCCGGGTCATCTTTTGAAAGATGAGGTGGGTCAGGTGTATAGTTTAAAATCTTCAAACTTTAGCCCCCAAGGGCTGGGTCATCTTTTGAAAGATGAGTCGGTTCTTGAATATAGTTTAAATCTTCAACCTGTAGCCCCCAAGGGCCGGGTCATCTTTTGAAAGATGAGTCGGGTCTTGTGTATAGTATTAAATCTTCAACCTGTAGCCCCCAAGGGTCGGGTCATCTTTTGAAATATGAACCGGGTCTTAAATTTCGTATGATTTTGAATAAAATCATACATTAGCCCCCAAGTGTCACGAATATTGCCGGCAATAATTTTGAAACTTGTCTCCCCAAATTTTGTTTTGCAGGATTCTGTTACCCAAAATGAGTCAGCTTTAGCCGACTTAAGGAAGAATCTAGCTGAAAACAAGATGCACGATTTGAGTCGGAGAGGAAATATCACTTGATTCTGGCTGAACTGGAGAGAGAGAAAATTGATCATCAAAAACTGGAGAAGAAAACCAAAGCTGACCAAGCCGCCCTCCTGAAGCGTGCTGAGCAAGCCGAAGAAAAACTGGAAGCCGCCCAGCAAGAGCTTTCCGGCTTGAAAAAGCACATCTCCAACATGACTGTAGCCATGTTCAGTAAGCACTAACCCTTGATTATTGAAGAAATAAATCTAATATCCGAAAACTATCAAATGCTGATGTGTCCTCTTGTAGGTTCACGAGCCACCAATCTCCCAGATGACTGCATGCTGAAGCTAAAAGCTATATACACTTTCACCGAGAAGCTATATACCGGGGGCGTGCTGACAATTTAAGCGGTGATGGGTAGCAAGGAGCCAGTTAAATCCATCAAAAACATGCTCAGTTATCTGTCCACATTGCCTCCTCAAATAGAGGAACTGAAAAGATCAGTCGCCCGGAAGGGAGTCTTGAACACCCTAAGCTGGTATTTAGCCTATGATCCGGAGCTCAAACCAGAAGAAATAGGCGCTGGCTACCCTGAATTGAAGGACGACGGGTCGGAGTTCACCGAGGAGGACTACCACCGAGTTATCAAGGAATCCGGCTTATCGGCGAGTCAGCTGGCAGCCGGCTTGGATTTGAATAAGTACCAGGGCAAATATGATGAGAAGAACAAGAAGATGACTCCCCCCTCGTACGAAATTTCTAGCTTGGTACCTCGTCGGCCTAAGAATCCTTTTGACCTTGACATGGATATGCCCCTCTTCCTTGATGATGAAGATGAGTTCGTCGCCCTATCCAAGTGTAACTGGAAACTGGACGACCTACAAATTGAAGTTGGAGAGAGCTCAAGGCAAGGTGACTCGGAGGCGGCTTGAGTCTTCCCAAGGTGTAACTTGTACCTTAAAAAGACAACCTGGTCCTTTCTTCATTGGGGGATGACACCCGACATGGCCATGTGAGCCATGTAATAGCTTGTTAGAATTGGTGGAGAAACAATTGGTCATCAGTGTCTTGTATTTTGATTTGACCTTCCAGAACCATTTATTCCTTGAGTCTATGCGTGAACCACCTTTTAATTTTGAGAGACAAGGAAGTGTCACAATTTGGCATAAAAAAGCCATCATCTTATGTGTCAGGAAAACATAAGCCGACTCAGCGTGTTTACAGCAAAGAATAGACTAGCCCCCTAGGTTATGGCAAAAAATAAACCAGCCCCCTAGGCATGGCAAATAGTAGTTAAAAACAATGAGTCGGGGCGAGTTATAAACAGAGGCCGACTCAAAGATATTATGAAACCTTGTGGTCGTACCATCAAGAAATAAAATTTCGTCAGCTCAATGAGCTACGACAGGACAAGACGAGTTTGCAGAACTCTAGTATTACCCTTAGAAGGCCTTTGCAAAAATCCTTGTTGTTTTAGACTGGCTGATCAGGCACGAGTCAAGCTTCCGTGAAGCAGGTTCAATGAACCAATGGTTTATCTATTCTACATGTGTGACTCCGGCCGGTACCTTTTATGTTTTAACCAAGGCGAGTTCAGTGTCCAAATGACGGATTGACTCACCCTGAGTACATAGGTCCATGTGCAACTTGTTCAACACATAGTACAGTATAACCACTTGTAATGCGGTAATTTTTCGCTAGCCAAGATGGTATTCAGGCTGAACTCAGTGAGTGGAATCCCCCAAGTGACCTATGATTTAGGAATAGCCGGACATAGGATCACAGAAGCGTGTACGCTCTTACTGCGAAACGACTTGGGTACTAGTAGCCCCAAGTAAGCCGGCTTAATTCTCAAAACCATATAAGGCGCCCATGTTTGAACCATGCAACGTGGAAACTTTGGTCCTCTTTGGCTTTATCAAGGCCCAGTTTTGAAGTAAGTGCAGCATGGTGACTTACGCTCTTTGACCTTGATAGCGTCCATGCTTGGACGACTTATAGAACAATAAAGACTCATGCTTTCAAAAGCTAAAACGGCAAAGGACCCCGAAATTCGTGGGTGCCGGCTTTATTGCTTTCATAAATAATGAATTACAATTTTCTAAAAACTAGTAAAAAAGGAGCCCATGGCTCTAAGTGTAGTAAGGCCGCAGGTGGGCTATTTTCCAGGGGCGAGTTGTCTCAACCTCTGTAGTTGGCCGATCTGGGCGAAGATCCACCATGTAATATGAGTCGTTTCATAGATTTTTGCTGATGATAAACGTCCTTCCCACGGAGGTGATAGTTTGTGCATACCAGTGTGATCTTGAATCAAATGGAGCACCAAGTCGCCTTCTTGGAAAGTCCGGCTCTTGACCCGACGGTTGTGGTAGCGTCGTAAGTCTTGTTGGTAGATCGCCGATCGTGACGCGGCCAAGTCACGTTCTTCCTCCAAGGTGTCCAACGAGTCTTGACGTGCCATCTCATTGTCCTGTTCCACATAGGAGGCGACTCGCAGTGAATCGTGTCTGATGTCACTTGGTAAGACCGCTTCTGCTCCGTATACCAGAAAGAAAGGAGTAAAACCCGTGGAGCGATTTGGAGTTGTCCTGATGCTCCGTAATACTGAAGTCAACTCCTCCACCCAACACCCTGGAGTACTTTCCAAAGGTACCATGAGCCGAGGCTTAATCCCCCGCGGTATTTCCTGATTCGCCCTTTCCGCCTGCCCATTAGACTGGGGATGTGCAACCGTGGAAACGTCAAGCCGGATATGCTCCCGTGAACAAAACTCTTGCATTGCACCTATGGATAGATTAGTACCATTGTCAGTAATGATACTATGAGGATATCCGAATCTGAAAATCAGTTTCTTCAAGAATTTGACAGCCGTGTTTGCATCACAACTACTAACGGGCTCTGTCTCAACCCATTTGGTAAACTTGTCAACCGCCACCAATAGGTGAGTCTTTTTAGTGGATGACATCTTAAAGGGGCCAACCATATCAAGCCCCCAGACTGCAAACTGCCAAGTGATTGGTATCATCCGCAATTCCTGAGCCGGCACGTGCATCTGACGTCCAAAGTTTTGGTAGCCATCACATCAGCGAACGATCTCCTCTGATTCTGCGTAAGCCGTCAGCCAATAGAACCCATGTCTGAAGGCTTTGGAAACCAAGGATCGTGGCCCAGCATGATGACCACAGTCGCCTGCGTGAATCTCATTGAGGATCAGACATCCTTCTTCGGGAGAGACGCACCTTTGAAATACCCCTGAGGTGCTTCGTTTGTGCAACTCGCCATTGTGTATGACCATGGATTTACACCGACGGACGATTTGGCGAGCTAATAATTCATCGGCATTTAACTCGCCTCTGGTGAGATATGCCATATAAGGAGCCGCCCAATCCGGAGTTGCATGAAGAGCCGCCACGAGTTGAGACTCGGCGTCCGGCACTGCTAAATCTTCCTCTGAAGGCAGTCTTACCGAGGGGTTATGCAATACAACCAAAAAGACATTGGGAGGAACCGGCTTACATTGTGAACCGAGATGGGAAAGAGCGTCCGCTGCTTCATTAAGTCGCCGGTCGATGTGATCTAATTGATAGCCATGGAAATGACCCGCCACATCTGACACAGCTCGTATGTAAGCCGCCATCAAAGGGTCTCGTGAATCCCAGGTGCCAGAAACCTGTTGTGCCACCAAATCTGAGTCGCCCAGACATCTAACTCACGTGAGGTTCATCTCTTTGGCGAGTCGCAAACCATGGAGCAAGGCTTCATATTCTGCTGCATTATTAGTACATGGGAACATGCGCCGAAGTACATAGCAAAACTTGTCACCTTGAGGCGAAGTTATCACCACGCCAGCTCCCGAGCCTTCCAATTGCATGGATCCATCGAAATAGATGGTCCAATAAGTATGATCGGGCCTCTCCTTTGGAATTTGCAACTCGGTCCAATCATTGATGAAATCCACGAGTGCTTGAGATTTGATGGCCGTCCGAGGCGTATACCGCACATGATGGGGCCCTAACTCAATGGCCCACTTAGCAATTCGTCCAGTTGCCTCTCTATTCTCTATGATGTCACCGAGGGGGGCGGAACTGACGACCGTGATCGGATGTTCCTGGAAGTAGTGCTTCAACTTCTGACTTGCCATAAACACCCCCAAAAACCAGCTTCTGCCAATGCGGGAAACGTTGCTTGGAGAGGGTTAGGACCTCGCTGATAAAATACACCGGTCGCTGGACCGGATACTCCTTTCCTTCTTCCTTCCACTCGACGACCACTGCCATGCTGACTGCCTTGGAATTGGTTGCGATGTACAGGAGCATAGGTTCCTTGTCCGTCGGAGCCGCCAACACTGGCGGGTTAACTAATTGTCGCTTCAAGGCTTCAAAAGCTTCATTGTCTCCGTCCGTCCATACAAAACGATCAGTTTTCTTGAGCAACTGATAGAGAGGGATGGCCTTCTCCCCGAGGCGACTTATAAATCGACCGAGAGCTGCGATTCAACCCGCCATACGCTGGACCTGGTTAATGTTGGCTGGTTTCCCCCAATGAAGTAATTGCCTCAATTTTGTCCGGGTTAGCTTCAATGCCACGTTCCGACACCAAAAAGCCTAATAACTTCCCTGCAGGAACACCAAACATGCATTTGGTGGGGTTAAGCCTCATTTGGTAAACGCGCAAGTTGTCAAAGGTTTCCTTGAGATCCTCCAAGAGCGACTCCTTTCGTCGAGATGTGACCACGATGTCATCCACATAGGCGTGGACATTAGGACCAATCTGGTTGTGCAAGCAATTTTGGATGCAACGCTGATAAGTCACCCCCGCACTCTTGAGCCCAAACGGCATAGATACGTAACAGAAGGCCGCGAATGGGGTTATGAAGGATGTCTTCTCCTGATCCGCCACCACCATCTTGATCTGATGGTATCCCGAATAAGTGTCCAAGAAACACAAACGCTCACAACCCGCCGTCGAGTCAATAATTTAATCAATGCGGGGAAGGGCGAAGGGATCCTTTGGACAGGCTCTGTTGAGGTCAGTGTAGTCGATGCACATGCGGAAAGTGTCGTTCTTTTTTAGCACCGGGACCGGGTTAGCCAGCCATTCGGGATGGAAAACCTTGATGATAAACCCGGTGGCCAGAAGCCAGACGACTTCCTCTCCCATCGCCTTACGACGTTCTTCATTAAACCTGCGAAGGTACTGTCGAATTGGCTTAACTTTGGGGTCAGTATTAAGATGGTGCTCAGCGAATTCTCTCGATACACCTGGCATATCAGAAGGTTTCCATGCAAAGATGTCCCGTTTCTCACGGATGAATTCGATGAGCGCGCTTTCCTATTTGGGGTCTAGACCCGCCCCAATAGTAAACTGCTTGGTGGAGTTGCCAGGTGTGAAGTCTATGACCTTGGTATCGTCCGTTGGTTTAAACTTGAGGGGCGGCTCAGAATCGATGGTTGGCCTCTTGAGAGGAGTCATGTCTGCCGGGTCAACATTAGCTTGGTGAAACTTGAACTCTTCAGCCGCGCAAGCCGACTCGGCGTAAGCTACGTCTCCTTCTTCACATTATTGAGCTATTTTCCTATCTCCGCTGATGGTAATAGGTCCCTTAGGGCCGGGCATCTTGAGTTTGGGATAAACATAGCATGGGCGAGCCATGAATCTGGCGTACGCCGGCCGTCCAAACAACGCATGGTAGGGGCTCTTGATTTTGACCACCTCGAACAGGAGAGACTCGCTCCTGTAATTGGACTCTGTGCCAAAGGCCACGCTAAGTCTAATCCGCACAATTGGATACACCGGCTTACCGGGGACGATGCCGTGGAAGACCGTGGACGATGGCATCAAGTCTTTCTCCAAGAGATTCATCCGTTGGAAGGTATCGAAGTATAAGATGTTGATGTTGTTGCCTCCATCCATGAGGACCTTGGAAAGGGTGTACCCTCCGACTTGGGGAGCCATGACCAAAGCCAAGTCGCCAGGGTTGTCTACTCGGGGTGGGTGGTCTTCCCTGCTCCAGGTTATGGGCTGTTCAGACCAGTGAAGGTATCGAGGGGGCGCCGGCTCGGCTATGTTGAAGGTTCTATGCTTCACCTTATGATCCCGCTTGCAGGTGCTGGTGGTGAACACGTGATACTGCCCGCTGTTCAGTTGCTTAGAGTTATTCTGAAACCCGCCACGATCTTCCTGTCGATGGGGATCTCCTTGCGGGGGTGGTTGCTGAAACACTCCTGGCGGGTTGTATTGCTAATTGTGAACTTGATATTGCCCAACATTGGGCTGCGATCCTCCCTGTGGTCCCGGGTTAGGAAAACCACTGAACGGGATCTCGTGTGACCCGGATGCGCCGGGTTGTTCCTGTCGCTGGCCCTGGTCACCGCCCTGACCTCTTCTAAGCGCCTCGGCCCGGAATTCCTGCATCACATAGCAATCCTCCCAAGAGTGAGTCGTCGGTCCCTCCGCCGTGGCATGCTGCGGACAAGGGCCTTTGAGCATCTCGTGATAATTGCGTGGTTTCTTCCCACTGAAGCCCCGCTTCTTCTGGTGCGGGTTTCCATTGCCGGTATTAGTACTAGCGACAAAATCCGTAGGACCTTCCCGTTGTCTCCTTTTGCCGTGTCCACCATGGTGGTGGTTGCCCCCGCCCTGAAACTAAGAATGGCCCTTGTGTAACTCGCCCTTTCTGGCGGTACTAACTCTGTCGTCATCCTCCCCAGGATCCTTGGTGTCGTCTGACTCAGCATACCTAGTGAGGGTATGCATTAATTTGCCCATGTCCTGTACTTTCCGCTTAAGTCTCCCTAGCTTCAGTACCAGAGGTTCGTAATGGTAGTTCTTCTCCGAGATCAACACTGCCTCATCCGCCGTGATGCCTTCTGATGAATGAATAACTTCCGCGACTCGCCGAGTCCAATGATGGGCCGACTCATCCGGCCGCTGAACGTAGTGCTGCAGGTCGATGATGGTCATCGGGCGTTTGCAAGTCCCTCTGAAATTCTTGATAAAGCACTCTTTTAGCTCTGCCCAGGTGTTGATGAAGTTAGGCGGTAAGTTTTTCAACCATGCACGCGCCGTCCCTTCGAGCATCATAGTGAAATACTTGGTGCAAACCGCCTCATTTACATCGAGCATGTCCATCGCGAGTTCGTAACTCTCGATCCATGACCCTGGTTCGAGATCCGGCGAGTAATTAGGGACCTTCCGGGGCCCTTTGAAGTCCTTTGGCATCTGCTCATTGCGCAGAACCGGTGCAAGACACGATACTCTGATGTGCTTGCCTTCGGCGTCCAGGGGTGCGGGAGGTGTCGAGGTGTAAGCCGGATAGACCTGACCCGTCGCGGCTGTTGTTTCTACCTGACGCGCAGCTCGTGCCGCGTCCACGATATCTTGGGCTCTCATGTCGGGCATCCCAAGCGGGTTATTCTGAGGGAATCGCCATGGCCCGCTGGTTACCGCGGGTAAGTCCTCGTGGCGACTTCTGGTGTGGCTCGCCTGAGGCGTGGAGTGCAGCCGATCGAGGCTATGAGAATATTGCGCATGTTGGGCCACGGCCGTCTTTAGCATCTCGATGGCGTTTTTGGCCTCTATCTCGGCCGGTGAGTTTCCGTAAATCGGAAGGGACTCCAGGTGGCAGGTTGCCGCCAGCACATTATCCACAGGATTCGAGAAGTGACCTCGTGGCATCTGGAACCGAGTCGCATGGGCATCCATTGGTTGAGGCGGCGGCGGATTAAGTGGTGGAATTGGACCTCCCCTCGGAACAGTTTGTAAAGGTCGATCAGGACCCGCCCCGGGGGTGCGCGGGGTGTCGAAAAGGCGGGTTGGATGTAAGTCGGACGGGATATGTTCGTGGTGCCTCCTTTGGTGAACAGCGTCGGACGCATGCTGCTGTCTCTCGAGCTGCCAGCCTTCGGTGTTCAACCGCTCCGTCCCTGCTGCGATTGCAGCCTGCTGCATCTCTACCCTGGAGGCTTCTGCTTCCATGTCCCGTTGCGCTTTGGCCATCGCCTCCCGCAGCTTTGCTAGCTCGACGTTGATAGACTCCTGATTCTCGGATGTGACAGTAGTCGCCATAAGGCTCGCGACCTCCGCCGCTAACTCCGCCATAGTTTGTGCTCGGGGTTTCGACGTCCCATCGATCTCGTTTTTGCCGGTCGGATTTTGCTGAGGTTGTGTCGACCCCGCCATATAGATGGCGATTTGTCGATGGGATCTCTCGAGGATCTCGGGGTCCATTTCCAATGACAACCCTCCGAGTTGTCCTTCCTGAAGAGGATGGGATGAATCTGTCTCGCCCATGGATGACTAGCCGTCAGAATTGATGGGGGTGGTCTCCTAGGCCGCCGGTTCGTCTTGTACGTCGTTTCCCTGCGTAAAACCGATGAAAGCGTGGCGACTTCTGTCCCGCCGTGTGATGGGGAGGATGTACCTAGCCGGCTCGACGATGTCGATGGAGGTGTCCGGCTCAGGCACGGGCGTCCCAATCATGCCGATGAAGATGTTGATCCTACCGAAGGGGACTCTGTAACCAGATTCGACTGAATCGGCTTCTGACCCCCACAGTGAGTTGTCGATGTAGTACCTTCCACGGCGGCTCTTTGTCATGATGCCGGCCGCATCGCTTTCTGACCCTGGTAGGGCTCCCTTCGAGAACTCAACTCCACCGTGCGCTAGCCCCACGGTGGGCGCCAACTGTCGTGGTTTTGTCACGGCAGATGTCCTCGTGAAAGGACTTAAAGATGGAGCCATCGCACCTTGGTGGCGACTCGAAGGGAGTGAGCGAAACCGAGACTCGGATTTACCCAGGTTCGGCCCCTCCTGAGGAGGTAAAAGCCTATGTCCTGCTTTGTGTGGATTAATGCTGGTTTAGATTACAAGAAGGGCGTAACTCGCCTGACCTAGCTCTCGATTATCTCTAACTCGCCTGACCTCTCCTAGTACCCGCCTTTATATATAGGTCGAGTTCCTAGGGTTTACAAGAGTCCTGGCCATGCTACCTATCGTAGCTTTCCCCATCTCTAAGTCGTCGTGTCTTCCAAGATCAGGAACTCCTTTGGTAACCTATCATCCTCATAGCTTCTTGAACCGCCATCCAGCCTTTGGGCTAAGGGCCGCACTTCTAATGTTGAGTCGCCTCCTTGATGACCCGGCCCACTAAGGGCGGGTTATCCGCAGGTCATATCCCCAACAACCCCCTTTCAAAACAAAGGGAGCCGAACCCCAAACATGAGAGTGAACGAGATCAAAAGGACGCTCGGATACTGACTCACTGTGAGGGTAGGGCAGCTGAATCTGCTTACCAAGCCTACAACCTAGAAAATACAATGAAGCGTTACCAGATACTGACCCCAGAACTCTGCGATGAACCAAAGACGAGAGACGAGAACCACATTAGTGGCCAAGACGATGATGCCACTGCTGAAAAGAGCTGGTAGATGCAACTACAAGGGTTGTGAGACTGACGACGGTGGCAACGAAGGGAAGACGAAGCCAGTCAAGCCCCAGAGACCATCACGCATGGAAAAGTTTTCGGGGGTCTTGTAATGGGTTCGAGACACACCAAAAAAAGATGTGGTTTTATTTGTGAAAGAAAGTTGTGAAGAACCGTCACGAGATAACCATCCCTAGTAGGCCCGGTGGGGCCAACATACGACCCCACCTCCCTAAGGAAGGCCTAGGACGAATCCTGATAGGGGTGGAGTCCTCTCTCTCTCCCTCACTCCCCCCCCCCCCCCTCTCTCTCTCCCTCACTCTCTCTCTCTCTCTCCAGTTTTGTCGAAGTTCTTCGTGGACATCGAAGCTCTGCTAGACTACTATTTTAGAACGTGTGAATACCTTAAAAGGATCGTCTACTTCGACTCTCGTCTAGGAGAACTTTATTGCGACCACGAGGTGTAACCTAGCTGCGGAAAATCATCGCATTGCATTGGCTCTTCACTGCTTCCGCTACTCTGCTCATCGCGAGTTTGATCGTCATCGCCATCTGCATAGTGGTTCTGGGCACCTTCCCCTAGAGTGGCATCATAAGAAAATATTCCAGTAGATGCAAATACATTAGAGCATATGGCAATATGCGGCATTAGACGTATGTGCAGAGTGATTAGAGAGCTCTAATTACTAGACGTTCATGTTGTAAGCACTCTGATTTTATGAGGTTTTGATCTTGACGACATGGATGAACTTTGTTACAAAGGTCTGGTTTGCTAAGGTCTGGCATCCATAGCTAAGCTTTTCATTCATAGTTAAGAAAGAAATAGATTAAATACACACCCACGCACGATCTTACAGGGCCGCACTAGACCCAACTCTCAGTCCCACTGCTGTCACATGACCAGCAGGTGTGACATGCTCACAGCTAACAACTTGGGTTCCTTGTGCAACGGGCTCAATAATAACCTTTAAGGTCACCTCATCAACCACTTTACCTGACTTTTTGTCGAGCACGTCTTGCGCGATATCCTCAGCCGTGAGGCCCCCATTCACAGTGGCGCACCGCATGATCAAGAACTCGTCCTTGCACACCATAGCATGTGGCAGCCTCTTCTGTGCTCGCAGTGTTACCATGACATTGCTCTTGGATCCTGGTGGCACAGCACCTTTCTCCGGTTCTATGCAGTACTGCAGTGCGCCTGTCATTTTGATAGTGAAGGCAACGTAATCATCAGTTACATTGGTTAACTGAAGCGAACATCGTATGTGCTTGTTTATCTCGAAGGGGAAAATGAGCTCCAGCGTGTCAAACTCAAGCAGCTCCCATGGGTAAGGGCTTATCTGCATGAAGATATTTCGTACTTTCATGAGTAATGTACTTGTTTAAGGCAGTAGTGCCATGAACTGATTCAAATTAAGTAGCGGACAAGATTACCGGGGCAATTGGAGCGTCATCACCATCATTTACATGCAAACTCGTACCTTCTATCTCATCGAGCATACCGACAATATCCCATATATAAGGTCTTCTCCTTGGGCAGTCTGACAAGCACATTAACGCAATTTCAATACATTTGGTTACTTGTTGATAGCCCGATGGTGGATAGTTCACTGAATTATTCCACCTGTGCCTCCACCTTCTAAGTACCTATCATTGTACACATGCGATTTAAAATGGTCATGTGATATGTTTTTTCAAATAAAATGCAAGCCTTACACGACCACACAAACAACGTCAACACGGTTTCGGAAAACCAAAACAATATTGACTTGATCTCAAATATCGAGATTGTCCTTTAAGTAAATGTTACAAAACCACAACTTTTGAGATATCGGTGTTGTTAAGCTTCATGCACTAGTCAACGCAATCAAAAGTCCGAACTGATGGAAAGGGCTATTGTAATCCACATATAGTGTAACAAGTGCCATGGGTTGTAACTCCATAAAAGACAATTTAATTAATTGCCTCATACCATGCAAATTATTGGCACACATCTTGCTTTATTCATATCATACTATGGTATACGTCTACACTGAAATGAAGTATTACTAGCTCCAGAACAAGATATATTGGTAAACTACATTACAAGTGTTACGGTGATTGGCGAGTTTACATGCCGTCCATCCATACTAATCTGACGGTGAAAAAATAGGAGTTACGAGGAGTGACGAAAATAAAATTACAGGAAATTACACGTAACAATGGGACCAATACAAAATTTTGGTGGGACCAGTTACCTTACTATTCTTTTCTTTTTATAAAAAAGAATATATGTAAATGATTTTTCAGATCCGACGGTTAGAAAAAATTAGAGACAGAGTTACACGAAATTACAAGTCGTAATTCGCCAATCACCGTAAAAGAGCTCATTGCGATTCTATGTAATGTATTTGAAATATATATAGGAGATTGATTTTTCTACACCCCAGCTCCGTGCACCCACGGTACACCCATGCAAAAAAACATAGCAAAGCATTTCAAAATAATCTGGAACTTTATGGGAATGATAATCAACAAATGTTATGGAGGCTTGCAAAGTTTGGTGGTCAAATAACATTCGAGGAGCTCGTACAATACGAGCTCCTCGAATGTTATTTGACCACCAAACTTTGCAAGAACTCATAACATTTGTTGATGATCATTCCTACAAGTTTCAGAATATTTTGAAATGTTTTGCTATGTTTTCTTACGTGTGTGCACCGAAGGTGGGACCAGCCACTATTTTTCTTATATATATACTCCCTCTGTCCCATAAATTGTTGTCTTAGATTTGTCTATGATATAAGTGTATATAGTCACGTTTTGGTATTTTGATACATCAACTTCTAGACAAAGTAAGACAAAAAATTTAAGACGGAGGGAGTACAACATAGACAAGCTTAAACTTTGAGTTGAATAATTCTCACATTCTTAATATCAGGGTTGTCCCTACATCCAGTCACCAACTCTGTTATTATAGCACCTAAACTGAAAATGTCGACTTCATTGACACCACACCATGAATTATGAATTCCGGAGCACAATATCCACTGCATGGAAGTACGATGTAAAATTATCTTATCTATGGTGCTGCATGAAAAAAATGTTTTAATTGGGTGAACTGAACAAGAGATAGAACATTGGGTTTTCCGTATGCAAGCTTACAGTGACCCTGCGGGGTTTCTAGTGACAGCGTGTGTTGCTCCATCAAGGAGTTTAGATATACCAAAATCTGTAATTTTTGGTATCATAAAATCATCAAGCAGTATATTCGCAGGTTTCATATCCCTGTGAACAATATCTTTTTCCTTGTGAAGATAAACCAAACCGTCGCAAATTCCACGAATTATTTGGTAGCGTGTATGCCATTCAAGTCCCCTTAGTTCATCTACATAAGTAAAAAAAGAGTAAGGAAAATGTAAAGGAAAATAAAATAAAGAAAGGAACTCCATCACAACACATGCATTGCGTACCAGTAAGATATTTGTCGAGGCTTCCATTATTGACATACTCGAAACAGAGTAATCTTTCCCTTGTCTCTGCGAAAACATACTTTAAAGTTCCTCCTAATGCTGAGTGTAAGATAGCTGTGTTCTCTGTATTAGCACAGTAACCCAGAAACCGAACTATATTTTTGTGGTTTACACTGATGAGAGAAGTAGCCTCGCGATAAAATGGCTCCTCTTCAATTGTATGGCTATTTAAAAGCCTTTTAACAGCAACACGCCTGTTTTGAAGATCACCCTGTTTAACGTGTTTTATTAGCACAATTAAGAGCTTTTAAATAGAAAGATTTTTTGATATTTTTAAGATACTTAGATTGTGGATTTATGACTTAAGCTTACCTTGTAAACGACTCCAAATCCACCACGACCAATTAGTCGGTTGTCAGCGAAATTCTCTGTGATGTGTTGTAAAAGTGCTAATGGAAGATTAGTCGGCTCCGCACTTTTGTCAAGTATTATATGCTCCAAGACATTGGATGCAGATTTTATGTCCACCCTGATTACAGGATAAATTATTTTGTTTCCTAAACACAGGATGTTCATTGATACAGGGTAAGCAACTAAACATTGAGATTATATTCCAGTCATAGTTGAGATTAGTTTACTCACCAAAGCATGACATCGATATAGCAAACTCAAACTAAAATGGTATTTGACATGTTTTTCTGACAACCAATAGCCGTTGACAGCACTAGCTGCATTATTATTAAGTCAACAAATCTACCATGGGGCAGCTCACTGGCAATTTCGTATGCCATCAGCATCGAGCAAATTGAAACGCCAACAACATTTCAGAATTATAAAATAAATACAGGAAATCAACAGAATACTCCAGAATATAGTATGATGTTGAATAAAGTTTAAGAAAATGCATCGTTCATATTATGATACGAGACTGATCAGTCAGGAGGGCATTGCTCAAATTTCTACCACTTGTAAGAGAAAAAGTGCGACTTTTATCACTACCAATTGTCCCGTACCAGAATGCACTTGGATCGACCATAGTTAGCACACACATGCAGCAGAGAATAGACACGAGAGCCAGGTCTTACCTTTGTCTAGAAGCCATACCATCTGAAATCCCAGAACCTTTTTCCTCCTACATAGAAAAGATGGTCGATGATTATTTCTTGCTTATCTGTAGCATGAAATAGCATACCATATCAATCTTACCTTTAACTAACTAAACAATCTTATCTCAATATAACTTCCTTACTAAGAATTTGATCATTGTTATGTTGGAGGTCATCTTATAAAAACAGGGAGTTCATCACAAATTCCATGTGCAACCATTACTTTCGGATTTCAGTTCTCTAACTGCAATTTGGACATCTGAAAACCGCTGTGGGTGTAGATTTTTTTTTTCTATTTCTGTAAAAATGAAGTGCTATCTGTACAGTAAAAAGGTCACAGGAACTTCTATATAGGAAGAAAAAATCTGTTCATGAAAGTGCTATATGCAGTATTGAAATTCAAACATATAGACTTCTTTTCCAGTGATATAGATGAAACTTATAAACAAGAAGTGAGCAGCCATGATGGTACTGCTGAAAACCCATGCACGTCGAGCCTACAAGACCATAACATAGTGCACACAGAAAATTGAAGGCAAGTACTTTGGTACCTTTTCTTCGATTATCTCCCCCTGATGGCTAAAATAGACACCAATGGCATTAATCATGTCTCCAGCATTGGCAAAGAAGCCAACAATAGCACCATCTCTCTGACATGGACTTTGGAAACGGGTTCCCCCTCCTTTGCCATATTGTCCATATCTACCGGCATTGGTGACAAACAAAAGTGACGTTACAACATCTGAATAGTCAGGGCTCTGACCGACTGTTCCGGAAATTTCCATCAGAAATTCAAAATCTCCAAGCACAATCTACCAAGTGAAGAAAATTGATTACTATAATAGCTATTTGATTACACACATCTATGCTGTCCTTTTCTGGAGACAGACATTTTCTACTCAATCTGGTCGCGGTTTTTTCACTTCCGTAAGCGGATACATTTCATCTTATATTAATCAATAAAATTAGGGCTCTTTAAATTTGAGAGTGCAGAGCTCGGTAGATTTGGCCTTCTTTTACAAAAAACAAAAATGAATTGACTACAAGTTGTGGCTTGTGAATATCACATGAATATGTTCAACAATACACATCAATCGTAGACAGAACCATTATGCTAGTCCCACGTCAACTTGCTGTTTATAACAAGTCATATAACGAAGGACCATACTCACCCTATGAGAACACCCGTCGTGAGGTTCGCCCGTCCCTCCCCATGGCCCGGCAGTGTGCACTTGTCCATCGCAGTCACTGTATGTAAACGATAGTGAATTGATTACCTCGCCACTATGAACTAGCACACTTATTAGACGCTGGGGTAATACCGCCATGTCATTAGGCAACCCTGAATCACCACCCCATGGACCAATTTTCGTAATCAAAGCCTGAGTGTAACAGAGTAACAAAATCAGAATAATGATAATTTAAAAGTAATCCCTATAGCAGCCATTTCATACTTCTTTAACGTATGAAACACCACTAGGTGTATTCTAAAAGGAAAGATAAATCAAAAGTTAATTAAATAAATAGAATTCACTGCAAGTAAATTGGTACCGCTTCTCTCATTGGTTGCTTCTCAAAGTTCACATAGAGACCAATTGCATGGAACGCCCTCCCAACATTAGCAAAGAAGCCAACGATGTTGCCTTTGCTCAACGGTGGACTATGGAAAGGAATTCCTCCTCCAGCTCCAAAAGGTCCATATCGACGAGCATTGGTGATAAATATAACTGACGTTACAACATTGGAAGAATATCGGGTTGAGAAACCAATGGTTCCAGAAACTTCCGTCAGAAATTCCAGTGAACTTAGCCAAATCTATAAGAGGGGGGAAATGATTACCAGCTAGCCATAGCCACATTTTCGTCATGTTGTGAAAATAAACCCGAGTGACATTTACACTCACCGTATCAAATCTCCCATAGGAAAAGCCTTCACAAGTTCCCCAAGGACCTGCATGCTGCTGCTTTCCGTGGTCATCACTATACGAAAATGCAAGTGAATATACGAGCTCTCCACTACGGACCGTGACGCTGTTTAGGCATAGGGGTGTGTCCTTGATGTCCTTACGGTTGCCTTTATGCCCTCCCCATGGGCCAATCTTCATAGTTAATGCCTATGATGAGCAAATTGATGAAGCATAAACTTAGAAGAAATAAACATCAATTAAACAAGTAGCAGGATTCAATGAACTTTTTATTCCTAGTTAAACTAAGCACTTTATCCGTTTCAAATTAGTTTCGCGTATTCGGTCTCACTAAGACACCAGAGATGAGCAATGCCTAGAGACACGCAAACATATGCATTAAACTAGCACCACCGGAGCAAGCCGAAAGGAATCGCGAGGTCAAGGCAACGTACAGATGAGTCACCCACTTGCCGAGCACTCACACAACACCTTACTTAACTAGGAGAGCCGCAACAACTGTCGAAGGCCATCCTACACCCAAGGTGACGTCGCTGATGCCACATAATGGCAATGTTCCACTGAGACGACCACTGTACCTCCTCTTGGGATGGGCGACATGGGTGGAACCCTAGCCGCCGGGCGAACTTTCTCCTCGCCAGATCTCCCTCTCCTCTTCGCCGTCGGCAGGCGCCGCCGGGCAAAGCCTGCACAGCGTTGGGGGGCGTTCACCATGGGAATGCGTGGTCTCCGTGGTGAACTTGTGCTGGGGCTGCAGGCGAGCATGTAGGCGTGCGGGAGTACATGCAATGCACGGACGCAGGCGTGGTGGGATATGGCTCTCATGGCGCGGCGGTAGCTGCCAGATCGGATCTTGGAGCGCTAGCGTCGATCGGTGGAACGCGGTGCAGGCAGCATCGGCGGGTGTAGATGGGCGGCCTTCCACGGCTGCGTGGAACTGTGGGCGGCGTGGATTCGCCACACGGTGGAGGTGGCGGCGCTGCGGCGACTGCTCGCTAGCCGACCGGAGTTCCATGGGTAGCATCGTCTCAAACTCGATCTGCTCTGGTTCGTGTTGGCTTCGGTATCTCGCGAGACTGCGGTCGACGTTTACCGGTGTTGCCTAGACGGATCTGGCGGTGGGCATGGATCTGGGGGAAACTTCAGGCCGGCGTGGCGACCGCACCAAAGTAGATGTCCCCTAGCACCGATTCCCTTCTTGAAGGCTTTGGTGTGGATCCTGCTCATCCCATCTCCGTCATGAACGCAGGCGATAGCCTCTGTTCCTCTATTTGGGCGACGACGGTACCTTGGTGTCGTGTTCCTTCCTAAAGGCGTCCGTCGAGGACTGCTCATGGTGGTGGAGTTGTTGGTAGTTCGGAGTCGACGTGAGATGGCATGTAGGTGGAGCGGCATGGCATCAACTGTATCGTCGACGGTGGGCCTCGCCGGCATGGTGCAGTAGAGTCTCGATGTCGGAAGTGTCTTGATGGACGTGCGTAGGGAGGTGGCGTTGTCTAACGTCATGGTGGCGTCGACGGTATGCCTAACATGGTCGATGCATCGGCACCTGCTCTGCAGATGGATCGATGGAAAATGGCGGCGGGGGACTATGAGAGAGTGTTGGACCGATGTGTACCCCTGATCCGACAAGCGGCTTGGTGGGGACCTCCGGCCATAGATGTTAGGTTTTGGTGCGAGGTCTGTTTGCTATACGGCTCAAACTTTCGGCACACCTTCATCAACTGAATAGGAGTAACGACAATTGTTGCCTAGATGGTGGCTTCAGATTTACCGATGTATTACTATATAAGGTCTTTGTGAATAATTAATAAAGTGAATGTGTGCATCGTCCGGATGCAGAGGCCGGGGGTCATCCTCCTTTTTAAAAAAAGAAAGAGAAAACAAAATCTCCAAATGAACAAGCCTGGGCACTATGCAAAGCGACAAGAACCTTTGAGACCACACTACAAACATGAAAATCTCTAAAAGAAGGCCAATTCCAAGAGCTAGGTAGACAAGGGAACTTAACTTGCACGACGTCAAGGAACATTGCACAGAGACGAAAGCACGCTGAAATAACTAGTGCCGACCATAGAAGGTATTTGGGATTCCAAGGGGACGCTTCCAAGGAACAGAGTGACGCCATGAGCTCTAATGTCGTGGGCACTGACATAAAACAGAGCAATGGTTTTCACCCGAATTGGAAACCACCTTCAACATCAGACAGCCACGGCATGGTTCCATCATGACGCCTCTGGGGACGAAAATGATGCCCATGTGTGACACCCTAGCTTACATTTCACTCGAAACCCAAGCACCACTTCCAAGAAGCACGGTATCTACACCACCACACACGGATATGAACGAAAGTGGCAGAGAAACCACAGATCGTGTGACGACACCTTGCATCTAGGATAGGGCACCCCACAAAGCAATGCTAGGTTTGCAGTCAGATGACCTCGGCGGCATCTCTATAGGACCCCAGATGTAGAGCCGAGGTTGTAGAAGTTAATCATGTTGTTTCTTTAGGACTAGGAAAGAAAGCCAAACCGAGTCCTAGTAGTATTAGGATTCCTAGTCCTAGTCTATTTTCATAGTCCCTTGTGGACGTGTATAAAAGACATCCTAGGGGTGTTGATTGTAACACCAGAAAAACGAAAAGCAATACAAAGCAAAGGCTCGACACGGGCCTTTAGCCATCAAATCCATCGATCAAGTAGCCTCTGACGATTAGCTAGTTATTCGTGTCGCTAGTTACGCAAGTTCCGTCAAGTAGCCGGCCGAAGCAAGAATCGCGTAGGCACGCCTGTACAGTTGCATACGCACGTTCAAAAGCCAACAATTGGTATCAGAGCCTCGACGATCTACGATCTACGATGACGGACAGCGAAACTGAATCGGTGAAAGACTACGCCATGCGTCTTACTACTTTGGTGGGAGAGATCCGCGCGCTTGGTGCAAAGCTCGATGAGACCGAGATCGTGGAGAAGTTTTTCAGTTCAGTCACTGATAAATTCACGTACATCATCGGCACACTCGAGCAGCTTTACGACATCGACGACATGACCATAACGGAGGTGATCGGACGATTGCGGACATGGGAAGAGAATGCTCGTGGCTGTCGGAAAGGCAAAGGAGGAGGTAGTGACCAACTCATGTACTCGCACGCAGATTGGGAGGCCCCAAGTAGCAAAGGAAGGCATGACGGTGGCGAAGGCTCAAGCAACACGAAGGGCGATGGACAAACCGGAAAAGGCAAAGGAAAAGGCAAACCACAAGGTCGTGGTAAGGCGGGCCAATCTAAAGAGCAGAAACCACGGAACTTGGACTTGTCCGAGGTCAAGTGCTATAACTGCAATAAGATGGGTCACTTTGCGAAGGATTGTCCAAAGCCTAACAAGCGGGAGATCAAGGCAAATTTGGCAAAGCAGGAAGACGAAGGTCCAGGTCTTCTGATGGCCGAAGTTTGTGATCTCGCTGAAACGGTGGTTGTGAAACCAAGCCGGAAGGTGCTACTTCATGAGGAAAAAGTGACACCAAAGTTATCCGGTGATCAGAACGTGTCGTGGTATCTCGACACGGGTGCCAGTAACCACATGACGGGGTGCAAGGAGAAATTCCTCGAGCTGGAATACGATGTTGAAGGCTCGGTCAAGTTCGGTGATGGTTCAGCTGTGGAGATTTGCGGGCAAGGATCTGTCCTCTTTGAGGGTCTCACAGGCGAACATCGCATACTCACCGGAGTGTACTACATCCCACGGCTGCGCAACAACATCATCTCTATTGGGAAGCTTGACGAGAATGGATGCAAGGTGAATATTGAGAGCGGAGTGATGACGATCTTCGACAACCTCCGAAACGTGCTAGCTCGTGTTAATCGCACACGGAATAGGCTCTATATCCTCAACCTTGATCAATCTCAACCGGAGTGTTGGCTCGCCAAGAGTGATGATGATTCGTGGTTATGGCATGCTAGATTTGGACACGTTAACTTCTACGCCTTGAAGAAGATGTCAAAGATGGAGATGGTATCCGGGATGCCAGTTATCGACCATGTTGATCGGGTATGTGACGGGTGTTTGGTTGGAAAACAGCACCGCAGGCCATTCCCTGCTCAGTCTACCTATCGTGCAAGTGATGCACTCGAGCTGCTCCATGGTGATCTATGTGGCCCTATCACCCCGGCAACTCACGCTGGAAAGAAGTATTTCTTCCTTGTGGTAGACGACTACTCGAGATATATGTGGGTCGTTCCCCTACAATCTAAAGATGAGACGTTTGAAGCGTTCAAGAAGCTGAAGGCTGCAACAGAGATGGAACACAAGCTGAAGGTTCGCGCTCTATGGACAGATCGCGGCGGAGAGTTTACGTCGAATGAGTTCAACGACTACTGCGAGAAGATTGGCACAAAGAGGTTCCTCACGGCACCTTACACGCCGCAAAAGAATGGGGTCGTTGAAAGGCGCAATCGAACCGTCGTTGACATGGCAAGGAGTTTACTCAAGAGCAAGAACCTGCCGGGGATTTTTTGGTGAGAAGCTGTCTCGACGGCGGCCTATCTTCTCAACCGGGATCCAACGAAGACGGTGATCGGCAAGACTCCGTATGAAGCAATTTACGTACGTAAGCCGAATGTGTCTCATCTACGGACATTCGGGTGTGTGGCACATGTGAAGACGGCGGAGCCGCACCTCTCAAAGCTTGCCGATCGTAGCACCAAGATGGTGTTCATCGGATACGAGAGAAGTTCCGGCACCAAGGCATACCGCTTCTATGATCCACAAACCAAGCGTCTACGGATTTCACGCGACGTCGTGTTTGAAGAAAACAAAGCGTGGAATTGGAGTGCAGCAGCCGAGGGTGCTCCAAACGGTAACATATTCACGGTTGAATTTCCAACTGATGATGATGCAGGGGAGGATGTCCAGATGGTTGGCAAGACGCCCAACCAAGGTGACCACAATGATAGTGATCATCATGGTGCCGACACCGACGACAACGCGCATAGGTCGCAAGGAGATAGCGACAACGACGCGCATGACACGGGTAGAGATCTCGACGACAACATCGACAACGAGGCGCATAGTGACGACAACAATCAAGATGATGGTCACGGTCACGACGACTACGCCGACGACACGGATGTCGATGACACACCAAGGTCTCAGCCGTCTTCCTCAAGTGCATCAACACTGACACAATTTGTGTCGCCTCCTTCGCAAGCCACAACGGATTCCTCAGGGCCTCGTCGCTACAAGACCCTCAAGAAAGTCTACAAGCACACAAAGCCAGTTACGCTCGAGTACTCCGGACTATGTCTGTTCGGAGTTGAGGAGTCGGCGAACTTCGTAGAGGCGAGCAAAAGTCCTAGCTGGACGCACGCCATGGATGAGGAGATGAAGGCAATTGAGAGCAATGGCACGTGGACTTTGGTAACCCGACCTCCAAACCAAAATACGATAGGTTTGAAGTGGGTTTACAAGTTAAAGAAGGACACGGAGGGTGCCATTGTGAAGTACAAGGCAAGACTCGTTGCAAAGGGCTACGTTCAACGTCAAGGAGTTGACTATGATGAGGTGTTTGCACCGGTTGCTCGAATCGAGACGGTGAGAGTGCTCCTAGCTTTGGCAGCACAAGAGGATTGGAAGGTTCATCATATGGATGTTAAATCCGCTTTCCTCAACGGCGATCTCACAGAAGAAGTGTACGTGGAACAACCCCTCGGCTACGAGAAGAAAGGCGAAGAAGGGAAAGTTTACAAGCTCAAGAAGGCACTTTACGGGTTGAAGCAAGCGCCAAGAGCTTGGAACTCAAAGTTAGACCGAGGTCTGGTCTCGCTCGGGTTCAAGAGATGTCACCTCGAGCACGCAGTCTATACAAAGAACTCCAAAGGCTCAAACCTGCTAGTTGGAGTTTATGTCGACGATCTGATTATCACCGGAGATAGCGTACAAGAAATTGAACGTTTCAAGGCACAAATGAAGAACAAGTTTAGCATGAGTGATCTGGGATTACTCAGCTATTACTTGGGCATCGAAGTGAAGCAAAGCTCCGGAGAGATTTCCCTATGTCAATCGGCTTATGCGGTCAAGTTATTTGAAAAGTGTGGCATGTCCAATTGCTACGAGACACAAGTTCCAATGGACCAACATCACAAGTTGACCAAGCGTAGCTCAAATCCGCCGGTGGACACCACAATGTATCGAAGCGTTGTGGGCAGCCTAAGATATTTGGTGCATACCCGACCTGACTTGGCTTATTCAGTCGGGATCGTGAGTCGTTTCATGGAGAATCCGACAACCGAGCACATGAGTGCGGTCAATCAAATCTTGTGCTATGTGAAAGGCACCATTAATATTGGTTGCACGTACAGAAAGGGAAAGGAAGGATTGATCCTTCGTGGATATTCAGATAGTGACATGGCAGGTGATGTTGATGAACGAAAGAGCACAACGGGCATGGTTTTCTACCTTGGCCCGAATCCGATTAGCTGAAATTCTCAGAAGCAAAAGGTGGTGGCACTGTCTTCATGCGAGGCAGAATACATAGCGGCAAGCACGGCGGCTTGTCAAGCAGTGTGGCTGAGAAGACTCCTAGCTATTCTTGCAAAGCGGGAGGTGCAGAAGGTGTCACTGAAGATCGATAACCAAGCTACAATCTCGTTGTGCAAAAATCCGGTTCATCACGAAAGGAGCAAGCACATAGATACCCGGTTCCACCATATCCGGGAGTGCATTGAAGAAGGGTTGATCGAGGTTCAACATGTGAACACGAAAGACCAACTTGCCGATATTTTCACCAAGTCCCTCGGTCGACAGAAGTTCATCGAGATGAGGAGGAAAGTCAGAGTGCAAGAAGTGAAGTCAAGCAACAAGATTAAGGAGGTGAATGTAGAAGTTAATCATGTTGTTTCTTCAGGACTAGGAAAGAAAGCCAAACCGAGTCCTAGTAGTATTAGGATTCCTAGTCCTAGTCTATTTCCATAGTCCCTTGTGGACGTGTATAAAAGACATCCTAGGGGTGTTGATTGTAACACCAGAAAAACGAAAAGCAATACAAAGCAAAGGCTCGACACGGGCCTTTAGCCATCAAATCCATCGATCAGTTTTATTCGTGTCGCTAGTTACGCAAGTTCCGCCAAGTAGCCGGCCGAAGCAAGAATCGCGTAGGCACGCCTGTACAGCTGCATACGCACGTTCAAAAGCCAGCAGAGGCCGCTCAAGAGTGACATGCCCACACAAGAGGAGCCAAACGGAGCACCGACGTCAGGAGATGTGGCGGCCCCGAGGTAATTATGTCACATAAAGTAAATACTAATATAATAATTGTTTATCAAAGACTTGTACTAATAAAACCTAATATGCTATGTATTTTTGAAATTAAGGGAGTATACGACTTCTGAATTTGATTCTCCCTATATTGATGAAATCAATCATGATAGATAAATATGCAAAGTTCAGTATATGTTCTTTATTAACTCTCTGTGAAACACTCACTACAGCGGCAAACAAAATTTGGACAATAGATTGGTGGCCAGTTTCATTTTCAATATCCTCACCTTATCTAACTCCTTCAGATCACCTTGTAGCTTCGGCTTACATGGATCACTATCGTTGTCCTGCAAAGTCCAACCATCATCCATTAGTATCAGAATTTATACTTGGTTACATAAAAAAAAATCAACTATATAGAATTGTTACAAAGGGCTAACTATACATATAATGACATGAGATATGCCACGTTTTTGTAGAGACATATTACATACACGAATGCTCACATAGACCCATCTTTATAGATGTATGCATGCCGACAGCACCCCTATGAGCACCTACGAGAAACCGAGACGGCAAATCTAGAGATTCATGAAGCCACTGTAGTTGGCGAGCCAGGCACGGGCTGTGATCTATAACTACATTGATTGGTTCTTGATTATATCTTAGAAAGTTGTATTTTACACTACTGTATACTCCTCGTATCCAATTTGTTGAATGATACTAACTATTTTCTGGTTTCATTAGAGGTTACCGCTTTTCAAAGAAAGGATGTGTGTGGCTGAGTGTGCATGACTTCATAAGTCAGAAAGCAAGATCCTCGACGACATAGTGCTTGTGATGCCTCCAATATTTTCTTAGTGTGTGAGCAAGATGTGCACCACTTGTGTCTGTGAGCATTGTGTACCTTGAACAAAAGTGTAGATAATGATAAGAATTGGATTGAATTAGCACCTCATGGTTTGTCGTCTTCCGATAGACCCCAAGTGCATTTATACTCTTCCCAGCACCAGCAAAGAAGCCAACAATGGTGCTATTGTCCTGTACCGGACTAAAGAAAGGAGCTCCCCCACCCTCTCCAAAAGGTCCGTGGTTACCAGTGTTGGTGACAAGCAAAACCGAAGTTACAACGTCCGAAGAATGAGGATTCAGTTTGATTGTCCCCGAAATTCCTTTCAGAAATTCGGAAGGTCCAAATAGAATCTACAATAGAAAGATAGCTGTTTGTAAAACAAATCATATGTAACTAATTTTCAACGCAGAACCAAACATATGGAAAACAAACACTTAAGCTTTGTTTTCTTGTGACATAAATTATGAAAAATATTCCATTTCAAAAAAAAAATGAAAAATAATATTCACCGTATGGAAGCTCCCGTCTTGAGGCGCACCTTGTCCTCCCCATGGACCAACACTGTGCTGTTGTCCATCGCAGTCAATGTATGTAAACGTAAGTGAATCAATTACTTGGCCACTACAAACTACAATACTTAACAGATGTTGTGGTAGCACATCCAAATCATACGATCTCGCCAAATGATTGCCCCATGGACCAACTTTCGTAATCAACCCCTGGTGAGCCGAAAATCAGAAGAAATATAAAATGATAACAGAGTGAAATATATAACTCATTGGATGTCGATTGGCACCCGTTTTTCCATTGGCTCTCCAGTATTCACATAGATACCAATTGCATCAATCGCTCCTTTTCCGCTATGGGCAAAGAAACCAGTTATGCTTCCACTGATCATCTCTGGACTGTGGAATGGAACTCCTCCCCCTCTTCCAAAAGGTCCGTAGCTACGAGCATTCGTGGTAAACAATACTGACGTTAGAACATCAACATCATGATGGTATTGTGTGAAAGAACCAAGTGTTCCAGAAACTTCAGTCAGAAACTCTGACGAGCCCAGCTGAATCTACACGGAAAAAAGGAGAATGTCATCCTAGGTAATATGTACAAGGAGGGAAAAGATGCATGCTTAATTTATTGTCAGGATAATAAATATGCAATAACATGTGCACCAACCATGTCAAAACTCCCGGCAGAAACTCCCCATGGACCTGCATGGTGCTGCTTCCCACGATCGTCACTGTACGAAAATGCAAGTGAATGCACGACTTCTCCGCTACATACTGTGATGTTGTTCAGACAAAAGGGTGCCACGTCAACATCGCACAGGCTTCCTTTGTCTCCACCCCAAAGCCCAATCTTCATAATACATGGCTGAGAGAACCATTTTAACTCATAAGGAGAAACAAACAATACTAGCCAGGTTCGGATTTTTTCCCTGGAAAGTGGAAACTATAAAATATCTCGACCAAAAGTTAACCTGCAGTTTCTCCTAGGCGTTCCTTCATTATCTTAGGTAATTTAATATTCATTAATAAGGTTTAAATCATGTTTATAGTGATTAACAATGTAGTACTGCCTCCGTTCAGAATTAACTGTCGTAGAAATGAATGTATCTTGACACATTTCAGTGTGTAGAATCACTCATTTCAGCGATAGTTAATTCCAAACAGAAGGAGTATATGCATTCTGCTGCTGAATCTGATTGGTTCGATTAGGTGAAAATTCCCTTCATGAGCAGAAAATGTCCAAAGTTCAGTATGTATATGTTGGATAGTAAAGCTTACCTTATTTAGCTCCTTTATATCACTCTCTGGATTTGGGTTGTCTGATGATGTCCCACTGTTGTCCTGCAAAAATCAACCATCAGATAACATATGCTCGTGCGAACTGAATCAGGAAAAAATCAATGTACATCAATGCCGAATAATGAATAGAACACCCGCAAATATATTCGATCTTAGGCTATGGTCGTCAAAGTTTTTGACGAAGATCTCAAGATACTTTCAATTGTAGATGCTATCCTTGGGTGGGCTATTAAGCCACACCCGCCTGAGCCCTCAAGCATCAATGAAAGATTGCAGAGGGCTCCCTTTCTAGTTGTTCTTGTTTTCCACCCCTAATTCTAGGCGACCTAATCCTAGGTGGCTAGGGCAAACTCTCCCCTCAAGAATTCACCGACAACTCCGTGGATTTAACTCCCCTCTGTTTGTCGTTCTGATGGCCGGTAGCAGGGAGGAAAATCCCGGTGCCTTCAGTTCGGTTAGTAGTTTAGGTTAGGGTATTAATAGTACTTGCAAGTGCGGCACTCGGGTTGATGGCGGCGTTTCTTCTTCAAGTTTGTCTCCCTGGTTTTGATCCTCCTCAAATTCGTCCGTCTGAACGTAGTCGGCGGTGCTCTGACGTAGATTCCTGCCGTCTCTTTGGGATGGCGAGGTAAGAGTTTCTCATCATGTGGTGAGATTTGGTGTTAGATTCTTTAGATATATTCAATGGTTCTACGGCAACGACTGCGGCTACAGGGCACTGGTCCTTAGGGGCATGTGCACGAAGACTTACCAGCTGTCATTAACAAGATCAAACTGGCTCTAGTAGGTAAGTGGCGACAGCAGCGCGACGGTGGCTCGTTCTAACGACAGCAGTGGTCGTTCTGTGGTCTCGGAATCTCAATATAAGTTTTATTATGTTTGAGATTCTTTGTAATTCTGATGAAATTTTGTAATAGATCTAATCCTTTTCAAAAACAAGATTGTGGAGGGATACACGCTCGATGGCTCATGGCCCCGCCGATGTGGCATGCCACGAGGTAGTCGACTAGACAAAATTCTAGCTTGGTCATGTCGTTATGCTTGTTGACGCTGCTCTATGTTGGGGCTGGACAGCAACAATGAGCTGCACAAATTCACCTACACAGTAAATATGCACACTACAGAGCCCCCTTCTCTTACGATGAACTTTGAGGACAGCTTAAACCAACAAGTAAGCAGCGGAATAATACAAACAATATGCACATGTAACATAGGATTTAACATGGAAAAACCTCCTTAAGTTGAGGAGTAAAAAACCATGGTTGTGGACCGACCGGTCCACACAACTTCACTATGAGAATGAGGAGTACAAAGTTTTCTGTAGAACCTCTAGAGAGAGTTACAACACACTCTCCACATTGCCAACCGGGAACAACAACAACAACCACAAGAGGCAAGATTTCAGGAAAGCAGAGTACACACAGTTTCTGTCCCCTTTAGTATTTTTTGCAAACTGCTCTTAAACCGCTGAACCAAACAGTAACAAATTTGGCACACAATTAGACACATGAGTTCGTGAGATCCTGTCAAAATTTCAGCTCAATCGGACACTGTTTTCCTACCCAAGTTGTTCATCTCCCAAAACTACTCTGTTTTAAAACCGCAGCAGTGAGAGCTGACGAAACCACTCTCAAATCTGATGTTCACTGACCCAGTCCTCAATCCAGCTTACCAGATCGAAATACTCAAAGTAAGGAAAGAGCTCATCAAGTTTGGGGTCAATCCAAGCACGTTTTAGCCTCCAATCACTAGCTTGAACACTCTCTAGTCACATGCACCAAATCTGGACAGGACCTCCACTTCTTCTCCTTCCTCTCTCACACAAGTTGTGTTTTCTCTTGTGTGCTCTTTCTCACTCTCAGAATGGCAGCCACCATAGGCAAAGGTGGAGTGGCTAGGGTATTCTTCTTGCTTCCCTTCCCTTGGAAGCACTCTCAACTGTTGGATGCAGCGAGGATCAACGACTGACATGTGTTGGACTTATGGGCTGATGTTGGGCTGCTAACACACCTCCATGTGGAGGGACTTAGCCCAACATGTTGATGATAAAAAATCAGGGTGGGGACCAATACGGTATAAGGGCCAGTTCTTTTGGTAGCTTTTTTGGGCTTCTAGAATAAGCTGCCCCCTAGCCAGCTTATTCTAGAAGCCCAATTAAAAATATTTTTCTAGAAGCTTAGTAATCAAGACTTAATTAGTATGCTTCTAAAAGAATATATTTGAATGAGCTCTAGAATAAGCTGGGTAGGGGGCAGCTTATTTTGGAAGCTACCAAAAAAAACTGGCCCTAAATTTGCCTGCTGAAGCATAGTGGGCGAGCAAGTTGGTTGATCAACCTCTTCGTCTTAATGACAAGCCCGCGCTATGCCCGCGTGGATTGCATCGATGTCTTCCCGTGCAATGTGACCTTGGTCAGCCGACAACAGGGGAGCCGGCCCGGCAATGCTATTCCTAGATACGGTTCAAGTCTTCGCGAGCATCGTATATTAGTTGGTGGATCGAGTCGGAAGTGATGAACCCACTATAATAAGGCAACTCTAAACCCCTGAAGGCCGACACTGTGCAGATTTGGAAGCTAGGTGGCCCTATGACAATGTTACCACATTATGTTGTTCCAACGCCATGTTAAACTAGTCGCAAGTCAAAGGTGGGTTTTTGCTGCGTGACCATCCACGGGGGGCGCAAGCGAGTCAGCTAATACAATTGTTGCCGTAAGGTTTTACGGCAGGGTGCCATAGACGGGGATGACGTTTGTCTCCTGCCTCTAAATGGAGTCGTGTACATCATGGCCCATCAGCATGGTACATTAGGTGGGTTGGTGGTGGGTGCGGACGCGACTCATAAGCCGAGCTTGACTGGAGCTCACGCACACATGCTTCGGGAGCCGCCTCCTCCTGGGTGCTGCGCTCCTTCTCTGCCAGGACGGCTATCCAACATGCCTCTATAGAGCTCAGAGAAACATAGCTGCCATGGCCTTGGCTGCTGCAATCCGATGTGCCCATGCCATTTGTATTGTTAGCCATCTATACCTCTGCTATCAAGACGAAGGTACAATCTCTCGTATCCATCGGATTTGGAATCCAGGGCATGCAAGAGGGATCCAGAGTCGATCAGACTGATAATCTGGGAAGCAACCTTGACGAAGAGAGATGCTCGTGAAGATCCTAGAGGATGCTTGGGGTACTAGCTTTGTCAACTAGCAGGGAACCAAAACTTAGTCACATCATGCTGGAGTCGTTGGCAACAAAGTGCAAGCTCCAAACCGTGAATGTCATGCCCTTATGGAGCGCGGCCGAGGCAGGATGCCCGACCACGTCGTCAGCGATAAAGCGTAGTGAGCTGAATTGCATGACTTATACCCAGGAATGAGCATGCCGCCGATGGATGGTGATGATCATGCCTGGATCGCAACTCCAGGGGTGTGTGCTTTGCCCAAGGTAGGCTCCAACTATCATGGGAATTCTGTGGCAATACTCAAAATTTGGAGATTTTAGGGGAAAGGCACACGAGCATGATCTAGGTACTGGTTTCACATGCGGGATTTACCAAGGTTCGGACACTTTGAATGAGAGAGAACACCCTACTCCTCCCTAGTGTTTAATCATGCCTCGTTTTAGGATTGTTGTAATATACTTATCTTAGCAATTCAAATACATTTACCCCTATAAATGCATGCATCTGAACTTATGTGTGCATGCCCGCGCAAGGACGTCCATCAGGTGACAGCCTCATGGACATATTACTTATATTTTGCTAGCCAAATGTTTGGTCAAAGTTTGACACAAAATACTATGGAGACTAATAAACTCGGACCGAGATAGTACACAAAAATATCTGAAAAGAGTAAACAAATACTAAATAAATGGCATGTGAAGTAAAATAATACCTTTTCTTTTATTGTGTCTATGTAGACACCAATTGCGTCTAAATGCCTTCCAAAACGGATAAAAAACCCAACAACGTCAATGCCACCATTGTTCAGCTCGGGACTGCAGAAAGGAACTCCTTTGCCGCCTCCAAAGGATCCATAACTACAAGTGTTGGTGACAAAGAGAAGTGACGTTACAACGTCCGCACCATAGGGACTTGGACCGATTGTTCCAGAAATTCCCTTCAAGAACTCTGAACGGCCAAGTACAATCTGCAAGTGAACTATAAGTATTTAGCCCCTCTGTAAAGAAATATAAGATCGTTTAGATCACTTACAAACTTAGCTAGCGGTTAACGTTATTTAGCTGACGGTGGAGAGAAAACAATTTTGTGTTTCCCTATAGTGGGAAAATGATTTTATGAAGATTGTTACTCACTGTGTGACTGGTCCCGTTTCGAGTAGCACCATGTCCTCCCCATGGACCAGCACTGTGTAGTTTCCCATCACAGCCCATGTATGTGAACGCAATCGAATCAATTACCTCGTTACTACGAACTACCACACTTATCAGACGTCGAGGTAACACATCCACGTTACAAGATCGCCCCCCATCACCACCCCATGGTCCAATTTTCGTGATCAAAGCCTGGGAGAAATTAAAAAAACTGGGAAAAAATAAATTTGATAAAAAATAACGATAATTCATCCCAAGAAAGTTATACCTTTGTTTCCCTTGGTTCTCCCGCAGGTTTCACATAGATACCAATTGCATCAACCACGCGAAAAGCTCTTGCAAAGAAGCCAACGATTCTATCAGTGATCTTCAGTTGCCTACCAAAAGGAACTCCTGCTCCTCTTCCAAAAGGACCATAGACCCTGATGTTGGTGGTAAACTTAAGTGAAGTTACAACGTTGCGAGCATGTTTGGTGGACATACCAACTGTTCCAGAAATATTGGTCACATACTCTGAGGGACCAAGCAGAATCTACAAAGACGAGAAGCTGATTAGCAACATATGTATGCACATGGAGGCAAGTTACTTGCCAAGTAAACCTTACAAGTTTTAATAATACTCCAAATGATTTACACTTACCGTATGAATATGGCCAACAACACGGCCACCCTTAGCTCCCCATGGACCTGCATGGCCTGGCTTTCCATATTTATCACTGAATGAGAACGCAATTGATTGTACGGTCTCTCCACTACGGATTGTTATGCTATTTAGACATACGGGTTCCACCACCTCCATTGTACAAGACAAACCACCAGTACCACCCCACGGCCCAATCTTGGTTATACATGCCTAGGTGCAAAGCAATCAAGCAAAAACAAATTGATGAAAAAATGAATCGCAAATAAATAAATGATATTGTTAGAATAAATTAATCCAAGGACCGAGCAATCACACGAGCACGACACCGAGATTTATTAACGAGGTTCACCGATATGGCTACATCCTCGGGGCATGACTCTAACAGATATTACTCGGGGACTTGTATAGATTGGCTTTAAACCGAGTTATGTTCCACTTCCGAACATGGTTTAACTCGTTGTTTAATAAAATTCTCCGATACTATGGAGACTGGAGATTATGATGAAAATAATATGCCCCCCCCCCCCCCCAAACCGAAAGAAAATACATGCAGCGCTCTTTGCTTGTCCTTCAAAAAACAAAGAATTATATCTCGGCGCAATCAATTGCAGCATTAGAACAAGCTTTGATGGTTGAATGGTTTATCATACATGCCTCACCTTATTTTGCTCCTTTATATTGCCTATGAGATTCGAATTAGCACTTGAAGTCCCACCCATGGTCCTGCAAAGTCCAACCATCATTATCATAAATGTTTTGTAGTGTGATGACTGATAACTTGTAGGCTTGCTAAACTTGTGAAACGAAGGTATAATAAAACTTCGAAATGTACAAAAATATTTTTTTGATAATAGACTATCTGTATTGATGCATCAAACTGATAAAATGAATCGGTGATGCATTACACCCGAAAAAGGGTAAACCACCCCAAAAAAATACTATCTATCTCACGGTCAAAATCATTCAGCTCATCATAGCCTCATGAGAAAACATCCCATTCAGCAGCTAAAAGAGGAAGGGCCTGTTCGATAGTCCCAGCTTCAGTAGATCCGCAAATATCGCTTCTACTTCTCGATGCCAGCTTCTTCCAGGAGTTCTGATGGATGGAAAAACGTTTGCCTCGCTCGCTCCAGCTTCTGGTATGCGGCACCAGGCAAACCTGCCTGGGTGGGCTGGAGCCCAGCCGGCTCAACAGGTAAGGTGGGCTTAAGGCCCAGTCGGAAAGATGAGCAGAAGGGAGAAAGAAGTAGCGAACCAGTACGTGACCCCTCCAGTCACTTGGCGGTGGCATTCAATCGTAATTTATGCTAACTCCCACTTTCGCTATTTTTGGGATCGCTGGAAATGCTGCTCCAGCTTTTTATACGTAGGTGCTTCTCAGATCCACGAAGCTAGCTTCCTGGAGCAGACCCGTTCGGCCCAGCTCCAGTGCAAAATTCGTGGATGTGGAAGCTGGAGGACTACCGAATAGGCCCGAAGTAGGAATTTCGGCCATGACTTCTTGAAAAGCAATGAACATGATCTCGTTGCCCATATTCGACCACATTGTTGTTGAGTCTAGATGCCATGGCAAATCTTGACATGTATGCTGAAAACTATCACTTGCGACCAATGAAGACATGAATGTCCAAAACTCCAGATGATACCTCCAAGGCCATCACACCAAACTGGTAAAAGGCTAACTGTAGCCAAAAACAATATTGAAATTATGTTACCTACGTCCAAAGTGTTAGATCTCAAGAGTGAAAAGAAATGGTAATAAGTAGGATGGACACTAGATTATTTTCTAAAAAGGAAGACCAAGCTCAGTGGTATCTTTTTCCATGAATGCACACAATCATCTTAAAGTAGTTTCAAGGAAGCAAGGCCAAATCATCCACAAAGAGAGCACATGAAACAAACAACTAGGAAAGAAATTATGACAAGATATGATCAAGAAAGACCAACAACTAAGCCATCATTTTTTGTAGCAACACCTTCAAGAAGGGAAATTACACTCATGTCAACACTACCAGATCCATAAGACGACATGACACATATATTCATCTATGCTGCAGGAATCAACCAAATAAAGATCGGAACAAGGATCCAGTAGTTGTTCCTAGTCACTAATTAATTTTCACAATGTGCAAATCTTTTATTTTAGACCATTTCATGCATGAATATTGGTCGACCAGAAGAAAATCTGGAATTTCTAGAAGGTACTCGTCCGAAGGACTATCTTACATTCTTAAGAAATTGATCCCTGTTATCACCAATTAATTCAACATACACACTATCCACATAAGCGTTCACATGAGTCTAATTCTTATGATGCATATCATTCTGCAGTTACGAGCGTACAGAATAGACCGAGGGCCAGCCCTCTCGTCATCTGATCGTTAATTTCGTCCATGGGCTGGGCTGTGCAGGGAATTCCCATCGCATTGTTCGTTTTTTCATATACGACTCCACTGATGGCATTTACTATTCCCCGGTTGAGTGCCTCATCTCTTCCCCGCATCTTTTCCCCACGAAGCGGCTTGCTCTTCTTCTTTATCTTCTTCATCTCCATCAAATTCCACTATTATTTTGCAATAGAAATGGTTCAATTTCCGTCTTCCTCCATCAAATCTAACTACTCTGGAGATTCAATTGCTCCTCCCATCTGATATTTATTGCAATTTTGCAGGGTGAGGCAGTGAGCGATGGTGAGAGGTCTTCCTCCCCGTTGACAAGGCACCCACCCTGCCTCCGACTTCACCAGCGTAGGCACCCCCGCCATGGAAGCAAAGCGCCTTGCGAGGATGGAGCCTCGCCGAGATCGGCCCGGTGGTTACCTAGCAAGGGTGCGTTGGCTGCCTGTGCAGAAGCGAGGGAAGACTCCCTGTGGTGGCAGGAAACCCTTCTCGTTGACAGCGCTTTTGGTGTGTCCTCTTCTCACCTTGATGAACACGCAGCAGGCGGCGGCGGTCGGCTGAGTGTGGCCCGTGCTGCACTCCCACCCCATGTGCCTCACCCCCAATACCGGACAATTGAATCCATGTAGACGCCTTCAAGGATAAAGAGGCGACGGGGATGCCAAGGACAACATTAACCTAAGCCCGCGATGTCAGGTGAGTTCTGTCTAGCCATGGCAATGGAATCAACAATTTGCAGTTGCTAACATTTGTTGTGACAAGATCAATAGCTCTAGCGCCCTCTATGAATCCATTCTCTCTTTAATTTCTTCCATCAGAATATAGAAACTATTGTCTATTTTCTAATGAATTTCTTCTTTTATTCCTATTATTGCTCATCATGTTTTGCTATTGTACTCCATCATTGCAAGATTTTACCTAGAATTTTTGCCTGATGTGAAATCAGGAGCATTTGGCGTTTGATAAGGTGACATATTTTGTTGTGGTTTTGTGAAAATGTTGTGTTCAGATATTTCACCAAGAGATTTTGGACTTGCCAAATCCCTTCACTGTTATTTTAGAGGATGTAGATTGGAAATAGCAAAGGTTTGTTACTTTTTACCCGTGGTTAATAGGAACAATAATACAATGCAATACTCATTTAATGATTTATACTTGATATTATCAGGGCAAAAAAGGTGTATATAATCGATTACACATCAGACCATCAGTGTTTGATTCAATATGATGTGGGCCCTTTCTTTTAATAATTACTCCCTCCGTTCCTAAATATAAGACCTTTTAGAGATTGCACTATAAACTACATACGGATGTATTTAGACATATTTTAGAGTGTAGATTCATTCATTTTGCTCCGTATGTAGTCTCCTAATGAAATCTTTAAAAGGTCTTATATTTTGAAACGGAGGGAGTAGAAGCTAAAAGGATATTATGGCTGATAGTAAACTTATTTACTTTGATAAGGCATATGGCGATTTCACTACAAACTTTGATCAACTATAGTCAATTTTCTTTAGGACCAATGCTCTGTGTAGCCTTGATTTAATTCATGCTAGACATTGTTCCAGAAAATAAGCGATCTGTTCCACAATGCTTATATTCTTTCTAGACCTAGAAAACATGATGGTGGTATTGTTATGCATGTATGAGTAGGACATCAGCTATTTATTTTGTATATAAAATATCCAATACCATCATTTATTCAGTCCATATTTTACACTTACTTCTGAAACATCATGTACTACAAAATTCCCCGCGGCAACGCGCAAGATCATCTAGTTTCTATAGGTTACATGTTGCAATCGGAGTTTCCAGAACGCAAGAAGTTCATTTGTACATCACCCACGCCAGCGCTAGTGCCTATACCGCTCGGAACCAGGTTGTACCATGGTTCTACCTCCCCAAATTACTGCACAAGCATGGTACTACCTCCCCAAATCGAACCCTCGTCCACACTGCCCTTTCCCACACCAATGCCGCCGCCCGCACCCCCGCCCCCGCCCCCGTTCGCCTTTGATCTTCTCCGCCAACGTATGCGACCCCCATCGGTGTCGATGGCGCCCAGGGCGTCGAGGTCGACGTCGCCTCTTTAGTTGTGTGAGGTCGAATCCTCGGCTCCCTCCCTTCCGCACCATCGATGGTGTGTCGAGGTCGACGTCGGCCCCCTCTCCCGTACCAGACCCCATGGAGAAGTCCGAGGCTCCTCCATTGGCATGCGAGCGTGGTGATGACAAGCGCTAGAGGAACCATTGCTTCTTGGCTCCTCCACCGTCTCAGGGTCGCCACACCACCACCATGTTGTTGCACTCCTATTCTCCGCGGCCCTCTATGGCTCAACGCTGACGAGGACTGGCGGGATCCCCGCCACTGCTTCCTCCACCCAGCGGCGAGCGCGGTGCCCGCTCTTCACTACACCGGCACACCATGCTACTCAGATCCGCCGTGGTGGAAACCCAATACAGGTGGCCTTCCTCCAGATCTTTTTTGTTTCTGTTGAATTTGTCGGCTGCTCAGAGGAGGTGAGGCTATTAGTCTTGTTAGTTTGATGGGAGCAAATCCCACTTATTATTTGGTCGATTTTGTTCCTGCTGCCATGGACAGCCAGCCACCATGGCCTCTGAACTTTTATCTGTTCGTGAGATTGGAGAGTTGACACTCTGCTTATTTGTGTCTATATTTGGCCACATTATTTCTTAGCAAATATTCATTATCTAACATTATATATATGATTCTCTCTTTTGCCACTACAGGGGAAGGGAGTACAATACGTAGGGAAAAAGAAGAAGGAAACAACAATCTTGCAAGCGAATAAAGAAACAATAGCTTGTTCACAAAATTTTCATGAGTGCTAACGCTTCTTTTCACACATATAATCTGATTTTCACCACTATTAATTAGAAACTACAGGATAGTAGACACGAGTCATAACATTGGTTAACACAAGTGATTTATTTGAGAGGAACACAAGTGAATTTTATCTTAGTTATGCTAGTTCTATTTTCTCAGAAAATCCTTTTTGTGGATTGATGGTGGGACTTGGAGAAGCTTCTCTTTGCATAATTTTGTTAATGATGCATCTATATGTTTCCTCTTAACTTGGTGCTCTTTCAAAAAGGAAGCACCTCATGTGTGAAAATTGGTTGATCTTGCATTTTACTATTACTATTTTCTGTACAACCTCAAAGTCTGAAAATCTTGCTATAGATATATACACACAAAATATGCTGGTATAGATGTATACATACTGAAAGTCGCAATTGCAGTCCCGCCGAATATAAACCTTACCAAAATATGCTGGTAAAAGCTACTTGCTTTGAAAGCAGCAATAAGGTTTATATTCGGCGGGACTGCAATTGCGACACCTTAGAGCTACAACTCTTCTTGAAATAGAATTGTGAAAGGATGTTTCATATTTGTATTTGGAGGTATGAGATGAAAAAATAGAGTCCTTTCAAAGATGATTTTTTTCATTGGAAGTGAAACTGTGTACAGTAAGCTCTAATCAAGTTCTTTAGGTGGAAGTGGAATTCAACTTTTTTTACGACATAGTAACACAGTTGTGTTTGATGTCCATCAAGGCATCAACACAAACACGTGTTTTTGATTCACTCTATTTATTGTATGATTTAGAATCATGTTAGACGCATCCCAATTTTGGAACTGTCTAAGCATACAAACACCAAGCGGTCGCCACTTGGCTGAGCAGTGGATGATGCTGGTCAGCCGGTGGCCACTATTATGTTGTGCCACCGCTACTCTCGGCTGCTCCTTGTGGCCCATAACTAGCACTTCATGGCGAGCGTACGAATCTCCCGATGCATGATGTGTACCAGTGGACTGGGTTTATGGGCTACCTATGCATCAAGATACACATAGATACTGGGCTCCGCCGGTGGTCGCACATGCACCACACACACAAAAAAAAAAAATCGTTCAAACCTATGATGGTTTTCAAAATAACTAAGTGCTGACTAATGCTTGTGCAGGCAGTGAAACTGTCAGTAATTCTATTTTCATGTTCCCCAACCAATCTGCCGGAAGAAAAGAAACTGCCGGCAAATACATGGTCAGGGCAGAAAAACTGACGGGAATAGTTTATCTGCCGGGACAAGTAATCCCCAACAACCATTTTCGTGGCAGTTCTATCTACAGGAAGAAACACTCTTCCGGCAGTTTATCTGCCTTGTTAAGGTCTTTCTCCCAGCAGATTACATTGGTGTTGTGGTGTAGTGACACTATGCTTCGTTAATACATACTTCATTATGCCGTAAGCATCAATTGAATAAAATTCTTTATTTATGACCACATGATACAACCACCCTTCCAACCATACAATCACATATGTTCACTATTAAAAGCGGTTGGTAGATTCCCCTCACCTCATCACTTGTCTATTCCGTCCCCACGCCCCCTTCCTTTTGGTTTCCTGTTAACGTTTTTGGATAAATCTCAACCAAGGTTGCACAAAATAAAATCAAGGTAAATAGAAGAATTTGAAATAATCTAAACTAACTCAATCAATTCAAATCAAGTTTTACTAAAATCCCAACTAAATCAAACTTTACTTGCATTTCCTTTCCCAAATTAAATTAAATCTTGTCAAACCACCAACTAAATCAACAATTTCTTTGTGTTCCGCTACCCACACTCAAATCAAATTAAATCTTATCAAAAATCTAGAATATGATGGTGTAACCTATATGCCGGATAAGATTAATACTGAACCACTAGAATACGCATGTCCCTGTTACAACGTTCCTGCAATTAGCTAGTTGGTTACAAGCATGAATAAAAGCTACATATATTTCTAGTAAAAAAACCGTCACCGGCCACAACGGCGATGATGCGAGCGACGGTGAACACCGGCCGCTACCCACCGAACCTTGTTTGGGGTCACGTCCCGGTCAAGTGATCCGGAGACAACTCTAACCCTCGATAAAGATTACTCGGACTTTCAGGCAGCTGATGGATGTAAATGCTAGGCATGAACCGGCCGCTGATCGCTAGCTCCGTCTGCCCTGCCTTCGGCTCGATCGTCCGCAGCGGCAGTCAGTCAGCCAGCGATCTGTTTGACGCCGACTCCTAGCCCCTTCCCTCCCCCTTCCCCGGCGCAAATCTCAGATTTCTAATTACCCATTTAACGACGCCCGGTGATTTTGATTTCTGGAATAGGCCGTCTGGGGAAAATTTGTAACGTTGATCCCTTCTCTAGAACCCAGATAGATTTCAACATCGAGGTTTGATGGTAAAATAGCCAAGCATGAACGTTCTAAGGCCACAGAAATCAAAGTGAAAAAGAAAGAAAATCAAGCTGCTTCACAGCGCAAACCCAGAAATCAAAACCACACCTGGAGGGAGCGTCGGTCCTCCGGCCTGGAGCGAGAGTTGACCTTTTCATACGTGATGACTAACTAGAGATGGATCTAGAGATCATGTATGCTTATTGCTTAGCCAAGCAGTACTACTAGTACTTTATAGTTGTGGTTCCCAGTTAATTTCCGGGGAAGGTTCCGTTAATTAGGTACAACAACTTGGGGCATAGTTTAATCCTCAATGCTAAAATAACGCGTGTGATGCCGGCAATGCGAGCGGCCGCAAGTGGGCCGTTCGATGCGATAGTAAAGGTCGACAAGGCGAGGGGAGAAGCGTCGCCCGGCGACGCGACGTTCTTTCTGGCAAGCCGTGAGTTTTTTCCCTAAAAAGAAAAACATACCGTGGGTTTTCTAAAAACAAAAAAACGCAAACCGTGGAGTTTGTTGAGAGGTCCAGATCGCACAAATTTAAAGTATCTCCAGCCGTCCCCCAGGATGCCACACGACATCTTTTTAGGTTCGATTTTAGACCCGAAGACTTTTTTTGGACGAAAAACGGCTCAGCCACACCCTCGATGCCCCTAGGACATAAAATAGCGATGTCATACCCAGGTGAACCCCAGCGCACGGGGGACTCTTGGGTACCTCGGTGGAAGTTTGGGCCAATCATGTCTTTTCACGTGTCCTTTTTTATCCAGCTAATCATATTTCTCACAAACTTTCGATTGGGGTGGGATGTGGCTGAAAAGATGCCTACCCATGCACCCTTTTGTGGCCGGATGAAGCATTTGACATCAATTTTTTTGGCTTGATGGTGTTCTTGGGGCCCCAACGGCTGAAAATGCTCTAAGGGTCAGCTATACATCTTACATTTTAGAGGGAAACATGTTCATCCGAACGACCGGCCGAGCGTTCGGCCGGTTGCCACTTGTTCGCGAGTCAAATTAATGCACGTACAGTCCTAGAAGTTGGTGGCGATGTCCACAACCGTTCTTGAACTTACAAACAGCCTTAATACAGACCTGGAAGTTGGAAATACGGTGACAATATGGTGCTTTAAGTAGGGGAACTGGTCCTGGCATACATGTTGTTAGAAATTAATTAATAGATTAATTCAAGGGATATATCCAACCCAAACAGTCGTGTCTCCTCTTTGTGTCTATTGTCAACAGGCACCTGTTCTAGAGGGATGCCTCCGAACAGACACCTCTTCTTCGCACCTCTTTCAGATGTATATATACTTGAGAATCAATAGAAAGAGGACCGGTCGTTCATTCACTTTTATTCAATCTTGTTTTACTCTAACACGTTATCAGCACGAGGTCTCTACCAAAAGAGAAAAAGGCTTTCAGAAGGATCCATGGAACCGAGGCATCGGACACCGACTGGCAGGACGACGCTCACGCAATCGTTGCGGCAAGGCTAGACGGCGAGATGCGGCAAGGCTAGACGGCGAGATGCGACGCACACCCCAACGTAATTCACGGCCTAGAGGCAAGAAGCGCGACATCAGACATCATCAGCGACAAGTCAACGCCAGGGGCCAGCAGCGCAGGCCGATGTGTCGTAGGCAGTGCATCAATCATCAATAAGAAGACGAGCATGCTTCTCATGCATACATCCATTAAAGAAATCAATCACGAGAACAACGGCTTGGTTTACTTTTGTTATCTCTGACTAAACAAATTACTAATCGTCTTGTGATTGTCGAATTTTTTTTCATGCACATCACTGCAATTGATAGACGGCCCAGGAACACAAGAAGGCCGAGTGCGGCCATGACGATGGAATCCCGCGGCTCCACACTGCAACGCTCTGCGGACGCGACGAGCGGCCGGCAACACGGTCCCCAACTCGCGCGGGGGCATCCTCCCGCGTGGTCGCCATATCCAGCGATGCGGCGTCGCGACTGCCGATTGGAAACGCCATCAGGCGCGGCGGGAACACCCGGCAACCTCGCCTCTGTGGTGTTGCCCACGGGCGCAGCCCTCGGCTTCCGGTGCGCTCGTCGTTTGCTACGGCCACAGCCGACGTGGCTCTCAGCCTGCATCCTTGCAGTACAGCGACGCCTGCATCACCACTGCGTGGCTACGCCTACAGCCCTCGGTCAGGCTCCTCGCAGAGTGGCGGCGGCGGCCAACGGCCGGTACCCGGCATGGCGACGCCCTTCGCTGCGTTAAGGGGAGAAGCCCTTCAGTGCGGCTCCTCCCTCTGGCATCGGCGAGCGGAAGCGCAGTCCTCAGCCCGGGCGGAGGCAGCCCACGATGCACAAGATGCGGCGGCGCAACCATCGGTCTGCCTGCACACCCGCATGCACGGCATCAGCGGTTACCAATGGCCACAAGCAGACAATGGGGAATCTTATCATTTGGCTATTGTTTGATTCAGTCCTCAGACTTCATCCTAACTACTTATAAATCCCTGTAACTTGGAGACATGCCATTTGACTAATTGTGTTATGCAGATTAGAGCCTACTATTGTTTTCCATTTTAGGCCATCAGGCTTAATACTACTGGAACACAAGCCCTCACACTCATTGTTATTATAGATTATGGCCGAGTCCTAAAGATTACGTAGTGTCATACTTAATATGACGACGTCCAAATTTATTGGTGAAACCACAAAGTATTGGCGACATCTACCGCATCATTTGCAGATTATACATCACTACTGTGAGGTCTATGTCTTTTGTCATTTTGATAAGATGACTACCTACGACGTATTCTTCTAAATATTAATGTGTCTAGCCCAAAACATATTTATGAATCAGAAGGTCCTGATGACATCTACTGCACAATTTGCAAATTATCCATCACTACTGTAAAGTCTACGTCTTGTCATTTTAACAAGATGACTACCTTCGAAGTGCTTTTCCAAATATTAATATTAGATGTAACTACCTCAAGAAATCATAAGGTAATATTGGCATCTACTGTAAAAAAAATTACAGACTATCCACTATTACTGCAAGGTCTACATCATGTCACTTTGACAAATGATTGCCTTCAAAGTGATTTCATACATTTAGCATAACATAAGGTAATAGAATTATAAACATCTACTGACAATAGTCAGACTATGTTTTCTATTACTGCGAGATCTACACCATATTGGTGATTATCTTTAAAGTGTTATCCTATATAAATTGAGGTTTACACATATGGCTATATGGCATCAGCCGTACTAAAATTTGCTCCTCTGAAGCAATTGTTGTTGTTCACTAAAATGATTTACTATCATAGTAAATTCATGCATTATTATTGCATGTTGAATGGTATTATCTACCAATATCAATTATTCAAGCCTCTTTTTGCTTCAATATGTCATAGGAAACTACATAAATATTTGCATTTACTTGTGATTACCTTCTATTACATTGGTAAAATACATAGCAATGAAGCCTACGACAATGTTTCTAATTATAGTGTCGTCCATCCATCATGATGGACCACATAATTTATGACAATGATTAAGTGTCTCAACACTTTCGCAAGGTCCTCGGGACATCGTGGTTATAATTTCATAGTGACTAACCAATGTTAAGCATGCAAGTCTATACGTTTTGGCAGTGACTCTAAAGTCACACACTTCCTCAAGAATGAAGTTCAAAACATTAGCAATAATTTAATCACATGTGTTATATTGAAGGATACACCCAGGTTCACCAAGGATCACCTTGACCATGATTATTCTCAAACAAATCATTTATTTATAGATGTCACTTACTCCTAGAAGTAAATTAAATAAATGCATTAGCATTTTCAAGTAACGCATGGCTCACATTTCCAAATACAGTAAGTACATTTTAGGTGAGATTATTTATTGTAAGATGATTTACGACATCAGTCATTGTATCCACCCGAGGTATTATTGCTACTATAACCTCACCTTCGGAATATGTGTCATGCCTATTCTCTTAATAGCTAAGTATGATCATATGTATTTCATCTCTCACCAACTTCACTTAGTTCTCAAACTAAGTACATAATGGATGAATATTTATTCACCTTGAATATTTCCCTTAAGAGAAACATGCTGCCCTGAGCACATTTGGAATGATCACCCAATAATTTTTCAAGACCTCAAGTCTATCGCAACTTACAATTTTGGTAATTATAAAATCAACTTGAAGTTGAGATCTCATGATCTGACATTTTCATATACAGATCAGGTTGAAAAGCCCTTGATACACTTTACATCTCCTTATGATGGTATTACCATTTTCATGGTAAAGAAACATGTTATTTCTTAAACTCATCATATTCACCCAACGGGTGCTTCAAGTATTTGCTAGCATTGAGAATACTATGCATGTCAGTGGTCACAAAATAGAACAATGAGGCATTCAAAGTAAAGTGGAGGATAAAGACAACCAATGACATAATTACCTTTTAATTAGTAATTGATCATTTTAAAAAGATTACAAAGACAACTCTCAAGTTTTTCAAATGTGTGGTTACATGAATATCGTACCTATGATTACCGAACCCTCAAACATATGGTCAAACCACACCATGAGTTTATTAAAAGGCAAATAAGTTCATTGTGGTATTTGAAAATTTGCAAACATACGACCAGAAACTATTCTGGTAAATGATGTTCTCGAATCTTCATTAGAAGGAGAACCAAAAATATAGTGCAATAAAAGAATGATCAATTCGTTTGTGCCTATGATATGTTTGCATAACTCATTTTTCCGTAATATGGGAGACCTCATGTAATATCCCGATTATTTCCAAAATATTGTTTGCCTATAGTCGTACTACTACATGTAGTATAAATGTCAAATATCCTATTTCTTGGACATTATATTTGATAATTTTTCCATGTATGAATCAATTCATACTCAGTTTTGTTGCGTACACAATAATTTTCTAAATCTTACAAAATATTTTTGGTTTTAAGCCATACAATCCAGGTTTTGGGTTGTTTAGAAAATTATTGACAATTCTATCGGTCACAACTTAACAAGTTGCAAAATTTCCCAAATCATCAGATTTTATGTGCACCACATGTGACATAAGAGAAATTAATTTAAGGAACTCTCACCTTACAATTCTAAATGAGCCAACTCATTCTTCCTTAAACACATTCAGAAGATATGTGCATTCTCAACCATTGTGTGGTATTTTATAGATACTTGATGGTACTCATGGAAACATTTATAAAATGATTTATGGTGTGTCTCTTGTCACACAAACCATGAATGATATAACTAAATCAATTGCTCAAATTCTCAAAGTAAGAGCAAGTTATCCTAAACAAGGGATAAATCCATTCGAATGGACAACTTTGTTGAACTCATTTCACAAAAAATATCTTATTATATATAATACTTTATGTACATACCCAAAATGGTTTAGTTCAATATCTTATCAAAGATAGTGAAATTAATAATATGACCAAACTTATAGAATCATGATTTACTAGTCTCATGCTAGACAAATACGGCATTACACACCGTAAGTATGATATAAATCATACCAACTGCATAGCATACTACTTTCCCCTTTTAGTAATTACGTGGAAATCAACAAAGTATTTCCTATCTGCGATAATTCGCTTACATACCGATATCACCACTCCAGCATACATCAATGGGCCCTCACAGAAAATTAGGGATCTAAGTGAGGAATGACAATTTATCCGTCAATCAAAATTATTCATAGCCCGTATGCTGATTGCATCAGCAATAAGGACATTTCTGGCATTAGGGGGAGATAAGTACCACAAAGAATGCCAAGAAATAAATTAGGAATATTATTCACATTCAGTCCTTATATCCACGTACTCAAAGAATCTGAACAAGAAGTTTAGAATCACATATTTGCAACACATTGCAAATCTGCCACATACATTTACTCATGACAAAGGTGTCACTCAATTTTATATTCCTGCAGTAAAGTGTCAGAAAGAGTGGAGGTACCTGATGTCGTGGGTATAAGTCTGACAGTAGATGTGTAGGGTACGAAAGGATGGGCAGAACCTTAGCTACGGCGAGATTGTATGAGTTCAGGCCCCTCTACGGTGGAGGTAATAGCCCTATGTCTCAGTGCTCTAGGAGCTTGTTGTCGAGTGGAATATGGATTACAGTGAATTGCTAACCCCTGCACCAGTGGGGGAGGGCGGCTTATATAGAGTGCGCTGTCCTCCACAACGGTTCGGTGTACAGGGGTGGAGTAGTGGCGAATAAATGCCCACGTTACAGGTAACGTATGTCTTAAATGCTAATAAAGGTGCATGGAAACGTACGACCGTTTCCATCCAGGGGGGTTACGATGCGCAGAGTGGAATCCAGTCGGTTAGTTTGATACACTCCGAATGCTCATCTCCGACTGGATGGTGGAGGATTCGTTACCGACTGGATGATGGGATGTCCTTAATTCAGTCGGAACTGACTAAGGGTATTATCCCTTATGAAGGGTAGTCCTTGGGTAGGACTTATAGGGCAGGCCTATGACCCTACCCTAGGACTATAACCCCATCACGTGATAAACCACTCTTCTCCCAAAATGAGAGCAAGAGGGGGAGAAATCTGACCACACGAGATATAATCTCACATATGCTTCCGCGGAAATAGAGGAAATCAAATCCTCAACTAGTAAATCTAATTCAACATCAAGTTGAAAGACACCTCACTGGATGCTCATCATCCAAATCCTGACATAAATGTGCACAAATGTTTTCTGTGTCGGGAGATCGGAAACTCTTGACTCCATTGTTGTAGGAAATCACAAGGAGTTAAAAGGAATAAATACATTTCCACAAATTTCATCGATTCCATCAGAATCATATAAAATAAAGACTACATTTGTCGACATATATTTATTCTCAAAATTGCTAAAACCTTTTGGGCCCTGAACCAAAATCCACTGTAGAGTGCCTCTTGCACTCATATTGGTTCACATAAAAGAAAGCAAGTAATGAAGAATAGCCTCGCTCTACAAACGAGTGGTATTTACCACAGTAATACCTACTCCTCATAAGTATCTTCCATATGGAATACTAAAAACTTCTCATTCATAGACAAATTCAATGAGGTGGTGAGAAAGCGAGGCTTGTAGCAAAAGGGTTCACGCAGAGACCCGACATCAAATTATGATGTAACATACCCTCTTGGTATGAGTGGAATTAAGTTTCGATAACAAATATCATTGGCAATACAAATAATATTATCCATGTAGTTAATGGATGAAGTGACTACATACTCATATGGGTTACTCATTTCAGAAATTTATAACGAAGTACCTCAAGGGCTTACAATTCCGAATCCAAAATAAATCGCAACATATATGTGTAAAATTTCAAAAGTCACTCTATGGCTTGAAATAGTCGGAAATCATATGGTACTACCGACTAAATGAGTTCCTTCTTTAAAGGATTACTCAAAGGATGATAAATTGTTTATGTGTTAATAAAGGTATCCCGAATTTGAATTCCTTATATCACCTCAGTGTATATCGATGATTTCATCATCAATGTCTCTACAAGACCTAAACATACACAAAATCATCTCAAGACGGAAAATTTGGATTTAACCAAATTTAGCTTAAGTTTACAACTTGAGCATTCTATCAAGAATTAGTATCAGTCTACATATATCCAAAACATATACGAGAAGTTCAGTGTGAATATATCATAACAACAAAAGGTATATGGTTGATATAAGTAATATCATCTTATATCTGAAGATTAAAGTAAATCTTGGATATTTCCATCAAGAAATAGAAGATATGACCATGATATGATGTAATGATATTGGCTCTTTATTTGATCCCAACGATGCCATATCAATGACTGAATTTGCTGGAATAGCCTTCACATGAAAGTCATATAAATGGATTTTAGTGGTTATTTCCAGTTATCATTCTAACATAATTGCTTTATCTAAAGGCATTGCAAAATATGCATAACTTAGTAGAATGGTTAACCACACTCAAAATCATGTGGTTGAGATTCATCAGAATCACATAACTTGATTTATCAAGATACTTCCACTTGTGTTACTCAATACCTATAGGTTATATGAAGAGCAATATCATAAATCACATTGCTCGGAAATTACTTAGCCTCACGAATTATAGAAAAGTGAGGAAATAATTTGCAAACAAACTACTGTTATAATCCAACAGATTATACAAAATCTCATGTTCATGTCAATGGAATTGGTATGAGACATCCTTCATATTTGCAAAGTTCAGGGGGAGTAATCTCCTCAACTATAACCTATTAACAATCATCAGATTACATATATTGTACTTTTTTCCTTGATAAGTTTTCCCTATTGATTTCTCATAAAAGGTTTTTAACGAGACAATATAAACACAAGTGTCTTTATATGCCATATCATTTTCTCCTTGTATTTTTTCCATTGGGTTTTAAAGGAGTTTTCAATGGCATGTACGATTGCACTCTTTTCCCTTATGAGTTTTCTCTCAAAGTTTCTCATAAAGATCATATATCATACTTTCTATTCTCCTCAATATATCATACTTTCTATTTTCCCTATCGGGGTTTTTAAAGGAAGTACTCAAGACATATTAATTGTTCTCTAAACTTATCAATGAGTTTTCTCCTTCTTCAAAGGTTTTTTTTCATATGAGTTATCAAGAGACAATAATCATCATATGTTGCATCATTTTCTCCTTATTTTTTCCCGCTGGGTTTAAAGGAGTTTTAGCAACATATCTACTCTATTCTCCTCATATTTTTCCCACAGGGTTTTTGGGGGAGACTCTCAAGATTATCTGAAAGATTTCTCAAGATGGAAGATCTATATGCAAGAATCTTTCAACGATGAAACATTCAAGGAGCGGTGTTGTATAAGAGGGAGTGTTAGAAATTAATTAATAGATTAATTCAAGGGATATGTCCAACCCGAACAGTCGTGTCTCCTCTTTGTGTCTATTGCCAACAGGCACCTGTTTTGGAGGGATGCCTCCGAACACACACCTCTTCTTCGCACCTCTTCCAGATGTATATATACTTGAGAATCAATAGAAAGAGGACTGATCGTCCATTCACTTTCATTCAATCTCGTTTTACTCTAACACATATGTCCATACCAATCCCGTACGTCGGCACCGCCACGTCAGCACAGAAATAAAAACGTTCTGCGTCGCTTGAGCTGTGCTCGCCCGCATGTCTGCTTGGGTGGACCAGCCCAAACACCCGAGAGCTAGTTTATTTTTATCGATATGTCTATAGCAAACGGTGCGAACACTGTAGGGAAACATATATTTATTTTTTCTCTCCTTGATATGTATTTTCCAAAATTGAAAAACTCTTCAAAAAATAGAAAAAAGTTCCAAAAATGCAAATCTGTTTGCTTATTTGAAAAAAATTCACGACTCAAAAGATGTTTAGATTTTAAGAAATGTTCATAGATTCAAAATATTATTCATGCATTCAAAGAAATATTCGTGATTTCAAAAACTCTTGGTGATATCAGAAAATATTCACAACTTCAAAAACAAATCATGAAAACAAAAAATATTCACCAACAAATTTTGAAAAATAAACATTTTCGAAAATCATGAACATCTTCAGTGGACCAGGGCATGACGTGGCTGCTCTGGCGGCCACGACGCCTGATCTGGTCGCTGTCCTCCAGCCCAGATCGGTGTGCTTCTCTCCTGCAGGTTCCTCGCGGTGCCGACGTGCCTTGCCGGGACCTTGGCCCGTGGCCGCAGGTGAAGTTGGTGGAGGAGATCAAGATTGGGGGTAAGCACTTGGTCGGCCCCGGCCGGCCGCACCAACGACGACGCTCAAGGGTGCCACTTTTCTTTTGGGAGAAGTCGCTCTTCGTTTGCTCCTCCACTCCCCCCCCCCCCCAGTCGGCCCCGGTCGGCCGCACCGACGATGACGCTCAAGGGCGCAACTTTTCTTCTTGGAGAAGTCGGTCTTCGTCTGGTCCTCCATTTCCCCCCAGTCAGCCCTGATCGGTGTGCTTCTCTTCTGGGGGTTCCTTGCGATCCCGGTGTGGCTTGTCGGGACCTTTTGCTTGTTTTTTTCTTTTTCTTTTGAAGGCATGAACAATCTTGGAATTCACGACTGTTTTTTGATTTCAAGAAAAAAAAAAATTCAGAAATAATTTTTGAAATTGTGAACATTTGTTTTGCATTCGTGAACAATGTTTGGAATCCATGAACAACTTTTGAATTCCTGAACATTTTTTCAAATACATGAATATATTTTCAGATTATGAACTTCTTTTGAATTCATGAACATTTTTTTGGAAATATATATACATAGGAGAAAAATAAATCACTACGGTGTTCACATCGTTTGCTGCAGACGTAACGGCTCATCCAGACAAACGTATGGGCGGGCACACGGTAAGCGATGCGATTTGTATGCACATATGTATTTTTTTGGCAACACATATATGTATTCCAGGACCAGTTCCCCAACTTGAAGAACCGTATTGACACTGTATATCCAACTTCCAGACCGTATTGAGGCCTTCGCGAGTTTCGGGATGGTTGTGGACATGGCCACCAACTTGCAGGACCATACATGCATTTTACTCCTTGTTCGCTTGCTTTTTTCACGCAAGAACAGACCATGTTTGCTAGGTGGGCCTCAAACGAGTCTATGCTTCTTTTTCCTCTTGACTTGTCTCTTCTTTCTTCCCCCTTACGCACGGTGAGCTCGCGAGTGCCGCTGGCGCGACCTCCGGCTACTTTTGCGGCGCGACCTCCAGCTTCTTTTGCAAGCGCCTCCTTGCCCTAGCGTGACCTCCGGCTCCTTTTGCGGCGCGACCTCCGGCTTCTTTTGCAAGCACCTCCTTGCCCCGCTGCAAACATTTCCTTCCCCCACACGCCTTAAACTGCTCCCCAACCGATCCTACTTCCTCCGTCACAGTTTATAAGGCGTGTACGTGTACCTAAGACATCAATTTAACTTATATAAAATATATTATTTAACATAAAAATTATATAATTAGAAAATAGAACATCTAAAGTTTTTAATCATATACTTTTTGTAATATATGTCTCTCATTAAGTTGGTTAAATTGACAATCTAGATACACGTACCGGACTTATAAACTGAAACGGAGGGAGTACAACCATAGAGATCTTTTTGCTGGAACCGATGGTAAATTTTGTTGGAATCAGCTTTGTTTTTTTGCTGCCTGGGTGCTACAACCAGTTGTGCAACCGCAAAGCTGCAAGCTGCACCTAAGAAAGCTACTACCGGCCAAGAAAAAGTTTCAACCGGAGACAGTGCTGCAACTGTTGACAGAAAAGCTTCAATCTTAAATGAAAAAAGGCTTCAACTAGGCATTGTAAAAAAGAAAAATTGCAACATTTTACAGAATAAAACTTCAACTATAGATGAAAAAAAAACTCACTGCACCGCCGCCGCTGCCCCGTCCGACCGATCGCCACCCTCCACCACCACCGAACCCTCCGATGGCATCTCCCGGTTCCTTCACCACCCACTCGTCCAACCCCTTCGCGGGTCCCGAGCTTTCCGCCACCGCCATTCGCGACCTCAACATTGAGGCCCGGGTCCCCGTCAGCCTCGACAACTCCACCAGCTCGTACTACGCGTGGAAGACCTACTTCACCCTTGTCTTCCGCGAGTACTACCTCACCGAGCACATTGATGGCTCCGTTGACGCCGACTTCATGAAGGTTGACCCGGAGTGGTCCGCCATTGAGGCCACGCTCATCCGATGGTTTTACCAAACCATTTCGAAGGACATCTTCCACACGGTCGTCGTCGAAAACGACAACACATGTGCCGTATGGGACAAGATCAACGCACTCTTCACCGACAACAAACTTCAGCGTCTTGTCTTCCTACAACAAGAGTTCTTCGGCTGTCATCAGGACACCTCTTCCATCGATGGGTACTGCATGCAGGTCAAGATGCTCGACGATGAGCTCCACGATATCGGGGCTAAAGTCTCTCACGCACTCATGTTGAGCACCCTCACTGCCGGCCTCAGTGAGGACTTCGGCAACGCGGCCTCCAACCTCACCTTGATGTCGGAACCCACCTTCCCCCGCGTCATTGCGTACCTCAAGCTTGAGGAGCACCGCATGCTGAAGGTGAAGCAACGGGTCCATCACCGCCCTCGCAGCCGGCACCACCCGCGCTCCACCGACCACGTCGGGCCAGCCGCACCCGCCTTCGCCGCCCGGTCACTTCCCGCTGTCACCCACGCCTCCCGTGCCCCCTGCACCTCCCCAACAGCAAGGCGAAGGCGCAGGGGGCCGACGCAACGGGCGGGGTGGCGGGGCATGCCGCTAGCCACAGCAATAGAGCCGGCCGCCGAGGGGCACCGTGCCATGAGCCTCCTCCTCCACCGTGGAGCGTCAGGCAAAACCCGTGGACCGATGTCGTGCATGCCTACCACATGCCGGACCCACGGGCCCCCGCGCCAGGTCTCCTTGGTCCGGGCCCCGCCAGCCACCAGGCCTTCTTCAGCATACCCCAGCAGCTGGCCGGCGCCGGCTTCGGCCCCCCTCTTGCCCGTCGCCTCTCGGCACCTACGGCACACCGACCCTGGCGCCACCCTATGGAGGTCTTCTGCCTATGCCGACACCCGCCCCATGGAATCCCTCCCTCCTGGCGGCTCTCCACTTGGCACCCTCGCCGCATCAATATGGCTGCAGTGTTGGAAATATGCCCTAGAGGCAATAATAAAATAGTTATTATTATATTCCCTGTTTCAAGATAATCGTTTATTATCCATGCTATAATTGTATTGAATGGAAACATAAATGCATGTGTGGATATATAGACAAAACCCTGTCCCTAGTGAGCCTCTAGTTGATTATCCTGTTGACCAAGGATGGTTAAGGTTTCCTAACCATAGACAAGTGTTGTCACTTGATGACGGGATCACATCATTGGGAGAATGATGTGATGGACGAGACCCAAACTATAAACGTAGCATGTGATCGTGTCATTTAGTTGCTATTGTTTTCTGCATGTCAAATATTCATTCCTATGACCATGAGATCATGTAACTCACTGACACCGGAGGAATGCCTTGTGTGTATCAAACGTCGCAACGTTACTGGGTGACTATAAAGGTACATTACATGCATCTCCAAAGGTGTCCATTGAGTTAGCATGGATCAAGACTGGGATTTATCACTCCATCTGACGGAGAGATATCTCGGGGCCCACTCGGTAATATAACATCACATACAAGTCTTGCAAGCAATGTGACTAAAGATTTAGTCACGGGATCTTGTATTACGGAACGAGTAAAGAGACTTGCCGGTAATGAGATTGAAATAGGTATGGGGATACCGACGATCAAATCTCGGGCAAGTAACATATCGAAGGACAAAGGGAATGATGTACGGGATTGTTTGAATCCTTGACATAGAGGTTCAACCGATAAGATCTTCGTAGAATATGTAGGATCCAATATGGACGTCCACCTCCCGCTATTGAATATTTATGAGAGAGTGTCTCAGGTCATGTCTACATAGTTCTCAAACCCGCAGGGTCTGCACACTTAAGGTTCGGTGACGTTTATGTATAATTGAGTTATCGGTGCTGGTGACCGAAGTTTTGTTCGGAGTCCCGGATGAGATCCCAGACGTCATGAGGGTTTCCGGAGTGGTCCGGAAACGAAGTCCGGAATTGTCCGAAAACGAAGATTGATATATAGGAAGTTATTATTTGGATCCCGGAAGGATTTCGAGCATTACCGGCAGTGTGTCCGGAGTGACGAATGGGTTCCATGGGCCCACTAGGTGAGCCCACCACGCCCCAAGGGGTCCACATGGGTTTATTGGATGTGCAATAAGGCTTAATGGGTGACAAGTCATCCAAGTAAAGCCCATGAGGAAAAAGGTGGAAAATCCAAAAGAGGTGGGTAATTTAGGAAGGAGTCCTAATCCAAGTATGATTGGAGGAGGACTCCTCCCTCCTCCACTTCGGTCGAGCCAAGAAGGCTCTCCTTGGTGACCAAGGCTAGCCCCTCCCTCCTCCTATATATACTAGAGGTTTTAGGGTTTTTGAGACACAACTTTAGCCACGTGCAACCCTACCCTCTAGTTCGTAGTTCTTCCTCTAGATCGGATTTCTACGGTGCTTAGGCGAAACCCTGTAGCAATAGATCATCACCATCACAGGCGCGCCATCACGCTGCCGGAGAACTCATATACTTCCCCGTCTCTCTTGCTGGATCAAGAAGGCGGATATCGTCATTGAACTGTACGTGTGCTGAACGCAGAGGTGTCGTCCGTTCGGTGCTAGATCGGGACGGATCGTGGGGCTGCGGTGATTTGAATCATGGAGAAAGTTCCACTACATCGACCGCATTTATTAATGCTTCCCGCTTAACGATCTACAAGGGTATGTGGATCCGATCTCTCTCTCATAGATGTTCATCATCATGATAGGTCTTCGTGTGCATAGGAAACTTTTTGTTTCCCATGCAACGTTCCCCATCAGTGGCATCATGAGCTAGGTTCATGCGTAGATGATATCTCGAGTAGAACACAAGCTGCCCTCCTTAGTATTTTCTCGATTCGGCGGTATTGTTGGATTGAAGCGGCTCGGACGAACCTTACTCGTACGTTTACGAGAGACCGGTTTCATCTACTAACATGCAACTTGTTGCATAAAGATGACTAGTGGGTGTCTGTTTCTTCAACTTTAGTTGAATCGGATTTGACCGAGGCGGTACTTAGAGAAGGTTAAATAGCATTTTGCATATCACCGTTGTGGCTTTGTGTAAGTAAGATGCGATCATACTAGATACCCATAGCAGCCACGTAAAACATGCAACAATAAATTAGAGGACATCTAACTTGTTTTTACAGGGTATGCATATGATGTGATATGGCCAAAGACATGATGTGATATATTGGATGTATGAGATGATCATGTTGTAATAGTTAAATATCGACTTGCACACCGATGCTACGGCAATCGGCAGGAGCCATAGGGTTGTCTTTAAACTAACGTTTGTGCTTGTAGATGCGTTTACTATATTGCTAGGTGGTAGCTTTAGTAGTAATTGTTGGAAATATGCCCTAGAGGCAATAATAAATTAGTTATTATTATATTTCTTAGTTCATGATAATCGTTTATTATCCATGCTATAATTGTATTGATTGGAAACACAATACTTGTGTGGATACATAGACAAAACACTGTCCCTAGTAAGCCTCTAGTTGACTAGCTCGTTGATCAAAGATGGTCAAGGTTTCCTGGCCATAGGCAAGTGTTGTCACTTGATAACGGGATCACATCATTGGGAGAATCATGTGATGGACTAGACCCAAACTAATAGACGTAGCATGTTGATCGTGTCATTTTGTTGCTACTGTTTTCTGCGTGTCAAGTATTTATTCCTATGACCATGAGATCATATAACTCACTGACACCGGAGGAATGCTTTGTGTGTATCAAACGTCGCAACGTTACTGGGTGACTATAAAGATGCTCTACAGGTATCTCCGAAGGTGTTAGTTGAGTTAGTATGGATCAAGACTGGGATTTGTCACTCCGTGTGAACGGAGAGGTATCTTGGGGCCCACTCGGTAATACAACATCACACACAAGCCTTGCAAGCAATGTAACTTAGTGTAAGTTGCGGGATCTTGTATTACGGAACGAGTAAAGAGACTTGCCAGTAAACGAGATTGAAATAGGTATACGGATACTGACGATCGAATCTCGGGCAAGTAACATACCGAAGGACAAAGGGAATGACATACGGGATTATATGAATCCTTGGCACTGAGGTTCAAACGATAAGATCTTCGTAGAATATGTAGGATCCAATATGGGCATCCAGGTCCCGCTATTGGATATTGACCGAGGAGTCTCTCGGGTCATGTCTACATAGTTCTCGAACCCGCAGGGTCTGCACACTTAAGGTTCGACGTTGTTTTATGCGTATTTGAGTTATATGGTTGGTTACCGAATGTTGTTCGGAGTCCCGGATGAGATCACGGACGTCACGAGGGTTTCCGGAATGGTCCGGAAACGAAGATTGATATATAGGATGACCTCATTTGGTTACCGGAAGGTTTTCGTGCATTACCGGAAAGGTTTCGGGCTCATCGGTAGTGTACCGGGAGTGCCGGGAGGGGTGCCGGGGACCATCGGGAGGGGTGTCACGCCCCAAGGGGTCTCATGGGCTATGGGAAGAGATAAACCAGCCCCTAGTGGGCTGGAATAAGTTCCCACTAAGGCCCATAAGGTTTGAGAAGGAAAAAACACAAGGTGGAAAGAGTTTCCAAGTGGGAAGGTGGAATCCTACTCCAAGTAGGATTGGAGTAGGACTCCTCCACCTCCAATTTCGGCCAAACCTTTAGGTTTTGAGGCTGCCTCCTCCCCTCCCTCCCACCTATATATACGGAGGTTTTAGGGCTGATTTGAGACGACTTTCTCACGGCTGCCCGACCACATACCTCCATAGTTTTTCCTCTAGATCGCGTTTCTACGGAGCTCGGGCGGAGCCCTGCTGAGACAAGATCATCACCAACCTCCGGAGCGCCGTCACGCTGCCGGAGAACTCTTCTACCTCTCCGTCTCTCTTGCTGGATCAAGAAGGCCGAGATCATCGTCGAGTTGTACGTGTGCTGAACGCGGAGGTGCCGTCCGTTCGGTACTAGATCGTGGGACTGATCGCGGGATTGTTCGCGGGGCGGATCGAGGGACGTGAGGACGTTCCACTACATCAACCGCGTTCACTAACGCTTCTGCTGTACGATCTACAAGGGTACGTAGATCACTCATCCCCTCTCGTAGATGGACATCACCATGATAGGTCTTCGTGCGCGTAGGAAAATTTTTGTTTCCCTTGCGACGTTCCCCAACAGTGGCATCATGAGCTAGGTTCATGCGTAGATGTCTTCTCGAGTAGAACACAAAAGTTTTTGTGGGCGGTGATGTGCGTTTTGCTGCCCTCCTTAGTCTTTTCTTGATTCCGCGGTATTGTTGGATTGAAGCGGCTTGGACCGACATTACTCGTACGCTTACGAGAGACTGGTTTCATCGTTACGAGTAACCCCCTTTGCTCAAAGATGACTGGCAAGTGACTGTTTCTCCAACTTTAGTTGAATCGGATTTGACCGAGGAGGTCCTTGGATGAGGTTAAATAGCAACTCATATATCTCCGTTGTGGTGTTTGCGTAAGTAAGATGCGATCCTACTAGATACCCTCGGTCACCACGTAAAACATGCAACAACAAATTAGAGGACGTCTAACTTGTTTTTGCAGGGTATGATTGTGATGTGATATGGCCAACGATGTGATGTGATATATTGGATGTATGAGATGATCATGTTGTAATAGAAATATCGACTTGCACGTCGATGGTGCGGCAACCGGCAGGAGCCATAGGGTTGTCTTTATACTAACGTTTGTGCTTGCAGATGCGTTTACTATTTTGCTAGGATGTAGCTTTAGTAGTAATAGCATAAGTAGCACGACAACCCCGATGGCAACACGTTGATGGATGATCATGGTGTGGCGCCGGTGACAAGAAGATCGTGCCGGTGCTTTGGTGATGGAGATCAAGAAGCACGTGATGATGGCCATATCATGTCACTTATGAATTGCATGTGATGTTAATCCTTTTATGCACCTTATTTTGCTTAGAACGACGGTAGCATTATGAGGTGATCTCTCACTAAAATTTCAAGACGAAGTTGTGTTCTCCCCGACTGTGCACCGTTGCGACAGTTCTTCGTTTCGAGACACCACGTGATGATCGGGTGTGATAGACTCAACGTTCACATACAACGGGTGCAAAACAGTTGCACACGCAGAACACTCGGGTTAAGCTTGACGAGCCTAGCATGTGCAGACATGGCCTCGGAACACATGAGACCGAAAGGTCGAGCATGAATCGTATAGTTGATATGATTAGCATAGGGATGCTTACCACTGAAACTATTCTCGTCTCACGTGATGATCGGACTTGAGATAGTGGATTTGGATCATGTACCACTCAAATGACTAGAGAGATGTACTTTTTGAGTGGGAGTTCTTAAGTAATATGATTAATTGAACTAATTGTCATGAACATAGTCTAATGGTCTTTGCGAATTACGATGTAGCTTGCGCTATAGCTCTACTGTTTTTTTTATGTTCCTAGAGAAAATTTAGTTGAAAATTGATAGTAGCAAACTTTGCAGACTGAGTCTGTAAAACCGAGGATTGTCCTCGTTGCTGCGCAGAAGGCTTATGTCCTTAATGCACCACTCGGTGTGCTGCACCTCGAGCGTCGTCTGTGGATGCTGTGAACATCCGACATACACGTTTCTGATGACTACACGATAGTTCAGTGCAAAGTACTTAATGGCTTAGAAGCAAGGCACCGAAAACGTTTTAAACGTCACGGAACATAAGTGATGTTCTAAAGAGATGAAATTGTGATTTCATGCTTGTGCCCTTGTTAAGAGGTACGAGACCTCCAACAAAATTCTTTGACCACAAAGTAAAGGAGAAAAGCTCAATCGTTGAGCGTGTGCTCAGATTGTCTGAGTACGACAATCACTTGAATCAAGTGGGAGCTAATCTTCCAGATGAGATAGTGATGGTTCTCCAAAAGTCACTGCCACCAAGCTTTGAGAGCTTCGTGATGAACTATAACATATCAAGGATAGATACAATGATCTTTGAGAGATTCGCGACGTTTGACACTGCGAAAGTAGAAATCAAGAAGGAGCATCAATAGTTGATGGTTTGAAAAACCACTAAGTTTCAAGAAAGGCGAGGGCTAGAAGGGATACTTCGTGAAACGGCAAAACAGTTGCTGCACTAATGAAGAGACCCAAGATTAAACCCAAACCCGAGACTAAGTGCTTCTGTAATAAGGGGAACAGTCACTGAGGCGGAGCAACTCTAGATACTTGGTAGATAAGAAGGCTGGCAAAAGTCGAGAGAAGTATATTTGATATACATAATGTTGATGTGTACTTTACTAGTACTCCTAGTAGCACGAGGGTATTGGATACTGGTTCGGTTGCTAAGTGATTAGTAACGCGAAATGAAAGCTACGGCATAAACGGAGACTAGCTAAAGGCGAGGTGACGATACGTGTTGGAAGTGTTTCCAAGGTTGATATGATCAAACGTCACACGCCCCCTTTACCATCGGGATTGGTGTTGAACCTAAATAATTGTTATTTGGTGCTTGCGTTAAGCATGAACATGATTGGATCGTGTTTATTGCAATACGATTATTCATTCAAAAGGAATAATGGTTACTCTATTTGCTTGAATAATCACCTTCAATGGTTTATTGAATCTCGATTGTAGTGTTACACATTGGTGCCAAAAGATACGAGTTAAATGATGATAGTACCACTTACTTGTGGCACTGCCGCTTGAGTCATGTTAGTATAAATTGCATGAAGAGGCTCCATGCTGATGGATCTTTACTCACCTGATTTCGAATCACTAGTGACATGCAAATCATACCACATGAGCAAGGCCTTGTTTTCATTGAGATGAAACAAGATAGTAACTTGTTGGAAGTGATACATTTTGATGTATGCAGTCTAGTGAGTGTTGAGGCACGCAGTGGATATCATTATGTTCTTACTTCACTGACGACTTGAGTAGATACAGGAGTATTTACTTAATGAATCACAAGTCTGAAATATTGAAAAGTTCAATTCTGTTTCAGAGTGAAGTTCGTCGTAACAAGAGGATGAACTGTCTACGATATGATCATAGAAATGAATATCTGAGTTACGAATTTTTGGTACACAGTTAAGACAATGTGGAAATTGTTTCACAGTTCATGCCACCTGGAACATCATGGTGTGATGATGTGTCTGAACGTCATAGCCACGCACTATTTAGTATGGTGCATGCTGGGATGTCTCTTATCGAATTACCACTATCGTTTATGGGTTATGCATTAGAGACAACCACATTCACTTTAAATGGGGCACCGCGTATTTCCGTTGAGATGACACAGTATAGACTGAGGTTTAGAGAAATCTAAACTGTCGTTTCTTGAAAGTTTGGGGCTTCGAAACTTATGTGAAAAAGTTTCAGTCTGATAAGCTCGAACCCAAAGCGGATAAATGCATCTTCACAGGATATCCAAAACAGTTGGGTACATCTCCTATCTCAGATCCGAAAGCAAAGTGTTTGTTTCTAGAAACGGATCCTTTCTCGAGAAAAGGTTTCTCTCGAAAGAATTGAGTGGGAGGGTAGTAGAACTTGATGAGGTTATTGAACCATCACTTCAACCAGTGTGTAGCAGGGCGTAGGAAGTTGTTCCTGTGGCGCCTACACCAATTGAAGTGGAAGCTGATGATGGTGATCATTAAGCTTCGAATCAAGTTACTACAAACCTCGTAGGTCGACAAGGTCGCGTACTGCTGCAGAGTAGTACGGTAACCCTGTCTTGGAGGTCATGTTGTTGAGCAACAGTGAACCTACGAGTTATGGAGAAAGCGATGGTGGGCCCAGATTCCGACAAATGGCTGGAAGCCATAAAATCCGAGAGAGGATCCATGTGTGAAAACAAAGTGTAGACTTTGGTAGAACTACTTGATGGTCATGGGACTATTGGGTAAAATGGATCTTTAAAAGAAGACAGACGATGATGGTGATAAGTCACTATTAAGAAAAAGCTCGACTTGTCGCAAAGATGTTTTCGACAAGATCAAACAGTTGACTATGATGAGTCTTTCTCACTCGTAGCGATGCTAAAGGTCTGTTAGAATTATGTTAGTAGTTGCTGCATTATTTATGAAATATTGCACGTAGGATGTCAAAACATTGTTTCCTCGACGGTTTCCTTGAGCAAACATTGTATGTGATACAACCAGAAGGTTTTGTCGATCCTAAAGATACTAGCAAGTATGCAAGCTCCAGTGATCCTTCAATGGACTGGTGCAAGCATCTCGGAGTTCGAATAAGCACTTTGATGAGATGATCAAAGATTTTGGGTGTGTACAAGGTTTATGAGAAACTTGTATTTCCAAAGAAGTGAGTGGGAGCACTATAGAATTTCTGATAGGTATATGTGGTTGACATATTGTGGATCAGAAGTAATGTAGAATTTCTGTAAAGCATACAAGGTTGTTTGAAAGAAGTTTTCAAAGGAGTACCTGGATTATGCTACTTGAAGGTTGAGCATCAAAGATCTATGGAGATAGATCGAAAGCGCTTAATAGAAGTTTCAACAAGATGCATGCCTTGACAAGTTTTTGAAAGAGTTCAAAATAGACCAGCAAAGAAGGAGTTCTTGGTTGCGTTGTGAGGTGTGAATTTGAGTAAGACTCAAAACCCGACCACGGCAGAATAAAGAGAATAGATGAAGGTCGTCTTCTATGCCTTAGCCGTAGAATCTAAAGTATGCCATGCTGTGTACCGCACCTGAAGTGTGCCTTGACTCAAAGTATGTTGAGAGGTACAGAGAGTGATCCATGTTTGAATCACTAGCAGCGGTCAAAATTTATCCTTAGTAACAAATGAACTAAGGAATTTTTCTCGATTATGGAGGTGGTTAAAGAGTTCGTCGTAAAGGGTAACGTCGATGCAAGCTTTGACACTAATCTGAATAACTATGAGTAGTGAAACGGATTCATATAGTAGAGTGGATATTTGGAGCATTTCCGAATAGCACGTAGTAGCAGCATCTATAAAGATGACATAAAGATTTGTAAAGAACGCACGGATCTGAAAGTTTCAGAACCGTTGACTAAAAACCTCTCTCACGAGCAAGACGTGATCAGACCCCATAACTATATGGGTGTTGGATTCGTTGGAATCACATGGTGATGTGAACTAGATTATTGACTCTAGTGCAAGTGGGAGACTGTTGGAAATATGCCCTAGAGGCAATAATAAATTAGTTATTATTATATTTCTTAGTTCATGATAATCGTTTATTATCCATGCTATAATTGTATTGATTGGAAACACAATACTTGTGTGGATACATAGACAAAACACTGTCCCTAGTAAGCCTCTAGTTGACTAGCTCGTTGATCAAAGATGGTCAAGGTTTCCTGGCCATAGGCAAGTGTTGTCACTTGATAACGGGATCACATCATTGGGAGAATCATGTGATGGACTAGACCCAAACTAATAGACGTAGCATGTTGATCGTGTCATTTTGTTGCTACTGTTTTCTGCGTGTCAAGTATTTATTCCTATGACCATGAGATCATATAACTCACTGACACCGGAGGAATGCTTTGTGTGTATCAAACGTCGCAACGTTACTGGGTGACTATAAAGATGCTCTACAGGTATCTCCGAAGGTGTTAGTTGAGTTAGTATGGATCAAGACTGGGATTTGTCACTCCGTGTGAACGGAGAGGTATCTTGGGGCCCACTCGGTAATACAACATCACACACAAGCCTTGCAAGCAATGTAACTTAGTGTAAGTTGCGGGATCTTGTATTACGGAACGAGTAAAGAGACTTGCCAGTAAACGAGATTGAAATAGGTATACGGATACTGACGATCGAATCTCGGGCAAGTAACATACCGAAGGACAAAGGGAATGACATACGGGATTATATGAATCCTTGGCACTGAGGTTCAAACGATAAGATCTTCGTAGAATATGTAGGATCCAATATGGGCATCCAGGTCCCGCTATTGGATATTGACCGAGGAGTCTCTCGGGTCATGTCTACATAGTTCTCGAACCCGCAGGGTCTGCACACTTAAGGTTCGACGTTGTTTTATGCGTATTTGAGTTATATGGTTGGTTACCGAATGTTGTTCGGAGTCCCGGATGAGATCACGGACGTCACGAGGGTTTCCGGAATGGTCCGGAAACGAAGATTGATATATAGGATGACCTCATTTGGTTACCGGAAGGTTTTCGTGCATTACCGGAAAGGTTTCGGGCTCATCGGTAGTGTACCGGGAGTGCCGGGAGGGGTGCCGGGGACCATCGGGAGGGGTGTCACGCCCCAAGGGGTCTCATGGGCTATGGGAAGAGATAAACCAGCCCCTAGTGGGCTGGAATAAGTTCCCACTAAGGCCCATAAGGTTTGAGAAGGAAAAAACACAAGGTGGAAAGAGTTTCCAAGTGGGAAGGTGGAATCCTACTCCAAGTAGGATTGGAGTAGGACTCCTCCACCTCCAATTTCGGCCAAACCTTTAGGTTTTGAGGCTGCCTCCTCCCCTCCCTCCCACCTATATATACGGAGGTTTTAGGGCTGATTTGAGACGACTTTCTCACGGCTGCCCGACCACATACCTCCATAGTTTTTCCTCTAGATCGCGTTTCTACGGAGCTCGGGCGGAGCCCTGCTGAGACAAGATCATCACCAACCTCCGGAGCGCCGTCACGCTGCCGGAGAACTCTTCTACCTCTCCGTCTCTCTTGCTGGATCAAGAAGGCCGAGATCATCGTCGAGTTGTACGTGTGCTGAACGCGGAGGTGCCGTCCGTTCGGTACTAGATCGTGGGACTGATCGCGGGATTGTTCGCGGGGCGGATCGAGGGACGTGAGGACGTTCCACTACATCAACCGCGTTCACTAACGCTTCTGCTGTACGATCTACAAGGGTACGTAGATCACTCATCCCCTCTCGTAGATGGACATCACCATGATAGGTCTTCGTGCGCGTAGGAAAATTTTTGTTTCCCTTGCGACGTTCCCCAACAGTAATAGCATAGATAGCACGACAACCTCGATGGCGGCACGATGATGGAGATCATGGTGTGGCGCCGGTGATGATGAAGATCATGCCGGTGCTTTGGTGATGGAGATCAAGAAGCACAAGATCATGGCCATATCATGTCACTTATGATTTGCATGTGACGTTAATCCTTTTATGCACCTTATCTTGCTTAGAATGACGATATCATTATAAGGTGATCCCTCGCTAAAATTTCAAGATAAAATTATGTTCTCCCCGACTGTATACCGTTGCGACAGTTCGTTGTTTTGAGACACCACGTGATGATCGGGTGTGATTGACTCAACGTTCATATAAAACGGGTGCAAACGAGTTGCACACGTGGAACACTCGGGTTAAACTTGACGAGCCTAGCATGTACAGACATGGCCTCGGAACACAAGAGACCGAAAGGTCAAGCATGAATCATATGATAGATATGATCATCATGGAGATGTTCACCACTGAAACTATACTCAACTCACGTGATGATCGGACTTGAGTTAGTGAATTTGGATCATGACACACTCAAATAATTAACTAGAGGGATGTCTATTTGAGTGGGAGTTTATTAGTGATATGATTAGCTAAACTCAATTGTCTTGAACATAGTCTAAGTAATCTTTGCAAAATTTATGTTGTAGATCAATGGCTCGCGCAGTAGCAACCCTGAGTTTCAATACGTTCCTAGAGAAAGCTAAGATGAAAGATGGAAAAAGGCGGGAAATCCAAGGAAAGCCCATGAGGAAAAAGGTGGAAAATCCAAAAGAGGTGGACAATTTAGGAAGGAGTCCTAATCCAAGTAGGATTGGAGGAGGACTCCTCCCTCCTCCACTTCGGCCGAGCCAAGGAGGCTCTCCTTGGTGCCCAAGGCCAACCCCTCCCTCCTCCTATATATACTAGCGGTTTTAGGGTTTTTGAGACACAACTTTAGCCACGTGCAACCCTCCCTCTAGTTCGTAGTTCTTTCTCTATATCGGATTTCTGCGGTGCTTAGGCGAAGCCCTGCAGGAATAGATCATCACCACCATCGACGCACCATCACGCTGCCAGAGAACTCATCTACTTCCCCATCTCTCTTGCTGGATCAAGAAGGCGGAGATCGTCATCGAGATGTGCGTGTGCTGAACGCGGAGGTGTCGTCCGTTCGATTCTAGATCGGGACGGGTCATGGGGCTGCGGTGATTTGAATCACGGAGAAAGTTCCACTACATCGACCGCGTTTATTAACGCTTCCCGCTTAGCGATCTACAAGGGTATGTGGATCCGATCTCCCTCTCATAGATGATCGTCACCATGATAGGTCTTCGTGTGCGTAGGAAATTTTTTGTTTCCCGTGCAACGTTCCCCATCAGTGGCATCATGAGTTAGGTTCATGCGTAGATGATATCTCGAGTAGAACACAAAAGTTTAAGACATGAACCGGGACCCTCGTGAGCCATTCGTCCCGGTTCGTATGACCACTTTGGTCCCGGTTCCAAACATGAACCGGGACCAATGTGCCTCGCTCCTGGCCCACAACCATTAGTCCCGATTTGTGGCTGGCACCGGGACCAAATGTTGAATTTTATTCTAGGTTCCAGCCACAAACCGGGACCAATTGTTGGCCTATATATACCCCCTGCCCACGAGCAGAGCAGTGCACTGCTTTGTTTTTTTGGTCGTGCGTGGGAGAGCTTTGTGGTCCTCTAGCTAACCTCTTATGCACATGAGGTGTTCGATGAAATGCCCGAGCCACACTTAAGCTTTCTCCCCTCGAATCTCCTTGTCCAAGCTCCATTTTTCTCAAGTTTTGTGTAGCTTTGACGGTCCGTCCTGTCCCGTCCCCGTCCTCATTGTCGTTGATCGCCCGCACCCATCTCGACACCGGCATCACCGTGGTTAGTCTCTTCTTCTTATCTTTTTTTAAAAGAATTTTTTTTACTTGTATGATTTAGATAGATACTTATGTAATTTTCTTACTTTTATTATTGTTTGTCATTATATAGTGCGATGGTTTTGGTATCCGCCTCCGTCGTCCTGTCTATGATTCGGATGTGGTATATATATCTTTTATAACTATTTGTTTTATTTAGTGTTTATGAGAATTATGCCGACCAACGTGACATAGATTTTTTTTATCTAGGAGGTATGTGAACCGAAAATTCCAACCGACATGGAAATTCTTGCCGAGAAGTTCAACTTGGTTGAAAAAGAAAACAATTACTTGAAAGATGATATTGGAGTTGGATGTTGCCGATGTACGTGACGATCACAAGATCAGGATGGATGCAATGCGCTTGAAGATTAGAAAATACTAGTCGTTAACCCGTGCATCTGCACGGCCTAGCCTTATATTTATATATATATATATATATATATATATATTAGTTAAAGTGCAATTAACATCCATTGCATGCAATATCTGCTATAAGTGAAATTTAAAATAATAGTTATGATACAAATTCAAAATTTCAACTATCAACATGCAATAATGCATATCCGTTACCATGATGCAAAAAGGCAGTATCATTTTCAATAAAATTCATTATCGCATAATTTACATATTTGTATGGTTTAATAATTATGTTAATACAATATTTTATTGCCTTGTTATATTTTTAGGGAGTGTTGGTATGTCTTTACTCATAGTGTATATCAATGAAAGAAAAAGAGATTACGCGTCATCATGAAAATATTCACCAATTCTTAATTTGTATATTTAATAGTTGAGTGTCATCAAACTATAAATTATTAGATAGTACTTGCCTTACTCTAGAAATGCTGAATATATTTTCCAATGCAAAAAATTATTTCCACCCGCCTTTAAAAAAGTGCTTAAAAATCTCGTGTATTTGCCGATTCATGGTATATATAAAACCCAGCGATATAAATATATCATGATAACATTTTAGCTTGGTTAAAAATAACAAAGGAAGTACATGTTATTTTCTTTTGAAAAAACGGTATATGTAGATGTGTGCTCCCAAACTTAATACTTTATAAGAAAATAGAATGGATGTACAATGGATGCATGCCTTTTATCTACCGTTTGGTATTTTAGCTCCTCACATAACTACTATTGTTTGTGTCACATCCAAATAAAATATTTTTAGTCAAATGCTACATATATGTAGTGGACATTTACATCGATGGATAAGTCTGAATTCTATCAAATTTATTAATTAGTCATAATTCCACACCTAAGCAAATGAGTGTCTTGCACAATATACTTCTTATGAAGAAAGACAAATAAAACCAACAAAAATTCTGTTGTAAACTTTCTGACATAGCAGCGGTCTAAAATTTATCACTCGTCAAAACAGAAGTATTCAAGTGTCCATAAGCTCAAATATTGATCTTGAAGCTGTAGCGTATGAAGATATATTTATTCTCTATATGTTCCGTATATTTTCAATTGGAAGATAACACACACAGTTGGCATGTATGTGGCGTGTATGTATGCAGACCTAGCAATTGTCCAACTACATAGAATATATCATCTGAATAATAATTGGGAACTTAGAATCCCAAGACATGTTCCAGTTTTAGTCCGACATAAAATTTTCTCATCAAGCAATCAACCATAACAAATATCTTGCAGAGAAACTTAAAATAAATAGAAAGATCAAATGGAAAATATTACCATCTTTCAGAAAATAGGGAACCAACACACCATTAATACAGGAATACATAGCCATGATGCTTGCATGCTATATATGACCCGTTTCATACATAAACAGCTACTTAGATCCAATAGTACATCTATTGAGGGGGATCAGTACCTGTGGTGATTTGCCAATCACATCAATAGGCATGGACGATGACATGGCTGGTCTAGATGTTGTTGTTGTTGCTATTGTTTTGGCGAAGTATTGCTTCTCTCCGGCAGCTATATATGCTCCTGCATGCTGCAGCAGGTATTTGCGCAATGGTAACATCTCAGTATCCATCGGGAAAAGCTGGATAAGATCATCATGTTTAACAACAGTACTTATAAAGAGAGAAGGTGAAGGACCGGAGTTGCTGAGTTATGACTCACAACGCACAAACGCCAGGCTGTCATGCACAACCCACAGACAGCCAAGCTTAATCCCAAACCAGGTTAATCTATTTCCTCTATAGATACACCCGTGCGTACGTATATACTGACAGCCAAGATGGAACCTCTAGCCGACGGTGATCACCGGAGACACACACGGAGGGGAGGGGGATGAACACAGAAGATTTGGAGGCGCACAAACACCTTCGCCGCGCGGACGGCTTCCCTGTATTCAACCCGGAGCACGAACTCCACTCACAGCCACGATACATGTATTCAACCCGGAGCACGAACTCCACTCACAGCCACGATACACAGGAGGGACGGGGAGCTCTTATACGCGCGCACAGACACGCCGCAAGCCTCCCACGATCCCACGCGCCCGCACGGCCGAAACTAGCGCTCTGACGCGGTCACCCCTCCGCCCTTGTCGCGGCTACTAACAAACACACGCACACACACACTCGGGTGCTGTCCCCGGCTCGCACCCGACGCGACCAGCGTGCACGCACACGCTCGCGCCGAGCCCAGCCGGGGCTTATTCCCAACATACACCCCCTAAGCCATGGCTCAGAGAAGTGCAGGGCCGTCGAGATCGTCAACGGCGTTCGCCAGCAGTGCTTGCTCCGCCGCTGCTGCCTCCTTCCTTGGCCGGGTGCAATCGCGCTTGAAGTGCCCCCTCTGTCCGCAGTTGTAGCAGCGACCTCGCCGTCCTCTCCCGCCGCCCGATGCCTCGCTCCGCTGATCGTCTTCGTCATCGCGAACACCGCGTCGCCGTCGCTCCCGTGAACGCCACTGCTCCATGGTGAGCATCAGCTGCTCTCCTCCACGCTCGCCGCCGTCCTGTCCCCGACGCTGAACTCGCTCCTCGAACGCACGCAGCCGCCCGAGTGCCTCGTCGAACGCCATGGTTGCCGTGTCGCAGAACTGTTCGATGCCGGCGACGACGGGAACAGGCGATCCGGCACGGTGTCCAGTAGATTTTTCACCAGCGCCTCGTCGCCCAGTGTCTCCCCGAGACTCGCATAGCGCGCCGTCATCCCCGCCAGCCTTCCGGCGTACACATCCAGCGCTTCGCCGTCTGCCATCTTCAGGCGATCGAATTCTCTCCGCAGCGTCGCCAGCCTCACCGCGCGCACCCGATCGACGCCGACGAACCTCACCTTCAGGGAGTCCCATACCTCCCTGGCGGTGAGCTTCGTCGCCACCTGCAGCAGACATCCTCCGACAGCACCCCAAGGAGCAGCGCCCGCGCCGCCTTGTCCTTCCGAGCGTTCACCGCCGCATCGCCCGACGCCACCGCCTCCCACATGGTGTGGACGTCGAGGACTGCCTGCGCCCTGATGGCCCACACCATGTAGTTGTCCGACGTGAGCATCGGCATCGGCAACGACACCGAACCGCCCCCGTCTCCACCGTGTGGCACCATTGCCATTGCCGCCGGTGAGCTCCCGTACCGAGGCTCTGATACCAAATGACAGCCACAATGGAACCTCTAGCCGACGGTGATCACCGGAGACACACACGGAGGGGAGGAGGATGAACACAGAAGATTTGCAGGCGCACAAACACCTTCGCCGCGCGGACGGCTTCCCTGTATTCAACCCGGAGCACGAACTCCACTCACAGCCACGATACACAGGAGGGACGGGGAGCTCTTATACGCGCGCACAGACACGCCGCGAGCCTCCCACGATCCCACGAGCCACGCTACCAGCTCGCGCGCCCGGCGCGCACGCACGCGTCCGCATGGCCGAAACTAGCGCTCTGACGCGGTCACCCCTCCGCCCTTGTCGCGGCTACTAACAAACACACGCACGCACGCCTGCACCCGACGCACACACACACTCGGGTGTTGTCCCCGGCTCGCACCCGACGCGACCAGCGTGCACGCACACGCTCGCGCCGAGCCCAGCCGGGGCTTATTCCAAACATACACCCCTTAAGCCGTGGCTCAGAGAAGTGCAGGGCCGTCGAGATCGTCAACGGCGTTCGCCAGCAGTGCTTGCTCCGCCGCCGCTGCCTCCTTCCTTGGCCGGGTGCAATCGCGCTTGAAGTGCCCCCTCTGTCCGCAGTTGTAGCAGCGACCTTGCCGTCCTCCCACGCCGCCCGACGCCTCGCTCCGCTGATCGTCGTCGTCGTCGCGAACACCGCGTCCCCGTCGCTCCCGTGCACGCCACTGCTCCATGGTGAGCATCAGCTGCTCTCCGCCATGCTCGCCGCCGTCCTGTCCCCGACGTTGAACTCCCTCCTCGAACGCACGCAGCCGCTCGAGCGCCTCGTCGAACGCCATGTTTGCCGTGTCGCAGAACTGTTCGATGCCGGTGACGGCGGGGAACAGGCGATCCGGCACGGTGTCCAGTAGCTTTTTCACCAGCGCCTCGTCGCCCAGTGTCTCCCCGAGACTCGCGTAGCGCGCCGTCATCCCCGCCAGCCTTCCGGCGTACACATCCAGCGCTTCGCCGTCCGCCATCTTCAGGCGATCGAATTCTCCCCGCAGCGTCGCCAGCCTCGTTGCGCGCACCCGATCGGCGCCGACGAACCTCACCTTCAGGGAGTCCCATACCTCCCTGGCGGTGAGCTTCGTCGCCACCTGCAGCAGCACATCCTCCGGCAGCACCCCAAGGAGCACCGCCCGCGCCGCCTTGTCCTTCCGAGCGTTCACCGCCGCATCGCCCGGCGCCACCGCCTCCCACACGGTGTGGACGTCGAGGACTGCCTGCGCCCTGATGGCCCACACCGTGTAGTTGTCCGACGTGAGCATCGGCATCGGCAACGACACCGAACCGCCCCCGCCTCCACCGTGTGGCACCATTGCCATTGCCGCCGGCAAGCTCCCGAACCGAGGCTCTGATACCAAATGACAGCCAAAATGAAACCTCTAGCCGACTGTGATCACCGGAGACACACACGGAGGGGAGGAGGATGAACACAGAAGATTTGCAGGCGCACAAACACCTTCGCCGCGCGGACGGCTTCCCTGTATTCAACCCAGAGCACGAACTCCACTCACAGCCACGATACACAGGAGGGACGGGGAGCTCTTATACGCGCGCACAGACACGTCGCGAGCCTCCCACGATCCCACGCGCCACGCTCCCAGCTCGCGCGCCCGGCGCGCACGCACGCGCCCGCACGGCCGAAACTAGCGCTCTGACGCGGTCACCCCTCCGTCCTTGTCGCGGTTACTTACAAACACACGCACGCACGCCTGCACCCGACGCACACACACTCGGGTGATGTCCCCGGCTCGCACCCGACGCGACCAGCGTGCACGCACACGCTCGCGCCGAGCCCAGCCGCGGCTTATTCCCAACATATACAGCCGCAGACACAGGTAGCAGAGATTTCTTCCGGCAGCTATCTCATGCATGAGAGGCACGATTGATAGCAATAGGGTTTCTTGATCTTATTTATTGCTTGCAGCTTTCGGCTTGCTAACAGCCACGAATCCTTCCGACAGGATCAGGCATGGAGCTCAACTCGAATATACACATGGACAACGTCCTGATTCAGCATGCACTTGATTAAGGTTTGCGGCCGGAAACGCAAAACACGCCGGACGGGAACATGATTTGGTTAACTCAAGTAGATTAGGGGATGGAAGAGAGATCAGATCGAGGAGGATGTGTTTGACGCAGCTGTAGAGGCTTGTGCATGACGGCCCCTACATGACGTGTGAAGAGAGAGGTCAGGGAAAGATCTCTAGTTTGACATCGTTCACAACTTTAGGGATAGATTACGGTTGAAAGGAGTCATGTTGATTGTTCATTTTAGAATCCAACAGTATATCTACACCGTTATAACTTGGTTCCACCAAATTAATGGTCCGTAAATTCTAATCAATAAGTGAATTTTCTTGGGAGTATCTACACCGTTATAACTCGGTCCCACCAGATTAACGGTCCATAAATTCTAATTAACGTGAGAATTTATTGAAAGTGCCTAATTAGTATAAGTATAGATAGATGGACTTAACTATACAGCAGCGCCGCATGTGAGGCTTCCCATGCGGCGATTAATTTCTTCTCCCTACCATGCATGCAATGGCGTCACTAAGATTTTTTCTATTGCCTTGAAATTTAAAAAGTTTTATCTCTAAAACCGTTAATTTAATTGACGATCCGTTTTCATCGTTGACTTTATCGCGACGAGATCTTCAAAACTAGACCCCATGTCGACATGGTTCGAGAACTTCTTTTCTTCATCCATAATTGCCACATTTTTAGACTTACTTGTCGTATTATTAGTCACTTACTTGCCAAAAAAAATAACTTAACTGCCATTTTTTTCTCGATGTGAACCATGTGCCGTATGTATCCATATTTCAACATATAGCAGCATGGGCTAGAAAAATATACAGATGACATCACAAAAATATGCATTGCATACAAAGCGTCATACAGAAAATACGTAGAAAAAGTGTTACACACAAGACATGTGTTGTCACACCTTATTCACTAGCTAAATGCATCTGGTTAGTACTAGTACTACTACTAATAGTTTAAAATTGCATAGTTGCCAATTTTATAAAAACTTAGTTGTCAAGATACTAGTTTAACTATGCCGAGTTGTCATATTTACAAACGATGATAAAAAAGATTTTTTTGTGGTCACCGGTTTTAAATATGTTGAGTTGTCATATTTTATGTGTAATCTCCTAAAAAAGTTATTTGTACTTGCCATTTTAATTATGTCGAGATGTCTTTCAAAAATTTGACGATTAAGTTATTTTTTATCAGACAAGTAAATACTTATTAATATGACAAGTAAGTGCAACAAATGTGGTAAGTACGAGGAAAAAAATTCTCGAAACATGTCAACATGGGATCTAGTTTTAAAGATTTTGTCGAAACAAAGTCAACGACGAAAATGGATCATCGATCGATTTAACGGTTTAAGAGATAAAAGTTTTTAAATTTCGATCATATAAAACGAAATATGATGAAATCATGTATGCATGCCAAAAGTGAACAACCAAGCCGCCGCACGGGATGTCCACCATGCAGCGCTTCTATATAGAATTTTCCTAGATAGATATAGATGCCATTCATACTGAGGCTTGGTACCATTATGTCATTGGATCAATTGGTACCTTAGTTGCGGTTATGATCGCATTTGTTGTTGCATTTAAATTTTATAGTTTCATTGTATGTTCTAATTAATTAGATGTTCTAGAGAGCTATATGTTGTTCAATAATGAGAACTATGTATGAACGTTATGTATTTATTTTGGTCACTACTGTACTTTGGCTTTAATGTGATGATGAATTTCTATTAATTTGTTCACTTTTCTATTCATGATATGTTGTAATGGTTCTTAATACACTTTATTATATAACGCACACAGAAGAACCGGAACCGGCAATGGATGTACGGTGACCGACGCACCGTCGAGTATATTAAGGGCTGCATAATTTTCTCGAAACGGCTAAGGCAAACAAGCAGAATGGTTTTATGCATTGTCCATGTATTGTCTGTGGGAATATGAAGGCTTTTTCCGACTATAAAACCCTTCACTTCCACCTGCTTCAGAAGGGTTTTATGCCACATTATAATGTTTGGACCAAGCACAGAAAAAAAGGAGTTATGATGAAAGACGACGTAGAAAAAGAGGATGATGACAACTACCCGTCCCTTGAATACGGTGATGCTGCAATGTAGTAAGCTGAAGATCAAGAGGAACCAGACGATGTGTCCGATAATGATCTTGGTAGAAAGTATTCACCTGTTCAATACTGTTTTCATTTCGGGAATATCAACATTTACGTGCCATCCTGTACATATAGTACTCTTAAGAGATAGTGTTCCTGCACAATTTATAGTTTTTTTTTGTTGAAATAGTCTCTTGTTTTTTTTCGAGAAGAGAACGAAGTAAACAAAATGTAATAATTTTGCCATACCACCATACTGATCGGCTAGCATGCCTAGAAACATTATGATAATTAACTGGTTCCCTCTTTGATAAAGTGCATAAGTTGTCTGCATCAAATTTCTGGGCAAATTCTCCCCAAAGTGTAACATTTGCATTTTTTCTACAGAAGTTGAAGTTTCAAATGAATTAATTGTTCAGCTAACTGTACAGAGATGGTGAATAACGAAAGCCAAAAGATGAGATATTTACTGTCCGTCAGTGATAGTTATTTGACGCCGTGGTTCCTTGGCAGCACCAGTAGGAGGCAGTAGGTTGGTAACGGCAATCATGAGACCAACAGTGTCTATCAATTTAGAAATGTATAATATCATTAGTTTAAATTGGAATCACGGGTATCTTCCAAGCTTATATAAAAGGGTTGCTGAAGAGTAACCTGACAGAAGTTCCTTCGATCCAATACGTTTTTCGATCTCTGAAAACGGTAATGCATTATGAGCAAGTAATGGAAAACCTGCTGGCTGAGGAACAATTGCAGTAACAATGGTTGTTTTTATGAAAGAGAGTCTGTGTGGATGATCTGCCGTTAATTTGTACATATACTTCGGCCTTTCGATGAGATATTTCTGAATTTTGTAGACTGATCCCTCTCTGATTCTTTTCTGAAATTGGTGTACAATTTCTGGAGGGATCACTCCTTCGATCACTCCTCCCTGCAAAATTAATTTGGTAGAAGAGGTTAAAATGGCACTGTATGTAAAAAGAGAATATATTTTGAAGAAAATAAACTTCATGGCAATGTACATTCAGTTCACTTACCTTACGGTCGACCATGACTAAATTGATGCTGTAATATTTAGATTTGTCCATGTTATAATGATCCCATATCCTTCAAATACGGACAATGAAGGTAAGACCGTACGCACCCTTGACTAAATCTTTAAACAGTGCACCTTCCTCCATGGTAAGCTGCAATATGTAAAAATAGATATGATTCAGAGATAAGAACAATGTAAAAGGAATCGATTGGTATGCTGGTCGTAAGCCAGCACGCAGTGTTGACTCGCATATGCAGTGGCAGCAAGGGATGGTTTGATGCAAGGATCGCCTGCACGTCCACTGTCGGGGGGCAGTGATGGTGAGCGCAGCCAACAGCAGGGAGTGGCGGATGCATGTACACTTGGTGAGAGTGCCGGCTGGTGAGTGTGTATGTACGGCGGCGCAGGGCGGCTTTGGAGGCCAGCAGCGCTGAAGAAGAAGTGCAAATGAAATCAAAATAAAAAAAAGAGTAGTTGAAGGAATCATACTCTAAAGCATGGACTTTCTCGTGAAGGCCAGCACGGAGAAGGGAAATTTTAGATTGGTCGACGACGGTCACCGCGGAGAAGGGTGAGTGAAGTGAGGTAGCGGCTAATCAGAGGAGGGACGGATGGATAGAAGCAGTGAGGAATAAGCTGGAGGAGGGGAAGTTTGACGCGTGGTGTATGCATGCCTGCTGGTTTGATACGTGTCCAGCAGAGAACAGTACATAGGTGAACTGTTGATCTATACAGAGTTCTGGGCTGTTCCAGACTGCAGCTTATCCTAGCATGTTCCAGGCTGTTTCAGGCTGGAGCTTATCCTAGCATGTTAATGTATACGGAGTTGATCGATAGTGCATTGTTGTAATTACTGCTATGGTCGTAATTAATTCAGCCGTAACACAAAATAGATTTTCTTCTACACCATGAACTGCTGATTAAGTATCATGTACAATGAATTAATTGTTTTGCATTTGAGATGACCATTCATTATTTTTAATGTAATGGAATGAGCGAACGCGGTCTGGAAATTAAACCATCATAAAAATATTTCTTATATGTGAACAACCATCGTGCTGACATCAGATTTTGGCATGGTAAAATTTATAAATAAGATGAGGTCAGATGGAAAAGTAGTAAACATGAGAGAGTTATGCATAATCAAAATTAGTAACTTTGATGTTTGGTTTATCACTATTGGATAAATACTATGATTTTTTATGGAGAGCATAAGATGGATGCATATGAAAAAATATTGTACATGGATTGTCTTCGTCATATCAAAATAGTTGATATCGATATAAAAAAAATTAGTCCTGGGTCGTATGAAAAAGTTAGAATCATCATAATGTGCAACTATCACGAAGCACAAAGTGCGCTCCCCAATCAACACACGTTTGATACATACCGATACCCATTATGTGTTTTCTGTGAGCGTTTTGGCCAATAAAACTGCGTCGAGGTTTATTTCTTTTTTTTAAATGGTAGATTATTGGATGGTTTAATTTGTGGGGAGAAAACAGTAGTAAGTGTAAATTTATGGTACATAATCATATATGACGTAAGTAAATATGTATGTCAATGTGTATTGAGAGTTGTAAATATATTTGCTTTTTTGTAATTGTAAATTAGTGTAAATAAAGGACTGAGAAGTTAAAACTGAAGGACTTACATTGGTTGCCGAAACAATTATAGCTTTTACAATTCTTAGCTGTCATGATGCATGTATATTTGGCTGGAATATTTACATGAGTGGCAAAATATGAGTCGAAAACAGAGAGACTTTTACAATAGGTTTGAACTATGGGGATTTTACAATACATTAGTTTGCCATTTTTACATGAGTAGCAAAATATGAGAGGACAACAGAAAGGTTTTACAATAAGTTCTAACTATGAGAATCTTTATATATTAGCTAGCCAATTTTACATGAACAACAAAATATGAAAGAACATAGTTGAGATAGTAAACATGAAACGGGGACTTTGCTGAAATCATCTGAAGACATCCGTTGGCCACATGAGCTTTTCACGGCTAATACTGCAAAACATATAGTTATGGAAAAAATATCATATGCAAAGTTAATCCTTTAAAAGAAGGAAGACAATTTGGAACAAATATGTCTGGAACGTAAAGGAAGCTATCCTTCTTTTTAACTTTTGCAGTGTATTATAATTGTAAGGCAAGGCTTTAAATATACAGTGTCGCATACTCTGTAAAATTGAAGAAACCCAATAATTGAAGATTCTGCTATACATAAACATAAGGTGTGTGTACTTTTTTGTTCATTAGATTGGCGAAAGAGAAAAACAGTGAATGATCAATCAGTTTTTACTTATTATTAACGTTTGTTATTTAAGTTTTCTGTTAAGTCATGTTGATCTGAATATGAAATTTATGTGGGGGTTCATTTTCCCCTCTGGGCGTTCGTTCATGCATATGATGATTATTCAAACTGTATAAATATTTGCTGAAAAAGTAGAACATTTAAAGAAGAAAATATATTACCTTTACAACTGGGCCATCCAAAGTGTACACCAACAAAAGAGCCGTATAGATAGATTCCTAGAAGACGATAATAATGTAGTAAATAGGGGTAATAAAATGGCAGGGAGAAAAGAAGAAACAAAATTTCGGAGGTACTTACTGTCACAAAGAAATGTAGTCTGATCTATAAAGCACTAATGATCTCTTTGTAGACAATATTGTGGGTTGTATTAACTGTAAGTCCACTGTCATCTTTTATAAGAAACTTTAGGCCTTCCCTAGATGTAACACGTGACACTGCCACATATAGCTGCCCATGAGAAAATACAGGTTTTGGAAGATACACACACAATTTTGAGAGTGTCTGGCCTTGGCTTTTGTTTATTGTCATATTATAACAAAGACGAACAGGAATTTGGCAACGTCGTAGGGTAAATGGCCACTTTGTGCTTGGAGCATTGAGAACAATCCGAGGAATGCAAACTCGTTGGCCTTTGATACTTCCAGTAAGCACTTCACCTTCAAATAACTTTTCTCCAATTCTTGTGACCAACAAACGTGTACCATTGCACAAACCGAGTGATTGATTCATATTTCTTAAAAGCATGATAGGAACCCCAACCTTGAGAACTATCTCGTGTTCTGGAAAATTGTTAATGCTTATCGAGTGCAAAATCTCTGGTGGAAATAGAAGATCAGCATCACCCACATGGTCTGTTGTTTTTGAGATAACATCATAGCTGAAGAAGGTTTTAGAATTTCCAGGAACGCGAGCAAAGACAGCATCATTGATATCATTAACAATAGAATTAGTGGGGCATAGAATAGCACGTTTAGCCAAATAGGCAGGATCTGAATAGTTGAAAAATAAGGAATCGTACACACTCTCAACGGCAACAGAAATAGGATCGGATGAAGGTGATAGAAGCATATCATTTGGAATACTAATCAAGGAAGTTGAACTTTCTGTAGAACTTGGGACAGCAGCAAGACGTCCATTTCCAATGTCCTGGACCCAATCAGCAAATTGAGATAGATTTTTTTGTGACTGGATGGATATGTTGGATTGAGAGAGACGCATGTTTACAGTCAACTTTAAAACCTTCACCTGTTTCCATAGGGGAGACATAATTAAAGAGGCATCAATAATGTCATTCTTTGTACCTCCTTCTACAACTGGCAATATCTGTCTGAAGTCTCCTCCAAGGATAACAACCTTTCCACCAAATGGAAGTGCAGATTTTGTACGATCATTGGCAGACAATATATCTCTAAAAGTTCTATCAACAGCCTCAAAACAATGACGATGAACCATTGGGGCTTCATCCCATAAAACTAAATTAGCCTTTTCAATTAGTGTAGCATGATGAGAACCTCTCGAGATAGAACACAGAGTTTTATAATCAGTCTGGATAGGTATTTTAAATCGAGAATGTCCTGTTCGTCCACCAGGGAATAGAAGTGAAGCAACACCGGAAGAATCAACAGCAAGAACAATACGATTATCTGACCTGAGTGAGTTAATAATGGTGTTCCATAAAAATGTTTTGCCTGTTCCTCCATGACCTGAAACAAAGTATACATCACCAGTACGGGCATTGACAGCTTGCACAATCTCATTATATATTGCTCGTTGATCATTATTTAGCTTTGCTTGCATAGCTTGAGATTCCATAAGAAATACAGCCTTGTCATACATCATTTCTTCTGCCAATAATTTGTTAACATATTCTTTATTTTCCGGAACAGTTCGAGTGATGATATTAAATGCTGCCAAGGACGAACCATTCTTAGTAAACATAGAGGACATCTCATCCAGAAGATGGTTCCGTAGTTGATGCTCAGGAACATTATATGTTGTATTTCCAAAAGCTAAAGATAGTCTATGTGATATATCCTCTGCCATACTGGGCCAATACCTATCGAACAGTGCAGCACCATTTGTGATCTCACAATGCAAGAGCACCGTCATAAAAAGATGTCTTAGCTGAAAAGGAGTAGCCCATACGATCGCCTCTTCAAAAAGCTGGAACCATTCGTTATCATCTCCAACTAAACCTCGAGCCTGACATGCTTCTTTGAAAGTGTTGTAGAGAACACCGTTGTACCGTTTGAGATCTTCAAAACATGTTGCACCTGTGACAACCATAAGTAGCATCCGAAGATAAAAAAGTTCTCCAGTTGCAGGATGTACATGATAAATTCGGCCGATTCGGCCCCCTAATTTTTGGCTTCTTCGTCTTCTATACCACATTGTGTCTGAACTATTCCAAACCCACTTCGAGGCGAAATTGATGTACAATAAATTCCTAGCATCTTCATTATCTTGATTAGTTACAAACCACTCAGTAAGCATTGTTCTGTCTGCATTAGGATTTCTAATCACTTTATCTAATCTGGTATTCTCATGGAAGATTACTTTGTTCATCCCAGACAGATGTACAACTAAACGTTCAACTGAAGGTTCACGGCTGTGTATTTCGAAGGCGAACATACGCCAAAATGCCTCACAGGCACACAAGTACCTGCAAAAGCAATCAGAACAAATAAATGAGAGAATTTTATGCAGCTGATAAAAACAAACAGGCGGTATGTTTTCATGTTGTACGGAGGAAACATGAAGAAACTTGGTGGAAAAAATGAACAATACCTGCACTGGATAAATTCCAAAATTTCATTTCTCCCAGTCGGTTCTCTTGGAGGTATGAAGGATTTACACTGAAAGATATGCTGAAATCTAACTCGAGCAACATCATGGCCTTTTGTGAGATATTTGAACAAATATTTCAGCAAATTTGTTTTGTTGCACCATTCAACATTTATATGTGCTTGAAATCTTTTAAGCAATCGCATATTGTACGGCACTACCCATCGGTTGTCCAATCTGACTGAACCCCTGTTTCTGACAACAAAGTGGCCTAAATTGCGTCTACGGTAAACAGGAAAACCTTTTTCATCAACCAATGTTTCCTCATTAAATTCTTTAGGAGACCATTTAGAACATGACCCATTTTTCATACATGGACATCTAACATTATGTTCTCCACATGGTCCATGCACCATGAATTCATCCACAAGAGCATAGCCTAATGGATCAACCATAGGATCAGGTATTTCAGCTGATATGAGATTATCTATAAAAGAAGCTGAAGGTTGTGGAGTATCTCCTTTGAGCCAGATCAATGTATGTGTATGTGGCAACCCTCTTTTTTGAAATTCAACTACATATAAATCTGAAAAATGCAAAGAGGACAAATTTAATATAATACATAGGGGAGCTAACAAACTAATCAAGATTGAAATTTGACAGATGGAAAGCTTACATGCTTGAATAGGACCGAACAGCTCCCCGCTCTTCACATCTGTCAAAAAATCATCAAATTTCATATTGAAAACACGGGTAACTAAATCAGGGCGATCAGTATGAAGTTGTCCATTTTCATATGAAAGCATATCACGTATTTCTTTCCATTTAGGATTGCATGTAAATGTAATGAAAAGATCTGGAGCTCCGTATTCTCGACAAACAGCCATCCCATCATGATAGTTTTGTGTATTATAACGGGGACCACCCGTAAAACTGGAGTGCAACATAATCTGAACACCCAAATTTTTCCCTGTAGTGCTTCCTCGACCCATAGCATCTGTGATGCCTTGGTAAGTTTCGGAACGTAGTTCGTCTTGTTTCAGGAAATGGTAAGATAACCGGCTCGCTTTGACACATGAATAGCAGTTAACTGCAGCTTGTTGGCTGAGACGGCCACAACATGTATACGGATTCGGTTCATTTGGTCGATAGTGAAAATAGTAAGCATAATACTCTAGCATAGTAACATGTTTACGACCTGAAGAAGAAGGAGTTTTCCTAGAAGGTTGACAATGTCTTCGGCCAGCAGCTCGGCATTGCTGATACTCAATACCAACATCGAAGCTTGGATCACCAAATGGAAATAACAATGGATACTGAAGAGGCATAAGTGATGGATTCAAATAAGATATGTGCTCTAGTTGTCGAGAAGTGGCTTCTGCTATAACATCAAATTTGTGACATTGAGGTGTGAATTCACCAACAATAAGGGCAGCAACCTCAGGAACAATAGGACCGGAATATCTGTCTCCATGAGCAGTAGCTTCATGTCCAAAAAATTGAATTGCAAGATTTGGTGCATCAGCTGATTTTAATCTCTGACGGGCTGTTCTATACAATCGGACATACTGGTTGTGTTCATCAAGCATCTCTGTTAATGTCAATACCACAAAAGGATCTGCCTGGCTGGGACCACCACCTTCCTCCTCTAAAGCATTAAATCTACAATCTAGTTCATCCGATGGATCTACTATGTATAACCGAGCAAACTTAGGAGTTTCATCATCTGCAGGTACCAAAGAGCCAATACGATGATAAACCGAGCCACCCATCTTGAAGACGTATGGTCCATTTCCCATATTAACACTTTCATCAACATGAGCACCAAGGGAGGTAAAACAGAACATTGAGTTGTAATGCCTAATCAACCTCAGAAATGTAGATGAGGCATCATCACCATCAAACCTAAGCAGATCCTTCAATGGAAAAGGCCAATCAGGAAATTTAGGTAAAGAAACTTTTCCAGCACAGCAACAACCATTGTAAACTGGCAAATTTAACCTTCCATCAGGAGCACCCTTAGAACGTTCTTGAAACCAATACAAAGCATTACAGCTACCACATATGTACTCGGGACCTCCATAGTATGAACGTCCGCGAACAGTTGCTGGCATAGGAAGAGAAACATCATAGAATTTACAAATGATACAAATGGGAAGTAAGTTTCCAACAATGCCAAGACATACATTGTGCAAATCAGAATAAATATCTGGCTATAGATAAATTCTATCAATGTTTCAATAAATTAGAACCCTGAACACATTTTTTGGTTTGGGAAAGAAAAGGATGCAACATTTAAATTTCAGTTGTAGTCGACAATATCTATGAGAAAAACTGTGAAGTGGATGTCACACCGTTAAAGAAGGCGAAAAATATCTACCTTTCAGCAAATCAATGTAATCTTTGGAAAATGGAGGCGCAAGTTTTTTAACTGAAAACACAATCATGAAGATCAGTTTAATAAACGAAGATAAGAGAGCATGTGAAGAGCGAGATGACCAATATACAAATAAGGAACAGCGTACTTTTAATTTTGCCCGATCGATGATTCCAAATAAATTTCCTCTTTCTCCTATTGAATCCAGCTTGAAGTGGAGGAACGTACGATAGAGGAAACACTGCGGTAAAAAGAGCAAACTAAGTAAACAGGAAGCATGCGCTAAAAAGGAGCAGACTAGGTAAACAGGGGGCAAAAAAATGGAAGAACATGAGAAATTAAAGATAAGACGACGTACACGTACCTAAAGGTGTTGGATAGGCAGATGACACAACTCTAAAACCGAAAATGAATGATGGTCCGTAGGTCAGGGCAGTATTAACTGGATGTCGAAGCAAAGCACTCCTAGATGGTGCAACCGGTAGTATGGGACAATTGCGCTGGACGGTAGTAGAAGAAGATGCGCATATTGTCGAAAGCATAAGAAAGCAGGGAAGTATAAACATGAGGTTATAATGAAAAATTCAGACATGACCAAAACAACAATAAGAAGATACAGACCTTCAAAAGCTTGAGGGACACCTTTCTTAAATAAATTGTCTTCGACCACACGCTTCCCCTGTCTAATATCTCGACGACGGCGTCGCGCTTCAGCAGAATTAACATGCCCAGCTGCAGAAAATAAATAAATAAAAGAGGTAAGAAGCAGCAGCAGCAATTATGTAAATAGAGGAAACAACCAGAGCAAACATCTAAAGATCATAAGACAGAGAAACAGCTACAGTTCGTGCTTCAGCAGAATTAACATGCCCAGCTGCAGGAAATAAATAAATAAAAGAGTTAAAAAGCAGCAGCAGCAATTATGTAAATAGAGGAAACAACCAGAGCAAACATCTGAAAATCATAAGACAGAGAAACAGCTACAGTTTGTGCCCAGCTGCAGGAAATAATACAGGACGCTAACAAACATGGAACCTGAAGTTCAAAAGGGTAGGCGGTGACCCTGATTTTGTCCAATAATGAAAACACTCAGCATTAACTCTGACATAAAATAAAAGCATTATGTTACATGATGAACTTAGTCCACCTACCCAGTCAATGAACTTAGTTCACAGAAAACTCCGTGTGCTTTCCCGAAATCAACCCGCAGTACATAATACAGTGAGAGAGCGAATCGTTTTTTTGGATTTTTGTAGAAACCTCCTTCAGTTTTCATAAAATAAACCCTCGGTACATATTTGAGTAAAAAAACTAATCATTTTTCGTATGTTTTTGAAAACACCCCTACAGTTTTTAATTAATTAATCTGTAGTTTAATTATAAGTGCAAAATACTTTAAAAAATTATATCTTTTAAACGGTAACTCCAATTTTACATTATTATATATGAAATTTTATTAGAAAAATATGTAGAATCTTAATATAATGTTAGTTTATCTATTTAATTTTTTAAAATCTGTTTATAATGTAACTTTAATCAATAGTGATGCGCACAATCTAAATATAATGTTATTTTATTTATCTATTAATTTTTAAATAATATTTATGCTGTAATTTTAATCAATAGCGTACAATCCATTTTTCATAACGAGGCCGATCCATGTTGTTAATTAATCCGCGGTCCAATTATAACTAACAAATACTTTAAAAAATATATCTTTTAAACTGTAACTCTAATTTTAAATTATTACTCCCTCCGTTCCTAAATATAAATATTTTAAGCGATTTTACTAGGAGTCTACATACGGAGCAAAATGTTGAATCTACTCTCTAAAATTTGTCTATATACATCCGTATGTAGTTCACTAATGAAACCTCTAGAAAGACTTATATTTATGAACGGAGGGAGTACATATGAACTTCCATTCAAAAAATGTGATGAATCGAAAGCTAATGTATCTTACCTATTTAATTTTTTAAAATTCTATTTATAATATAATTTGAATCTATAGTGATGCGTATAATCTAAATATGATGTTATTTTATTTATTTAACAATTTTTAAATTCTATTTATGCAGTAATGATTATTAAGTTAAGACGTGTTGTATGGTTTGCTTCCGTTGTAACGCACGGGCTCTTTTGCTAGTTACTATTTAATCATCGTTTGTGTTTTAATATTATTGGCATCAGATTGTGGTTCGGCCATCCGATTAAGTATTTAGTAAAAACTAGCCGAATGCCCGTGCGTTGCCATGGATAATAAATTTAGACTTAAGATGAAAAATTTCTACATAGCTACTATCTTGGTGATGACTTCATTATGTCTTTCATAATTTTCATCATGCGATGGGCCTGGAAGAAGGCTTTGCAATTAGTTTTGGACTGTCTTATCACCGCTTATGCCCCACAGCTCCAACAAGAAAATGTATACACCACCCCAACATAGCTCACCCTCTCTTATAAGAGCTTTTTCCCCTCTATGGCAACATGAAAGGAGAAGACATGTTTCCCCACCGTCTACCACCGGTGACCAATCCATGCGTTTGCCACTCTGATGACGGGAGGCGTACGAAACAATGGTGCTTCGGTTTTCGGTTGTAGCGGTTACGTAATGGAGAATAGCCTTTCCCCAACTCCACCTCATCGGCGTTCTCACTGATAATTACAGTCATTCATAATATATATTTTTGGGGATGGGGAGTGGGGTGGTCGGCCACGAAATTACTTTCTTCGTTTTTAAATATAAGTCTTTTTAGAGATTTCATTAAGGGGCTACATACGGATGTATGTAGACATATTTTAGAGTGTAGATTCATTCATTTTGCTCCATATCTAGTCGCTTAGTGAAGTCTTTAAGAAGACTTATATTTAGGAACGGAGGGAGTACAACATGTCGATGATGTGTTTGCCGATTGCTAAAGCCCATTGTGTACCCAAGGATCTATATTGCATTCAATTACATATTTATTTGTTTTGAGATAGAAAATTGGAGATGATATCTGATTCTTATATGCACAAATTAATGTGGTACCTAAGGAAAATATTTCACCACAATTGTATATGTCATGTGAACTTAAAAGTTACATGCCAGTCCAATTCATAGTGTTTTCAATCCAGTTTGGATATTTATCCTAATTTTTTATAGAAGTAAGCTATGGGTTAATTCCTATCATTATATTATAGCATAATATTGTCATCACCATGATTGCATGAAAACAGGCATACACAAACAAATACTAAAAGGAAGGGACATTTCTCGCCAGCTAACTCTCCTTTTCATTAAGACAAGAGAAGGGTCGTCAACTGACCATCGATGATGCTAAAAATGAAAGAAAGTTAAATTGGACTAATTTGATAACCCGAGGTTAAGGTTGTGATAGGAAGGCTGCAGCGGGTGTATTGGAGGGTCAGCTCACAAATGCAGAAACCATAATGCTAGAAGAAGGTCCATAACCATGTACTGATCTGACTTGATGTGTGTGGGTCGTGGAGGCAGGGGTGCATCACTGCTCCAGGAATACCATCACCATTGAGTTTGTCCATAACCGGGATAAACAAGCATCTTACATAGCTTAGATTTACTGGCTGAAAAATAAAATCAAGAAAGCTAACATTAACCAATCGTTGGAGTTTTGTCTAAGAATGGAACACCTGGAATGTAAAGAAGGTCGACCCAGTAACTTGGAAATCATGAAAAGCTAAAAGATGTGTGGTCAATTTGGCAGATGAAACTGTGCATATGGATTGCCAGATAACATCAAAACATAAGGTCTTCTGTACCTTTTCCTGTTGGTTAAATGTCAGCTCTGATCTATGAAGCATCATTACATGCACACTAAATTCGAGCTGCTAAATTTGCGCAACTAACAAAATAAGCATGTGTGTAAGCTGCCTAGAAGAAACATACATACATGATGCTTCATAACACGTAACACATCTTGGCATCCATTGGTACATGTATCTTTGTAGATGCATTCATGATCTAAACGTTTAAAACTCTACGAATCATTTATTTTCAAAAATATTAGTACTCATTTTAGTTTCTGGATAATACACAGAGTATTAGTTCAGAGTTCATATTTCATAACCTTCAATTTTATGTACTTCTGAAACACCATGCTGCACAAAGAAATACCATGTTATGTGATTGTTCCAAGTATAACTTGAATCGTATCTGAGGACCAATTGTAAGAAAATAAATAAGCAAATTAGAATCACATTCAAACAACACATCCATCAAACTGTAACAAGCAGTGTGTAGGCAACAATCTTAGCACATACCTGCACAAATGATACTTCATGCCGCTTAACCTGATTGTATTTGGTCTGAGCATCCCCTCCCCCTTCCTTAGTTCGCGTCCATCTACGCCATCCAGCGTATGTAGTTTGAGTGTATGACATTGTAACTCTTTTTTCACTATCAATGGAAAGACAGGTAATCATGTATACAGCGATGCCACCGCTGAAGTTTGTGTTGTTGACCACCTACACATGCCTGAAAGAAGTAATCAAAGAAGAGGGGAATCACTTATGACGACTGGCAGAGAAGCAAGCACTCGGTGCGTGCTGCTGAATACCGTCCTGATTATGCACTCCAATGGATGATTGTTCGCGTCATCAACTACACAAATTTGCAAGATGAACTTGGATAGTGCATTTCAAGTATGAACTGATAGCTAGGAGAAAATTGAATGTGGAGCACCTGACGATGGTAACGATGCGCTTGGAGGCGGCAGCGATGCACCGGTCCTGGTCGTCGAGGACGAAGCCAGCAGGCGGCTTAGGTGTGGCGTCACCCGCCCGTGTCCGCCTAGCGAACCTCCCCCTTTCCTCAGCCTCCTCCGGTCCTCCCCATTGTCGTAGTCCATGTACCCTACCTCATCGTCGAACTTCTCCCGTCGTAGAGAGGCAGGCGGGCGGGCCATGTGTACTGGCGGTGAGCATTCGGATGGCCCCTCATAGGCGACGGCCGTCCGACTGAGCCCCTCGACGTCCCGCGACCCTGGTGGTGGCGGCTGGGTGCCCCTGTATGGCATTGCCTCCCTGGCGGACCTTGTTCGTCGCCGTTCTCGTCGCGGAGCCTGGTGGCAGCCCGCACTGGAGGTTGTTCGAAGAAGGGCCCCTGTTCCTGGGTGGCGGCCGAGACGACCTAGCTACTCGAACGGAGACGCACCTCTCGCAACCCACGCTTAGGCAGATTAAGCCTCGGCCGAGCAAAGAATCGGCGGGCGGCAAGACCGTGACCCACGCTTAAGCAGATACGGGCGGTTACAGGGGTGTAGCGACAACGAGGGGCGGCGGCGGTGGCGGTGGCGGAGAGGAGGAGCGGTAGTCTGTAACCCTCTGAGCGGTTGGCGGCATCAACGAAGGAGAGATGGCATATGGATCGTGGCATCGTGCTTGCGTATTCCTGGACGATGAAGGAGTAACGATCGTTGGGTTAACCCTGTTGAGGGCCTTTTTAGTGAACCGGTTTGCCCTGTTGACCGTACGAGGTGGGGAGGTTTTTTTTTATTTAATCGTTCGGTTTACGAAGGATGGAAAAAAAATCGGTAGAACCGCTAGCTTACTAATAGAGCGAAAAGTTAGCATACACGATAAATACAAATTAACATTCCCACTTAAATTTGATCGCTAATAATTTAACCCACTAGATTTTTTTATGTCGGAACCCATCAAATTGTTAACTATACACAAAGTATTTTTTTTCTTTATTGTATAACGATACACTTTTTTATTTGTTGCATGAATAATATCACTAAATTTTTAATGCTAATAATTTAACCAATCATATCTTCAACCACACATTTTTTTTAATTTATTGTAATTACCACCTTAAATTTGATTGCTAATAATTTGATCCATCAAACCATTAACGACACATGAAGCATTTTTATTTCAATTTACTGTATTAACAACAACTCATAAGCTTCATGTGAAGAAGGTTTGGTCGCATGCTCAATATACTCCCTCCTTTCTGGTTTATTGAGCTCATGTCATTTTCTTGGGTTTTCCATATTATAAGTCTTATTTTCACTCCTTTTCACCACATGTTCACATTTTAAGATGCATTAAATCGACGGAGGATTAAAAAAAAACCAATGCATGTAACTAGTCCTACTCATTTAGTGGCCATCCATCCATATGCTACAATTAATGTAGATCAAAGTTTAAGTAATTTTGTAAACTACGAGATACATTATTCCATTCACCATTTTTTTTTGGTTGATGGAATTTCAGATTTAAGTTTTATAAACCGAAAAAAAAGTAGCTAATAGCAGACTCAATGCATAATTAGCAATTGTTATGGTCGTCATAGCAAGACCTGCACACAGCATCTCAAAAAAAAGTTAGGGAATTTGGCCCACATCTGCTTATATCACATGGCAAGTTAAGTGAATCTTTTGAATGCATCCCTGTCAGCGTCCTCTCTCGGTACTATCTTTTTAATTATCTGCACATGGTCAGGTCATATCATGTGCACTACTGCTGCCTGGTAATTATTGCCTAGGGACCAGAATAGTAAAGTGATCGGCTTTGTCTGCGTCCGACCTGGTGTGCGGCCTCTGTTGGTCATTTGCGCCGTTAGGAGTACATACAAACAATCACATGCTCTTATACCAACTCCACTGCACGATCCCATTCTGTTCGGCTCCGTTCGTTTAAAGTAAAATAGGCAAACAGGTCGGTCCAGTGCGAGACAGCCCGGACCCATCATGTCCATTTTGTGTCCAGTACGATCCATTTCGAGAGCAAACTTGTGCGGGATCTGGATCACGGTGGACATCAAACGGACGCGCGCTCGTCCGCGTCGGGGACGCGTGGCATGCAGCCACCTACCTCCTCCCACCCGCACACATCAACGCGCACGAGCCGCCGGGCCCGCCTGTCATCCGTCCAGGGAACGGTCGCGGTCCTTCTTAAATGGGGAAGCTGTGGACCGATCATCGTCCACAGTTCCCATCGCCACCCCGCGGCCTCCTCGAAACCCGACAGCCGCGAACCCTAGCCTCCTCCTCGAACTCGCCGGCCGCCCACATCGCAGCAGCCATGGACCTGTGGAACTACGGCCGCAAGGGCACCCACGACCGCGAAGCTGGCTCCTCGTCGGGACGCCGCCGCAGCTCCGTGAAGGAGGAGGCCGCATCGCCACCGTGCCAGGCCAACGCTCCCTTCACCATCGCTACTAGGCCCGCCGGCCACCGCGACCGGCAGTACCTCAGTGTTGAGGTATGCCGGCGCTACTGGGAGACGAGGACGCCGGTCCCGTGGTGCGACGTCCACCTCCCCAATACGTGGCACCTCTCCGCCGACCGCGTCCCCATCCCGCCGGTGCCGACGAGCGGCCGTGCGCGCCGTGAGGAGATCGAGCGTCGCCGCCGCCTCCTCCTCCCCGACGACCTCTACTACGAGGAAAGGTAAGTCGCTGACTCCACCCTCTGGGACACCTGGCTCAGGGACAAGCACGACGTGCGGCGTGCCTCCTACTTCGCCGGCAGGGTCTCGGGGCCGCGGCTGCACGGGAGGTGCGTGGCCTCACGCCCACGCCGTCACCTTTCCCGTCTCCGTCACCACCTCCACCTCCTTGCATGACGGAGGAGGAGGAGGAGGCCCAGCTCATGCAGCGCATCATGGAGGACTCCATGACGACGCATGATGAGCGCCAATGGCCGGGCCTGGACCGCGCCATGGCCCTCTCTGCGGCCGGCGATGTCGCCATCCCTGAGCAGATGGAGGAGGAGGAGGTGGCCGCGTTCCCTCCGGAACTGGTGGGCGCGTCATGCGGCTGGTCATGCACCGCACCGGAGATTGTGCAGACAGTGGGGGCCGTGAACTGGTGCCCCACACTGCCGCGGTCACCGATGCGGGAGGCCTCGCCACGGGAGGAGGTGTTGCAGGCCAGCTTCCAGCCCGCCCCCGCGCACCAGGGATCGCCGGCCCACCTCTGGATGCCGCCGGCCTATGTCGACCTCGTCAGCGACGGCGACGACGACGACAACCGGCGGCCAGTGAAGACGGCGACGGCGACGGCAACGACATGCTTCTTTTTTTATGTTAATTATGTCAAACTGGACCGTTCTGTGGCCGTGAAAACTTGGCCGTTTTTAATGTTAATGTTATTATGTATGAAGTTTTTTAACTGCGTCTATTTATTTTTAGTTGAGTTTTCCTTTTTTTTTTAATCAAGTCCAACACGGACATGATTTGGGATGCGGCCGCGCGGTAGGCGCACGCACGACCCAGCGGACAGAGACGGACATGGGCAAACCCATTGTCGTCCTAATGGACAAAATCCGGCCAAACCGGACGTCTGTTTGGTCGTGCAGTGGAGTTGGCCTTAGGGCATCTCCAATAGTCGTATGATCATCGTTGGTAAAATTGCCACATAGACGATTTTGATGACATGACACATAATAAAAAAAGAGAAAGAATGAAATCGTATGAACTTGAAGCAACGGTTCACTCACAAGCTCCAAGCCAAACATGGTCATTTCTTCAACATCTAGTGGACCCGCTTAGTTATTTTACATACGCTTAACATACACTCCATTGAAGAGCTTATATTTGTGTTGTTGGCTGCTAATATAGTCACATGGACACTTACACCAATGATTAAACATACAGACTGTTGAAGATGCTTTTAAGCAGAACAATCCTTACGTCTTCAACATTTGCATTTCCTTTTTTTTCCAGCAGCATCGCTTCCGCTCTTGATCTTTGGCAACATGTAAAGCAACTTGCTCCTTGTTTACTGCTAATCACCAGATATTTACGCACACACTTGTAGTTCAACCAAACCTTACATCACATGCATAAATACCAAAAGAAAAAACTTAAATACATATGGAAAACCTTATGAGCAGTGCCATAAGAACACACATGTTTCTGCAATATTACATCAATCACTTTCATAAGCACACCAATATGTCTTGAAGCCATATTATACATACGCAGTAACACAACCAAGCCGCATGGCGAGAACACCTACAAATGAGTCTTCACAAGCCCTGTACAAAGTGGTTACACTCCAAGCCTGATGACGCTGACCTGAAAAGGGGCCGACGACTGGTAAGGTGAAACGGCTGCTGACCACAAAATTTATAACATTACACTGCTCCAAAATCATTTTCGGTCATAGCAATCATATGCAAATTGACATTTGATTAGAGCCATATAACCGAGGCATAATTACATGTGCGAAAATTATCCACCCAACTTTCAAGTGAGACGGTGGGATTCTCTTTGAATAAAGACTTACTTTTGCTTCGGTACAACCCCCTTCCCACAAAACGTATAAAGCAGAATGTATATCCACCTCGTATTGTACACTATAGGTCGTCATACGTATATCCACGTATGACAGTCTATAATATACAATTCGAGGTGGGTATACATTCTCCTTTATACGTTTTGTAGGGGAGGGGTTGTACTGAAGCACACCTTTTTATGAGATACATCTGCATAAGCTTCTTACCGTACAAATAAAACTAAGGCTTTCACTCTCCCCCTCCAACAAACTAATAGCAAGTACTCCCGCGGACGGCTGGTCTATGGGGACATCTATGCCCTATATGGAAAAAAGAATTAGTAATTCAACAAACAGTAAAAAAATTCTAAAAATATTTTGAAATAAATTTGACATTCCGTTGTACTCGTGAGAAAAAAATCATAAAAAGAAAAATCTCCTTTGACTTGAATCAGCTAATGACCGTGCTAATCAAACTACATCAAAGAAAGAAAAACACACCCACCAGTTATAATATAATAACACAATCAACACAAGAACAGGCCACTAATGGGGGATATGGCATCTGAAGTTGCGCTTTTAAAGGGGGCCCAGCCAAATTTTGATTCATCACGGAAGACTAGGTACTGTTCATCCACAGATGTTCATGATGGCAAAGGGGCAAAAAGGCTTACTGACCAAATGAGCTGTTCGAGTTTTAGTGCATTCAAAGTCATGTTGCTGATATATCGGAGTATTAGGCATTTCATTACCAAGATTTGTTTAGCTAGATGCAGTTATGCTAAATTTAGCATTACCAAGTCAATTTTGAGGGAAAATGGTGTAATAATGCTAGTAGGCAGTAGTACATGAATTAGTATTACTGTAGAATTTCCTTTGTTGTACTTCAAACAGTAATAATCAGTTTGCCCATTAGGCATTTCTTTCATGAAGATTTCTTAATCCAGATGTATTTATAATATATTCAAAAACCTAGGGAAAATATGAATCTATGAGAAAAAATGATAAGGAATGGAAACACATACACCCCTTTTGGTCCGTCAAATTCTTTTATGACAAAAGAAATTTCAGTACAAAGGATATGATTTGCTCCATTCAGAAATCTGTACAAAAGGGATACGAATATACTCATTATACCAGGAGATTTCACTCTGGCAACCAGATCACGCTCGCTCAAGTCCTAATTTTCATATAAGAACAGTTCATATACCTCAACTTGCGCTTTGCAAAATATATATACCTCAACTTGCGCTTTGCAAAAAATATATATATATATATACCTCAACTTGCATGCAGAAGATAAGCTTACCTGCTCAACCAATACATCACAATAGCATATCTAACCGAGCAATTGTTTTGTGTATCGTGCCAATTGTGTCCACCATGACTGCTTTACAACTTCAACTCGTTCGTTTCCACCACTAATGCCTGTTATACAAGCATAAAAGGTCAAACGACCAATGACATTCCCAAAAAAAAAAAGTCAAGTAAACACGAGGAGGCATCAACAAGATACTTAGATCAGCATGCAGGTGAACTGATAGTAAGAAGGCATGCTAGTACCAGTACCTGGAGTATAGAAAGCTTCTAATGGATGATAGTAAGAACCGAGGCTTGTCTTGGGGAGTTTCTTGAACTGCAATGTGTCAAGATGGACCATGTAGTCAGCCTCAGCTGTCCTGAAGAAGGCCACATTGTTTTCCTCCGCATACCCTATCATCTCCGGGGGCTCTATCTCTGAATGCAGTCCAAGTAACTCGTCCAGCTGAATATCTCTTGTCGGCGCCCATATCTCAACACCGTCGCGATTGCGCTTCGTACTCCACAACTCGGCGGTGAATCGGTATAGGAAGAGGAAGCCCTCCCCACCACCCTCTGCTCGCATAACCATGAACGCGACTGGACTGAGCGGGGTGTAGTAATCCCCTGGCAGCAGCCTCAGATGCAGGCTCTGCGCGCCCAAATCGAACTCGAGGATACTTCGCGATCCATCGACGGTGACGGACCAGTGAAGGCAGTCCCCTGCTAGCACGGCGGGCTGGCTCCTGAAAACAAACAAACCCTCGGATGGAATCTGCGCCGAGACGACGCAATCACCCCACACGCCGGTGTCCGAGGAGTAGACGCAGGCGAGAGCGGTTCTTGGCTGCTTCCCGTCGCTGCCGACCAGGACGACCCGGAAGTGGTCGACGTCTCCGGCGGCGGGAAGCACGGCCCCGCTGACAGCAGCACCCTTCGCCCCGCGGAACTCCAAGTCCGGGGGGACGGCGAGGCGGTGCTGGTGCCCGGCGACGGGGTCCCAGACGAGCACCTGGAGCTGGGCCGGGAGGAGGAAGAGGCCGAGCCCGTGGCGCCATCCGAGGGCGATGTAGCCGTCGTCGAGCCTCAGGCGGAATCGCCCGAGGGGGAGGCGGTCGGGGGCGTCGAGGGCCGGATGGAAGGCGACTCCGCGGTGCACGACGAAGAAGCCGAGGAGGGGGGCGCTGCAGCGGCGGTGGTGGACGCGGAAGCGGCGGCGGAAGGCCGGGTCGGTGAGGAGGCTGCGCCAGCGGCTGCAGACGGCGGAGGCGCGCGGGAGGGAGGACGGCTGCGGGGGCAGCCGCACGAGGATCTCCGACAGCAGGTCGTCGCCTTCCGGCAGCGCCTCCATCGTGCCCGCCGTTGCTTGCGCTGGTGCGGGACGCGAAGCCGAGTGCGGCCGTCACACACACTGAGGAGTGAGGACAAGCCTGTTTGTTTGGAGATCTGAGGATCTCCGAGCACCTTTTCCTTTCCCCGCTCTGCAATATGTAGCAGCTGCTCCACCAACTTGAAAAGTGAGGCCGCACTCGGCTTCGCGACAGGTATGATTTCACCCCCCCCCCCGCCCCGCCCCCCCCCCCCCCCCCCCCCTTTTTTTTCATGGATTCATTATTTGAAAGTTTTTATCACTCTAGAACCACGCGTCTTAATCTCAAATCATTTTCATAGTTGAATCCATAGCGTTGAAATCTTTAAAACTAGAATCGTATGTTAGTAGGTTCCGACAGATTTTATTTCACGAAAAATCGGACGGGAAACCAAGCCGACGGTGACAGATTTTATTATGGCATATATACCAAAAATCGGGCAGTGTTTTTAATGCTTTGAAAACATAATCAATACTAAAGAAAACCCTGTAAAAAACATGGAATTTCAGGTCATTTGGAGTCTAGTGATTTTTCACCATTTTCTTTGTTTTCAGGTCTAGAATTTCAGTTTTTCTCTTTTTGATGTACTTTGCATATTTAGAGAGAAATGACATTAAAATTATATCATAATAAGGAATAGTTAATAAGAATAACATAAATATAAAAAAAATATGATGCATAATGGCGTATAACTTACAAAAACCCCATGCATATTACAATTTTGTGTTGGGCTGATGCAATACGCCGTGTTTGGTTCCACACATTCGTCCCGATGTGGTTACCTTGCATCCCAATGTGGTCAGCTTATCAGCTTCCACTCTAACCAGTGTTGTCATTGTAAATTACACATACGGTCACAACATAATAACAAAGCCTAACTTCATGCATTCAGTTTATATGGTTCGATTTATACGTTTATTTCCAGATACTACGATATCGATACTTCGCTAAACACGATAAAAAAAACTAAAATAGAGTTCAATTGTGGTATATACCAAATCATTTTGGTATATATGCCATAATAACTTGAAAATGACATAATAATAATTTATATATTTATGACTCATAACACACATACTGTCTTAGACTATATATGCATGCATGGATTCATGCCCTGAAAGCAACTCTAACACAACGATCCAAATCATCCACCCGTGTTTGTTTTGGTCGTACAAAAGTGGAGGCCCAATGCACCGATCCAAACCCAAACCGCGTCTGCTTCTCATCCGTGCGGATCCATTTCTGACCCAAAATTATAACTAAAATGCGTCGACGCAGACTCGAAGCGGACACGACACGCGTCTTCTCATGTCCGCGCCCGATCAAAACCAGCGTCGTGACGGCCTTCCACTGGGTTGGCCCGACGCCGACGCTCATCGACCTCACCGGCCCCGACGACGACGAGGAAGACGCCTAGGGTAGCGCGCCTTCTCGGTTTTAGTTTATTAAATTTTCTGTTTAATATAAAGTGGACTCGTGGGACTATCGCCGGCAGTCCGGCATTAATGTTTAAATAATGATTTTTATATTTTCAAAATATTTATTATGTTTCCACGTCGCCTAAAAATCGGTCATGGCCACGTTGAACGTAAGCGCCGATCCAATTAGAAAAACAAACAAGAATGCCTGCCAGACCTATCCAAACGAATAAAATATGAACAAAACGCGTATCCGTTTAGGTGGTGCGGTTGGATGGAGTTGCTCTTATGGCTGGTCCTGCATGCAAATGTGGAATGCATACTTTGCTTTTGTTTAGGAACGTGCTTAGCATATTTTTTTGAGCGAGCAATGACTATGTTACAAGAAAAATGGATATGCTAAGTAAGGAATCACTTCTATACAAGAAAAATGACTACGTTACAGGCCTGTGGTCCACCCATCAAGTTTTTCATGGGCATGATTGCGCAGGTCACAACTCATTTTAATCTATAATGCAGTGTGGTCACCGCCTAGTCATGTACTATATGAACGATGACAACAACTTAAGTACTACCTCGCTTGCTGACCCGGTGAAGAGTAGGTGTGAGGTACTATATAAGAGCAACTGTAGCAGATCCCGCATCCGTTCGACCCACAAAACGTATTTGCAGTTTGCAGAAAATCATTTTTGCAGGCCAATGCACACGACCATGGATACAAACCCCGCATAATGGATCCATAAAAAAGCATATTCACGGAATATGCTTTTTTACGGGTCGGCTTTGCGGTGTGTGATCCGGCGCACCTCCTTCCAGCCTGGAAAACCTAAATTTACAACTTAATTTGATCCAACATAATGCATTTCTTTTCTTTTTCAACAAAAATGGATACATAAGACATCTTTGCTAGAATAGCAAGACCAAAGAAAACAAGAACCACAAGTATGCATTTTAGAATATTTCCAACATCCATAACTGCTCCAACTAGTTGAAGCAATATCTTCTCCATGCACTTATTGTTGATCTGCAGATTCTTGATCTTGCATTCTTCATTCTTCATCTTTGGTTCGGAAGAAGTAGACGTTGCACATGCAGCCGCATCGTTGTTTTTTTATTCTATTAAGGAATGCATCGACACCTATTAACTTCCTTTCTATCAATAAATCAATGTATTCGCCTTCCCAAAACCAAAATAAGCATCCATCTTCCTACACAAAAGAATGACCACGTTCAGAATAAGGATCCGCAATTGAACCAAAGAACGAGATATCATGAGCTACGCAAGTGCACGTACCCCGTCGTTTTCACATTTGAAGAACACCCATCCGGGGTGCTTCGGCGTGGTCGAAGTAAACCGCAGCAATGTCTGCGTGCAGTCGGCGCACTGTATGAGCGGCAATGACGAACCACCGAGCCGATGCGCGAGCGCCGAGCCCGGTGGACGACCGGGCGAATCCACGCCCGCAAATCGTCGACGGCGCCGGGAGGACGAACCCGTCCCTGCATGCGGTGATGCACCTTTGTCGGGGCTGCGGGAGATGCTCCTCGACCACTCCATCGCTTGGCGCAGCCACCGACGGCCGTCAAAAAGCCAAATCCGGCGGCACCGCGATGAAGGTCCGCAGATCCGCAATTTCGGCGACCCGCCGGCGCAGGGGGGGGGGGGAGGGAGGCCTCGTGCCTGTGGCGGCCTTTCGGCAAGCTCCTGCTGCCTGCTTTCGCCGGAATCTTGGGCGACGGGGTGTGGCGCCGCGAGGGTGGAGAGGGGAGATGGTTGGTGGGGAAAGCTTGGGCTGAAATGTCGCTCCCATCAACCGCTTCCGCTTATATGCAGGGCACCGCAGCAGCGAGGGGAAAACTCGGACGAAATTTTGCCGCGCCCCGCAACAATATTTGCGGACCGGAGCGGAATGCGGGGTCTGATCGGGTAGGTTTTTCTACCCCGACCCGCATTTTGACGGTTATTTTACGGATCGGAGCGGGATACAAGGTCTGCTAGATTTTAGCTGCTGGTCCACCAACTTTGCGGGCCGCGCCGGGACGAAATCTGCAAGTTTTAGCTGCTGCTCCACCAACTTGAAAAGTGAAGCTGGCCTCTGTCCTGAGAACTGACCACCTACTTCGCTGAACACGATAGCTCCGTGCATTCAGTCTATATGGTTTGATTTACACGTTTTTGTCCAGTTACTACGATAGTGATACTTCGCTAAACACGATAAAAAGCTAAAACACAGTTCGGTTTTGGTATATACCAAAATGCCATTAATAATAATTTATATGTTTATGACTCGTAACACATACTGTCTTAAACTATATGTGCATGCATGGATTTATGTCCTTAAAGCAACTCCAAGGTAGTGATCCAAATCATCCATCCGTGTTTGTTTGGGTCGACGTGGATAAACGCGGAGGCCCGACGCACCGACCCAAACCCAAAACGTGTTTGCTTCTCGTCCGTGCGGATCCATTTCTGACTCAAATTTGCACCTAAAATGCGTCGACACGGACTCGAAGCGTACATGACGCGCGTTTTCTCATGTCCGCGCCCGGTCAAAACCAGCGTCATCTTTATTAACGACGGCCTTCCACTGGGCTGGCCCGATGCCGACGCTCGTCGACCTCACTAGCCCCGATGACGATGACGAGGACGCCTAGGGTAGCGCGACTTCTCGTTTTTAGTTTATTAAATTTTCTATTTAATATAAAGTGGACTCATGGAACTATTGCCGGCAGTCCGGCATTAATGTTTAAATAATGATTTTTATATTTTCAAATTATTTATTATATTTCTGCATCGTCTAAAAATGGGTCATGGCCGCGTTGAACGCAAGCGCCGATCCAATTAAAAAACGGACACGAATGACCGCCGAACGGATCGAAATGAATAAAATACGGATAAAGCGCGGCGCGGTTGGAGTTATGGAATGCATACTTTGCTTTTGTTTAGGAACGTGCTTAGCATATTTTTTGAGCGAACAATGACTATGTTACAAGAAAAATGGATATGCTAAGCAAGGAATCACTTCTATACAAGAAAAATAACTAGTGGGCATGATTGCGTAGGTCACAACTCATTTTAATCTTTAATGCAGTGTGGTCACCGGCCAGTCATGTACTATATGAACGATGACAACAACTTTAGTACTACATCGCTTACTGACCCGGTGAAGATTAGGTATGAGGTACTCCCTTCGTTTTAAAATAAGTGTCTTAATCTTAATACAACTTTGTATTAAAACTAGTATAAAGTTGAAACAATTATTTTGAAATGAAAAGAATACTATAAAAAGAGTGTCGGGGCATGCATGTATGGTTTTGCCCAAGGAATATACATATTATTTTTACTTTGATTAATTTGGATAACCGTTTGGGTTTTGGTATATACAAAAAAGAAACAAGAAGGAAATTTCATATACCATACTAAAAACCGGAAACCATAGAAAGCGTAAAATCGGTTTAAGCAGTTTATTTTTGGTATGGTTTTTTGGTTCGGTTTTAAAATGCACAATCTGAGAAAAACCAGAATGCCGGCAAATTGGGCAGACCCAATTTGATCTACACTCTTGCCTACTTCATAAATAATCTTCTGTTTGCTGGTGACCTTGGAATAATCATCCTCTACCCCCCCGCAAAAATAAAATAAAATAATCATCCTCTACATCTTCTCTAGTATGAAACCCTCTATAGCAACTGTTTTTATAGCCATCATTAGTTCATGGTATGTCTGTCATGAACCATAGACTCCTAGAACCCTCCCCGAGTAAACCACACACCACTTCATCTATCAAGACAAAAGAACAAGATTTAAACAAGCAGTACATATGAAATAGAAGCAACATAAACATGCATGATTCATATACCTAAAAGTGTCACAAGCTCAGCCTACTTACTATGGTGTCATCTCGGCATCAAAAAGATGGTGTAATCCTACCACAACAAGTTCACCATCTCATGGATTTGTATATACCACCTCATCAAAATATGAATAGTGGTATATACAAATCCATGCACCTACAAATCCATCAAAATATGATTTGTATATACCACCATCTCATGGTCATAAATAGTTTCAAGCCCTAGCTACCATAAAATGTACATCATCATGCATGCCGCCACCCTAGAGACTCTTGCGCCATATGTAGTAGTCATTACAGGAAGCCGCTTCTTTGCCATTAGCCGTGGCAGATGGCAAAGGCCTACTCCGTAAAGGCATTTGCCGTCCGCCGGTAGTCAGCAAAACTTCGACGATTGGTTGCGTCGATAAAGGACCTTCTTTGCTGCATGCATCCACACAACGGACGACAAAGGTCTTTGCCATCAACCGACGGAGGACAAAGAGGTTAGACAACAACCCACATGCACCTACTTTGTTAGGTGGCTAACGGAGTGTTTACCGTCTGCCGGCAGTCGGACAGCAGGTCGTCGCCTTCCGGCAGCGCCTCCATCGTGCCGCCCTCCCCAAGGCGGCCGTCACACTGTGGACAAGGCTGTTTGGAGATCCTCCAGATCTGAGGAGCACCTTTTCCCCCACTCTGCAATATGTAGCTGCTGCTCCACCAGCTTGAAAAGTGAGGCTGGCTGGCCTCTGTCCTGAAGAGACAAACAACTGAGCACCTACTTCGCTGAACACGATAGATCCGTGCATTCAGTTTATATGGTTCGATTTACACGTTTTTGTCCAGTTACTACGATACTGATACTTCGCTAAACACGATAAAAAGCTAAAACACAGTTCAGTTTTGGTATATACGAAGTCATTTTGGTATATATATGCCATAATAACTTGAAAATAAAATAATAATAATTTATATATTTATGACACATAACACATATTTTCTTAGACTATATGTGCATGTATGGATTCATGTCCTTAAAGCAACTCCAACGCAGCGATCCAAATTATTCACACATATTTGTTTTTGTCGACACGGATAAAAGTGAAGACCCAACGTACCGATCCAAACCCAAAACGCGTCTGCTTCTCATCCGTGCGGATCCATTTCTGACCCAAAATTGCACCTAAAATGCGTCGACGTGAACTCGAAGCGGACACAACACGGGTCTTCTCACGTCCGCGCCCGGTCAAAACCAACGTCGTCTTTATTAACGACGACCGCCCACCGCGGACCCATGCATCAGCAGCCCACAGGTGCAGAGGCCGGACGGACCGAGCTGATGGAGCGCGAGGCCGAAGCTGAGGAGGAGGAGCGATGTGCTACCCAACGAGTGTCGGTGCAGCCACCGACGAACGACATTGCCGCCGCCTGCGAGACGGCCTTCCACTCGGCTGACCCGACGCCAACGCTTGTCGACCTTACCGGCCCCGACGAGGAGGAGGAGGACACTTAGGGTAGTGCGCCTTCTCATTTTTAGTTTATTAATTTTTTTTGTTTAATATAATGTGGACTCGTCGGACTACCGCCGGCAGGCCGGCATTAATGTTTAAATAATGATTTTTATATTTTCAAAATATTTATTATGTTTTTCTGTGTCGCTTGAAAATAGATCATGACCGCGTTGAACGCAAGCGCCAACTCAATTAGAAAAGCGGACACGAATGTTCGCCAGACTGATTCAAACAAATAAAATGCGGATAAAGCACCCATCTGTTTAGGTGGGGCGGTTGGAGTTGCTCTTATGGCTGGTCGTGCATGCAAATGTGGAATGCATACTTTGGTTTTGTTTTGGAAACGTGCTTAGCATATTTTTTTTGAGGGAACAATGACTATGTTACAAGAAAACTGGATATGCTAAGGCTGGTTGTAATGAAAGTATCATATATCACTAGTAGAAAAAGGGCCTTTTGTCCCGGTTTGTAAGGGCCTTCTATCCCGGTTTTGGAACCGGGACTAAAATGTCGTTACTAATGCCCTCGGCCTTTAGTCCCGGTTCTTACACCAACCGGGACAGATGGGCCTTCACGTGGCCGCTGCGGCCAGGCCAGGCAGGGGGGCCTTTAGTCCCGGTTGGTGACACCAACCAGGACCAAAAAGCATCCACGCGTCAGCACCTGGCTGAAGCTGAGTTTTTTTTGAAAGGGGCTGGTTTAGGGGTTAATTTAGGTTGTTATATACACCAACCAAGGAGCATCCATGAGCAAGCACAAAAAGAAATAATTTTATCTTTCATCAATGAGCATCCATGAGCATGCACAAAATTTCATCAGGCACACCATCATCATACTTAAAAGTGCAGTAGCAGTTCAACACTATCGTACTTAAAAGGTTTACACTATAAAGATTAAAGCTCCATCAGGTTCTTAAGATCTTCACTCCTGCTTCTTCACCTTCTCCTTCATCATCCTGATGCGCTTAGAGCGGGGAAGCCCCAGGCCAGGCTGTGGGATGTACTCCTCTACCAGAATTGGCATGGCCCTGTCGCCCAGATGTGGGATCACCATCGCGAGGCCATCGTCGCTGCTACTTTTCCTGTAGCCAGAGTCGTTGCTACTTTTGCTATAGCCAGAGTCGCTGCTGCCGTAGACATAGCACATGTCGCAGTACTCGCTGCTCCTGCTCCCATTGCCTTGCCAAATGCAAAAAAGTTTTTTTAAAAATGGGTGTGAGACATAGCCTAATGGATAGGAAGAAGAGACAGAGCGTACTGGCATCGTCGTCGTCCTGGTAGCGCCTCCGACACATAGTCGTGTCGAACACCTTCATGGCAAACGTGGCGTTGTCGTCGTACCTGAAGACAAGGAAGTACCCATGGCGCAGGTTGTAGGCACGGACGAACTGCTTCCAGCCACGATCTAGGTACATGCTTCCATCGGTGTCGAACGCCACCTCCACGTCCCACAGCTTGTGAAGCCCGTTGCCGGCCTGCCTCAGCTTCATGTTCTGTGGCCGATGACCGTCCAACATCTTCACAAAATTGTCCGGCAGCACCTGCCTGCTGGAGGATTTCTCAAGTATAATCATGAAGAACTCTATCTCTGAAAAGCAGCAGAAGAGACCAATTACTACCCTTTACAACATTGTCAGTACTCGCTGCTCCTGCTCCCATTGCCTTGCCAAATGCAATTTTAAAAAAAATGGGTGTGAGACATAGCCTAATGGAGAGGAAGAAGAGACAGAGTATACTGGCATCGTCGTCGTCCTGGTAGCGCCTCCGACACATAGTCGTGTCGAACACCTTCACGACGAACGTGGTGTTGCCGTCGTACCTGAAGACAAGGAAGTACCCATACCGCAGGTCGTAGGCACGGATGAACTGCTTCCAGCCACGATCTAGGTACATGCTTCCATCGGTGTCGAACACCACCTCCACGTCCCACAGCTTGCGAAGCCCGTTGCCGGCCTGCCTCAGCTTCATGTTCTGTGGCCGATGGCCGTCCAACATCTTCACAAAATTGTCCGGCAGCACCTGCCTGCTGGAGGATTTCTCAAGCATACACCCAGTCATCCTAAGAATAAGAAGAACGATGATAGAAACCTACATGTCAGTTCACCAAATACTGTCACACCTGAAGAACCAAATGATATTTCGGTGTCTGATGCAGAAACACAATCTGGTAATGAACATGAACCTGATGACAATATGGACAACGATGTTCATAATACTGCTCAACCTAGCAATGATAAGGATGTGGAGATTGAACCTACGGTTAATCCTAATAACCCACAACCTAAGAGATACGATAAGAATGACTTCACTGCTAGGAAGCATGGTAAAGAAAGGGAGCCATGGACCCATGCCCTTTCCTCCTAAGCCATCCAAGAAAAATGATGATGAGGATTTTGAGCGCTTTATTGAAATGATAAGACCCGTCTTTCTGCAGATGCAGTTAATTGATATGCTCAAAATGTCTCCGTATGCCAAGTACATGAAAGATATCGTGACTAATAAACGGAAGATACCAGATCTTGAGATCTCCACCATGCTCGCCAATTACACTTTCACAGGTGGAACTCCTAAGAAACTTGGTGATCCCGGAGTGCCCACTATACCTTGCTCCATTAAAGGAAACTACGTAAGAACTGCCTTATGTGACCTTGGAGCCGGTGTTAGTGTTATGCCTCTCTCTCTTTATCGTAGACTTTGAACTGGATAAGTTGACACCCATTGAAATTTCTCTGCAAATGTCCGACAAATCAATTGCTTTCCCTGTCAGCATTTGCGAGGATGTGCGTGTTATGGTTGCTAACACCACTATCTTAACAGACTTTGTTATCTTGGATATTCCCGAGGACGATGCCATGGTTGTCATCCTCGGAAGACCCTTTTTAAACACTGCAGGGGCTGTTATAGATTGCAACAAAGGCAATGTCACTTTCCATGTCAACCGTAATGAGCATACAGTGCACTTTCCGAAGAAACGATATCAAGTACATTGCATCAATGCTATCGAAAAAACTTCATCGATTCTTATTGGGAGCTTTGAATGCCCTATTCCTCGTGTCAAGATGAAGTATGATCTGTTTGTTGGGGAGATTCAAATCCCCATCGAGGTGACCTAGTGACTATTCGAAAATTCTCCGTTCTCTTTTGCGATTCGAGAAAGTTTTGTCGAGAGGATTTGGTCAACCCCATTGACGGATTTCTTTCAATGACCATGAGATGGATGAATCAAGGAGCCACAAACCTGTGTTCCAAGCTTTCATTTTTTGTTGCTTAGAAGGAAAATGATAGATTTAGTTTAGTTTTCCATGTTTTCTGTTTTAGCATCCCAGTAGAAAAATACCCCGAAAATAAAAGTTCTCCGATGGTCCTGAAAATCAAATATGATTTTTTTTTGGATTTTTTGAAAAATACTGGGACAGAGAGCTGGCCTGGGGGCCACACCAGTGGGCCACAAGCCCTAACACCGCGGGCTCCCCCTGGCCGCGGCCACAAAGCTTGTGGGGCCCACAGGGACCCCCTCCACTCATTCCAGCTCTCATCCTCTTCTTCTACCTCCAGAAAAAAATTGTTTCGCAGCTCAAACCCTTGTTCTTGCTCATTTGGCAGTGATTTTTGATCTCCTTGCTCAAAGCACCATTCTCCGAACCGTTTTGGGGAAATTACTCCTTGGTAAGTGACTCCTCCATTGGTCCAATTAGTTTCTACTCTAGTGCTTTATCCTTCGCGTATTCTTGCTACCTTGGTGACCCTGTTCTTGAGTTTGAAATGTTGATTTTAGCTGGTCCCAAGTAGTTTTAGCGCGTGATACGGTCTCTAGGCACTAGTAGGAGTAGTTGCTACAAGGTGTGGTTGGTCTTTATTCACTTTTCTCTTGAACTTCAAAAATTTCAGCAAAAAGAAATTATGTTCAGGAGGAAGTTTCATGGTGGTTCCTCAAGTAAGAAGGGTCCCCGTCTGTTGGGGATATTACCTGCGGTGTGACCCGCCCTAGCTGGGCCGGGTCACTAAAAAGGCGACTCATCCTTTGGCGATGCAAGCCTTGGCCCAAAGGGCCCAGGAGCCGGATGGCGGTTCAAGCTCTACACAGAGGATAGGCCATCGAGGAGGTTTCCAGTCTTGGAAAGCACGACGACTTAGAGATAAAGGAAACCATGATCTGTATCGTGGTTGGGACCCTTGTAAACCCTAAGGGCTGGACCTGTATATAAAGGCGAGTCCCCGGGGAGGATAGGGCAGGTTAGAAATCATCGAGAGCTAGGTCAGGCGAGTTACGCCCTCCTTGTAATCGAAACATCATCAATACAACACAGAGCAGGACGTAGGCTTTTACCTCCTCACGAGGGGCCGAACCTGGGTAAATATCTGAGTCCCGCTCCCGTTCAACCCCTTTGAGTCGCCACCAAGGTGCGATGGCTCCATCATTAAGTACTTTCACTAGGACATCTGCCGTGACAAAACCACGACAGTTGGCACCCACCGTGGGGCCTACGACGGTGGAGTTGAGTTCTCGAAGGGAGCCCTATCAGGGCCAGGGAGCTACGCGGCCGGGCTCATGACCCGGATCCGCCGCGGAAAGTACTACATCGACAACTCGCTGTGGGGGCCTAATACGTCTCAAACGTATCTATAATTTTTGATGGTTTCATGGTGTTATCTTGTCATCTTTGGATGTTTTATGTACCTTTTATATCTTTTTTGGGACTAACTTATTAATTCAGTGCCAAGTGCCAGTTCCTGTTTTTTCTGTGTTTTGGCTCTTTTCAGATCTGATTTTGGAACGGAGTCCAAACGGAATAAAATCCCTGAAATAAAATTTTCCCGAACGGAAGAAGATCAGGGGGCTTGAGGGCCAAGGCAGGAGAGCTACAAGGGGCCCACAAGCCGTGTAGCCGCCACCAGGGGCGGCGGCTAGCAGGCTTGTGGCCTCCCTGGCGCCCCCTGACCTAGCTCCTTTGCCTATATATTCCCTAAAATACAGGAAAAAAATCAGGGAATCCACGAAAACACTTTTCCGCCGCTGCAAGCTTCCATTTCCGCAAGATCTCATCTGGAGACCCTTCCCGGCGCCCTGCCGGAGGGGACTTTGGAGTTGGAGGGCTTCTACATCAACATCATCACCCCTCCAATGACTCGTGAGTAGTTCACTTCAGACCTACGGGTCCGTAGTTAGTAGCTAGATGGCTTCTTTCTCTCTTGGATCTTCAATACAAAGTTCTCCATGATCTTCATGGAGATCTATCCGATGTAATCCTCTTTGGCGGTGTGTTTGTCGAGATCCGATGAATTGTGGATTTGTGATCAGATTATCTATGATATATATTTGAGTCTTTGCTGATTTCTTATATGCATGATTTGATATCCTTGTAAGTCCCTCCGAGTATTGGGTTTTGTTTGGCCAACTAGATCCATGATTCTTGCAATGGGAGAAGTGCTTGGTTTTGGGTTCATATCGTGTGGTGACCTTTCCCAGTGACAGTAGGGGCAGCAAGGCACACATCGTGTATTTGCCATCAAGGGTAACAAGATGGGCTTTGTCATAGATATGAGATTGTCCATCTACATTATGTCATCTTGCTTAAGGCGTTACTCTGTTCTTTTGGACTTAATACACTAGATGCATGCTGGATAGAGGTCGACGTGTGGAGTAATAGTAGTAGATGCAGAAAGTATCGGTCTACTTGTTTTGGATGTGATGCCTATAGATATAATCATGTCCATGGATGACGTCACGACTTTGCGTGGTTCTATCAATTGCTCGACAGTAATTTGTTCACCCACCGTCTACTTGCTTTCATGAGAGAAGCCACTAGTGAACACTACGGCCCCCAGGTCTATTCATACCTATCGTTTCCACTTTCGCTTTTACTTCGCTTTGTTACTTTGTTGCTTTCAGTTCTCACTTGGCAAACAATCTATAAGGGATTCACAACCCCTTCATAGCGTTGGGAGCAAGCTTTTTGTGTTTGTGCAGGCACTTGTGATACTCCTTCACTGGATCGATACCTTGCTTCTCAAAACCGAGGGAAATACTTACCACCGCTGTGCTACATCACCCTTTCCGCTTCGAGGGAACACGAACGCAAGGCTCCAAGGCCACGGGGGAATCCTTTGCATATTTGCCTAGGAAGTCCCTAAAGGCGTAGCCGTAGCAGAAGGATTCCTGGTGCCGTTGCTGAGGAGTATCAAGACAAGAATAGTCTCCAGTCAGCACGTATTTCTGGCGCCGTTGGAAGGTCTTTTGTTGCAGTAGCAGAAGTATTTCTGGCGTCGTTGCCGGGGAAGGAGAGATCTATCCAAGTAGGTCTCACAAACTCATCTCTTGCATTTACTTTTTTTGCCAGTTGCCTCTCGTTTTCCTCTCCCCCACTTCACATTTGCCGTTTTCTTTTGCCCGTTTCTCCTTTACCGTTTTATTTTGCCCGTTTCACTCTCTCTTCCTGCTCGTTTGTGTGTGAGATATCCATCAATGGTTAGACCCACCACTCCAAACGATACCCCTGAGAATGAAGTGCTCAATTTTAGGCAGAATGAGGAAGAAAATTTAAAGGATGCTTGGTACAGGATTTCCAATGCTCAGAGTAGATCTACTCGTAAGCAATCCACTACCGTTCTTCTTCGCAGTTTTTATGTTGGAATTTCTCCTTGGAATAGGTATATCCTTGATACCATTGTAGGCGGGATTTTTTTGGGGAGCCATACTGTTGACTCCTATGGAGCTATCATGAATTTGGTAGGCTCACCCCGCTCATGGTTAATGGAACTACCTTAACCTTGGAACACGTGATGCAAAGGCTTGACACTATTGAAAACAAAATTGCCATAGTTGAACTTATTGAGGGTTTGGATAGAAAGATCCACAATAAAATTACTCAGTACGGATCCAAAGTGGGAATTTTTTTGAAAAATTTAAGGGAGAAGGAACTTATAGTTAATGATTCTTCCAGAATTGGCAAACTAGAAGATGTCATAACCAACTTGGGTTCCGCTTTTGCCGTTGTGCAAAATACTCCAAATCTCACTCTCAAAAAGACCGTCAAGTCCGTTTTTGTTCCTAAATCTAGTGGTGAGTCATCCAATAAAGATGAAGATCTTAAGATGATAAATGATCACACTACTTATGGTTTGAGCACCAAAGATGACTATACGTGATTCCATCACCTTTTGCCTAGCTAAGGGCGTTAAACAAAAGCGCTTGTTGGGAGGCAACCCAACGAATCTATCCTTTTTCTTTTTGTTTTGTGTTTTCCACACTTTCATAATTCTGTTATGATTGTGTTTTTTGTGTTTCTTTTTTGCGTTTGTGCCAAGCAAAACCGTTATGATTAGTCTTGGGGATGATCGTTTGGTCATGCTGGAAAAGACAGAAACTTTCTGCTCACGAAAAGAATTTTCATTTTCTTTCTGTAAGAGCTTTTGAGTTGATTCTTTTTTGCTGCTGATTTCTACGCAAATGCTTCAGACTGTCGTAATTTTTCAGAATTTTTGAAGTACCAGAAGTATAAGATTGCTACAGACTGGTCTGCTGTTAACAGATTCTGTTTTTGTTTAGTTGGTTGCTTATTTTGATGAAACTATGGATAGTATCAGGGGGTATTAGCCATGGAAGATTGAAAATACAGTAACCCAACATCAACATAAGTAAAATTTAAGTTTTCCACAGTACCTAAGAAGTGGTGGTTTGCTTTCTTATACTAATGTTATCACGAGTTTCTGTTTAAGTTTCGTGTTGTGAAGTTTTCATGTTTTCGGTGAAGTTCTTATGGACAAAGAGATAAAGAGTGGCGAGAGCTCAAGCTTGGGGATGACCAAGGCACCCCAAGAGATTCAAGGATGCCGTAAAATCCTAAGCTTGGGGATGCCTCGGGAAGGCATCCCCTCTTTTCGTCTACAATCCATCGGTAACGTTACTTGGGGCTATATTTTTATTCACCAGATGCTATGTGTTTTGCTTGGAGCGTCTTGTATCGTAGGAGTCTTTTATTTTTGTTGTGTCACAATCATCCTTGCTGCACACCTAGAGAGAGATACATGCACTCACCGTGATTTTGTCGAGCTTCACTTATATCCTTTTGTAGACAATTCAGCTCACATGTGCTTCACTTATATCTTTTGAGCTAGTTGATTTTGCTCTATGTGCTTCACTTATATCTTTTAGAGCACAGCGTGTGTGGCTTGGTAGTTGATCTATGCTATGAAAGTAGTCTCAAAAGGGGTAGTTATCCAAAGGGATACGAAAACTTCCACCTTCATGTGCATTGAATAGTTAGAGAAGTTTGATTCATCTCAATTAGTTTTGAGTTGTGGTTGTGGTAATATTGAAGTTATGCTAGTAAGGTGTTGTGGATCTAGAAATACTTGTGTTGAAGTTAGTGGTTCTCGTAGCATGCACGTATGGTGAACCGCTATGTGATGAAATCTGAGCATGATTAGTCTATTGATTGTCATCCTTTGCGTGGCGGTCGGGATTGCGCGATGGTTTATACCTACCAACCCTTCCCCTAGGAGTATGCGTTGAATGCTTTGTTTCGATTACTAATAAAACTTTTGCAACAAGTATATGAGTTCTTCTTGACTAATGTTGAGTCCATGGTTTAGATGCACTTTCACCTTCCACCATCACTATCTTCTTAGTGTCGTGCAACTTTCGCCGGTGCACAAAACCCACCATTAGCCTCCCTCAAAACAGCCACCATACCTACCTATTTGGCTTTTTCAAAGTCATTCCGAGATATATTGCCATGCAACTACCACCATGACATGTGCCACCACGTCTACATTGCCATTGCATGATCGTAAGATAGCTAGCATGATGTTTCCGTTAATGTCCATGCCATCCTAGATCATTGTCACGGTACACTACAGAAGGCATTCCATATAGAGTCATCGTTGCTCTAAGTATTGAGTTGTAAGTGTGATGATCATCATTGATGGAGCATTGTCCCATGTGAGGAAATAAAAGAGGCCAAAGATGCCCACCAAAAAAATAAAATAAAAAAGAGGCCAAAGAGACCATCCAAAAAAATGAGAGAAAAAGAGAGAAGGGACAATGCTACTACCTTTCCACACTTGTGCATATTAAGCACCATGATCTTCATGATTGAGAGTCTCTCGTTTTGTCACCACCATACAACTAGTGGGAAATTTTCATTATGAAACCTGGCTTGTATATTCCAATGATAGGCTTTCTCAAATTTGCCTTAGGTCTTCTTGAGCAAGCAAGTTGGATGCACACCCACTAGTTTTCTTTAAGAGCTTTCACATACTCTTAGCTCTAGTGCATCATTTGTATGACAATCCCTACTCATTCACATTGATATCTATTGATGAGCATCTCCACAGCTCATTGATAAGCCTAGTTAATGTGATCATCTTCTCCTTGTTTGTCTTGCAACCTCCACCACACTCCACACCACTTATAGTGCTAAAACCATGGCTCACGCTCATGTATTGCGTGAGAATTGAAAAGGTTTGAGAAAGTAAAGGTGTGAAAACAATTACTTGGCTAATACCGGGGTTGTGCATGATTTAAATTCGTTGTGCAATGATGATAGAGCATAGCCAGACTATATGCTTTTGTAGGGATAACTTTCTTTTGGACTTGTTATTTTGAAAGTTCATGATTACTTTGCTAGTTTGCTTGAAGTATTATTGTTTCCACGTCAATAGCAAACTATTGTTTTGAATCTAATGGATCTGAACATTCACGTCACATAAGAGGAGTTACAATGGACATCTATGCTAGGTAGCATGAAAGCATCAAAAATTCATTATTTATCACTTCCCTACTCGAGGACGAGCATGAGTTAAGCTTGGGGATACTTGATACGTCTCAAACGTATCTATAATTTTTGATGGTTTCATGATGTTATCTTGTCATCTTTGGATGTTTTATGTACCTTTTATATCTTTTTTGGGACTAACTTATGAATTCAGTGCCAAGTGCCAGTTCCTGTTTTTTCTGTGTTTTTGGCTCTTTTCAGATCTGATTTTGGAACGGAGTCCAAACGGAATAAAATCCCCGAAATAAACTTTTCCCGAATGGAAGAAGATCAAGGGGCTTGAGGGCCAAGGCAGGAGAGCTACAGGGGGCCCACAAGCCATGTAGCCACCACCAGGGGGTGGCGACTAGCAGGCTTGTGGCCTCCCTGGCGCCCCCTAACCTAGCTCCTTCGCCTATATATTCCCTAAAATACAGAAAAAATCAGGGAATCCACGAAAACACTTTTCCGCCGCCGCAAGCTTCCGTTTCCGCAAGATCTCATCTGGAGACCCTTCCCGGTGCCCTGCCAGAGGGGACTTTGGAGTTGCAGGGCTTCTACATCAACATGATCGCCCCTCCAATGACTCGTGAGTAGTTCACTTCAGACCTACGGGTCCGTAGTTAGTAGCTAGATGGCTTCTTCTCTCTCTTGGATCTTCAATACAAAGTTCTCCATGATCTTCATGGAGATCTATCCGATGTAATCCTCTTTGGCGGTGTGTTTGTTGAGATCCGATGAATTGTGGATTTGTGATCAGATTATCTATGATATATATTTGAGTCTTTGCTGATTTCTTATATGCATGATTTGATATCCTTGTAAGTCTCCCCGAGTCTTGGGTTTTGTTTGGCCAACTAGATCTATGATTCTTGCAATGGGAGAAGTGCTTGGTTTTGGGTTCATACCGTGTGGTGACCTTTCCCAATGACAGTAGGGGCAGCAAGGCACACATCGTGTAGTTGCCATCAAGGGTACCAAGATGGGCTTTGTCGTAGATATGAGATTGTCCATCTACATCATGTCATCTTGCTTAAGGCGTTACTCTGTTCTTTTGGACTTAATACACTAGATGCATGCTGGATAGCGGTCGACGTGTGGAGTAATAGTAGTAGATGCAGAAAGTATCGGTCTACTTGTTTTGGACGTGATGCCTACAGATATAATCATTGCCATAGATGACATCATGACTTTGCGCGGTTCTATCAATTGCTCGACAGTAATTTTTTCACCCACCGTCTACTTGCTTTCATGAGAGAAGCCACTAGTGAACACTACGGCCCTCGGGTCTATTCACACCTATCGTTTCCACTTTCGCTTTTACTTCGCTTTGTTACTTTGTTGCTTTCAGTTCTCACTTGGCAAACAATCTATAAGGGATTGACAACTCCTTCATAGCGTTGGGAGCAAGCTTTTTGTGTTTGTGCAGGCACTTGTGATACTCCTTCACTCGATCGATACCTTGGTTCTCAAAACCGAGGGAAATACTTACCACCGCTGTGCTACATCACCCTTTCCGCTTCAAGGGAACACCAATGCAAGGCTCCCAGGCCACGGGGGAATCCTTTGCATATTTGCCTAGGAAGTCCCTAAAGGCGTAGCCGTAGCAGAAGGATTCCTAGTGCCGTTGCTGAGGAGTATCAAGACAAGAATAGTCTCCAATCAGCACATGTTTCTGGCGCTGTTGGAAGGTGTTTTGTTGCAGTAGCAGGGCCCGAGGCCGATTTAATCGAAACCGGCTACAGAGTCCCCTTCGGAAAGATCAACATCTTCATCGGCATAGTCGGTGCACCCACGCCTGAGCCGGACATCTCCACCGACACCGTCGAGCCGGCCAGGTATGTCCGACCCGTCGTGCTGCCAAGCCTGACGCGCCCGGTTTTCGTCGGCTTCACGCAGTTAGCTGATGAGCCCGAGCGATCGGCGACTCAGGAGACTACGCCGGTCAACACTGACGACGAGTCATCCAGGGGCGACACAGATTCAATCCAGTCTGTGCACGAGGGCTGCCTCAGAGATCTGTCGCTGGCGATGGATCCCGAAGTCCTCGACCGGACCCGCCGTCAGATCACCGTATATATGGCAGGGGCAACACAGTCCCAGCAAAACCTTGCAGGCAACAACGAGGCTGGCGAACCATCCAAGAGCCCAGCTGCGGTCCTGGTGGACCTGTCGACGGAGATAACAAGGATCATGGCGACCCAGTGACGGCAGAAAACCAAGGAACAATAAACGCCGAGTTGGCAAAGCTGCAAGACGAGATGGCGAAGGCCCAGGGAGATGCAGAGGCAGAAGCCGCCAGGATTGAGACATGACAAGCTCAGATCACCGCGGAGACGGCCCACTTGAATACCGAGAACTGGCGACTTGAAAGGCATCAGCGCGCGTCCGACGCTGTCCATCAGAGGAGGCACCAGGGGCGTTTCACCCCCTGATCTGAACCCTACCCGCCTCTTCGACACTCTGGGCACCCCTGGGGCTGGAACCATTCCAGGAGGAGGGCCGGCTCAGCGGCCAAACCCGCCGCTTCAGCCAGCAGATGGTCGCGTTCCCCGTTTCTAGACGCCTCACGGCCACTTTTCCAACCCCATGGACAACGTGCTCGCCGCGACTCGCCACTTAGAATCCCTTCCGATTTATGGTAACACCACGGCTAAAATAGAAGCAAGAAACGCCGTTGAGATGTTGAAAACGGCGGTGGTCCAGAACGCGCAATTCTCACACAGCCTTGATCGGCTGCACTCCACCCCCCAAGCGAGCTGCACCAGAAGCCGGCCGGAGGACCAACCCACCATAACTAGCGGACCACGACACCTACCTCATGGTAACCCGCCTGACCATCAGGACCCTCCCGTCCGCAACACCTTTGGTGCGACAGGCCAGGATCACCAGGACATCCAAACCCGCCCAGCGCCACTTAGCGGAGGCGGCAGGCAAGTAGCGGTGCCATGCTGAGCCCTTGCCCTATGCAACGAGCGGATGCCGAAGGACTTTAAAGGACCAAGGAAGGTGCCCAATTACACCCCAGACCTTGAGCCGACATGATGGGTTGAGAGTTACGAACTCGCAATGGACATGCTCAACGTAAGTGAAGCAGTCTCTGCCAGGTACTTCACAATGATGCTCGAAGGGACGGTGAGCACTTGGTTGAAAAACCTGCCACCCAACTCCATCCAGACTTGGGCTGAACTGAAGGAACGTTTCATCAAAAACTTCTGAGGAACTTGCAAACGCCCGATGACGATCGTCGACTTACAACATTGTGTTCAGCGTCCCGATGAGTCGGCCCACCACTGGACGCGGCGGGTTGCGGAAATCATCCACTCGTCAGACGGCATCACGGCGGCTCAAGCCGTGCTGATCCTGGAGCAAAACTGCCACTATGAGCCCTTGGTACAGAAGCTGGGGCGACTCAAGCGCAAAGTACATGATATGGGCGAATTGATGGACACCCCCACTCTGTACGCCGAAGCAGACGATACTAAAGATCCAGGAGAGGACGGCAGCAAGGCCAACTCGCCGAGGAAAGGCGAGTCATCCAAGAGTCACTCCCGGTTTCAGGGACGTGCCCACCATAATCATGGTGGAAATGGCAAGAGAAGGCAGCATGAAGGATCCACGGACTTCGTCGCCAACACCAATGCTAACAATGGCAATCAGCGCCAGAAGAAGAGGGGTTACAGTGGCAAGAGGCCGCGCAACTATAACGAGATACTTAAGGGCCCCTGCCCGCATCACGCCACAACGGAGGGACCGACGACTCACTCTTGGAAAGACTGCTACGTAATGCAGGAATTTCGGGTGGAGGCACTCAAGAAGGGCCTAACCGGTGACCAGAGCCAACAGCAGGAACAGTTCGGTGCGCCTAATCAACGTCAGAACCCGTTCGGCGGTTTTCCTGAACCAGGGGCCCAGGGCGGCTCGCAACCAAGCAATGGCCAGTACCCTATGCATAACCAGCAGCGGTATAACCCGCCCGGAGTGTTTCAGCAGCCACCCCCGCAGGGGGATCCCAGTGGCAAGATGATAATGGCGGACTCCGCAGCAATTCCAAACAATTAAACTGCGGACAATACCACGTGTTCACCACCAGTGCCTGTAAGCGAGACAAGAAGGTGAAGCACATGACGTATAGCGTGTCCGAGCCGGCACTCCCCAGGTACCTCCACTGGTCTGAGAAGACTATCTCGTGGAGTAGGGAGGATCACCCGCCCAGAATCGACAACCCCGACGACTTGGCATTGGTCGTGGCCCCCCAAATCGGGGGATATACCCTTTCAAAGGTTCTTATGGGTGGTGGCAGCAGCATCAACATATTATATTTCGACACCTTTCAAAGGATGAACCTCTTGGAGAAAGACCTAATGCCGTCAACCACGGTATTCCATGGTATCGTCCCGGGTAAGTCGGCATATCCAATTGGGCGGGTCAAACTTAATGTGGCTTTTGGTACAACATCCTATCATAGGAGCGAGTCGCTTATATTCGAGGTGGTCAAGCTAAAGAGCCCTTATCATGCGTTGTTCGGGCGGCCGGCTTACACCCAGCTCATGGCTCGCCCCTGCTATGTCTACCTTAAACTCAAGATGCCTAGCCCTAAGGGACCCATCACGGTCGATGGTGACAGGAGGATAGCAAAGGAGTGTGAGGAAGGAGATGCGGCTTACGCAGAAATCGCATGTGCTGCAGAAGAACTCAAGTATCACCAAGCCAATGTTGACCCGGCGGATATGTCGCCCCTCAAGAAGCCAACGACTGATGCCGAGCCGCTCCTCAAGTTCAAGCCGACGGATGACACTAAGATGGTGGACTTTACTCCTAGCGATTCATCCAAGCAGTTCACTATCGAGGCGGGTCTGGATCCCAAATAGGAAAGCGCGCTCATCGAATTCATCCGTGATAATCGGGACATCTTCGCATGGAAACCTTCTGACATGGCTGGTGTACCAAGAGAATTCGCTGAGCACCATCTTAATGTTGACCCTAAAGCAAAGCCGATTCAGCAATATATTCGCAGGTTTAATGAGGAGCGACGCAAGGCGATCGGAGAAGAAGTCGCCCATCTTTTGGCCGCCGGATTTATCATTGAGGTCTTCCACCCTAAATGGTTGGCTAACCCAGTCCTGGTGCTCAAGAAGAACGACACTTTCCGCATGTGCATCGACTACACCGACCTCAATGTAGCTTGCCCAAAGGATCCTTTTGCCCTTCCCCGCATTGATCAAATCATTGATTCGGTTGCGGGTTGCGAGCGTTTGTGTTTCTTGGACGCCTACTCCGGATATCACCAAATCAAGATGGTTGTGGAAGATCAGGAGAAGACAACTTTCATAACCCTGTTTGGGGCTTTTTGCTATGTGTCCATGCCAAATGGACACAAGAGTGGACGTTTGGGCTCAAGAGTGGAAGATCAATGATTGGACCGAGTTGTAGATTCTGGAAGACAGGCCTGATTTCACGTACTGGACTATTTATTTTGATGGGTCTAGGCAGTTGGAAGGCTCGGGGGCTGGCGTGGTGTTGATTTCACCCCAAGGAGACAAGTTCTGTTATGTTCTCCGACTCATGTTCCCGTGTACCAACAACGCTGCGGAGTATGAAGCTCTGCTTCATGGTTTGCGACTCACCAAGGAGATGAACCTCACACGCGTTAGATGTTTTGGCGACTCCGACCTGGTGGCTCAACAAGTTTCAAGTACATGGGATTCCCGGGACCCCTTGATGGCGGCTTACAGAAGGGCTGTGTCTGATGTGGCGGGTTATTTCCATGGTTATCAAGTCGATCATATCGACCGGCGACTTAACGAAGCAGCTGATGCCCTCTCGCGTCTTGGCTCGCAACGTAAGCCGGTTCCTCCTAATGTCTTTCTGGATATCCTGCATAATCCTTCCGTGAGGTTGCCCTCGGAAGAAGAGTTGGCAATACCAGATCCTGAGTCCCAGTTTGTGGCGGCTCTCCTGTTACACCGGAATGGGTTCTTCCTTACTTGGCGTACCTCACACGAGGTGAGTTACCTTCGGATGAGGTGTTCGCCCGTCAAATCATTCGTCGGAGCAAATCCATGGTCATCATCAACGGCGAGTTATATAAGCGAAGTACTTTTGGGGTATTTCAAAGATGCGTTTCTTCTGATGAAGGGTGCGTAATTCTGAACGAGATCCATGCCGGGGATTGCGTGCATCATGCCGGGTCACGTTACCTGGTTTCCAAGGCGTTCTGACATGGATTATTTTGGTTGATGGCTCATGCGGATGCAGAAGAGATAGTTCGTCGATGTGATGGCTGCAATGTTTTGGACGACAGGCTCATGTGCCAGCTCAAGAACTAAGGATGATCCCTATCACTTGGCCTTTCGTGGTCTGGGGGTTAGATATGGTTGGCCCTTTTAAGATGTCATCCAATAAAAAACTCATCTATTGGTGGCGGTTGATAAATTCACCAAGTGGGTCGAAGCAGAGCCTGTTGGCAGCTGTGATGCAGAAACGGCCGTCAAATTTTTGAAAAAGTTGATATTCCAGTTTGGATACCCACACAGCATTATCACTGATAATGGTACCAATTTATCACAAGGGGCGATGCAGGAGTTTTGCAACCGGGAGCACATCCGGCTTGATGTGTCTGTAGTTGCTCATCCTCAATCTAATGGGCAGACAGAACGGGCGAATCAGGAAGTACTACAAGGAATCAAGCCCCGACTTATGGTTCCCCTAGAGCGCACCCCAGGGTGTTGGGTTGAGGAGTTGCCTTCGGTATTATGGAGCATTCGAACCACCCCAAATCGTTCTACGGGTTTTACTCCTTTCTTCCTGGTGTACGGAGCAGCCGTTCTTCCGAGTGACATTAGGCATGACTCGCCCAGAGTTGCCGCTTATGTGGAACAGGATAATGAGTTGGCACGTCAGGATTCTTTGGATGCTTTGGAGGAAGCACGCGATTTGGCTGCCTCCCGATCGGCTATCTATCAGCAAGATTTTCGGCATTATCATAGCCGCCGGGTCAAGAGCCGAGCTTTTCAGGAGGGTGACTTAGTGCTCCGTTTGATCCAAGATCGCACTGGCATGCATAAGTTGTCACCACCATGGGAAGGACCGTTTATCGTCAGCAAAAACCTTCGCAACGGGTCATACTATTTGGTGGATCTTCGGCCTGATCGGCCAACCACAGAGGCTGAGTCAACTCGCCCCTGGAACATAGCCCATCCGCGGCCTTACTATACTTGAGCTATTGGGTCCGCTTTTTCCTTTCTCTCCCATCTTTGAAGATTGTAAGTCTCTCATTTATATAAAGCAATAAAGTTGATACCCACGAATTCTGGGTTTTTCCTGCCACTTCATCTTCTTGAAAGCATGGATCTTTATTGTTCGTCGATAAGTCGCCCAAACATGGACGCTATCAATACCACAGAGCATAAGTCGCCATGTTGCACTTATTACAACATTGGGTATCGACAAGCCAAAGAGGATCAAGTCGCTACACGCGCACGATTCAAACATGGGCGCCTTATATGATTCTGAGGATTAGGCCGACTTACTTGGGGGCTACCGGCCCCAAGTCGTTTTGTGGTAAGAGCATATACGCTTCTACAATCATATGACTGGTCTTTCCCCTAATCATAGGTCACTTGGGGGCTTCCTCTCACTGAGATCAGCCTAATTACCCATTTGGCTAGCGAAAAATTACCGCACTACAAATGGTTATACTGGACTGTGTGTTGGCCAAATCGCCATATGGACCCATGAACTCTTGGCGAGTCAATCCATTATTTGGACCCTGAACTCACATTGGTTAAAACATGCATGGTACCAGCTAGCGCCCCACATGGAAAATAGAGAAACCATTGGTTCATTGAACCTGCTTCACCGAATCTTGACTCGTGCCTGATCAGCCGGTCTAAATACTTGAGCTTTTTTATACAAAAAGCCTCCCTTGGGTAGCACTTGAGTTTGTCTAACTCGTCCTATCCTGTCGCGACTTGAACGAGCCGACGAAATTCTTACTCTCACCTTCCTGGCACTGCCACAAGGTTTCACAGATTTATAAGACTCGTCGGATCTTGTTGAGCCGGGTTTTCTTTATATAATTCGCGAGAACACCTTGAGTCGGTTATTATTTATTATCATCCATTACTCATTGAGATGGTTTGATGTATGTTTTTGTTAGCCCAACAGGTTGGTGATCAAAATCTTTACTAACACGGCGGGTCAAGCATCATAGGCGCCCCAAGGGCGGCACAAGGTTTTTTAAGGATCACAAAAGAGTTCCACAACAAGCATAAGCAAGGGATTGTTTTCTACAATAACCTATTACATGGCTCGGATGGCCAAATCAGTAAGATCTATTCTGCTGATGCCTCTAGGTCAACTTGCCCTAAGCTCTGGCCGACTTCAAGTTGTAAATCTCCCAGTACCCAATTACACTTGGATAGAGCGGCAAATTCGTCTTCATCATTCAAAAATGCCGAGAGATCCGCCTCCAAATAAATAGGGTTTTTGGGCCGACGAGGAGTCAAGCTGGTTGTCACAAAGGTTGGCGGGTTTACTTTCTTGTTCTTGTTGTCATAAGCGGCTTGGTACTTTAATAAATCCAAGCTTGCTGCTAGCTGAGTCGCCGCCGAGCGTGATTCCCTGACGACGCGCTGATAATCATCTTGAGTAAACTCTGACTTATCGTCCTTGAGCTGTGGGAAGCCTGCTGCTACTTCTTCGGGTTTCAGTTCTGGAGCATATGCCAAACACCGACTCAACGTAGTCAGCGCCCCTTTCCGGGCGGTTGATCGGGTTAGCTCACCTATCTGAGGCGGAAGGGTGGATAAGCAGCCAATCATCTTTTTGATTGATGTGATTGGTGTTGGGGAACGTCGCATGGGAAACAAAAAATTTCCTACGCGCACGAAGACCTATCATGGTGATGTCCATCTACGAGAGGGGATGAGTGATCTACGTACCCTTGTAGACCGTACAGCAGAAGCGTTAGAGAACGCGGTTGATGTAGTGGAACGTCCTCACGTCCCTTGATCCGCCCCGCGAACAATCCCGCGATCAGTCCCACGATCTAGTACCGAACGGACGGCACCTCCGCGTTCAGCACACGTACAACTCGACGATGATCTCGGCCTTCTTGATCCAGCAAGAGAGACGGAGAGGTAGAAGAGTTCTCCGGCAGCGTGACGGCGCTCCGGAGGTTGGTGATGACCTTGTCTCAGCAGGGCTCCGCCCGAGCTCCGCAGAAACGCGATCTAGAGGAAAAACCGTGGAGGTATGTGGTCGGGCAGCCGTGGAAAAGTCGTCTCAAATCAGCCCTAAAACCTCCGTATATATAGGTGGGAGGGAGGGGATCTTGCCTTGGGGCTCAAGGAGCCCCAAGGGGGTTGGCCGAGTCCAAGGGGGAGGACTCTCCCCCCCCAAACCGAGTTGGACTAGGTTTGGTGGGAGGGACTCCCCCTTCCTTCCCACCTCCTCCCTTTTTTTTCTTTCTCTCTTGATTTTCTTCTCCTTGGCGCATAGAGCCTTTTGGACTGTCCCACCAGCCCACTAAGGGCTGGTGTGCCACCCTCAAGGCCTATGGGCTTCCCCGGGGTGGGTTGCCCCCCCCGGTGAACTCCCGGAACCCATTCGTCATTCCCGGTACATTCCCGGTAACTCCGAAAACCTTCCGGTAATCAAATGAGGTCATCCTATATATCAATCTTCGTTTCCGGACCATTCCGGAAACCCTCGTGACGTCCATGATCTCATCCGGGACTCCGAACAACATTCGGTAACCAACCATATAACTCTAATATGCGTAAAACAACGTCGAACCTTAAGTGTGTAGACCCTGCGGGTTCGAGAACTATGTAGACATGACCCGAGAGACTCCTCGGTCAATATCCAATAGCGGGACCTGGATGCCCATATTGGATCCTACATATTCTACGAAGATCTTATCGTTTGAACCTCAGTGTCAAGGATTCATATAATCCCGTATGTCATTCCCTTTGTCCTTCGGTATGTTACTTGCCCGAGATTCGATCGTTAGTATCCGCATACCTATTTCAATCTCGTTTACCGGCAAGTCTCTTTACTCGTTCCATAATACAAGATCCCGCAACTTACACTAAGTTACATTGCTTGCAAGGCTTGTGTGTGATGTTGTATTACCGAGTGGGCCCCGAGATACCTCTCCGTCACACGGAGTGACAAATCCCAGTCTTGATCCATACTAACTCAACTAACACCTTCGGAGATACCTGTAGAGCACCTTTATAGTCACCCAGTTACGTTGCGACGTTTGATACACACAAAGCATTCCTCCGGTGTCAGTGAGTTATATGATCTCATGGTCATAGGAACAAATACTTGACACGCAGAAAACAGTAGCAACAAAATGACACGATCAACATGCTACGTCTATTAGTTTGGGTCTAGTCCATCACGTGATTCTCCTAATGACGTGATCCAGTTATCAAGCAACAACACCTTGTTCATAATCAGAAGACACTGACTATCATCGATCAACTGGCTAGCCAACTAGAGGCATGCTAGGGACGGTGTTTTGTCTATGTATCCACACATGTAAATGAGTCTTCATTCAATACAGTTATAGCATGGATAATAAACGATTATCTTGATACAGGAATTATAATAATAACTATATTTATTATTGCCTCTAGAGCATAATTCCAACAGTCTCCCACTTGCACTAGAGTCAACAATCTAGCCCTCACATCACTATGTGAATTACATTGTAATAAATCTAACACCCATACAGTTCTGGTGTTGATCATGCTTTGGCCGTGGAAGAGGTTTAGTCAGCGGGTCCGCTACATTCAGATCCGTGTGTACTTTGCATATATTCACGTCCTCTCCCTCGACGTAGTCGCGGATGAGGTTGAAGCGTCGTTTGATGTGTCTGGTCTTTTTGTGAAACCGTGGTTCCTTTGCTAAGGCAATGGCACCAGTGTTGTCACAGAAGAAGGTTATTGGATTCAGTGCACTTGGCACCACTCCAAGATCCGTCATGAACTGCTTCATCCAGACACCCTCCTTAGCCGCCTCCGAGGCAGCCATATACTCCGCTTCACATGTAGAATCTGCTACGACGCTTTGCTTGGAACTGCACCAGCTTACTGCACCCCCATTAAGAATAAATACGTATCCGGTTTGCGACTTAGAGTCGTCCGGATCTGTGTCAAAGCTTGCATCGACGTAACCTTTTACGGCAAGCTCTTCGTCACCTCCATATACGAGAAACATCTCCTTAGTCCTTTTCAGGTACTTCAGGATATTCTTGACCGCTGTCCAGTGATCCACTCCTGGATTACTCTGGAATCTACCTGCCATACTTATGGCCAGGCTAACATCCGGTCTAGTGCACAGCATCGCATACATGATAGAACCTATGGCTGAAGCATAGGGGACGGAGCGCATATGCTCTCTATCTTCATCAGTTGCTGGGCACTGAGTCTTACTCAATCTCGTACCTTGTAAAACTGGCAAGAACTCTTTCTTGGACTGTTCCATTTTGAACCTCTTCAAAACTTTATCAAGGTATGTGCTTTGTGAAAGTCCTATCAGGCGTTTTGATCTATCCCTATAGATCTTAATGCCTAGAATGTAAGCAGCTTCTCCTAGGTCCTTCATAGAGAAACTTTTATTCAAGTAACCTTTTATGCTCTCCAAAAGCTCTACGTTGTTTCCAATCAGTAATATGTCATCCACATATAATATTAGAAACGCCACAGAGCTCCCACTCACTTTCTTGTAAATACAAGATTCTCCAACCACTTGTATAAACCCAAATGCTTTGATCACCTCATCAAAGCGTTTGTTCCAACTCCGAGATGCTTGCACCAGTCCATAAATGGATCGCTGGAGCTTGCACACCTTGTTAGCATTCTTAGGATCGACAAAACCTTCGGGTTGCATCATATACAACTCTTCCTTAAGGAAACCGTTAAGGAACACCGTTTTGACATCCATCTGCCAGATTTCATAATCGAAAAATGCAGCTATTGCTAACATGATTCTGACGGACTTAAGCATCGCTACGGGTGAGAAAGTCTCATCGTAGTCAACTCCTGGAACTTGTGAAAAACCCTTTGCCACAAGTCGAGCTTTATAAACGGTCACATTGCCGTCAGCGTCCGTCTTCTTCTTACAGATCCATTTGTTCTGAATAGCCTTGCGGCCCTCAGGTAGTATCTCCAAAGTCCACACTTTGTTCTCATACATGGATCCTATCTCGGACTTCATGGCTTCTAGCCATTTGTTGGAATCTGGGCCCACCATTGCTTCTTCATAATTTGCAGGTTCATTGTTGTCTAACAACATGATTGATAAGACGGGATTACCGTACCACTCTAGAGCAGCACGTGATCTCGTCAACCTGCGTGGTTCAACAGAAACTTGAACTGGAGTTTCATGATCATCATCATTAACTTCCTCCTCAACCGGCGTCGCAATGACAGAGGTTTCCCCTTGCCCTACGCCACCATCCAGAGGGATGAGAGGTTCGACAACCTCGTCAAGTTCTATCTTCCTCCCACTCAATTCTCTCGAGAGAAACTCCTTCTTGAGAAAAGCTCCGTTTTTAGCAACAAACACTTTGCCCTCGGATTTGAGATAGAAGGTGTACCCAACTGTCTCTTTTGGGTAACCTATGAAGACGCACTTTTCCGCTTTGGGTTCCAGCTTTTCAGGCTGAAGCTTTTTGACATAAGCATCACATCCCCAAACTTTAAGAAACGACAACTTTGGCCTTTTGCCATACCACAGTTCGTATGGTGTCGTCTCAACGGATTTTGATGGTGCCCTATTTAAAGTGAATGCAGCTGTTTCTAATGCATAACCCCAAAATGATAACGACAAATCAGTAAGAGACATCATAGATCGCACCATCTCTAACAAAGTACGATTACGACGTTCGGACACACCATTACGCTGTGGTGTTCCAGGCGGTGTCAACTGTGAAACAATTCCACATTTTCTTAAGTGATCACCAAACTCGAAACTCAGATATTCACCCCCACGATCAGACCGTAGGAACTTGATCTTCTTGTTACGATGATTTTCCACTTCACTCTGAAATTGCTTGAACTTTTCAAATGTTTCAGACTTGTGCTTCATCAAGTAGACATAGCCATACCTACTCAAATCGTCAGTGAAGGTGAGAAAATAACGATATCCGCCGCGTGCCTCCACGCTCATCGGACCACACACATCGGTATGTATGATTTCCAATAAGTCACTTGCACGCTCCATTGTTCTGGAGAACGGAGTCTTAGTCATCTTGCCCATGAGGCATGGTTAGCACGTGTCAAGTGAATCAAAGTCAAGTGACTCCAAAAGTCCATCAGCATGGAGTTTCTTCATGCGCTTTACACCAATATGACCTAAGCGGCAGTGCCACAAAAATATGGCGCTATCATTGTTTACTCTAACTCTTTTGGTCTCAATGTTATGTATATGCGTATCGCTATCAAGATTCAATATGAACAATCCTCTCACATTCGGTGCATGATCATAAAAGATGTTACTCATAGAAATAGAGCAACCATTATTCTCTGACTTAAAAGAGTAACCGTCTCGCAATAAACAAGATCCAGATATAATGTTCATGCTCAACGCATGCACTAAATAAAAATGATTTAAGTTCATCACTAATCCCGACGGTAGCTGAAGTGACACTGTGCCGACGGCGATTGCATCAACCTTGGAACCATTTCCTACGCGCATCGTCACTTCATCTTTCGCCAGCCTTCGTCTATTCCGCAGTTCCTGTTTCGAGTTGCAAATATGAGCAACAGAACCGGTATCGAATACCCAGGCACTACTATAAGAGTCGGTTAAGTACACATCAATAACATGTATATCAAATATACCTGATTTTTCTTTGCCCGCCTTCTTATCTGCCAGATACTTGGGGCAATTGCGCTTCCAGTGACCCATACCCTTGCAATAGTAACACTCCGTTTCAGGCTTAGGTCCAGCTTTGGGTTTCTTCGGCGGATTGGCAATAGGCTTGCCGCTCTTCTTCGAATTGCCCTTCTTGCCTTTGCCGTTTCTCTTGAAACTAGTGGTCTTATTCACCATCAACACTTGATGCTCTTTACGGAGTTCAGACTCTGCGACTTTCAGCATCGCAAACAACTCGCCGGGAAACTTGTTCATCCCTTGCATGTTGTAGTTCAACACAAAGCCTTTATAGCTTGACGGCAGTGATTGAAGGATTCTGTCAGTGATAGCCTCTTGCGGGAGTTCAATCCCCAGCTCAGCTAGACGGTTTGAGTACCCAGACATTTTGAGCACATGTTCACTGACAGACGAGTTTTCCTCCATCTTGCAAGCATAGAATTTATCGGAGGTCTCATACCTCTCGATCCAGGTGTTCTTCTGAAAGATAAACTTCAACTCCTGGAACATCTCAAATGCTCCATGACGCTCAAAGCGACGTTGAAGCCCAGGTTCTAAGCCATACAAGACTGCACATTGAATTATTGAGTAGTCCTCCTTACGTGCTAACCAAGCGTTCTTAACATCCTGATCAGCCGTAGCGGGTGGTACATCTCCTAGCGCAGCATTAAGGACATAATCCTTCTTCCCAGCTTGTAAGATTAGCTTAAGATTACGAGCCCAGTCTACAAAGTTGCTTCCATCATCTTTCAACTTAGCTTTCTCTAGGAACGTATTAAAATTCAGGATGACTGTCGCGTGAGCCATGATCTACAACACAAATATATTCAAAGTGGACTTTAGACTATGTTCAAGATAATTAGAGTTTAACTTATTCAAATTATATGCTAAACTCCCACTCAAAAAGTACATCTCTCTAGTCATTTGAGTGGTTCATGATCCACTTACACTATCCCAAGTCCGATCATCACGTGAGTTGAGTATAGTTTCAGTGGTAAGCATCCCTATGCTAATCATATCATCTATATGATTCATGATCGACCTTTCGGTCTCATGTGTTTCGAGGCCATGTCTGCACATGCTAGGCTCGTCAAGCGTAACCCGAGTGTTCCGCGTGCGCAACTGTTTTGCACCCGTTGTATGTGAACGTTGAGTCTATCACACCCGATCATCACGTGGTGTCTCGAAACGACGAACTGTAGGAACGGTGCACAGTCGGGGAGAACACAATTTCGTCTTGAAATTTTAGTGAGAGATCACCTCATAATGCTACCGTCGTTCTAAGCAAAATAAGGTGCATAAAAGGATTAACATCACATGCAATTCATAAGTGACATGATATGGCCATCATCACGTGCTTCTTGATCTCCATCACCAAAGCACCGGCACGATCTTCTTGTCACCGGCGCCACACCATGATCATCCATCAATGTGTTGCCATCGGGGTTGTCATGCTACTCATGCTATTACTACTAAAGCTACATCCTAGCAAAATAGTAAACGCATCTGCAAGCACAAACATTAGTATAAAGACAACCCTATGGCTCCTGCCGGTTGCCGTACCATCGACGTGCAAGTCGATATTTCTATTACAACATGATCATCTCATACATCCAATATATCACATCACATCGTTGGCCATATCACATCACAAGCATACCCTGCAAAAACAAGTTAGACGTCCTCTAATTTTGTTGTTGCATGTTTTACGTGGTGACCAAGGGTATCTAGTAGGATCGCATCTTACTTACGCAAACACCACAACGGAGATATATGAGTTGCTATTTAACCTCATCCAAGGACCTCCTCGGTCAAATCCGATTCAACTAAAGTTGGAGAAACCGACACTTGCCACTCATCTTTGAGAAAAGGGGGTTACTCGTAACGATGAAACCAGTCTCTCGTAAGCGTACGAGTAATGTCGGTCCAAGCCGCTTCAATCCAACAATACCGCGCAATCAAGAAAAGACTAAGAGGGTAGCAAAACGCACATCACCGCCCACAAAAACTTTTGTGATCTACTCGAGAAGACATCTACGCATGAACCTAGCTCATGATGCCACTGATGGGGAACGTCGCATCGGAAACAAAAATTTTCCTACGCGCACGAAGACCTATCATGGTGATGTCCATCTACGAGAGGGGATGAGTGATCTACGTACCCTTGTAGACCGTACAGCAGAAGCGTTAGAGAACGCGGTTGATGTAGTGGAACGTCCTCACGTCCCTCGATCCGCCCCGCGAACAATCCCGCGATCAGTCCCACGATCTAGTACCGAACGGACGGCACTTCCGCGTTCAACACACGTACAGCTCGACGATGATCTCGGCCTTCTTGATCCAGCAAGAGAGACGGAGAGGTAGAAGAGTTCTCCGGCAGCGTGACGGTGCTCCGGAGGTTGGTGATGACCTTGTCTCAGCAGGGCTCCGCCCGAGCTCCGCAGAAACGCGATCTAGAGGAAAAACCGTGGAGGTATGTGGTCGGGCAGCCGTGGAAAAGTCGTCTCAAATCAGCCGTAAAACCTCCGTATATATAGGTGGGAGGGAGGGGATCTTGCCTTGGGGCTCAAGGAGCCCCAAGGGGGTCGGCCGAGTCCAAGGGGGAGGACTCTCCCCCCCCAAACCGAGTTGGACTAGGTTTGGTGGGAGGGACTCCCCCTTCCTTCCCACCTCCTCCCTTTTTTTTTCTTTCTCTCTTGATTTTCTTCTCCTTGGCGCATAGAGCCTTTTGGACTGTCCCACCAGCCCACTAAGGGCTGGTGTGCCACCCTCAAGGCATATGGGCTTCCCCGGGGTGGGTTGCCCCCCCCGGTGAACTCCCGGAACCCATTCGTCATTCCCGGTACATTCCCGGTAACTCCGAAAACCTTCCGGTAATCAAATGAGGTCATCCTATATATCAATCTTCGTTTCCGGACCATTCCGGAAACCCTCGTGACGTCCGTGATCTCATCCGGGACTCCGAACAACATTCGGTAACCAACCATATAACTCTAATATGCGTAAAACAACGTCGAACCTTAAGTGTGTAGACCCTGCGGGTTCGAGAACTATGTAGACATGACCCGAGAGACTCCTCGGTCAATATCCAATAGCGGGACCTGGATGCCCATATTGGATCCTACATATTCTACGAAGATCTTATCGTTTGAACCTCAGTGTCAAGGATTCATATAATCCCGTATGTCATTCCCTTTGTCCTTCGGTATGTTACTTGCCCAAGATTCGATCGTTAGTATCCGCATACCTATTTCAATCTCGTTTACCGGCAAGTCTCTTTACTCGTTCCGTAATACAAGATCCCGCAACTTACACTAAGTTACATTGCTTGCAAGGCTTGTGTGTGATGTTGTATTACCGAGTGGGCCCCGAGATACCTCTCCGTCACACGGAGTGACAAATCCCAGTCTTGATCCATACTAACTCAACTAACACCTTCGGAGATACCTGTAGAGCACCTTTATAGTCACCCAGTTACGTTGCGACGTTTGATACACACAAAGCATTCCTCCGGTGTCAGTGAGTTATATGATCTCATGGTCATAGGAACAAATACTTGACACGCAGAAAACAGTAGCAACAAAATGACACGATCAACATGCTACGTCTATTAGTTTGGGTCTAGTCCATCACGTGATTCTCCTAATGACGTGATCCAGTTATCAAGCAACAACACCTTGTTCATAATCAGAAGACACTGACTATCATTGATCAACTGGCTAGCCAACTAGAGGCATGCTAGGGACGGTGTTTTGTCTATGTATCCACACATGTAAATGAGTCTTCATTCAATACAATTATAGCATGGATAATAAACGATTATCTTGATACAGGAATTATAATAATAACTATATTTATTATTGCCTCTAGGGCATAATTCCAACAATTGGTTCCTTGGCGCCCATCACTGCCTTCACGGTCAGCATGCTCCCAGTGTACAGCTGCTCAGTCAGTGTATAAATTGCCTTTAACTTCAAGGTACAGTCGTCCTGAAGGTTGGCGGCTCTCGGGCCTGCATGAGAGACAATAATGGATAGTACTTTTTTCAAACTAATTTTTTCTTTTAAAAGATACAAAACCAGGGATTCCTTCTTACCAAAGATGCCCTGTGTCATGTTGGAGATATGTTTCTTTAAACCGGCCAGCTCTTGTTGCACGGCTCCCAGTTTTGTTTCAGCCATTTCCGCTCGCTTTAGCGCGGTGGCCTGATCAGCTTGAGACTTCTTGTTGGCGGCTTTCAGCTTTTCCATATCAGCTAAGATTGCCTGGTATTTTTCTTCTGCTTTAGCCCGCGCGTCTTGCTGGTCGGCTAAACTTTTCCTTAATTCGCCCAACATCGACTCAGCTTGGGCCAGAGATTCCTGTCAACATATTATCAAGGGACAAGTCTCAGAATTATTGCAAGCAACACCCTTGACACTTGGGGGCTAATGTATTATTTTTTAGACAAAATTATACCACAATCAAGACCCGGCTCATCTTTCAAAAGATGACCCGGCCCTTGGGGGTTACAGGTCGAAAGTTTTTCTACATCAAGACCCGGTTCATCTTTCCAAAGATGAACCGGCCCTTGTGGGTTACAGGTCGAAAGTTTTTCTACATCAAGACCTGACTCATCTTTCAAAAGATGACCCGGCCCTTGGGGGTTACAGGTCGAAAGTTTTCCTACATCAAGACCCGGCTCATCTTTTAAAAGATGACCCGGCCCTTGGGGGTTACAGGTCGAAATATTTTTCTACATGAAGACCCAACTCATCTTTCAAAAGATGACCCGACCCTTGGGGGCTAATAAGGAGGGTATAAATTAAGGTGTACCTCATGTTTATTCTTCATCACATGGAGCAGGTTCTTCTCCATTTCATAACTTGTTTCCAGGGACTTGCGAAGCCGGAGCAGAGCTCATTAAACTCAAGTTTTTCATATTGAGAAAGTTTGGCCTTGGAAATCTCATGTCCAGTGGAAGGATGGGACGATGTTGATACATGCTCTGATAAGATTGCCAAAGCCGGCTTAGAGAAGCCAGTACTAGTAATGACTACAACGTCAGGATCTTCAGCCGCCTTCAACGGATTTGGAGGTTTGGGAGCTTCCATGCCTTCCTTGGGAGAACTTGGAAGGTCAACTCGGTCATCAGATATATCTTTTGCCGGGTCAGCACGAGCCAGTGCTGGGTTTTCTTTAAGTTCTCGAGCCGGAGTGGAAGTTGAGCCACCAGTTTTTCTCTTCTTCGCTTGCGCTCTAAGGAAAAGAGGGTCATGCTTAAAGCAAGGATCATTATCATCAGGAAAGACATAAGTATTATAGGGACTTACCCTTGTACGCGAATCATTGGCAGAAGGTCCGACATCACTGAGTCGCCCGACGAAGGGGGAGAAGTCTGCAAAAGTAACATCTCAAAATGTGAGCGAGTTACAAGTGTGATCCAAAAAGAAAACGAAGGTGGAAATTGAAGGGTACCTCATTTTGCCGTTTCTTGGTAGGGGTTTTTACTGGTAACCCGGACACCAAATCTCCTGAGTGGCTTCGAGTCTTCCGAAAAGAAGCGTGTTGCGCTTTCTTGAAAATGAAATTAGGGTCCAGACAAGCATTAGGGTGAGACATGGGAACTTTCCCACAAACTCGCCTGGCTGGCTTAGGCGGAGGAGAAGATGAGTCGGAAGAAATAGAAATTACCTCTACAGCGTCATCCTGGCTTTTGTTATCATCATTCTATACATAGAAATGCAGAGATATAAGCACAAATTAGAGCAAAGGGCTCAAGACAAAGAAGATAAAGTTTTACCTCTGAAGACGCTTCGCCGACTTGGGATTCGTCCACATCAGACGATTTGGCGATGGCGGTTTTGTTTTTACTCTTGGTTTTCTTCTTTGGAGGCGGTCTGGCTTGCTTCAGGGCATTCTTCTTCGGCCTTCGTGACCAGAGTCGGTCGCCTTTCTGAGGTGGAATTATCATTATTCGTCCATTTTGCATCATGCTTTCATGTTGATATTTATCGCTTTATGGGCTGTTATATTACTTTGTTGTACCATATTTATGCCTTTTCTCTCTTATTTTGCAAGGTTTATTTGAAGAGGGAGAATTCAGGCAGCTGGAATTCTGGACTGGAAAAGGAGCAAATCTGAGTCCTCTATTCTGCACAACTCCAAATGCCCTGAAAATTTACGTGGAATTTTTTGGGAATATATAAAAAATACTGGGCGAAAGAAGTACCAGAGGGGAGCTACCAGGGCCCCACAAGCCTGGTAGCCGCCACCCCTTGGTGGCGGCTACAGGGCTTGTGGGCTCCCTGACGGCCCACTGGCCCCCTCTTTTGCTATATGAAGGCTTTCGTTCCAGAAAAAAATCAAAAGGGAGCTTTTTCGTGGTTTCTCACGAAGATCGTACCATGCTTGACACTTCTTGTACCGGTTCTTTTATGAAGAAGGATATTGACCACAAGTGGAATTTATTGGAAAGAATCAAACGTAACTCTGAAGATTGGGAGCTGGAGGAAGGTAAGGAGTCAGGTATTCATTTCTAGTTTGGTTGCGTTAAATATTTTGTTGAGACAAATACTTCTAGAGATTTTAGCGCTAAGTATGGACTTGACTCTGAGATAGTAGCTTCTCTATGTGAATATTCTGCTGCTCATGTTGATCTTCCCAAAGAGAAGTGGTTTAAGTATCATCCTCCTATAGAAAGCAACATAGTCAAAATTAATCTAGTTGAGGAGAAAGTCATTGCTTTTAGTGATCCTGTTGTTCCTTGTGCCTACGCTGAGAAACCACCTGACCCTGCTAGGAAAAAGGATTATTCTAAAGCTCCAACTGTGATACGTAGGGGTTACATTAGACCACTTGCACCCCCTGAGGAGATTAGAGTTGAACCTAGTGTTACTATTATCAAAGATCTCTTAGCCGAAGACATAGATGGGCATGTTATCAAATTCTGTGAGGACTCAGCTAGAATGGCTAAACCTCATGTGAAAGACAAATACGGACCTGTAGTTGGCCTGCCCGTTGTTTCTGTCAAGATAGGAGATCACTGTTACCATGGTTTATGTGATATGGGAGCTAGTGTTAGTGCAATACCCGGTTCCTTATATGATGAAATCAAAGATGAGATTGCACCTGCTGAGCTTGAACCCATTGATGTCACTATTACGCTAGCTAATAGAGACACTATCTGCCCTCTGGGAATTGTGAGAGACATAGAAGTCCTGTGTGGTAAGACGAAGTATCCTAATGATTTCCTCGTCCTTGGTACTACACAAGATAGCTATTGTCTCATCATATTCGGTAGACCCTTTCTCAAAACTGTCAATGCTCACATTGATTGCATTAAGTAGACTGTTATAGTTAGTTTCGAGGGTGTGTCTCATGAATTTAACTTCTCCAAGTTTGGAACACAACCCCATGAAAAAGAGTCGTCTGGTAGGGATGAAATCATTGCTCTTGCCTCTATTGCCTTACCTCCTACGGATCCTTTAGAGCAAGATCTGCTTGAGCATGAAAATGATATGCATATGGAGGAAAGAGATGAGATAGATAAAATTGTCTTAGAACAATATCCTATTCTCAAGAATTATATGCCTGTTGAACTGCTTGGGGATCCTCCCCCACCAAAGGGTGATCCTGTGTTCGAGCTTAAATAGTTGCCTGATACTCTTAAGTATGCCTATCTTGATGAGAATGAGATATATCCTGTTATTATTAGTGCTCTCCTCTCAGATCACGAAGAGAAGAAGTTACTAAAAACTCTGAGGAAGCACCGTGCTGCTATTGGATATACTCTTGATGATCTTAAGGGTATTAGTCCCACTCTATGTCAGCACAAGATTAAAACCGATCCTGATTCTAAACCAGTTGCTGATCATCAAAGGAGATTAAATCCTAAGATGAAAGAGGTCGTTAGAAAAGAAATATTAAAGCTTCTGGAAGCAGGAATCATTTATCCTGTTGCTCATAGTGATTGGGTAAGTCCAGTACATTGCGTACCTAAGAAGGGAGGTATCACCGTCGTTCCTAATGATAAGAATGAATTAATTCCACAAAGGATTATTACTGGCTATAGGATGGTGATAGACTTCCGGAAACTGAACAAGGCAACCAGGAAAGACCATTATCCTTTGCCGTTTATCGACCAAATGCTAGAAAGGTTATCCAAACACACACACTTCTGTTTTCTAGACGGTTATTCAGGTGTCTCGCAAATACCTGTTGCACAATCTGATCAGGAAAAAACCACTTTCACCCGCCCCTTTGGTACCTTTGCTTATAGACGTATGCCTTTTGGCTTATGCAATGCACCTGCCACCTTTCAAAGATGTATGATGGCTATATTCTCCGACTTTTGTGAAAAGATTGTCGAGGTTTTCATGGATGAGTTCTCTGTTTACAAGTCTTCCTTTGATGATTGCCTCAGCAACCTTGATCGAGTCTTACAGAGATGCAAAGATACAAACCTCGTCTTGAATTGGGAGAAGTGCCACTTTATGGTTAATGAAGGCATTGTCTTAGGACACAAAATCTCTACAAGAGGCATTGAAGTTGATAAAGCTAAAGTTGATGCAATTGAGAAAATGCCTTGCCCCAAAGATATCAGAGGTATACGAAGTTTCCTAGCTCATGCTGGTTTCTATAGAAGGTTCATTACAGACTTCTCTAAGATTTCTAGGCCTCTTACCAACCTCTTGCAGAAGGATGTTCCTTTTGTTTTTGATGAGGATTGTGAGGAAGCTTTCGAAATACTTAAGAAGGCTTTGATAACCGCACCTATTGTTCAACCACCTGACTGGAACTTGCCCTTTGAAATCATGTGCGACGCTAGTGATTATGCTGTTGGTGTTGTTCTAGGACAAAGAGTTGACAAGAAGTTGAATGTTATTCACTACGCTAGTAAAACTCTAGACAGTGCCCAAAGAAACTATGCCACTACGGAAAAGGAGTTTTTAGCAGTCGTGTTTGCATGTGAAAAGTTCAGGTCTTATGTAGTTGACTCCAAAGTTATTATTCACTCTGATCATGCTGCTATTAAGTACCTTATGGAGAAGAAGGACGCTAAGCCTAGGCTAATCAGATGGGTTCTCCTGCTATAGGAATTTGTTTTGCATGTTGTTGACTGAAAGGGTGCTGATAACCCTGTAGCAGATAACTTGTCCAGGCTAGATAATGTCCTTGATGATCCACGCTTCACATAGTGCACCGTGGTATGCCGATTACGCAAACTATATCGTAGCCAAATACATACCCCCAGTTTCACCTATCAGCAAAGGAAGAAATTCTTCTTTGATTTGAGACACTACTTTTGGGATGATCCTCACCTTTATAAGGAAGGAGTAGATGGTGTTATTAGACGTTGTGTGCCTGAACATGAACAGGGACAGATCTTGCAGAAGTGTCATTCTGAAGCCTACGGAGGACACCATGCTGGAGATAGAACTGCTCATAAGGTATTGCAATCAGGTTTCTATTGGCTCGCTCTCTTCAAGGATGCCCGTAATTTTGTCTTGTCTTGTGACAAATGTCAAAGAATAGGGAATATCAGTAAGCGTCAGGAAATGCCTATGAACTATTCACTTGTCATTGAACCATTTGATGTATGGGGCTTTGATTATATGGGACCCTTCCCGAGTTCCAATGGGTACACTCACATCTTAGTTGCTGTGGATTATGTCACCAAGTGGGTAGAGGCTATCCCCACTAAAAATGCTGATCACCACACCTCTATTAAGATGCTTAAAGAAGTCATTTTCCCAAGATTTGGAGTCCCTAGATATTTGATGACTGATGGCGGTTCACACTTCATTCATGGTGTTTTCCGCAAGATGCTCGCTAAGTATGATGTCAACCATAGAGTTGCATCTCCTTATGATCCTCAGTCTAGTGGTCAAGTGGAGTTGAGTAATAGGAAGATCAAATTGATCCTACAAAAGACTGTCAATAGATCTCGAAAGAATTGGTCTAGCAAACTTGATGATGCACTATGGGCTTATAGGACTGCTTATAAGAATCCCATGGGCATGTCGCCATATAAAATGGTTTACACTAAGGCCTGTCGTTTACCTCTTGAGCTAGAACACAAAGCTTATTGAGCAATCAAAGAGCTCAACTTCGATTTCAAACTTGCCGGTGAGAAGCAGTTGTTTGATATTAGCTCATTAGATGAATGGCGGGCCCAGGCATATGAGAATGCCAAGTTGTTCAAGGAAAAGGTTAAGAGATGACACGATAAACGAATACAGAAACGGGAGTTCAATGTAGGTGATTATGTCCTGCTTTACAATTCTCGCTTGAGATTCTTCGCAGGCAAGCTTCTCTCTAAATGGGAAGGTGCTTACGTTGTCGAGGAAGCATATCGTTTCGGTGCCATCAAAATCAATAACACGGAAGGAAATTTTCCTAGAGTGGTAAATGGGCAAAGAATCAAGCATTATATCTCCGGTACTCCCATAAATGTTGAGACCAATATCATCAATATCATAACTCCAGAGGAGTACATAAGGGATGTTTATCAGCCTGTTTCAGACCCTGAAAACGAAGAGGTATATGTTTCGGTAAGTAATTGGACTCCGAAGATTTTCCAATAGGAAATTTCCTCCGTTTTGGAATTTTTGGAAAATTAGAATAATAAAAAAGCACTACGGAGAGCGCACGAGGCGGCCACAAGCTTGGTAGCCGCCACCTACCCCCTGGTGGCGGCTAGAGGGCTTGTGGGCACCTCGTTTGCCTCCCGGACTCCATTTTCTTGCGGAGCACTCCTTCTGGTCTAGAAAAAATCATTATATTTACGCCCGAAGGTTTTGATCTCCGTATCGCGCAACTTTCCTCTGTTTTTGTTTTGAACATGTTTCTGTGGCAGATCTAGATCATCATGACTTCCCCAAACGCTCCTAAGGACAAGATCTTCGAGAAGGTCATCAATCCCTACCTCACGGAAGTGCTGAAACACCCTCAATCTATCAAGATAAGCGAGGGGATGTTGCACATTCGTGATGTTGAGGGGACTAAGAAGACCGGAAGCGTGGAGACGAGGCTCGAAGCAATGGAGCAACAAGTCTTCAAGTGCGAAGGGATGGTGGAGCGTGGACTCAACGCCAACCACATGATGATCACGGAATTCACTAGGAATCACAAGATGGATGCCATTGACATTGGGAAACACCTCTCCAGGCTCTATGACAGGATTGATCAACTTCAGGGCCAGATCTATGACCTGCAGAACCAAAATTGTGAGTATGAGTATAGATTTAAATCAATAAGGTTGGCTGCAGATTTGAGGATTCCGGCGACTCGTTCATCCTGCCATGATGGAGCACCTATGCCTTGGAAGACGGAGTATCAGACTACTTCAACAACTCCACCACCATCACCACCAAAGGAAGACAACTAAGCATTGGTATGGGCAATCCCCTTGGCTTCTGCCAAGCTTGGGGGAGTTGCCCTAGTATCGTATCACCTTTATATCTTTTGCTTTTACCTTTGTTTTAGTTCTTTCCTTTTCAGTTTTTATTTCTTCTCTTAGTGGAATAATTCTTTAGTGTTTAGTTTGAGTCTTTTGCCTTGTGTCTCCCCCGATGTATTCGAGCTTGCAAGCTATATAATAAAGAGTATCTTAGTCAAGGGATTTGCTTTGTGTCGTGATCAAACGTATGAAAAGAACGATAGCATGAAAAATCATGAGATGATCTTATGGAAAGTGATAGGTTCACATATGACACGTATGATGATTGAAACTTGTTGAGAATAAATCAACATAGACCTCAGTCATTGTTGCAATTAATAAGAAGTAATAAGGAAAGAGAGGTTCACATATAAATATATCATCTCAGACACTTTTTACAATTGTGAGCACTCACAAACTATTACATGCTTAGGAGTAGATGTTGGACAAGGAAGACAACATAATGAATTGTGTTTGCTTGGTTCCGAACAATGTTATATGATTAGAGACCCCTTAGCATGTGACGGTTGCTTCCACCTCATATTAGCCAAAACTCCCGCACCAAGTAGAGATACTACTTGTGCATCCATAAACCTCCAACCCAGTTTTGCCATGAGAGTCCACCATACCTACCTATGGATTGAATAAGATCCTTCAAGTAAGTTGTCATGGGTGCAATCAATAAAAATTGCTCTCTAATATGTATGATCTATTAGTGTGTGGAAAATAAGCTTTGTACGAACCTGTGATCAGGAAGACATAAAAGCGACAGACTGCATAATAAAGTTCTTTATCACAGGAGGCAATATAAAGTGACGTTCCTCCGCACTAAAAGGACACGCATTCAAACCTCAACAGCGCATGACAACCTCTGCTTCCCTCTGCGAATGGCCTATCTTGTACCTTTACTTTTTGCCCTTGTAAGAGTCATGGTGATCTTCACCAATTCCCTATTTTTGCCTTTGTCTTGGCTACCGTCACAGGCTTGGGAAAGATCTATATTCATATATCAACTTGGAGTTGAGTACTTACGCTTTATTATTGTTGACTTTACCATTGAGGTAAATAGTTAGGAGGCAAAACTATACGCCCCTATCTTCCTCTATGTCCAGCTGCAACTTTGATACCATGAGTACCACGTGAGTTGTAACAATTGTGGAAAATAAAAGAGATGATTGAGTATGTGGGTTTGCCTTACAAGCTCTCATTTGACTCTTTCTGATGTTATGATAAATTGCAATTGCTTCAATGACTTTGGACTGTTGTTGGTTACTTCTGGGTAAGGTTTTTGCTTCATACTTTGCTTTGTGAAGGAATTGTTACTTTCCCATAAGAATCTTTATGATGCGTTGCTGTTCTATGTGTGATCATGATGCCCTCATGTCCGTATTATGTTTTATCGACACCTTCGTCCCTAAACATGTGGACATGTTTATGGAACTTGGTTTTCGCTTGAGGACAAGCGAGGTCTAAGCTTGGGGGATTTGATACGTCCATTTTGCATCATGCTTTCATGTTGATATTTATCGCTTTATGGGTTGTTATATTACTTTGTGCACTACAAAGATACCCCCTATAAAGCAACACAAATTTTACAACATTTTAACTATATGTTGCAGAATTTGTCATAGATACGGATATAAACGTTGTAGTGTATACATTGCAGGTTGGCCTTGCCCCTCCCTGCAAAAAAAAGGTTGGTCTTGCCCCTATCATAGCATACATATGAAAAATGAAGCCCACGATTCCCACGATTCCCCTCTTCTCTCCTAGATCACCGCCACCTCTTCCTCCTCCTCCACACCTCGCCGCCGGATCTCCCCCTCTTCTCCTCCCACCTCCCATCGGATCTCCCCCTCCCCTACTCCCACCTTGAATCTCCGACGGCTGCCGAATCCACCGCATCCCCACCCTGATCCCAAGTTCCCCATCAAACCGTGGCGGACTCCCATCCAACTCGATCTGGTGCTTGCGGCCACCCAAGACCACCTGCGACCCTTCCCCTAGGGTTTCGGGTGTTGGCTCCGGCGCCGGTGGCCATGGAATACTCCTCTCGTCTGATGAGTGCGTCCCTTCTCGTGGCTACGTCCTCTCTCCCTCCCCCTTCCTCTAACCGATGTTGTCCTCTTCTCCTATACACGTGCAGGGAGGAACCAGCTGCTTGTGAACTCCATCATGACGTTGCTGACTGTCAATGATGAGATGTGCCGCGGCGTCGACGAGGATGCGCTGAGGCGGGAAGTTGAAAGCAAATACAGGACCATGGAACTCGAGGCACGGTACTGGGGGTGGAGGACATGGCCAACATGATGTTGTACGTGGAGTAGGCTAGGTATGTGACGGTGACTTGACTTCAAACGACCCCGGGAGTTAAGGTTGAACCTCCTAACATCTGAATATATCATAACTCACCTGGGTTGACATGATCGGCCAATGCCATCATGGAGGGAGTACTCTTCCTCCGGCACCCAAAGAAACACTTGGCATTAGGGTCCATGCACTGCGTCAAGCAGGCATCGTGGCCCGACGTTTGCTTCATGCACTTGGTGTAGCACCCGCATAAGCACTTGTGGAGATCCCCAAGGGTCCCCTGGACCGCGAGGAAGGAGATCAGGATAATTGATCAACCTAATACTATGGATATATTGGCCTCTTTGTTCTGTCGAGTTTTTTTATTATCTATATCTTGCCTGCTACTTAGATTAAAATCATTTTTTGGTATGATAGAGAAGGTTGCATAGATGGAGAACCCCCACATGCACAACACCAGTCACTGCCTTGAACACACGTCCAGAACTAATGCCAAACATCGACAAATTCATCTCTTGAATCATATGTTTTGAAACAACAGCCATGTTATGTTGCAAGGATACGACACAGAAGTATTGTATCGGTGCAGGATACTGCACTAGGGCGGGGCTATGCTGGGATACGCCCGAGGTACGCATCTCCCTTCGTATCACATTTTTTGAACCAAAATAAAGCAAAAAGAAATTCAGAATACTACTGTGATAGGAAGGGATACGTAAGGGCATGCTAACACTCGATATGCAGCCCGTAGGAAGGCCTACTCGATGGATAGATAAACCTAAGTGCTAGAATCCTTCCTCTCGCTGTAATCTTGAAGTTGACAAATCATGAGACTAGTTCCACTGCATCTCTAGGCTCCCTTACATTTAATGTAAATGAATTTTCTTTTGGCGATGTTTATGGAATGTAAATGAAATAAGATGTCAGAAACCAAGTGAAGAAATTGATAGATGTTTTATTGGCTTAGATGTTAAAAACTATCTATACAAAATATCTTTCTATAATTTTAGTATTAGCAAACTAAGGCTAATGACAATATTAGATTCGTATAAGCCATACCATATGGTAAGGATTCATTCCTCGCGACTGTCTTATAATTATGTGCTAATTATAGTTTTTGTGTTAATCCATTCTCATTCATTGTATACTTCTACACTGTTCTGATAACAGAGGGGCTTTTATTTTATAAATTCTTAGTTGCTACTCATATATGCAGCCCAGCTTCAAGGCTATGAAGTGAAAGATCACACAAAGGTTTTCACCACAGTTGTTATTGAGCTTAGTAACTATACGTCTACTTCTTTCCCTATTGTAATTCCTTTATTTGCACCAGACTTCTTGAAAGATGTCAACTTGCAATCATTATTGTAGAGTGGCCATGTTTCTATTCGTACTCCTAAAATAGACTAAAGTTTTATTTACATCTCTATAACTTCGCTTCGCTAATAAAAAGGTTTGATTATTTAAACATTTCAATTACGTGGCTTTATCCTTATTTTTCATTGTATCATGTCTCCACTCACATTTAACAAGTACGTAGCTCTTTCTGTAGTTGTAAGTTTTGATCCTAAATTTAAACTTGATGGTGTTGAAACTGTAATGTATTCTGGGACTTCATGTTCACATGACACTTCTGAAAACTAAAGATTTGGTACTGAGTCGCAAAACCGATAATATTCTTGGTAATGAAGAAAAAACAAAGATTGCATTCCCTTTAACCTTTGTATGTGAAATATCATGCCTCTATCACTACTTGTGTCATGTCAATGCATTGTGTATTAACAATTCATATTCTTATTTTCTTTGTAGATTCAGAAGATATATGCATGAGGCAAGTATACTTCAATGGTGGTGATGGCGTTCTGGTTCATGATGACGATGATGGATGCTTTTAGTTTTAATTAAGTTAGTAGGGATGTTGTTCCTGTTGGATCATGTCGCTCAATTATCTTTTCGTTAAGTTGTAGGGATGTTGATGGATGGTTTCAATTTAAGTTTTGTTTTCTAGAAAATACTTACATTATGCATCACATTTGGATGATGTTCCTCCTGTAATATCCACTATTGTAATCCTAAAGTCTTATCCAATATATGATTTCTTCCTTTCGTACATATATTCTCTTACATTTTTCTCATTTGCTATAGAGAGGTATATATGTGGATCATTAATTTAATTGATGGTAAGAATAAGCATTGCAAATTCTCTGTTGCCAAGCAATTAGATTTGAATTCATGTACATTAAGTACAACATATAAAAGTGTTGTAAAATTCTGATTTATGTGTTGTACTCTTGCAACGGTCTATTTTACCAACGGAAGTATAAGCGTTCCATTATACGCTAGCAATACTGGATAAGGCAACGCATCTCAAATCGTTGGTAAAGATACTAACAACGCATATATGGACTTTTAGATACGGAAAAAACCGTTGCTATAGGGGGGTCATGTTTTAGTGGTGGTACCATATTTATGCCTTTTCTCTCTTATTTTGCAAGGTTTATTTGAAGAGGGAGAATTCAGGCAGTTGGAATTGTTGACTGGAAAAGGAGCAAATCTGAGTCCTCTATTCTGCACAACTCCAAATGCCGTGAAAATTTACGTGGGTTTATTTGGGAATATGTAAAAAATACTGGGCGAAAGAAGTACCAGAGGGGAGCTACCAGGGCCCCACAAGCCTGGTAGCCGCCACCCCGTGGTGGCGGCTACAGGGCTTGTGGGCTCCCTAACGGCCCACTGGCCCCCCTCTTTTTCTATATGAAGGGTTTCGTTCCAGAAAAAATCAAGAGGGAGGTTTTTCGTGGTTTCGCCGCCGCCACGAGGCAGAACTTGAGCAGATCCAATCTAGAGCTCCGGTAGGACGATCCTGCTGGGGAAACTTTCCTCCCGGAGGGGGAAGTCGTCGCCATCGTCATCACCAACACTCCTCTCGTCGGAGGGGAGGCATCTTCATCAATATCTTCATCAGCACCATCTCCTCTCCAATCCCTAGTTCATCTCTTGTAACCAATCTCTGTCTCGCGACTCCGATTGGTATTTGTAAGGTTGCTAGTAGTGTTGATTACTCTTTGTAGTTGATGCTAGTTGGATTACTTGGTGGAAGAGTTTATGTTCAGATCCTTGATGCTATTCATTACACCTCTGATCATGATTATGATTATGCTTTGTGAGTAGTTACTTTTGTTCCTGAGGACATGGGATAAGTCATGCTAATAATAGTCATGTGAATTTGTTATTCGTTCGGTATTTTGATATGTTGTATGTTGTCTTTTACTCTAGTGGTGTTATGTGAATGTCGACTACATAAAACTTCACCCTACTTGGGCCTAGAGGAAGGCAATGGGGAGTAGTAAGTAGATGATGGGTTGCTGGAGTGACAGAAGCTTAAACCCCAGTCTATGCGTTGCTTCGTAAGGGGCTGATTTGGATCCACTAGTTTAATGCTATGGTTAGACGTTGTCTTAATTCTTCTTTCGTAGTTGCGGATGCTTGTGAGAGGGGTTAATCATTACTGGGATGCTTGTCCAAGTAAGGGCAGTACCCAAGCGCCGGTCCACCCACATATCAAACTATCAAAGTAACAAACGCGAATCACATGAACATGATGAAACTAGCATGACAGAATTTCTCGTGTGTCCTCGGGAGCGTTTTTCCTCCTATAAGACTTTGTTCAGGCTTGTCCCTTGCTACAAAAGGGATTGGTCCACTTGCTGCACCATTGCTACTACTTGTTACTTGTTACTTTTCACTTGCTACGTTTCACCTCGCTTCACCATCACTTGTTACCGCTACTTTCAGTGCTTGCAGTTATTACCTTGCTGAAAACTGTTTATCAGAGCCTTCTCCTCCTCATTGGGTTCGACACTCTTACTTATCGAAAGGACTACGATTGATCCCCTATACTTGTGGGTCATCAATCAACTCCAGTAAGACCGTTGTTTGTTAGAGATCGTAACTCGGATAGCACTGGAATGAAATCTGACTCCTCCTCTTCGGTTAGCTTGTCTGGAAGTTTGAAGTTTGTGGGCAGACGTTCCTTCCTATAGCCGAGGAGTTTATTTTCACCCGGAGGGGAAGTGTCCCGGCAATAAAACCAAGACTCGCCCCAACCTTTGGGATGGCTAGGCATGGCGAGCGACGGGAATGAGCTGTCCCTGCGTCGTTGAACGTTAACGCCTCCAAGTTCTAAGCTAGGGCCGTTGGAGAACTCGGTCTGGCGATTCAGATGGAAGAAGTACCAAAACAAAGGGACCGATGGTTCCATTCGCAGGTAAGCTTCACATAATACTTGGAACTGGCACATGTTGCTGATCGAGTTGGGGCCCAAGTCTTGGAGGCGGACGTTCATGAAGGCCATAACATCTCTGAGGAACTTTGATCCTAGTGGCTTAAACCTCCGTTCGATGTGTTCAGCAAAAACAACTATCTCCCCTTCCTTTGGGTTGGGAATTTCGTCGCCTAGTCCGGATCGCCATCCGATGACTTTACACAATCCTCAAGGAAGGCGTCGTCAACTTTGGTCGAAAGCCAGTGGGCCTTGAAAATGGCACCCATAACTATAGAGGAAATGGTCGTGGGTAAGATAACCCGCCTAAAACTTGTTGAAGTGGCTAAGTGAATCCCTCAACTCTCCGAACACTTGTCGAGTGGCTAAGAAAATCTATTAACTCGCCAATAAGGGACCAGATTTGGGCACAAGGGCGACTTAGGAATTTCCTATTGTTCAGAGAAGACATCTCAGGGCATCAGAGATGTGCGGTAAAATGATGGAGTGCGGATCTACAAACAGGTTTCTACACAGCAGGCAGTGAAATATAGATCTACGAACAAGTTAAAATGAACGGAAAAGGGCCTGGATAAGGTGAAACAGGCCATGGCTAGGGTAAATACAGTGAGGGTGATCTGACCGAAGCCTTTTTGGTTCCTCAAACAGGAGCTAATCGATTGAGGATACGGTCGATGCTACCATGCCTATTACTACTATGAATCAATCAGCATATGTGGAGGCGTTCCAGGTGTTCTAAGAAACCGGCAGACGACGAACATCGAGGAGCTAAGATCTATTTATAATGGCTAAGGACTGACCTGATAATGGCGTTTGGAAGCGACCGTGGGAGATCTGTGGTGAATGTTGCGTCCGTGATTGGCTCGGAGATGCGTCGGACGCGGTGGCCGGTGGCGGAGTTCCTCGGGCGGCGACGGAGTTCTTGGTGCGGTCACGAGGAAGAAGAGGTAGTCGAAGTGAGTAGGTGGAGATGCTTTTCGCTCCCTTTCCCGAGCCTATTTAATGGGACGGGCGCTGGAATCGAGGCGCCTCGCGCGGGAACCGAAAAGACAAGTTAAAGATTCGCAATAATAGCGCCAAGATTTTCGGGATATCTGTGCCGCGAGATACGTTGGGGATTGCGTCATCATTTTTCCGAGATTAAAGGGATAAGATGATGTCATCGGAAAACAGTTTGGCGGCTTGGGTGTTTTCATGGAGAATGGCGGTTTGGCGCATGGTGCATGAAGGGAGTAGGATGAGTCGCTCCTAAGCTGAACAAAATTTTATTGGCGTGAACAGGTTCAAGTCAATCTGGGGCCTAATGTTGGGGATATTACCTGCGGTGTGACCCGCCCTAGCTGGGCCGGGTCACTAAAAAGGCGACTCATCCTTTGGCGATGCAAGCCTTGGACCAGAGGGCCCAGGAGCCGGATGGCGGTTCAAGATCTACACAGAGGATAGGCCATCGAGGAGGTTTCCAGTCTTGGAAAGCACGTTGACTTAGAGATAAAGGAAACCTCGAGCTGTATCGTGGTTGCGACTCTTGTAAACCCTAAGGCCTCGACCTGTATATAAAGGCGAGTCCCCGGGGAGTATAGGGCAGGTTAGAAATCATCGAGAGCTTGGTTAGCGAGTTACGCCCACCTTGTAATTGAAACATCATCAATACAACACAGAGCAGGACGTAGGCTTTTACCTCCTCACAAGGGGCCAAACCTGGGTAAATCCGAGTCCCGCTCCTGTTCAACCCCTTTGAGTCGCCACCAAGGTGCGATGGCTCCATCATTAAGTCCTTTCACTAGGACATATGCCGTGACAAAACCACGACACCGTCTTTCTATTCGGGAGCCCGATCCTTATCAACTAAGGGACGCACCTATACAACCATGTGAATGGCCTTCCGATGAGTTCATGATCGAAGTAGGCTTCAAGGATGAGTTTGATACAGTTGTCCGCAATGCCGGCTTAGAAGAATTCCTCTCAGATAAATTTGAACATTATGCTATGCTCACTGCCTCTTTCGTGCGTAGATTTAAATTTTCAGTTGGCCGTGACTCATCCATACTGTTTGATCTGTATGATAAATCCTACACCATGGAGTTGGAGGATTTCATAGGTACTATTGCTGTTGGAGAGGAGAGAGGAGTGTCTCGTGCTAGAATTGCTAGCATACATTTTCTTGTGCTTCGATACTTCTCATTATTTGTGGGAAAGATCTTTGATTGGCCGTGGGGAGGCTGGATCACTTAGCTCTCCAGACCTTGCGGTTTTGCGCGAAGGCCTTTATAACAATAAGACTTACTGCCTAGCTGCTATAGTAGCTCAGCGGTTGAACACAAACCGTTCCAAAGGTGTCGTCTATGGAGGTATCTATGCTACTTGTCTTGCTAGACACTTTGAGATACCTATTAGACTTCGCGAGGAAGAAGAAATGCTTCTTCCTGAGAAATATCTGGATTATGACAGCATGGTTCGCCATGATTTTCTGGATAGAGATGCTAGTAGACGGATGATTTATAACCTGGTATTTAGTTAGGGCACTCGAGAGACTATTACTTTGCCTGCTCCTTTTTGTTCAACCTTTATGCAGGCATGTACATTATTATGCCCTCGGACATCTACGCATATTGGGGCTTGGCCCAACCACAGGTGCCCGTGCCCGAGCCGCCAGTCGAGTACCAGACGCAAGTTTATCAGTGGGAGCCAGAGGAGCTCACACAGCACTGGCATCCACAGTCCGCTCCAGAGTATCCCGGAGCTGGTTATTTCCCTCCTTGGGAGTAGATCAAGCTAGGCCAAAACCTAAGCTTGGGGGAGTAAGTGTTCTCACCGACTTTACATTCATGCTCATGCTGTCACTTTGTTAGCCGGTGTTTACGCTTTGCCACTGTATTATCCATGCTAGTTTCTTTTATTTTCCATTTTCTTGTTTTCTTGTTTTGTGTCCTTTTGAGAAAACCCAAAAAGATTTTCCTTTCTTCTTTTGCTTGTTGGGAGCTTTCCCGTGTAAATAGTTTTCTTTTTATTTAGGTCAAGGTAGAAGATATTGGTTAAAATGTTTAGTGGCTCTTGCATGCATACCTGTTTAGCTTTCAAAGAGCCATATTACTTTGTCTTCTCCTTTGTGTTTGCCTGCAGATTCAGCTTAGTCCAATGCACGAGCACTCTTATTATTGTTCACATCGTTCGATTGTGCAAGTGAAAGGCAATAATAATGATATATGATGAAGTGACTGAGACTGGAAAAGCTGGTATGAACTCTATCTATTTTGTTTTTGTAAATATGACTAGCTCATCATGCCTGATTCAGCTTTGTTGTGAGAGAAACATGTTTGCAATGACAACTTAGAGATCATAGTTTCTGATGCCATGCTTAATTAGCTAGGAGCTTATAATGGTTTGTCTTGAATGCCAACATAGATTTTGAGATTACTATAATGTAGTATGATAGGATGGTACTGTGACAGCCCGATGCCAACGCCCCAGAAGATTCCCCTTTTATTTCCGCTTCCGTCGTGTGATTAGTTTTATTTGTTGCATCATCATTTAGTTTGCATCGTCGCATCATGCATGGCATCATGTCAACTGTGTTTTGCCGGTGTTGCTTGTTGCTCCGTGTTGTTGCTTGGGAGTGTTTGTGAGTGTGGCGTTGTTCGTTGGCGTGACGAGAGTGGGTGCAACAGAGCCGCTTCAAACCCTGTTGCACCGAGGACCTAAAACCGCCCCTCCCCTCCTCTCCTCTTTTATTTGTTTTTGCGGTTTGCTAAAGTTTCCGTTTAAAACCCTATTTAAAAGGGTTCGTCTTCTTTTTAATAAAATTCATTTTATTAAATGTGGGGGCAACCCCTTGGTTTTTTCTTTTATTCCTCCTCTTGTTTTATTTTAAAACCGTCTCATTTTTCTTTTCTCCTTTAAAGAGCTTTTATTTTATTCTTTCAATAAAAGCGGTTTTATTTTATTCTCTTGTCAAAAGGGGTTTAAATTTTATTCTTTTGTGAGGGTTTTATTTTAATTCTTAAGAAAAGGTTTCATTTTTATTTCTTTAAAAAAATGCCCAAAACTATTTCTTATAGCGGGGTTTGTTTTAAAGGAGTTAAAAAAGTATTTTTTTATCTTTGTTACAAAAAAATCCTTTCCTTTGGTGTTGCTGTTTTCTTTTAAAAAAAGAGAGGAAGAAAACAATAGGGAGAGAGGAGGAGGCCAAGGCCCAAGCCTCCTCCCCCCAACCCTAGCGTCGCTCCACGAGCCCGAGACCTCATCATCCCCTCGCGCCGTCGTCTCCTCCCCTGTGATCCCCTTCTCTCCCTCCCGATTCCCCTCTTCCTCCCGCAGAGCCCCCCTCGCGCAGCCTTCTCCATCTCCTGCCCAATGCCCTCGAGCCCCTCCTCCCGTACGGATGCTCGCCGGCAGCTTCGCTCGTGCAGCCGCCCCTCTCTGCAGTCCTCGCCGTCGGCCGCCTCTCCATGCCGCCCTAGCTCCTCGCCTCGGTCTTCGCCGCGCCATGGCCTCGGCTTCGCCTCCCCTCACCGTCACCGCCGTCGTGGCCTCGCCATCCCCGCTGCCCTCATCCCGGTGCACCGTGCCCCTGCTACCGTCGTCGCGCACCTAGGGTCGCCGTGCTGCCAGCCGCCCTGGACGCCGCCTCCCGCGAGGTTCCCCGCCGGCCGCCGTCCTCGCTTCCACCGATGCCCTGTTGATGCCAATTTGTCTGCTGCCTGCCTGCGTGTTGCTGGCTGCTGCTGCCTGATGTGCGGAGTTGCTGTCCCGTGTCGTTGCCCTGCTGCCGAGCTGCTTTGCTGTTGTTGCCGCTGCTTAGTTGCTTGCCAAGTATTGCTCTTGCTAGGCGTTGCCTGCTTGCCTGCTTGTGCTGTTGGTTGCTGTGCCGAACAACTAAAGGTTGTTGTTGTTGTAAATGCTGTTGTTGTTCCTATTAGTTTGGTGTTGCTGCTTGCGTTTTGCCTGCTGAGCCGATTGCTTGATAGCTGCTAGCTTGCTTGCTGTTAGATGCTAGTGCTAGTAGCTGTAGGTAGTTTGCCGTGCTTCCTAGTTGTTGTAGTTGCTGTTGTGTCGCGTGCTGTCGCCGCGTGCATCATTCCCTCCTCCGTGGGTCGTCGATAAATTCGCGAGAACCACTACGTCCTCGACGACCCCCGAAACGTGTTCGACTACTGACGCCGAAGACCCTGTCCCGACGAGAGGAACCGTGTACGACTACCGTCGACGAGACTTGAGTACCACGACGACAACTACTTCCACGACGTCCGCTACGACCCGATCCCCTCAGATTCGCATGCGTCTAAGGTATAACGATGAGACGTGTCGTGTACCGATGGATATGATGTATGAGATGAATGTATGTTTGCACCATACGTTGCCCGTTGCACGTGTACCTCTTTTGTTGTGCCTCGACACATGGGAACCCGGTAGCGGGATCACCCCATTCTTTATTTGGCGTTCCCGCACACTCTTCCTAAACGTTGGCACAATATCTCGACGAGTTATCGGGATAGGAACGTTGCCGTGGCATCGTTTCCGTCTTGCCGCCATAGTTCCCCTTTCGCTCGCCGTGGCGACACGTGTTTCTTTCTCCTCTTGCCGTGGTGTTGTAACTTGCATGCATGACGCATTCATGGCATGATATATGTGTTGCATGTTTCTTGTGACGTAACTCCGTTCGATGTTCCGCGTGTTAACCGACTAGGATGCCCTGTAGGATCATCGCTTCACCCCTTGCCATGTTAACAACAATTAAATATTGCCGTGTCAATAATCGGGAGTGAACTAAATGATTAATCATGGAGTTTCGTCGATATGTAACCCATTGCATATCGAGCTTCACTTAACGTCTAGTGTTTGCGTGAGGTGAATTGCCATGCCATCCCTTGCATCATTGAACTGATGATGCATCATAGTAGTTTATGCATCGTGTGGTGAATATATGTGTTGATGTTTGTTTCCGGATTGCTCCGTCTCGATAGAGTTCCGCAAGCGTGTCGGAATGTGAGGACCCGTTCGACTACGTCGGTTTGTCTGCTTCTCGGAGTTGTTCTTCTTCCAAGCGGGATCTCAGGCAAGATGACCTTTTCCCCAGATACCATTACTATCATTGCCATGCTAGTTTATCGCTTCTATCGATTATGTCTCGTTGCCTACCACATGTTATATATGAGCCTCTCAACAATGCCATGAAACCTTCAACCTGTTCGACCTAGCAAACCACTGATTGGCTATGTTACTGCTTGCTTAACCCTGTTGTTAGCGTTGCTAGTTGCAGGTGTAGTTGCTTCCATGTGGAAACATGGGTTCCTTGTCTTATCACCAAATATTAATGCTATTTAATTTAATGTGCCTATATACTTGGTAAAAGGTGGAAGGCTCGGCCTTTCTAGCCTGGTGTTTTGTTCTACCTTTGCCCCCTTAGTTTTCGGCTACCGGTGTTATGTTCCATAAATGAGCGCTCCTAACACGATCGGGGTTGTTATGGGGACCCCCTTGATAATTCGTTTTAGATTAAAGCTGGTCTAGAAAGGCCCAACTTTGGTACTACATTTTCCAAATAACTAATGAACTGCATAGGGAGTAATTCACCCGAGGATAATTTGATCAACCTCCAGGCCAGTGCTCCTCATGAGTGTTGGTCCAAAATGGACAGACTGCGGGGCCACCACAGGGCAAGTCGAGGTTTGGTACCTGTAGGCTTTTCCATCCGTCGTGTCCTGAGAACGAGATACGCGGCTCCTATTGGGGTCGTCGACACGTTGGGCGGCCTTGCTGGATTAGTTTTACCTTTGACGGAATATCTTGTGCATCGGGATTCCAGTGTTGCTTTGGGTAATCTCAGAGTTGAGGTTTTCCACTAGGGAATCCGACGAGATCGCGAGTTTCGTGATTGAGGCTTTCTATGCGGCTTGTGGTAATTTGTGATGGACTAGTTGGAGCACCCCTGCAGGGTTAAATCTTTTCAGAAAGCCGTGCCCGCGGTTATGTGGAAACATGGAAACTTTGCTTAACACTGGTTCTAGATAACTTGAAGTTAACTTAATTAAAATATGCCAACTGTGTGCGTAACCGTGACTGTCTCTTTCATGAGTTCTTTCTCCGATCGATGACACGGTGGGGTTATGTCTGACGTAGGTAGGTGTTCAAGATCATTCACTTGGTCATCAGTAGTTCACATCCATTATGCGTAGATCTCCCCCCCTCTTATTTCTTGTACTCGTAAGTTAGCCACCATATATATATGCTTAGCCGCTGTTGCAACCTCACCACTTAACCTTGCCTCACCCATTAAGCTTTGCTAGTCTTGATACCTTTGGAAATGAGATTGCTGAGTCCCCTGTGGCTCACAGATTACTTCAACACCAGTTGCAGGTATAGGTAAAGGTTACTTGACGCGAGCGCGTTGATTGTTCATTTGGAGTTGCTTCTTCTTCTTCATCATCATCGATCTAGGATGGGTTCCAGGCCGGAACCCTGGGATAGCAAGGATGGACGTCGTTCTTCTTTTGTCGTTTGTTTTCGTCCGTAGTCGGACCCTGCTCTTACTCTTGATGATTATGTAATGTACTGATGTGACTCTGATGTAGCATGTGGCGAGTGTAAGCCGATTCTATTATATATCTCTTCCTTTCAGTACATGTACTTGTAACGATATCCATTCTTGCGACACGACGAGATGCGCTTCTATCCCTGACGAGGCCCTCGTGCCAAATTGAGGATAGGGTCGCATCTTGGGCGTGACCAGTTGGTATCAGAGTAGTACCGACCTAGGAGCCCCCTTGATTGATCGAACTTGGCCGAGTCGAGTCTAGTGGAAAATTGCTTTGAGTCTAGTTATATATCGGAGAGTAGAATTCTTTTTTCTCCTCTTCTATGCTCTGGTGAGGAATCTTGACGTAATAATTTACTCTACTCCTCTTCTCACTCAAATTTTTTTAGGATCACGCAGATATTCTTGGAATCTATATGATGCCGATGTGACAAAGTTCTGTCTTGGTGCCTCCTGTCCGACTTGATTTTCTTCCGGGGAGTTGAGCTCCAGGGGATTCTTGAGCACATCGTTATCATTCAGATTTCTTAGTATCTCAGAACGAAGGATGTTCGTAATTGCTTCAATACTATTAGTGGCGAGATAACCCCGATCTCCCTAGTACTGGTGCAGATTGTTTGGGAGTACTACCATACTTTGTATAGTTGTGATAACGAGGGTCTGTAGTAGATGAAGGTCCGAGATTCTGGTTGTGTGTTGACGGATGTGATACAGGTGACGGGTTAGTATAGGAGTTGTGTGATTATTACTCCTTGTATCCGTGTACCAGATTGCATGTCTAGATATTTCGGGAATTCATAGGTGGGAATTCAAGTAGTTGCTTCTAGGACAATCTTCCAACAAATGCATGATGTTAGGTTGGGGTTCGACATCTAGTGGATTCGTTTGTTGACGGTCGACTTACAGCGGTACACGTTGTGTCTTAAAGAGTCCTTGTAGCTTGCTACGACTCGGGGACGCTTCATATGCCGGGTGCACTGCCTTGCACTTGATGGCTACTGTAAAATCGAGCCCGTGCGATCCTGTCCACGAAAATATGGGACGGAATCTCTCTCATGAGTTTGTTCTGGCTTGTTTCATAAGCCTCTCCCTTTGTTTTGTTGATTATGGTAATTCGTGTTGCTTCGATGTCACGTGGTGATTTCAGATCTTTCCTAAGAGGTGTTCTCATATTTTTATGTGAGAATGCAAATACTTTTGTTCATTCAGATTTTCATATCAATTCTTGCCTACCGGAGTTGTCATATCAATTCTTTCCAACCGGTGTGCTTCTCTTCAATGAATTCCATCCTCTCCAATTTGTTTTGCAGATCATTCTCTCAATCCTTTCCGGAGGTCATCTCATCTGTCTCAAGTTGTCTTTGTTTTTCCCCGCCCTCCCATCCTTTTTCTTCAGTGATTCAATTTTCATCCAAGAGTTTTCTTTTCATTGTGCTTCCGCTGTTTGTTCTTTTCTCTCTTACCCGGTGATTCATTGTGTAGATTTTCAGGAGTTCTAGTTCATCATTCCTTCAACCTGGTTATCTTTTCTGGTGAATTTAATTCAGTTGTCCGTGTTCATCATATCCTAGTTATCCTTGTAATTCTTTCCCATGTCGGAAATTTTTATCAGCCTATCCTGTTATTCATTCCTCTCTTTTCTATATGGAGCGTTGAAGATATGTCTTAGAGTTTCTTGTTTTCAATTCTTTAATTATTTTGAGGTGCCCAACCACATCAAGTTTTCATTTCTACCGGTGCAGTATCTTTCTTTGTTAGTAATTGTTTCAATGGTGGTTTCTTTGAGTGGGCCCATAACCCACGGGTTTTTCCCAGGATCTTATATAGCTTTGTAATTTTTCCGGAGATCTCTATATCTTTTCAACTATGATGTAAGTATGAATTTCATCAGTTATAGCCCTTCTCCAAGATCTATTCGAATTAATTCATTCTTTGGCTCAACCTTTCATTCTTCGTTATTCCGGAGTGTCTCAGTTATTCTTGGTGTTGTTTTCCTCGTCATTCTCAGCTTGCGAATTCGAAGGAGTGTTTCTCTCAAATCTTGGTCCATTCTCTTGGAGATTCTTCATTTCAGCTTTGTGCCATCATCTTGAATTTGTTTTCAATCATGAGTGATTCATTTCTTTCTATATGGTGCTTTTCTGAATTATTTTCATTCTCGATCCTCCGAAGGCCATCATTTTAGAAGATTCTTCGTTCTCAACTTTCAACTTCATCCTCGATTCTTCTTGATTGTTGTCTCTTCGTTCGTCTCTCGTTTCTTCCGGTGCCTTGTTCAAGTTTTCTGTTAGGTGGATCATGATCTCTTCATTCTCATGTATCACCATTAATTCTTGGTATTCCCATTCAATTGTGAATTTTTACCGGTGCTTCCTTCAATTTTGCTTCAAGTAGTGTTTTTCTCTCTGTCTCTCCAAGATTCTTTCAAGAAGAATAAGTGGTATGCTAAATCCGTTGTTTGTCATCAATTAAACTTGATGAAGGATAAGCATAACATAACTCTTATTCTTGTTTCATCAAATGATTTCAATTCGTCTTCCGGAGTGGCTCATGATGTCAATTTATTCTCAAGTGTTCTTCAAGATTCTTATTGGAGAACCTCAAGTTTTCTTCTCTTGCATCTCCAAGTGCATTTGTTCTTCCTTATCCTTTGAGGTGGTATTATAGCATTCTTGTTAGTGTAGGAGTCTCAAAGAGTTTCCTTTCAGGAATGAGACAATTAAATCCACCAATTCTATGATCATGAGATATTTTCAACCCATGATTTCTTCATTGAGCTATCTTGGTTTGGACTTCACCTAAAGCTTTTCCTATGGATTGTGCTATCATGGTGCTTGTCATTAATCCCAGTTCTCAATGTATCCTCTTGGTGTAAGAAGTTTTGATATCTTCGCTTTCAACTATACTTGTTTCTTTTAGTGGTTGGTTGTCACCTCATAGATGTTGAGATGATTTTCATAAGCCCACAACTATGTTGTTCTGTTCGTTGTTGGTTTTTCCAACTAATACGTCAATTCTCTGTCCGGAGGTTCTTCAATTCTATTGTGATGATAGATGCCATTCTTTTGTTCATTCTCTTCTTTCGCTTGAGCTAGTTCATATTCTCTTGTTCCAGAGGCATCGTGATGTTGCTCTTTTGGGTCTATTATGTTGTTCTATCAAGATCATGGTGTTCCCTTGTTCTATTTAGCTGTTTGTTCTGTATATTGTCTAATTCTCTCTTCTTATCGAATTTTTTGTCCCATTTTCCTACCGAATTGCTCCCGAAATTTTCCGTGAATTCTTGCCTCTTTCTCATATCAGTCCTCATTCCTTTGCAACCTTCAAGGATCGTTGGTTTCACTCGTTTGTCAAAGAAGCGACTAAGTTTTACCTTTTGTTCTTTCTCACCCTCTCCCCCTTTCATTCTTGGATCTCGGGGCGAGATCCTCTTGTAGTGTAGGAGAGTTGTGACAGCCCGATGCCGACGCCCCAGAAGATTCCCCTTTTATTTCCGTTTCCGTCGTGTGATTAGTTTTATTTGTTGCATCATCATTTAGTTTGCATCGTCGCATCATGCATGGCATCATGTCAACTGTGTTTTGTCGGTGTTGCTTGTTGCTCCGTGTTGTTGCTTGGAAGTGTTTGTGAGTGTGTCGTTGTTCGTTGGCGTGACGAGAGTGTGTGCAATAGAGCCGCTTCAAACCCTGTTGCACCGAGGACCTAAAACCTCCCCTCCCCTCCTCTCCTCTTTTATTTGTTTTTGCGGTTTGCTAAAGTTTCCGTTTAAACCCCTATTTAAAAGGGTTCGTCTTCTTTTTAATAAAAGTCATTTTATTAAATATGGGGGCAACCCCTTGGGTTTTTCTTTTATTCCTCCTCTTGTTTTATTTTAAAACCGTCTCATTTTTCTTTTCTTCTTTAAAGAGCTTTTATTTTATTCTTTCAATAAAAGCGGTTTTATTTTATTCTCTTGTCAAAAGGGGTTTAAATTTTATTCTTTTGTGAAAGGGTTTTATTTTAATTCTTAAGAAAAGGTTTCATTTTTATTTCTTTAAAAAATGCCCAAAACTATTTATTATAGTGGGGTTTGTTTTAAAGGAGTTAAAAAAGTATTTTTTTATCTTTGTTAAAAAAATCCTTTCCTTTGGTGTTGCTGTTTTCTGTTAAAAAAGAGAGGAAGAAAACAATAGGGAGAGAGGAGGAGGCCTGCGCAAGGCCCAAGCCTCCTCCCCCCAACCCTAGCATCGCTCGAGGAGCCCCAGACCTCATCATCCCCTCACGCCGTCGTCTCCTCCCCTGCGATCCCCTTCTCTCCCTTCCGATTCCCCTCTTCCTCCCGCAGAGCCCCCCTCGCGCAGCCTTCTCCCTCTCCTGCCCAATCCCCTCGGGCCCCTCCTCCCGAACCGAAGCTTGCCGACGACTTCGCTCGTGCAGCCGCCCCTCTCTGCAGTCCTTGCCGCCGGTTGCCTCCACATGCCGCCCTAGCCCCTCGCCTCGGTCTTCGCCGCGCCATGGCCTCGGCCTTGCCTCTCCTCGCCGCCCCCGCCGCCGTGGCCTCGCCGTCCCCGCCACCCTCGTCCCGGTGCACCGTGCCCCTACTGCCGCCGTCGCGCGCCTAGCGTCGCCGTGCTGCAAGCCGCCCTGGACGCCGCCTCTCGCGAGGTTCCGCACCGGCCACCGTCCTCGCTCCCGCCGACTCCCTGTTGCTGCCGATTTGTCTGCTGCCTGCCTGCGTGTTGCTGGCTGCTGCTGCCTGATGTGCCGAGTTGCTGTCCCGTGCTGTTGCCCTGCTGCCGAGCTGCTTTGCTGTTGTTGATGCTGCTTAGTTGCTTGTCAAGTATTGTTGTTTCTAGGCGTTGCGTGCTTGCCTGCTTGTGCTGTTGGTTGCTGTGCCGAACAGCTGCAGGTTGTTGTTGCTGTAAATGATGTTGTTGCTCCTTCTAGTTTGGTGTTGCTGCTTGCGTTTTGCCTGGTTGCGGTTTGCCTGCTGAGCTGATTGCTAGATAGCTGCTAGCTTGCTTGCTGTTAGATGCTAGTGCTAGTAGCTGGAGGTAGTTTGCCGCGCTTGCTAGTTGTTGTAGTTGCTGTTGTGTCGCATGCCGTCGCCGCGTGCACCATTCCCTCCTCCGTGGGTCGTCGACAAATTCACGAGAACCACTACGTCCTCGACGACCCCCGAGACGTGTTCGACTACCGGCGCCGAAGACCCTGTGCCGACGAGAAGAACCGTGTACGACTACCGTCGACGAGACCTGAGTACCACGACGACAACTAGTTCCACGACGTCCGCTACGACCCGATCCCCTCCGATTCGCATGCGTCGAAGGTATAACGATGAGACGTGTCGTGTACCGATGCATATGATGTATGAGATGAATGTATGTTTGCACCGTACGTTGCTCGTTGCACGTGTACCTCTTTTGTTGTGCCTCGACACATGGGAACCCGGTAGCGGGATCACCCCATTCTTTATTTGGCATTCCCGCACACGCTTCCTAAACGTTGGCACGATATCTCGACGAGTTATCGGGATAGGAACGTTGCCGTGGCATCGTTTCCGTCTTGCCGCCATAGTTTCCCTTTCGCTCGCCGTGGGGACACGTGTTTCTTTCTCCTCTTGTTGTGGTGTTGTAACTTGCATGCATGACGCATTCATGGCATGATATATGTGTTGCATGTTTCTTGTGACGTAACTCCGTTCTATGATCCGCGTGTTAACCGACTAGGATGCCATGTAGGATCATCGCTTCACCCCTTGCCATGTTAACAACAATTAAATATTGCCGTGTAAATAATCGGGAGTGAACTAAATGATTAATCGTGGAGTTTCGTCAATATGTAACCCGTTGCATATCGAGCTTCACTTAATGTGTAGTGTTTGCGTGAGGTGAATTGTCATGCCATCCCTTGCATCATTGAATTGATCATGCATCATAGTAGGTTATGGATCGTGTTGTGCATCATGTGGTGAATATTTGTGTTGATGTTTGTTTCCGGTTTGCTCCGTCTCGATAGAGTTCCGCAAGCGTGTCGGAATGTGAGGACCCGTTCGAGTACGTCGGTTCGTGTGCTTCTCGGAGTTGTTCTTCTTCCAAGCGAGATCTCAGGCAAGATGACCTTTTCCCCAGATACCATTACTATCATTGCCATGCTAGTTTATCGCTTCTATCGATTATGTCTCGTTGCCTACCACATGTTATATATGAGCCTCTCAACAATGTCATGAAACCTTCAACCTATTCGACCTAGCAAACCACTGATTGGCTATGTTACTTCTTGCTTAACCCTCTTGTTAGCGTTGCTAGTTGCAGGTGTAGTTGCTTTCATGGGGAAACATGAGTTCCTTGTCTTATCACCATATATTAATGCTATTTAATTTATCACACCTATATCATTACCTACTAACAAAGCAAATAATGCTTCTGTCGTACGTCATAAACATTACCCCTAAAGTTGCTTAAAATTACCCACTATGCCACCCATAAGTCACAAGAAAACGGTTCCTTTTTTTATCACAAATCGAGTATTGGTTTATAAGATGTTGAATCACAATTTGGCAACTAAGGTGTCCTAGGGTACTGGCTCGAGCGCGCCCCTTCTTCCTCGAACACCCGGGTTCGAGTACTGTCCTACCATATTTTTTTTATTTTTTTTGTTTACCTTTTCTTCTTTTCTTCTATGAGGCTGATTCAAATCAAGCAATTTTCATTTATTTTTTCCCTTTTTGGTTTACCTTTTCTAGCATACTTTTTTTCCTTTTTTTGGTTTACCTTTTCTTCTTTTCTTCTATCAGGCTGATTTAATATTTTTTTTCTTTTTTTATCTTTTCTTCTTTTCTTCTATCACGCTGATTCAAATCAAGCAATTTTTGTTTATTTTTTCTCTTTTTTGTTTACCTTTTCTAGCATACTTTTTTCCTTTTTTTTTATCTTTTCTTCTATCAGGCTGATTCAAATCAAGCAATTTTCGTTTATTTTTTCTCTTTTTTGTTTACCTTTTCTTCAAATCAAAGCGACTTTTTGCTTCCTTATTTTTATTTATCTTTTCTTCTTTTCTTCTATCAGGCTGATTTAAATCAAGCGATAGTAATTGGGAGAAGAAGTGAAATGGACTATTTTTGGAAGAGGTCAACTATCTATGATAGGTTGTCAAATTGTATACCACTTACTAGACCGCGAACATTTTTTTTTTGCCCCAATGGCCTCTGAATTAGTTCATCTTGATTTCTTTCACTCACGTACGACAGTATGCATGCGAGCACAACGGCGCCCGACGTACACAACATCGGCCAGATATGCATACAGAGTGGTTGCTGAATTTTGAATCTATTTTATGCTCCCATGCGGCATTTGGCCAGTGGAAATCTTGAATTGCACTTTTGTAGGGTAAGTCCATCTTTGTTTGTGTCGTAACTAAAAAATCTCATATTATAGATCATTTTTTATAAATTAAAAGCGTGTAGCATTTTTTCTTCCGTTGCAACGCACGGGCCTTTTGCTAGTACTTGGTAAAAGGTGGACGGCTCGGCCTTTCTAGACTGGTGTTTTGTTCCACCTTTGCCCCCTTAGTTTTCGGCAACCGGTGTTATGTTCCATAAATGAGCGCTCCTAACACGATCGGGGTTGTTATGGGGACCCCCTTGATAATTCGATTTAGATTAAAGCTGGTCTGGCAAGGCCCAACTTTGGTACTACATTTGCCTAATAACTAATGAACTACATAGGGAGTAATTCACCCGAGGATAATTTAATCAACCCCCGGGCCAGTGCTCCTCATGAGTGTTGGTCCAAAATGGATAGACTGCGGGGCCACCACGGGGCAAGTCGAGGTTTGGTACCTGTAGGCTTTTCCATCCGTCGTGTCCTGAGAACGAGATACGCGGCTCCTATTGGGATCGTCGACACGTTGGGCGGCCTTGCTGGATTAGTTTTACCTTTGACGGAATATCTTGTGCATCGGGATTCCGGTGATGCTTTGGGTAATCTCAGAGTTGAGGTTTTCCACTAGGGAATCCGACGAGATCGCGAGCTTCATGATTGAGGATTTCTATGCGGCTTGTGGTAATTTGTGATGGACTAGTTGGAGCACCCCTGCAGGGTTAAATATTTTCGGAAAGCCGTGCCCGCCGTGATGTGGCAACGTGGAAACTTTGCTTAACACTGGTTCTAGACAACTTGAAGTTAAGTTAATTAAAATATGCCAACCGTGTGCGTAACCGTGACTGTCTATTTCGTGAGTTCTTTCTCCGATTGAGGACACGGTGGGGTTATGTCTGACGTAGGTAGGTGTTCAGGATCATTCACTTGGTCATCAGTAGTTCACATCCGTTATGCGTAGATCTCCCCCCTCTTATTTCTTGTACTCGTAAGTTAGCCACCATATATATATGCTTAGCCGCTGCTGCAACCTCACCACTTAACCTTGCCTCACCCATTAAGCTTTGCTAGTCTTGATACCTTTGGAAATGAGATTGCTGAGTCCCCTGTGGCTCACAGATTACTACAACACCAGTTGCAGTTACAGGTAAAGGTTACTTGACGCGAGCGCGTTGATTGTTCATTTGGAGTTGCTTGTTCTTCTTCTTCATCGATCTAGGATGGGTTCCAGGGCGGCAGCCTGGGATAGCAAGGATGGACGTCGTTCTTCTTTTGTTGTTTGTTTTCGTCCGTAGTCGGACCCTGCTCTTACTCTTGATGATTATGTAATGTACTGATGTGACTCTGATGTAGCATGTGGCGAGTGTAAGCCGATTCTATTATATATCTCTTCCTTTCAGTACATGTACTTGTAACGATATCCATTCTTGCGACACGACGAGATGCGCTTCTATCCCTGACGAGGCCCTCGTGCCAAATTGAGGATAGGGTCGCATCTTGGGCGTGACAGGTATTCTCCTTTGAATGATTCAATTAGCTTTACTTGGCGCATGTTCATGCATGTAGTTGAAACAAAATCAACATAGCCTCTATGATGTTCGTGTTCATGGTGATTTATATCCTGTTCATGCTTGCACTCAATGTTAGTCAAACTCATTGCATCTTGATGACTGTTGTCGCTCTGTAGTTGGTCGCTTCCCAGTCTTTTGCTAGCCTTCACTTGTATTAAGCGAAATACTGCTTGTGCATCCACCTCCATAAACCCAAAGTTGTGCCTTATGAGTCCGCTATACCTACCTATGTGCGGTATCTACCTGCCGTTCCAAGTAAATTTGCATGTGACATTCTCTAAACCTTCAAGAAATAATATGTTTTGCTTGCCCAAACCGCTCATGTGGTGACAGGGGGCTATTGGTATCTTCCATGTTAGGCGTGTTATCCTCGACATGTGTTTATTCATTGTCATTCACGAGAAAGGGGCCGGTAATTGGAATGCCCAGTTCCACGCTTAAATCGAAAACATAACTGTAAAACAAGACTCCCCCCGGATTGATGTTAGTATGGACGGTACCCGAGGATTCGGCTAGCCGTGGAGTGTGATTGATTGGTGGTGGGGGAGTTAAAACTTTACTTTTCTGTTTGGGAACCGCCCTACAGCATGAGTAGCGTGGAAGATATTGAGAACTCTTGGTCATTGTGTTGACAATGAAAGCATGCCACCAAAAGTTATTATCTCTGTTTTTAAAGCTTGAGGTCTAGCACCTCTGCAAATCAATGCTTCCCTCTGCGAAGGGCCTGTCTATTTATTTTCCTGTTGAGTCATCCTCTTCTTATATAAGCACCAATTAAAGAGCACCTCTGTCATTTTTATACTTTGCTTTTGATTGATATTGAGTATGACTATGACTGGATCTTCGTTGCTATGAATTACAATGTTTAGTCAGCCCTTGATCTTTGAAAGTGCTCTGCATTTATGTTTTGCGGTCTCAGAAAGAGCTAGCGAGATACCGCCTATTCATATTGCTTCATGCTTGCTTTGATTGAATTGTTGGTATCTGAAACTCATTATTATTTGCTCGTTAGCTGATTATGCCATTGATATTAGTTTACCGTGAGACCTTTGCGTCACTTGCTTATGTGGTTAACTTGTGATCTTGCTGAAATTCTGGTTATCAGTTAGACATAGTTGCAACAACAAGTTCAAACATAGTTTGTCAAAGTTTTTCTTTCTCTTTCAGTTTGTCAACTGAGTTGCTTGAGGACAAGCAAGGTTTTAAGTTTGGGGGAGTTTGATAAGTCTCCATCGTATCTACTTTTCCAAACTCTTTTGCCCTTGTTTTGGACTCTAATTTGCATGATTTAAATGGAACTAACCCGGACTGACGCTGTTTTCAGCAGAATTGCCATGGTGTTGTTTTTGTGCAGAAATGAAAGTTCTCGGAACGTCTTGAAAATTTATGCAGAATATTTCTGGAAAATATGAAAAATACCTGCGCCAAGATCCATCGGAGGTGGTGATCTAGTGGGCCACAAGCCCTGTGGCCGCGGCCACCCCCGAGGCCGCGACGTCAGGGCTTGTGGGGCCCATGTGGCTCTGCCGCCCCCAATTCCAGCACTATTTATTACCTTTCGTCCCCAAAAAAATCAAGAGAGAAGATTTCATCGCGTTTGCGACACGGAGGCGCCGCCACATCCTGTTCTTCATGTGGAGGGCAGATCTGGAGTCCGTTTTGGGCTCCGGATCAAGGAGGTCGTCGCCATCGTCATCATCAACCTTCTTCCCTCTCCAATTCCATGAAGCTCTTCGTCGTTCGTGAGTAATCTATCCGTAGGCTCGTCGGGCGGTGATGAGTAGGAGGAGATCTATCTTGTAATCGAGTTAGTTTTGACGGGGATTGATCCCTAGTATCCACTATGTTCTGAGATTGATGTTGCTACTACTTTGCCATGCTTAATGCTTGTCACTAGGGCCCGAGTGCCATGATTTCAGATCTAAAATTATTATGTTGTCACCAATATATGTGTGTTTTAGATCCGATCTTGCAAGTTGTAGTTACATACTATGTGTTATGATCCGGCAACCCCGGAGTGACAATAACCGGAACCACTCCTGGTGATGACCATAGTTTGAGGAGTTCATGTGTTCACCAAGTGCTAATGCGTTGGTCCGGTTCTTTATTAAAAGGAGAACCTTAATATCCCGTAGTATCGATTTGGACCCCGCTGCCACAGGAGGGATGGACAATAGATGTCATGCAAGTTCTTTTCCCTAAGCACGTATGACTACACACGGAATGCATGCCTACATCACATTGACGAACGGGAGCTCGCCACATATCTCTCCGTGTTATAACTGTTGCATGATGAATGTCATCCGACAAATCACCAATCCATTGCCTACGAGTTTGTCCCACTGCTGCAGTTACTTGCTCTGCTGCTACTGCTGTTACTACAGTTGCTGCTACTGTTACTTGCTGCTACTGTTACTTGCTTTGTCCTGCTGCTGCTGCCACTACTATTGCTACTGCTGTTCCTTGCCACTGTTGTTACTCGTTACTCTGCTACTACCTGCTACAATACTTTTCTCGCGCCATTGATACAACCGTTAGGAATAGTCTGCCTTGTCACCAGATCATTTCTGGCACCGTTGCTATCATATTACTTTGCTACTGATACTTTGCTTGCAGACACTAATCTTTCAGGTGTGGTTGAATCTGACACATTCAGCTGCTAATACTTGAGAGTATTCTTTCACTTCCCGTCGTGCGAACCAACAAATTTGGGTTGAATACTCTACCCTCGAAAACTGCCGCGATCCCACACGCTGGTGGGCCATTGCAATACAATTGCTAATTGTTGAGCAACTGGGACAAGCTCTTTTCTGGCTCCGTTGCCGTGGAGGCATCAAGTCAGGAATAGTTGCACGTCAACAGTGACCAACCGGGAAGTTGATCTGGGTTCGCATGAGTGAGGACAAAGTGCACAGAAAAGACTAGTCAATATGTGGGGCCAGTCTAGATCCCGCCAGGAGTAACGACCGCTGGCGGGTGTGTCCGGGGCGTTACACCCTCACTATTATTAGACTCATCACTTGCCTTCCCGCCTCCATCAGAATGACCCGGCCCCTTGTTCAGGGCCCCTCGTTCAGATCCGGCCAGGTATCCCATCCAGACGTATCCGTGTTGTCGAACCCTCTCGGGCAGGAGTCTCCTGGGATGTAGGCCATGGTACAGGAGTCTCGTGGGACGAAGCCTCAGGAACTAGAGTCTCAGGGGTCGAATGCCCGTCGACCCGAGGCTCCTAGACTGGAGTCTTCGTAGCCTCCACCTCAAACGGGTCCACACCATAGTAGTCATGTTCTCGGGTGAATCAGATGGGGGTGGCAGCGAGGACGACGTACCAGTCTTTCTACCTCCCCCGCAGACACGTCCTATACCCTTCGCCTTCTTCCCGCCTTCCCGACCTCCTCTCCCGGTGGGTGTTGTGGTTTCTATCACGACATATGTCCTCGCGTAAGGACTTAGGTGTGAGGCCATCGCACTATGTGGCGACTAGGGAGGGGTTGGTCGGAATCGAGAGATGCGGGTTTACCCAAGTTCGGCCCCTCCGATGGAGGTAAAAGCCTACATCCTGCTTGTGTTTCATTGATGAAGATGATGATCTCGATTACAAGGGTGCGGGATTGTTGGAAATATACCCTAGCGGCAATAATAAATTAGTTATTATTATATTTCCTTGTTCATGATAATCGTTTATTAACCATGCTAGAATTGTATTGATTGGAACTAACATACATGTGTGGATACATAACAACACATTATGCCTAGTGAGCCTCTAGTTGACTAGCTCGTTAATCAAAGATGGTCAAGGTTTCCTGGACATAGACAAGTTTTGTAACTTGTAACGGGATCACATCATTATCCTAATGATGTGATGGACAACACCCAAACTATAAATGTAGCATATGATCGTGTGAGTTTGTTCTTACTTTTTCTGCATGTCAATGTATCTGTTCCTATGACCATGAGAACATGCAACTCCCGGACACCGAAGGAATACCTTGTGTGTATCAAACGTTGCAACGTAACTGGGTGACTGATACGTCTCCATCGTATCTACTTTTCCAAACTCTTTTCCCTTGTTTTGGACTCTAATTTGCATGATTTGAATGGAACTAACCTGGACTGACGTTGTTTTCAGCAGAATTGCCTTGGTGTTATTTTTGTGCAGAAATCAAAGTTCTCCAAACGTCCTGAAAATTTACGGGGAGCAATTTTGGAAAATATCAAAAATATCTGTGCCAAGTTCCACCTCAGGGGTGGGCCAGTGGGCCACAAGCCCCTGCTCCGCCACCCCCTGGTGGCGTGGTGCAGGCTTGTGGGACCCACACGGCTCAGCCACCCCCAATCTCAGGTCTATAAGATCCCTTTCGTCCCGGAAAAAATAAAAAGAGAAGTTTTCGTCGCGTTTTCGATACGAAGGCGCCGCCACCACCTGTTCTTCATCTAGAGGGCAGATCTGGAGTCCATCTTGGGCTCCGAAGAGGGGAAATCGTCTCCATCATCGTCATCAACCTTCTTCCCTCTCCAATTCCATGAAGCTCTTCGTTGTTCGTGAGTAATCTATTCGTAGGCTCGCTGGGCGGTGATGAGTAGGATGAGATCTATCATGTAATCGAGTTAGTTTTGATGGGGATTGATCCCTAGTATCCATTATGTTCTGAGATTGATGTTGCTACTACTTTGCCATGCTTAATGCTTGTCACTAGGGCCCGAGTGCCATGATTTCAGATCTGAAATTATTATGTTGTCACCAATATATGTGTGTTTTAGATCCGATCTTGCAAGTTGTAGTTACCTACTATGTGTTATGATCCGGCAACCCCGGAGTGACAATAACAGGAACCACTCCCGGTGATGACCATAGTTTGAGGAGTTCATGTGTTCACCAAGTGCTAATGCGTTGGTCCGGTTCTTTATTGAAAGGAGAACCTTAATATCCCGTAGTTTCCTTTTGGACCCCGCTGCCACAGGAGGGATGGACAATCGATGTCATGCAAGTTCTTTTCCCTAAGCACGTATGACTACACTCGGAATGCATGCCTACATCACATTGACGAATGGGAGCTAGCCATATATATCTCCGTGTTATAGCTGTTGCATGATGAATATCATCTAAACAAATCACCGACCCATTGCCTACGAGTTTGTCCTACTACTGCTGTTACTTGTCTTGCTCTGCTGCTGCTACTACAGTTGCTACTGCTGTTACTTGTCTTGCTCTGCTGCTGCTACTACTACTGTTGCTACTGCTGTTAATTGTCTTGCTCTGCTGCTGCTGTTGCTATTACTGTCGGTTGCTACTGTTGCTACTTGCTACTGCTGTCACTACTGTTGTTCCTTGCCAATGTCGTTACTCGTTACTTTGCTGTTACTACTGTGCTTGCAGATACTTATCTTTCAGGTGTGGTTGAATCCGACAAATTCAGCTGCTAATACTCGAGAGTATTCTCTCACCTCCTGACTGGCTTATCAACAAATTGGGTCGAATACTCTACCCTCGAAAACTGCTGCGAACCCACGCGCTGGTGGGCCATCAACAACATTCTTCTAGTTTCATTACGGGGGACTGCTATCAACATTCTTCTGGTGCCGTTGCAGGAGAAGGTTTGTTGTTATAAGCATTCGTCTAGCTAACGCCAGAGATTGCAGATCAGTGACTATAAAGGTACTCTACAGGTATCTCCGAAGGTGTTTGTTGGGTTGGCATGGATCAAGACTGGGATTTGTCACTCTATGTGACGGAGAAGTATCTCGGGGCCCACTTGGTAATACAACATCACAACAAGCCTTGCAAGCAATGTCACTAAGGAGTTAGTCATGGGATCTTGTATTACAGAACGAGTAAAGAGACTTTCCGGTAACAATATTGAACTAGGTATGGAGATACCGACGATCGAATCTGAGGCAAGTAACATACTGATACGTCTCCAACATATCTATAGTTTTTGATGGTTTCATGCTATTATCTGGTCAAACTTTGGATGTTTTGCATGCCTTTTATATATTTTTTGGGACTAACTTATTAACTTAGTGCCAAGTGCCAGTTCCTGTTTTTTCCATGTTTTTGACCCCTTTCAGAGGAGATTTTGAAACGGAGTCCAAACGGAAGAAAATCGCTGAAAATATTTTTCCATAACGGAAGAAGATCGGGAAGCTTGAGCGCCAAGGCAAGGGAGCCTCAGGGGCCCCACAAGCCCCCACCCCGCGGCCAGGGGGTAGGCCGTGGCCCACATGCTTGTGGGCCCCCTGGGCGACCTCTGCCCTAGGGGTTGCGCCTATAAATTCCCTAAAAATCCCAAAAAAATCAGGAGATCATCGAAATTACTTTTCCGCCGCTGCAATCTTCTGTCTCCGCAAGATCCCATCTGGGGCATGTTCTGGTGCCCTGCCGGAGGGGAGATTCGGATATGGAGGGCTTCTTCATCAACACCATGACCTCTCCGATGATGCGTGAGTAGTTCACCATAGACCTACGGGTCCATACCTAGTACCTAGATGGCTTCTTCTCTCTCTTGGATCTTCAAGACAAAGTTCTCCATGATCTTCATGGAGATCAATCCGATGTAATCTTCTTTTGCGGTGTGTTTGTCGAGATCCGATGAATTGTGGATTTATGATCAGATTATCTATGAATCTTGTTTGAGTTTCTTCTGATCTTTGTTATGCATGATTTCATATCCTTGTAATTCTCTTCGAGTTGTGGGTTTTGTCTGGCCAACTAGATCTATGATTCTTGCAATGGGAGAAGTACTTGGTTTTGGGTTCATACCGTGCGGTGACCTCACCCAGTGACAGAAGTGGTAGCGAGGCACACATCGTGTTGTTGCCATCAAGGTTAAAAAGATGGGGTTTTCATCATTGGTTTGAGATTATCCCTCTACATCATGTCATCTTGCTTAAGGCGTTACTCTGTTCGTCATGAACTCAATACACTAGATGCATGCTGGATAGCGGTCGATGTGTGGAGTAATAGTAGTAGATGCGGAAAGTATCGGTCTACTTGTCTCGGACGTGATGCCTATATGTATGATCATTGCCTTAGATATCATCATGACTTTGCGTGGTTCTATCAATTGCTCGACAGTAATTTGTTCACCCACCGTGATATTTGCTATTTTGAGAGAAGCCTCTAGTGAACACTATGGCCCCCGGGTCTACTCCACACCATATTTTCAGCCTTACACTTTTTACTTCGTTGCACTTTCCGCCTTTAGATCTCACTTTGCAAACAATCTTGAAGGGATTGACAACCCCTTTGAAGCGTTGGGTGCAAGCTTGTTTGTGTTTGCGCAGGTACTCTGGACTTGACGAGACCCTCCTTCTGGATCGATACCTTGGTTCTCAAACTGAGGGAAATACTTATTGCTCCTGTGCTGCATCACCCTTTCCTCTTCAAGGGAAAAACCAACGCAAGCCCAGTCTCCGTCAACGTGTCAATTTCTGGCGCTGTTGTTTGAGAAGTAGCAGAAGGATTTCTGGCGCCGTTGCCGTGGAGGAAGATCAAGTCAAGAACTCATCCAAGTAAGTGTTGCAAACTCATCTCTTGCATTTACTTTGTTTGCCAGTTGCCTCTCGTTTTCCTCTCCCCCACTTCACCAATTTTTATTTAGAAAGATCTTTTCAGTTGATTCTTTTTGCTGCTGGTAGATGTGCTTTTTGCCCAGGCCGTCGTAATTTTTCAGATTTTTTGAGGTACCAGAAGTATACTAAGTATACAAATTGCTATAGACTGGTCTATTTTGACAGATTCTGTTTTTGTTGAGTTGGTTGCTTGTGTTGATGAAAATATGGTTAGCATCGGGGGGTACTAGCCATGGAAAAGTGAGAATACAATAGCCCTACATCAATATAGATAGAATTCAAGTTTTCTAGAGTACCAAAAGAAGTGGTAGTTTGTTTTCTTGTGCTAATTTTATCACGAGTTTCTGTTTAAGTTTTGTGTTGTGAAGTTTTCAAGTTTTGGGTGATGTTCTCATGGGCGATGAGATAAGGAGTGGAAAGAGCTCAAGCTTGGGGATGCCCAAGGCATCCCAAGCCAAATTCAAGGACACCAAAAAGCCTAAGCTTAGGGATGCCCCGGGAAGGCATCCCCTCTTTCGTCTTCAATCCATCGGTAACATTACTTGGAGCTATATTTTTATTCACCACATGATATGTGTTTTGCTTGGAGCGTCTTGTATCTTAGGAGTCTTTTATTTTTCTTGTGTCGCAATCATCCTTGCTGCACACCTTTTTGAGAGAGAGAGACATGCACACATCGTGATTTTGCTAGAATGCTCATAGTGCTTCACTTATATCTTTTGAGCTATATACTTTTGCTCTATGTGCTTCACTTATATCTTTAGAGCACGGCGGTGCGTGATTTGGTAGTTGGCTTATGCTATGAAAGTAGTCCCAAAGGTGATAGATACCCAAAGAGGATGCAAAAACCTCCATCTTCATGTGCATTGAATAGAAAGAGAAGTTTTTATTCCTCTCAAATAGTTTTGAGACGTGGATTTGGTAATATTAAGAGCTATGTTAGTAGGGTGTTGTGAATCTAGAAATACTTGTGTTGAAGTTAGTGATTCCCGTAGCATGCACGTATGGTGAACCGCTATGTTAGAAGTCGGAACATAATTGATCTATTGATTGTCATCCTTTGTGTTGAGGTCGGGATCGCGCGATGGTTTACACCTACCAACCCTTCCCTTCGGAGTATGCGTTTAGCACTTTGTTTCGATTACTAATAAAAACTTTCGCAACAAGTATGTGAGTTCTTCTTGACTACTGTGAGTCCATGGTATAGATGCACTTTCACCTTCCACCATTGCTAGCTTCTCTAGTGCCGTGCAATTCTCGCCGGTGCACAAACCCACCAAATTCCTTCCTCAAAACAGCCACCATACCTACCTACTATGGCATCTTCATAGCCATTCCGAGATATATTGCCATGCAACTCCCACCGTTCCGTCTCATGACTTGTGCCGTCACTCTCATTGCCATTGCATGATCGTAAGATAGCTAGCGAGATGTTTCAACGTCATATGCCATGCTAGATCGTTGCACATCCCGGTACACTGCCGGAGGCATTTCCTATGGAGTCATCATTGTGATCTTCGAGCTGTGAGTAAATAAAAGTGTGATGATCATCATTATGAGAGCATTGTCCCATGTGATGAAATAAAAAAAACAGGCCAAAGAGCCCAAAAACAAAAAAAAAGAAAAAAAAGAAAAAAAGAGAGGCCTAAGAGCCCAAATGAAAAAAGAAAAGAGAGAAAAAGAGAGAAGGGACAATGTTACTATCTTTTTCCACACTTGTGCTTCATAATAGCACCATGTTCTTCATGATTGAGAGCTTCTTGCTTTGTCACTACCATATGCTAGTGGGAATCTTCATTATATAACTTGGCTTGTATATTCCAATGACGGGCTTCCTCAAAATTTCCCTAGGTATTCGTGAGCAAGCAAGTTGGATGCACACCCACTAGTTCTCCTTTTGAGCTTTCACATACTTATAGCTCTAGTGCATATCTTGTATGGCAATCCCTACTCATTCACATTGATATCTATTAATGGGCATCTCGATAGCCTATTCATACGCCGAGTCAATGTGACCATCTCCTCCTTTTTCTCCCACAACCACCACCACACTCTATTCCACCTTTAGTGCTATATCCATGGCTCGCACTCATGTATTGCGTGATAGTTATAAAAAGTTTGAGAAAGTAATAGTGTGAAAACAATTACTTGGCCAATACGGGGGTTGTGCATGATTTACATTAGTTGTGTGAGGATGATGGAGCATAGCCAGACTATATGATTTTGTAGGGATAACTTTCATTGGCCTTGTTATTTTGAAAGTTCATGATTACCTTGCTAGTTTGCTTGTATTATTACTGTTTTCATGTCAATAGAAAACTATTGTTTCGAATCTTACGGATTTGAACTTTCATGTCACGTGAAAGAAGTTGCAAAGGACAACTATGCTAGGTAGCATTCCACATCAAAAATTCATTCTTTATCACTTCCCTACTCGAGGACGAGCAGGAGTTAAGCTTGGGGATGCTTGATACATCTCCAACGTATCTGTAGTTTTTGATGGTTTCATGCTATTATCTTGTCAAACTTTGGATGTTTTGCATGCCTTTTATATATTTTTTGGGACTAACTTATTAACTCAATGCGAAGTGTCAGTTCCTGTTTTTTCCATGTTTTTGACCCCTTTCAGAGAAGATTTTGAAACGGACTCCAAACGGAAGAAAATCCCCGAAAAGATTTTTTCCATAACGGAAGAAGATCGGGAAGCTTGAGAGCCAAGGCAGGGGAGCCACAGGGGCCCCACAAGCCCCCACCCCGCGGCCAGGGGGGTAGGCCGCGGCCCACAGGCTTGTGGGCCCCCTAGGCGCCCTCTGCCCTAGGGGTTGCGCCTATAAATTCCCTAAAAATCCCAAAAAAATAAGGAGATCATCGAAATTACTTTCCCGCCGTCGCAAGCTTCTGTCTCCACAAGATCCCATCCGGGGCACGTTCTGGTGCCCTGCCGGAGGGGAGATTTGGATACGAAGGGCTTCTTCATCAACACCATGACCTCTCCGATGATGCGTGAGTAGTTCACCATAGACCTACGGGTCCATAGCTAGTAACTAGATGTCTTCTTCTCTCTCTTGGATCTTCAATACAAAGTTCTCCATGATCTTCATGGAGATCTATCCGATGTAATCTTCTTTTGCGGTGTGTTTGTCGAGATCCGATGAATTGTGGATTTATGATCAGATTATCTATGAATCTTATTTGAGTTTCTTCTGATCTCTGTTATGCATGATTTCATATCCTTGTAATTCTCTTCGAGCTGTGGGTTTCGTCTGGCCAACTAGATCTATGATTCTTGCAATGGGAGAAGTGCTTGGTTTTGGGTTCATACCGTGCGGTGACCTCACCCAGTGACAGAAGGGGTAGCGAGGCACGGATCGTGTTGTTGCCATCAAGGGTAAAAAGATGGGGTTTTCATCATTGGTTTGATATTATCCCTCTACATCATGTCATCTTGCTTAAGGTGTTACTCTATTCGTCATGAACTCAATACACTAGATGCATGTTGGATAGCGGTCGATGTGTGGAGTAATAGTAGTAGATGCAGAAAGTATCGGTCTACTTGTCTCGGACGTGATGCCTATATGTATGATCATTGCCTTAGATATCGTCATGACTTTGCGTGGTTCTATCAATTGATCAATAGTAATTTGTTCACCCACCGTGATATTTGCTATTTTGAGAGAAGCCTCTAGTGAACACTATGACCCCCGGGTCTACACCACACCATATTTTCAGCCTTACACTTTTTTACTTCGTTGCACTTTACGCCTTCAGATCTCACTTTGCAAACAATCTTGAAGGGATTGACAACCCCTTTGAAGCGTTGGGTGCAAGCTTGTTTGTGTTTGACGAGACCCTCCTTCTGGATCGACACCTTGGTTCTCAAACTGAGGGAAATACCTACTGCTCCTGTGCTGCATCACCCTTTCCTCTTCAAGGGAAAAACCAACGCAAGCCCAGTCTCCGTCAACGTTGAAAAGACCTCGATGACGCCTAGAGGGGGGGGGGTGAATAGGCTATTTAAAAACTACTTCGGATTTGGCTTAACCTAATGCGGAAATAAACTAAGAGGGTACTTGTCAAGCACAAATCCTAAATGCACTAGGCACTGCAACGTGTATCAACAACACGATCTACCAAGATGGACACAATACAGTTACTAACGAGCACAAGAAAGTTACACAAACTTACTTGAGCTATATCCCACAACAAGTAGGTGAACGACACAAGATACTAGATCACGCTATATCACACGATATATCAAAAGCTGCAAGTGTGAACGTGTGGATATAGAGGGTATGCTTGAGTGACTAATCTTGTACAAGAAATAGCCAACACAATATAGTGAGCACAACCAATATGCAATGTATGTATGCTCAAGTAACACAAGTAAACCACAAGTAAGGAGTTAGGGTTAAGGATAACCAAGGTCACTGAGACGAAGATGTATCCCGATTTTCACTTCCTTGGAGGGAAGCTAGTCACCATTAGAGAGGTGGATGTTACCACGAAGGCACACCAACGCCACGAGGGCTCGCCCTATTCTCCCTTTGAGATAACACCACGAAGGCGTTTCTCAACCACTAGTGGTAAGCCTTTGAGGTGGCTTCCAAACCCTCACAAACTTTTTCGGGGGTAATCACACGGATTGATTCCTCTCCGAAGAACTCCTACCGCCTAGGAGTCTCCAACCTCCAAGAGTAACAAGATCACGAGGAATGCTCAAAACATGCTCAAATCTCAAATAGCTTGGGTTGAGAGAAGGACAGGGAGACGATCTATGTTTTGATTGGAACAACTCTCAAAGGGGCTCACAAATGCTCTTGGGATCTAAGATTTGGTGTGAGCAAATGTGTGTGAGGTAGAAATGTGTTCTTATGAGGATATGGCTGTGTTGGACACCCTCTCACGAAGTGGGAGGGGGTATATATAGTGGGGAGAGTAAAACAGCCGTTGGGGACACTTTAAGTCACACACGGTTCCGACGTCCGGCAGTTTACGGAAGTCCGGGCGTCCACAAGAGGTCGGACGTCCGACAGGGGCCGGTCGTCCGAGAGCTGTAGATATGTCTGGAAACACTGTGAGTTGAACAGGGACCGGACGTCCGGAGAAGGCCGGAAATCCGAGTTATTCGACTCAACTTCTTCTGGTGCAAAGTTTCGGATTTCCGAAGGGGGACGGACGTCCGACCCTTGGACGTCCGGAGGGAGCCGAAAGTCCGACTTATATGGCTCACGTTCTTCTGGTGCAGGGCTCCGGATTTCCGAAGCTGGTCGGTCGACCGGCCCTCGGATGTCCGGAGGGAGCCGGAAATCCGAGTTATAGGGCTCAAGTTCTTCTGGTGCAGGGCTCCGTATTTCCGAAGCCTGTCGGTCGTCCGACCCTTGACCGGCCCTCGGTCGTCCGGAGTGAGCCGAAAGTCCGAGACATTAGACCTGTTTTGAGATAGGAGCAGAGTAGAGAATATGTGGTATTGAGAAGAATAGTGGATATCTAGTATGAGCAAGTTCATCACAAAAACCTGTGATCCCCTCTTAATAGTGCGGGATCCCTAAAGACTCAAGAATTGTAAAAGGGATACCGATGATCCATACTTGAGTGTATGCTTTTATTCGCTGATCATCACTCCGCACCGCTAACCCCAAAGTAACTGATACCTTGAGTTAGCCCTTTCACTTGAGCTTGATGTTGTTGTTCCTTCTTGGCTCAATGTTGAAAGCAAGACATGATGAAGTCTTCAAGTAGCTCTCCCATACACAATGTGGAAAGCCTAGCTTATATATTTATCTTCATTTGTCCACCATGTGAACATCCACAAGGATCAAGCATGTAGTGCTCAGGAATGCTTATCTTGATCTTGTCCTTGTTGCTCATGAGCTTGTCCTGATCAACACATGATCATTCACAATAGCTTAAAAAGGGTTAGTGATTAATTATCTATATGTGTGTTGTCAGCAACACCAAAACACGATTAAGGGCATGACTGCACTTTCAATCTCCCCCTTTTTGGTAGTTCATGAGAACATACATATAGCTCTCAACAATAGTAATAGACATGTGTGGCTTAGGAGAGTTTTGTTACGATGCTTATGAAGCTCCCCCTTATTATATGCATAGTAAAATAGATAAGTGCGGGAGCTCCCCCTTAATGTGTGCATTGAAGATAATAGCATGATATAACACCATAATAGTTCAACAATACATAGCATATCATATGAATCAATAGGATAGCATAAAACTCATCATCATATGACACAACGATAATATCGTGATATCTCATCACCACATGATAGTGCAACAATACATCATCCATAGGTGATGGCATAGCACACCATCCATAAGTATCGTTACATGATGACACATCATTAAGTTCGACATAATACATCATACCATACATTGTGAGAGGAACTAAAATCGAAAAGTAAGATAAGATAATGTTCTCCCCCTTTGGCATCAAGGACCAAAAGGGAGGGAAAATCGGCAATGCTATCACATACTCAAGGATCACCCTCATCAATATCATCATTAATCAGGCATCATCCTCAACATCATCATCCTCATCATCAGGCAAACCACTGCCACCAGCCTCGTCAAGAAAATCAGCCCACTCAGGACCAGATGGGAAGCCAAAGTCAGAAGGAGGAGCAGCAGGAAGGGCCTCATCATCACTCACATCAAGAGCGCCTGAGTCTCTCAGACGAGCGTTGAGGGCATTCTTGGAGGATACTAGGAGAGAAACCACATCATGGGTTTGACCACACTGGAAAGAGATGGCCTTCATCATAGCAGAATGTGCCTTGCCAATGAATTTGGCAAAGCGACCGAGAGGAGCAGAGCTAGATGAGGGGGTTGCTGACCGGGCAGCAGTGCGGCGAGTGGATGTGGAGGATAGGGTTTTCTTGGGAGCATAGTTATCCGCCATGTGAGCGGGAATGACCCACTTGTGATGTGTGTGAGTGACAGCAACAGAGAAATCAGCAACATGGTTAATAAGAGCCTGGATGAAGGGGGCATGAGGGAAAGCTCGCTTGTATTCAAAACTAGCAAGCCGAATCTCATGCGAGAGAAAGTGAGGCACATTAATTTTGCTCTTGGGGTGCTCGTACAAGTGTGACATGATGTCAATACAGTAGCCACTACAAGAGCCCTTATCACCCATCTTGGGATAGATGGTGCGGACAAGACACTGAAAGATGATAAAGTAAGGTGAATGCCAGATGGATACCTGGTTAAGATCCTTCATGCGTTCATCCGCATCAAGCTCATGGAGTGGTTTGAGGAGATATCCACACGCCTCAATGGACTTAGGTGCATGGTTAGGATCATTCCTATGTATTTTGAAGCCGGAGTTGGGGAAACCAAGTGCGGCAACAAACATATCATAAGAAGCTGTGAAGCGAACGTCAGAGGTGATCCAGCTAACAGTGTGGTTTGGAGCAAAGAAGCATGTGGCATAGAACTGGTGAATGGCAGCAGCGTTAAAATCACGATGAAAAGCAAACGGGGCAGCAAGCCCCGATGCCTCAATAAGCTCAATGGCACCCGGGTATTTCGCCGGGTGCATGCGAATATGCTCAAGATCTATGAAGTGATGAACAGAGAGACCCTTAGGAACTATGACTGTAGTAAAAATGTCCGCCTGGACGTGTGTGCGGAAACGTGAGTCCGTAGAGTCACATACGACAGAGAATTGATCAATGTCGCAGCGGAAAGTGAGGTATGAAGACTTGGCAAGCGTGGTGAAGTTCGTGACTTCACGACCTAAGGTAGCAGGGGGTTCAAGTGAGATGCGAAGAGCTTCACCTGCGGGCTGAGCAGGAGGAGGTGGTGGCATATAGGACGCCCTGCGAGTCCCGGGCTTTGGCATGGACCTCCGATCGGCGGACTGGTCAGCACGGTCCTCGGCGGCAAGCTCATCCTCGAAGTCAGAGCCATCACCATCAGACGACGAGGGGAGCTGTGGAGACGGAGGACGCCGGGAAGTCCATTTGAAGGGACGACGTTGCCCTTCCGAGTCCGACCCCGTGCCAGTAGGGGCACGAGCGGATGAGCCAGCAACGTCCTTCCGGGCGGCGTGCTTAACCCTGGGCATGGTGCACAACAACCTACACGTATGGAAACCCCAAATGAGGAACGAACATGGTCAAACCATATGAACAAACACGTGGACTTGGGAGAGAGGGGACCAAACGCGAGGGGAACAGAGGAGATACCTGCAGATGGATCCCGCGGAGGAAGAAGAGGAAGCAGAGAAGGATCCGCGGAGGAGATCAGGCAGATCACGGGAGTGGCGGCGCGGGCGAGCGCACCTGGTGCTGGCGGCGGCGGCTGCAGGGGAAAAAGGGGGCGCGTGAGGGCTAGGGCAAAGTCCAGCCCCGCGCCCATCTATTTATAGGCCCCGATGTGTCGGACGTCCGACAGGCGTCGGACATCCGGAGAGGATTTTGCCGTCGGACGACCGACACTGGTCGGACGTCCGGAATGAGGTTAGCCGCCGGACGTCCGAGACACGTCGGACGACCGAGAGAGAGGAGGACGCAGAGGCTGATTCTGGAATTTTTGATGATGAGGTGATACTAAGTATTCTCGCATGTGTAGCAGCGAAAGGGACCTCTCAACTAACATATTTTGGACATGGTCTGATGTAAGTCTTTTAATACGATTACTACGATAAATGTGGGTCCAAAATACGTCAAACACATGAGTGCATAGAATCATGCACAAGTTATCCTCTTATAAGAGCAAGGCACATGACACAAGGGTCATGGCACAAATTTGTCTCATTCATATGACCATGAAGAGCTAAGAGAACACCAACACTAAGCATTTCATCAATGTGATTGACAAGGACATGCAGGAAATTACAAAGTGGAAAAAGTATTATGTTCATGCCATGATGCAACCTACACAGTGTTGACTCTAATATTGTACATGCATGAAGTAAATACTTGTTACCGGAAAAGCATTGGTATGGTGTAGAAGTAGCCGAGTCCTGTATTGACTCTAATTTCTTCGTGACTAGCACCATCCTTTTCTTAGAATAAGTGAAGATAGCAATGCTTCTCCAAAGTACCTAAACCACTAATTAAGCACAATATGGTCCCCAAACTTATTGGGTCCGAAGTAGTTAGTCCAACTACAATATATATATAGGATAAGATCACTCAATTATGTGCATATAGATATAAGCTTTACTTTCAAGCACACCCTAACCTTTTAATGGATACGTCTAATTTACCATATACATATATTGGATCAAAGATACGATAGACACGGCATGTGCATCTACACATAGTAGATATGCCTACACAATCCTATCAAAATCCAAGGATATACAATTTGGACAAATGAACACATAATTTTATATTACAGAACATTCATGTCATCCAAAATGGATCAGGGTGACAAATCAACACATGGTAGCACCCCAAGTTCAACCCATGAGCTGGTCAAGGCATCAAGCCATGTAAGGCATGCATTTTGCACAACCTTACATGCATGTCTCACCCTAGTAGATTTATAAGTGTAGGTAATATGATTATAACTCCCACAACATTATGAAATAAGTAGTGCGAGCTCTACCGGGAGACACATGAATTTCTCGGCACGTTATGTAGGACAACTGAAGATAAAGCCGAAATAAAATGACCATGAAAAACACTACCAAGCGAGAGATACCATGTGTGAGAGAACACAATGACATTTAGAGTTATTAGTGGTGGTAGGTGCCAAACAAGCACGAGGATCGTTTTATACTCACACAAGTGTGATATGGGAGTTCAACCATAAGCATAATGTTTAGATGACATACGTTAACATCCCAATTAGTTAGATCATAGTGTGGAGGATTAATTCGAAAGGCATGCATCAACAATGCCCTTCTTTTAGATATGATCTAGCGGCTAAGCCATGAGCATTGGTGTAGTAGGACATTATACTCACGCACATCTAAGGAATTTAGATACCAACAGGGCTTATTATGCGAATTAAGATATGTGGAGCATGACACACCACACAGTTATAGGATAACCACATGTGGTGGATTCTGAGTGGCATACATCGGATGTTTTGTCTTACCAGGGGATGTGACATGCACAAACCATATCATCCTCACATAATGTGATAATCCATGTATTTATCATACAAGGCAATCAATCATCCAACTAAGGTGATAAGTGGATGCCAATTTAAACTTCGGATGGCCTTGACATCAAACTAATTGATTGGATAATCTTGCACCGAATACTACATGGAGTCCAACACATATGTACACATTTTGGGTTAGTGGTGTGCATAGAGCAGAACACTCCCCCTTAATGTGATGAGCTATTAACGTCGCAAAAGACCCACACAACGGTGCAACTAGGATGCAAGTAATGATCAGGACTACACACAACTATATGACATACATAACGACCTACACATGATAGATAACATATAACAATCATACTAGTAGGCGCAACATGTCAAAGTACATGCTAGGTACCAAACCTAAACATGAGAGGGAGTGGGGCAGGCAACTTTCAATGTAAACAATTTAAGTACAAGTCACCGCAAAGAGGCACACTGGATATGGGATATGGGCTCGATAATCCAAGTGACTTGGCTTGAGATGATACGAATGATGAAGAGTCCTCAAATCTTCATTGTGTATCCAAGTCTCCAATGTCCTCCAGAGTCACCTATTGATCAAGTTTGAGCTTGTTGGTCCCCAACTACGTTGGGTCCTAAGAGGTTAGTCACAATAGGCTTGGCAACCCAAATGGTTCTTTTCTTGACACCATTTTGAGTTCCAACAAACTTGGCAAACACATTGCCAACCTTATCCTTCCCAAGGGAATAGCTATCATCAATAGTGATTGGGTTGGATAAGTTACCTCTCGTGCAAGACGAAGCGACGTGACCCTTCTCACAACATAAGTAGCAACATCTACCCTTTGTTTTCTTCCCAGTTGATTTCTCACCTCGGGGAGTGTTGGCTTGGGTCTTATTGGGAAGAGGCCTTCCTTCAACTTGTAGCTGAGTGTGTGATTGAGTTTGTGGCCGCTTCCCTTGTTGCTTTTGACTTTGAGACTTCGTCTTCAAAGGGCAAGATCTAACATGGTGCCCTTTAGCTTTGCACTTGAAGCAAATGATTTTGGCCGAATTCTTAACTCGTTCTAGGCCACTCTTGTTCTTGTTTGAGTTTACTCCAACATCATTTTTGTCATTCGAAGATGTTTGCTCACACATGACGTTGTTGAGTGTGGACATCCCTTCATGACACTGTTCCAAGTCTTTCTTCAAAGAAGTGACTTGGGCCTTGAGCTCTTCGATTTCCTCTGCACGGTTAGTGTTAATGCAAATACTAGAGGAAGTGTAAGTTTCATTGTTAGAGCAACAAGGCAAGGAAAGTAATTCATCACACGAGGTAGCAACATTATGAGTGGATGAATTACGAGGACTGGCACATGGAGATATAGTACTTTGATTAGAAGTGGTGCCATTGTCCACCTGAGGCTCACTTGATGTTACCTTGGTGATGATAGCCTCATGAGCTAACTTTTGCACATTCTGGGATGTTAGAAGATCAGCATGAGAGAATGTGAGCATTACATGGTTTTCTTCCAACTTCCCATAATTTCTAGTTAGTAAATCAAGTTGAGCACGTAGCTCAACATTCTCCTTCAATGTTGATACTTCAAAAGAGATAGGGTTAGATATACAAGTATCATCAACAATATGAGGAGAGTAAGTAGCTATTAGAGACTTCTCATGAGTAGATTGAAGCTCCTCATAGACCTTAGAGGTTTTGATGAGCTCTCCCTTGACATTCTTGCATTCAAGGAGAAGGACCTCAAAATCCTGTTTAAGTTTATCATGAGCAACTTCAATCTCTCCTTTTGAAGATCTTAAGTCTCTACATGCTTGGTGACTCTTCTCAAGTTCATGTTCAAGTTGTTCACTTTTAGCTTGTTCATGACTAAGTGAATCATTACAATTTTCAAAGTAAGCAAGAATATCTTGGAATCTTTGAAGAGCGTTATGTTTGTCTTTATGAAGAATTTTACTGATCACATAGATGTTTTCAGTCAATTCATCATCATCATCCTCATCGCAAATATCATCGTTATTGCACAGGGAAGATGATACCTCATTATTACCTCTTGCCATGAGGCACATGTGAACTGGAGGAGTTGATGATGATTATTTTGGTGAATCAGATTCTTCATTAGTCAAAAGTACTTCATATTTCTTAGTTTCCCCTAAATGATTAGTCATATAACAACTAGGTAGAAACAAGATATTTTGATCAAGAGGACACGGGAAAGCAGGCATATCAGCACATACATTTTTCGAGGGATCTTTAGGTGAAATGCATGACCTATCAGCACAATAATTTACACTATGTGTGGTGCTAGATATGCTCGTGTCCATGGAGGCTATGACATTTTCATCAACATGTATTTCTTCACTCACCATATCGTTACCTTGTGAGATTGAAGATGCTGAGGTGTGCAAGCAATCGGATATGGAAGTAGTGGTGGACTCTTTATGATCGAAAAGAGTGAAGAGCTCATGCACCAACTCCTTCATCATAATATCGCCTTCATCAAGATTGGACCCACCATATATATCTTCAAGTTTAGTCCAAACTTCATGAGCTGACTTGCAAGTCGAGATAGACTTAAACACTTCAGGACTTATGGTTCGATGAATGGCAAGAAAAGCCTCACACTCAAGATACATTTCATTAGTAGATGAAGATGCATCATTCCTTTTGTCGGCAATCCCTACAAGAACAATTTGTAAAGTATTTGGGCCCATGGCCCGAAAGTGATGAAGCATACGAATTCTCCATAGGGTATAATTTGTGCCATCAAAGTCAAAGGTGTCATTGTGCACTAATCCAATAGTCGACATCGATACTCTCTAGGTCATGAAACCTAATTAAAGAGAGACCTTGCTCTGATACCAATTGAAAATACCTCGGTGACGCCTAGAGGGGGGGTGAATAGGCTATTTAAAAACTTCTTCGGATTTGGCTTAACCTAATGCGGAAATAAACTAAGAGGGTACTTGTCAAGCACAAATCCTAAATGCACTAGTTACTGCAACGTGTATCAACAACACGATCTACCAAGATGGACACAATACAGTTACTAACGAGCACAAGTAAGTTACACAAACTTACTTGAGCTATATCACACGACAGGTAGGTGAACGACACAAGATACTAGATCATGCTATATCACACGATATATCAAAAGCTGCAAGTGTGAACGTGTGGATATAGAGGGTATGCTTGAGTGATTAATCTTGTATAAGAAATAGCCAACACAATATAGTGAGCACAACCAATATGCAATGTATGTATGCTCAAGTAACACAAGTAAACCACAAGTAAGGAGTTAGGGTTAAGGATAACCAAGGTCACTGAGACAAAGATGTATCCCGATGTTCACTTCCTTGGAGGGAAGCTAGTCACCGTTAGAGAGGTGGATGTTACCACGAAGGCACACCAACTCCACGAAGGCTCACCCTATTCTCCCTTTGAGATAACACCACGAAGGCGTTTCTCAACCACTAGCGGTAAGCCTTTGAGGTGGCTTCCAAACCCCCACAAACTTTTCCGGGGGTAATCACACGGATTGATTCCTCTCTGAAGAACTCCTACCGCCTAGGAGTCTCCAACCTCCAAGAGTAACAAGATCACGGGGAATGCTCAAAACTTGCTCAAATCTCAAATAGCTTGGGTTGAGAGAAGGAGAGGGAGACGGTCTATCTTTTAGAAAAGGGGCTCACAAATGCTCTTGGGATCTAAGATTTGGTGTGAGCAAATGTGTGTGAGGTAGAAATGTGTTCTTATGAGGATATGGCTGTGTTGGACACCCTCTCTCGAAGTGGGAGGGGGTATATATAGTGGGGAGAGTAAAACAGCCGTTGGAGACACTTTAAGTCACACAGGGTTCGGACGTCCGGCAGTTTATGGAAGTCCGGGCGTCCACAAGAGGTCGGACGTCCGACAAGGGCCGGTCGTCCGGGAGCTATAGATATGTCTGGAAACACTGTGAGATGAACAGGGACCGGACGTCCGGAGAAGGCCGGAAATCCGAGTTATTCGACTCAACTTCTTCTGGTGCAAAGTTCCGGATTTCCAAAGGGGGACGGACGTCCGACCCTTGGACGTCCGGAGGGAGCCGAAAGTCCGAGTTATATGGCTCACGTTCTTCTGGTGCAGGGCTCCGGATTTCCGAAGCTGGTCGGTCGACCGGCCCTCGGATGTCCGGAGGGAGCCGGAAATCCGAGTTATAGGGCTCAAGTTCTTCTAGTGCAGGGCTCCGTATTTCCGAAGCCTGTCGGTCGTCCGACCCTTGACCGGCCCTCGGTCGTCCAGAGTGAGCCGGAAGTCCGAGACATTAGACCTGTTTTGAGATAGGAGCAGAGTAGAGAATATGTGGTATTGAGCAGAATAGTGGATATCTAGTTTGAGCAAGTTCATCACAAAAACCTGTGATCCCCTCTTAATAGTGTGGGATCCCTAAAGACTCAAGAATTGTAAAAGGGATACCGATGATCCATACTTGAGTTTATACTTTTATTCGCTGATCATCACTCCGCACCGCTAACACCAAAGTAACTGATACCTTGAGTTAGCCCTTTCACTTGAGCTTGATGTTGTTGTTCCTTCTTGGCTCAATGTTGAAAGCAAGACATGATGAAGTCTTCAAGTAGCTCTCCCATACACAATGTGGAAAGCCTAGCTTATATATTTATCTTCATTTGTCCATCATGTGAACATCCACAAGGATCAAGCATGTAGTGCTCAGGAATGCTTATCTTGATCTTGTCCTTGTTAGCACATGAGCTTGTCCTGATCAACACATGATCATTCACAATAGCTTAAAAAGGGTTAGTGATTAATTATCTATATGTGTGTTGTCAGCAACACCAAAACACGGTTAAGGGCATGACTGCACTTTCAAACGTGTCAATTTCTGGCGCTGTTGTTTGAGAAGTAGCACATACCAAAGGACAAAGGGAACAATGTACGAGATTAACTAAATCCTTTACATAGAGGTTCAACCGATAGAGATCTTCGTAGAATATGCATGAGTCAATATGGACATCCAGGTACCGCTATTGGTTATTGACCGGGGAGTGTCTCAGGTCATGTATGCATAGTTCTCGAACCCACAGGGTCTACACACTTAAGGTTCGGTGATGTTTCGGTATAGTTGAGTTATAGGTGTTGGTGACCGAAGGTTGTTCAGAGTCCTGGATGAGATCCTGGACGTCATGAGGAGCTCCGAAATGGTCTGGAGGTAAAGATTGATATATAGGAAGTCCTGTTTTGGTCACCAGAAAAGTTTCGAGCTCATCGGTAGTGTACCGGGAGTGCCGGAAGGGTACCAGGGGACCACCGGGAGGGGTGTGACGACCCAAAGGCTTCATGGGCTGTGATAGGAGGTAGAACAGCTCCTAGTGGGCTGGACAAAGCCTTCCCTAAGGGCCCATGTGGCTGGAGTGAAAGAATAAAGCAAAAAGCCAAAAGGTGGAAACGGTTTCTAAATTAGGAAGGAGTTCTAATAGGATTCCACCTCCCTTGTCGGAGGTGGATTCCTCCCTTGTTGGCTCGGCCGAACCTCTCCTTGGAAGAGGGGCCAAGGCAGCCTCCCCTCCTCTCCCTCCTATATATACTAGATGCTTTAGAGGTGAGGGCTAACCCTAATTGACATGTGCTCTCTCTACTTCTCTCTAGATCTCTTTCTCCTCTAGTCTAATTCGACGGTGGTTAGGCGAAGCCCTACTGGATTAGTTCACCACCACCACGCCGCCATGCTGGAGAACTAATCTATCTCTCCTCCCCTCGAGTTGTACGTGTGCTGAACGCGGAGGTGCCGTCCGTTCGGCACTAGATCGGGACGGATCGTGATGGGATCGCGGGACGAATCGAGATGAGATCGCGGGACGGGCTGCGATTTGGATCGCGAAGATGTTCCACTACATCAACCGCGTTATATACGCTTCCGCTTAGAGATCTACAAGGGTATGTAGATTCAATCTCTCCTCTCGTAGATGATCATCACCATGGATAGGTCTTGCGTGTGTGTCGGAATTTTTTTGTTTCCCATGCAACGTTCCCCATCAGGAATCACTACCTCTAATCTTGAGGGTGTCTAATCTGTCTATCTCTAATGACTTGAACTTATGAATATGTCCCTCTTGGGGCGCCTTACCCTTTTTTATATAAGTGGAAGGGGTAGGTTTACATGTAGAGTCCTACTAGGAGTAGGACTAGGACTAGTCTCTCTAGAATCCTAATCTGGGTCTTATTTCCTCTGTGAGGAAGTCTTTCCTCTTCTTTGGGCCTTGTCTTGTGAGCCGGCCCTCTTGGCCTCTCTATGAGCCGCCTTATACCGGGGTGCACGCCGGGCCTTGGGCCTCCAGACTTGTCTTTTGTTCGACCCGCCTACCGAGTCACCACTGAGTCGTCAAGCTTAGTCGGGTCTCCAATGAGTTGCCAGTGAGTCGCCAAGTCCCAGCCAGGTCATACTTCAAGCTGGGTTACACCGCGGGGTATATCCCCGACATTAGCCCGCATGTTAGCTTGAATTTATTCATGGTAAACTTCTAAAATAAGAATAATAAATATGTTAAGGGATCGGGTTGCTCCTTGACCCCCTTAATGAACTAACTCCTCGAAAATTCTGGTTTCTTCAAGCCGTCTTCACAATCATCCTATAGGTACATGCCCTTTGCATTAAAATACATATGCCATTCAGTCGGCCTCCAATGCTTTGGCTTGCTGAAAATATTAGACTTAAAATGTCCTTCTAGTGCTGAACCAACTTTGGATACTTCCGGCTTGAGGATGTTTTAGAACTTGTCAGTTGCGATCGTCGAAGTTGTCGGGTTATGATTGATAATGTCGGGTCATGATTGTTGACAATGCCCGGTCAAACAAGTGAATTCCAATTGATTTGATCAAATTATTGAGGATAGAAAAATCCGTGTGATGTTGAGCCGGTCTTTCAATACTTGAGCTCCATGACAAAATAAAATGTGCTCTTCAGTTTTTTTATATATCCATATTACCTGTAGCCCCCAAGCTCCAAGTTTATCAGTTTGTGATGACTTGGAGATTTGTAATAATATCTTTGACTATGTAGCCCTGAAGTGCCGTGTTCTCTTGCGTGCAGCAGCCCGGGACTTGTAACTGTCTGATTTCTTTATAAAGCTTCACCTGGTCTAGCCCCCAAGGGCCGGCTCATCAGTGTGTTATGGGTCGGGTCTTCAATTTGGACCTTATGATCTGTAAAACAACGAAGTGTTGTAACCCCAAGTGTCAGGTAGTCTTGCCAGTAGAAACCTACGACTTTAGAAATTTTGATATGAGTAGTGTAGCCCCCCAAGTGTCGGGTCGATTGCTTGCGGCAACTCGGGACTTACACGTTCTTATCCTTTCAAATTAAAACATCATATGATGTAGCCCCCAAGGACCGGGTCATTATGAAATAATGAGCAGGGACTTTGTAAATCTGATTATGTAACCTTGAGCAGCAATGTGTAGCCCCCAAGGGCCGGGTCATTATAAAAATGATGAATCGGTTCTTCATTGAATTCATAGTTGAATGAGAAGAGCAACCCGTAACCCCCAAGGGTCGGCTTATCTCCTTGAGATAGCCGGGTCCGATGTGATGATTTGAAAAGGCGGTTTGCATTAGCCCCCAAGTGTCATTGTGCATGCTTGCAGTGACATGGGACTTTCATACTTTGATGTAACCTTGATTTGAATAATGTAGCCCCCAAGTGTCGGGTCGTGTGCGTGCATCGACTCGAGACTATTCCTTCCATTGTAGAATAAAATCATATCCACTCTGTTAACTGATGATGCCTTTGTGATGAAAGAAATCCTTGACCATGGTTGTAATGTAACCCGACAAATATATACTTGAGAAATCCATATGACTGAGAAATCCATAAGTGTTGTAGTTTACTACAAAGCACAAGTTGAAAAAATCCATGAGTTAGTCAATTAGATGACCCGACATTATATGTAATAGGGCGGCTCTTCGAAAATAATCAATTCTTTCGAGCTGGCTTGAAAACCCCAATCATTTAACACTGGTTAAGATAAACCATGATGAAAATCCAGCCATATTGGCAATCAGAGATCTATTTTCTCCTACAGAAGTTTGTGCTTTGATTCGGTTTGAAAATCAACATGATATGTATGTATGATGCATGATGCATTGCAGGATGACACATGTATATGATAAAATAATGTTGAATCTTACTTCAATGAAACTAGCATGATAGGCACGGGTTTATCCTTGCTCTCTGTAAGCCATCCCTCACTTGACCTAATCGATGTTTTAAACTAATAAGTTTGGACACGACTTAATGAGAGTACACGAGGTCGGAGTTGCATCATGCAGACAGGCCAATTTAACCAAGTTTCAAAGAAGGCGGCTTAATAACCCATGGAGTATCCTCGTTTTCTGTAAGGCAGCTCCCACATGATCCAATCGATGTTTTAACCTCGATAAGTTCAGGGTCCATGTGGATTGACTTATCAAGAGTACACGGGGTTCGGAGTAGCATCTTGCGGACATGCGGGTTTAACCATGAATTTTTGACAATAAGGCAGGACACCCATGTTTGAACTGCGCATCGTGGCAGCTAGTCCTCTTTGGTGACCTTTATTTTTGCCCGTCAACGAAGAAGGGCACCCATGTTTGAACGGTCGCATCATGGCGGCTCGTCCTCTTGGGCGACTTTAAAATGCCCACCAATAAAGCAGGGCACCCATGTTTGAACTGTCACATCATGGCGGTTCGTCTTCTTGGGCGACTTTTAAATCTTTCGCCAATGAGGCAGCAGCCCCCGAGACTGAGTTATATTTTCTGTAATGACCCAGGGTTCTTGAACTATTCAGCCAGGTTGAATCTGGCGAGTCATGTCTGTGTAGCCCCCGAGTCTAAAGTCGGCTAAAGGAGGCAGCTTGAGAGTCTCCATACTTGACTGTGGCATAAGCCGATGAAGAAAAATACTGGTACCCACTCCATCTCCTAGATATAAAGCCACTTTTCGTAAAGAAGAATTCTCTTACGTATAAATATTGCAGGCCAAAGTAATTGTTCTTGGACAAATAACATGTACTAAAATGTAGATAAAATGAATAACACTTGATGTGTTGATGTAGATTGGACCATGGGGACGGCGGCTTGCGCACTTCTGTTGGGCGACTTTTATAAATGAGCACTGCACGATATGATGATGTCGTCCGGGCTGCGAGGACGGTGTCTTGCATCGATCTGTTGGGCGGCTCGTACATGCGAGCACTGCACCAGCGTGTTGATGTAAAGAGAACCATGGGGCTGGTCTTACACGCATCTGTTGGGCGGCTCGTATAGACAATTACTGCACCGGCATATTGAGTTGAATGTGAGAGCTATTTGGCGACTTGATACAGACGCGAAAGTCGGTCACGGCGTTGTAAGCCGCCTTGGTTGCGTGGACGCGAGAGTTGGCCGCGTCGTTGTAAGCCGTCTGAATTGCGCGAACGTGAGAGTTGGTCGCGTCATTGTAAGCCGGCGTGGATGGCGAGTCAGTCGCGCCGGGTTGACATAGATCGTAGCGCAGGGGCGGCGGCTTGCACACTTTTGTTGAAAGATGTGGCGTGGACAGATGTCGGCGCGTGGTAATATTGGCGTGAGCTCCATATCCACAATATTACATCACCTTTGTAGTGAGCACTTTGTCCTGCGCACAAAAAATTTGCAGAAAAAATAATTGTTCTCAAAAATAAAAATTATACTGATAGAATAAATAAGGTGGATAGTGTTGGGTAACGTAGCATAAATTCAAAATTTTCATACGCATATTCAGATCTTCCTATGGAGAGACCAGCAACGAGAGAGGGGTAAGAGCATCTTCATACCTTTGAAGATCGCTAAGCGGAAGCGTTGCTAGAACGCGGTTGATGGAGTCGTACTCGCAGCGATTCCGATCTAGTGCCGAACTACGGCACCTCCGCGTTCAACACACGTGCAGCCCGGTGACGTCTCCCGCACCTTGATCCAGCAAGGAGGAGGGAGAGGTTGGGGAAGAACTCCAGCAGCACGACGGCGTGGTGTCGATGGAGAGACGAGGTCTCCCGGCAGGGATTCGCCAAGCATCTGCAGAGAGGAGGAGGAAGAAGGGCAGGGCTGCGCCGAGAGAGAGGGAAAACCGTGTCTCTCAATGGCCAAAACCCCTCTCTAATTATAGGAGGAGGGGGGAGGGCTGCACCACCCCTAGGGTTCCCTCCCTAGGGGCCGGCAGCCACCAGATGGGAGAGGGGGGCGGTGGCTAGGGTGGGAGGGGGTGTGGCGCACCACCTGGTGGGCCTAAGGCCCACCTGTGCCTAGGGTTGCCCCCTCTCCCCACCACTTGCGCATTGGGATGGGTGTGGGAGGCGCACCAGCCCACCTAGGAGCTGGTTCCCTCCCGCACTTAGCCCATCTAGCCTCTCGGGGTCGTTGCCCCCGTTCGGTGGACCCCCGGGGCCACCTCCGGTGGTCCCGGTGGTCCCGGTACGTTACCGGTGACGCCCAAAACACTTCCGGTGTCCGAAACCATCCGTCCTATATATCAATCTTTACCTATGGACCATTCCGGAGCTCCTCGTGACGTCCGGGATCTCATCCGGGACTCCGAACAACTTTCGGTAACCTCGTATAACAATTCCCTATAACCCTAGCGTCATCGAACCTTAAGTGTGTAGACCCTACGGGTTCGGGAGACACGCAAACATGACCGAGACACCTCTCTGGCCAATAACCATCAGCGGGGTCTGGATACCCATGGTGGCTCCCACTTGCTCCACGATGATCTCATCGGATGAACCACGATGTCAAGGATTCAATCAATCCCGTATACGATTCCCTTTGTCTATCGGTATAGAACTTGCCCGAGATTCGATCGTCAGTATACCTATACCTTGTTCAATCTCCTTACCGGTAAGTCTCTTTACTCGTTCCGTAGCACGTCATCGTGTGACTAACTCCTTAGTCACATTGAGCTCATGATGATGTTCTATCGAGTGGGCCCAGAGATACCTCTCCGTCACACGGAGTGACAAATCCCGATCTCGATTCGTACCAACCCAACAGACACTTTCGGAGGTACACGTAGTGCACCTTTATAGTCACCCAGTTACGTTGTGACATTTGATACACCCAAAGCACTCCTACGGTATCTGGGAGTTGCACAATCTCACTGTCGACGGAAAAGGTACTTGACATTAGAAAAGCTTTAGCATACGAACAATACGATCTAGTGTTATGCTTAGGACTGGGTCTTGTCCATCACATCATTCTCCTAATGATGTGATCCCGTTATCAATGACATCTAATGCCCATGATTAGGAAACCATGATCATCTATTGACTAACGAGCTAGCCAACTAGAGGCTTGCTAGGGACACATTGTGATCTATTTATTCACACATGTATTACTGTTTCCTGTTAATACAATTATAACATGAACAATAGACGATTATCATGAACAAGGAAATATGATAATAACCATTTTATTATTGCCTCTAGGGCATATTTCCAACAGTCTCCCACTTGCACTAGAGTCAATAATCTAGTTACATTGTGATGTATCGAACACCCATAGCATTATGGTGTTGATCATGTTTTGCTCGTGGAAGAGGTTTAGTCAACGGGTCTGCAATATTCAGATCCGTGTGTACTTTACAAATATCTATCACTCCACTGTGGACATGGTCCTGGATGGAGTTGTAGCGGCGTTTGATGTGCTTCGTCTTCCGGTGAAACCTGGGCTCCTTGGCTATGGCAATGGCTCCAGTGTTATCACAGAAGAGTGTCATTGGACCCGACGCGCTTGGAACCACTCCAAGGTTGGTGATGAGCTCCTTCATCCAAATTCCTTCATGAGCTGCTTCTGAAGCAGCTATGTACTCCGCTTCACATGTAGATGCTGCCACGACTTCTTGCTTGCTGCTACACCAGCTCACTGCCCCACCATTCAACATATATACGTATCCGGTCTGTGACTTAGAGTCATCCGGATCTGTGTCGAAGCTAGCGTTGACGTAACCCTTTACGACGAGCTCTTCGTCACCTCCATAAACGAGAAACATTTCCTTAGTCCTTTTCAGGTACTTAAGGATATTCTTGACCGCTGTCCAGTGTTCCATACCTGGATCACCTTGGTACCTCCCTACCAAACTTATGGCAAGGTTTATATCAGGTCTGGTACACAGCATGGCATACATTAGAGAGCCCACGGCTGAAGCGTAGGGGGCAGAACTCATCTTCTCTCTATCTGCTGCCGTGGTCGGTGACCGAGTCTTACTCAATCTCATACCTTGCAAAACTGGCAAGAACCCTTTCTTTGAGTTTTCCATATTGAACTTCTTCAATATCTTGTCAAGGTATGTACTTTGCGAAAGACCTATGAGGCATCTTGATCTATCTCTATAGATCTTGATGCCTAATATGTATGCAGCTTCTCCAATGTCCTTCATTGAAAAACTCTTGTTCAAATAGGCCTTTATGCTCTCCAACATCTCTATATTATTCCCCATCAATAATATGTCATCCACATACAGTATGAGGAAAGCTACAGAGCTCCCACTCACTTTCTTGTACAGACGGGCTTCTCAGTAAACCTGTATGAACCCAAACGCTTTAATCACCTCATTAAAGCGAATGTTCCAACTCCGAGATGCTTGCACCAGCCCATAGATGGAGCGCTGGAGCTTGCACACTTTGTTAGCACCCTTAGGATCGACAAAACCTTCTGTTTGCATCATATACAACTCTTCCTTAAGGTTCCCGTTAAGGAACGTTGTTTTGACGTCCATTTGCCAAATTTCATAATCATAAAAGGCGGCAATTGCTAACATGATTCAGACTAATTTCAGCTTCGCTACGGGAGAGAAAGTCTCTTCGTAGTCAACTCCTTGAATTTGTCGAAAACCCTTTGCGACAAGTCGAGCTTTGTAAACGGTTACATTACCGTTTGCATCAGTCTTCTTCTTGAAGATCCATTTATTTTCTATGGCTCGCCGGTCATCGGGCAAGTCCACCAAAGTCCATACTTTGTTCTCATACATGGATCCTATCTCGGATTTCATAGCCTCTAGCCATTTGTTGGAATCCGGGCCCGCCATCGCTTCTTCATAGTTCGAAGGTTCACCGTTGTCTAACAATATGATTTCCATCACAGGGTTGCCGTACCACTCTGGTGAGGAGCGTGCCCTTGTGGACCTTCTTGGTTCAGTACTAACTTGATCCGAAGCTTCATGATCATCATCATTAACTTCCTCTTCAGTCGGTGTCGGCGCCACAGGAACAACTTCCCGCGCTGCGCTACTATCCTGTTCGAGAGGGGGTGTAATTACCTCATCAAGTTCTACCTTCCTCCCACTTACTTCTTTCGAGAGAAACTCTTTCTCTAGAAAGGATCCGTTCTTGGCAACAAAGGTTTTACCTTCGGATCTAAGATAGAAGGTATACCCAATAGTTTCCTTAGGGTATCCTATTAATACGCATTTCTCCGCTTTGGGTTCGAGCTTTTCTGGTTGAAGTTTCTTCACATAAGCATCGCAGCCCCAAACTTTAAGAAACGACAACTTAGGTTTCTTGCCAAACCATAGTTCATACGGTGTCGTCTCAACGGATTTAGACGGTGCCCTATTTCAAGTGAATGCTGCAGTTTCTAATGCGTATCCCTAAAATGTTAGCGGTAAGTCGGTAAGAGACATCATAGATCGTACCATATCTAATAAAGTGCGATTACGACGTTCAGACACTCCGTTGCGTTGCGGTGTGCCAGGCGGCGTCAGTTGTGAAACGATTCCACACTTCCTTAGGTGTGTGCCAAACTCGTGACTCAAATATTCTCCTCCATCATCAGATCGTAGACATTTAATTTTTCTCTCACGTTGATTCTCAACCTCACTCTGAAATTCCTTGAACTTTTCAAACGTCTCAGATTTGTGCTTCATCAAGTAAATATACCCATACCTACTCAAATCATCGGTGAAAGTGAGAACATAACGATAACCACCGCGAGCTTCAACGTTCATTGGACCACACACATCAGTATGTATTATTTCCAATAAGTCGGTTGCTCTCTCCATTATTCCTGACAATGGAGTCTTAGTCATCTTGCCCATGAGGCACGGTTCGCATGTGTCAAATGATTCAAAGTCAAGAGACTCTAATAGTCCATCAGTATGGAGCTTCTTCATGCGCTTAACGCCGATATGACCAAGGCGGCAGTGCCACAAGTATGTGGGACTATCATTATCAACTTTACATCTTTTGGTACTCACACTATGAATATGTGTAACATCACGATCAAGATTCATCAAGAATAAACCATTCACCAGCGGAGCATGACCATAAAACATATCACTCATATAAATAGAACAACCATTATTCTCTGACTTAAATGAGTAGCCGTCTCGCATTAAGCAAGACCCTGATACAATGTTCATGCTTAAAGCTGGTACTAAATAACAATTATTAAGGTTTAAAACTAATCCCGATGGTTGATGTAGAGGTAGCGTGCCGACGGCGATCACATCGACCTTTGCACCATTCCCGACGCGCATCGTGACCTCGTCCTTGGCCAGTCTCCGCTTATTCCGCAGTTCCTGCTTTGAGTTGCAAATGTGAGCAACAGCACCGGTATCAAATACCCAGGAGCTACTACGAGCACTGGTAAGGTACACATCAATAACATGTATATCACATATACCTTTAACGTTGTCGGCCTTCTTGTCCGCTAAGTATTTGGGGCAGTTCCGCTTGCAGTGATCCTTTCCCTTGCAATAGAAGCACTCAGTCTCAGGCTTGGGTCCATTCTTTTTCTTCTTCCCGGCATCTGGCTTACCGGTTGCGGCAACAGCTTTGCCGTCTTTCTTGAAGTTCTTCTTACCCTTGCCTTTCTTGAAACTAGTGGTCTTGTTGATCATCAACACTTGATGCTCTTTCTTGATTTCTACTTCTGCAGACTTGAGCATCGAGTACAACTCGGGAATGGTCTTCTCCATCCCTTGCATGTTGTAGTTAAGCACAAAGCCTTTGTAGCTTGGTGGGAGAGACTGGAGGATTCTGTCAATTATAGCATCATCCGGAAGTTCGACTCCAAGTGAAGTCAGACGACCGTGTAACCCAGAAATTTTGAGTATGTGCTCACTGACAGAACTGTTCTCCTCCATCTTACAGCTAAAGAACTTGTCGGAGACTTCATATCTCTCGACACGGGCATGAGCTTGAAAAACTAGCTTCAGCTCCTAGAACATGTCATATGCCCCGTGTTGCTCAAAACGCCTTTGGAGCCCCGTTTCTAAACTGTATAACATGCCACACCTAACCAGAGAGTAGTCATCACTCCGCGTTTGCCAGACGTTCAGAATGTCCTGGGCTGCTGCGGGAGCGGGAGGGTCACCTAGCGGCGCATCAAGGACATAAGCCTTTTTAGCTGCTTCAAGGATGAGCTTCAAGTTGCGAACCCAGTCCGCATAGTTGCTACCATCATCTTTCAGCTTGTTTTTCTCTAGGAATGCGTTGAAATTGAGGTTGACGTTGGCCATCTACAATATTTATAAAGACAACTTTAGACTAAGTTCATGACAATTAAGTTCATTTAATCAAATTAAGTATGAACTCCCACTTAAATCGACATCCCTCTAGTCATCTAAGTGATACATGATCCATGTTGACTAACCCGTGTCCGATCATCACGTGAGACGGACTAGTCACCATGGTGAGCAACTTCATGCTGATCGTATTCAACCATACGACTCATGTTCGACCTTTCAGTCTCTTGTATTCGAGGTCATGTCTGTACATGCTAAGCTCGTCGAGTCAACCTAGGTGTTTTGCGTGTGTAAATCTGGCTTACACCCGTTGTATGCGAATGTTAGAATCTATCACACCCGATCATCACGTGGTGCTTCAAGACGACGAACCTTCGCAACGGTGCACACTTAGGGGAATACGTTCTCGAAATTTTAAGAGGGATCATCTTATTATGCTACCGCCGTTCTAAGCAATAAGATGTAAAACATGATAGACATCACAATGCAATCATATAGTGACATGATATGGCCATTATCATCTTTGCTCTTTCGATCTCCATCTTCAGGCATCGCATGATCATCATCGTCACTGGCGTGACACCATGATCTCCATCATCATGTCTCCGTGAAGTCGTCACGCCAACTACTACTATCACTACTACTATAGCTAACCGTTAGCAATGAAGTAAAAGTAGTAAGCACATGGCGTTGCATCTCATACAATAAATTAAGACAACTCCTATGGCTCCTGCCGGTTGTCATACTCATCGACATGCAAGTCGTGAAACCTATTACAATAACATGATCATCTCATACATCATACATGCAACATCACAACTTTGGCCATATCACATCACATGTCAAACCCTGCAAAAACAAGTTAGACGTCCTCTAATTGTTGTTGCAAGTTTTACGTGGCTGATTTGGGTTTCTAGCAAGAACACCTTCTTACCTACGTGACAGCCACAACGATGATATGCCAAAGCTATTTACCCTTCATAAGGACCCTTTTCATCAAATCCAATCCGACAAGAGTAGGAGAGACACACACCCGCTAGCCACCTTTATGCACGGTGTGCATGTCTGTTGGTGGAACCAGTCTCACGTAAGCGTACGTGTAAAGTCGGTCCGGGCCTCTTCATCCCACAATACCGCCGAAAAATAATAAGACTAGTAGCGGCAAGCAAATTGACAAATCATCGCCCACAACTTTTGTGTTCTACTCGTGCATAGAATCTACGCATAGAAAACTTGGCTCTGATACCACTGTTCGTTAACGTAGCATAAATTCAAAATTTTCCTACGCATATTCAGATCTTCCTATGGAGAGACCAGCAACGAGAGAGGGGTAAGAGCATCTTCATACCTTTGAAGATCGCTAAGCGGAAGCGTTGCTAGAACGCGGTTGATGGAGTCGTACTCGCAGCGATTCCAATCTAGTGCCGAACTACGGCACCTCCGCGTTCAACACACGTGCAGCCCGGTGACGTCTCCCGCACCTTGATCCAGCAAGGAGGAGGGAGAGGTTGGGGAAGAACTGCAGCAGCACGACGGCGTGGTGTCGATGGAGAGACGAGGTCTCCCGGCAGGGCTTCGCCAAGCACCGGCAGAGAGGAGGAGGAAGAAGGGCAGGGCTGCGCCGAGAGAGAGGGAAAACCGTGTCTCTCAATGGCCAAAACCCCTCTCTATTTATAGGAGGAGGGGGGAGGGCTGCACCACCCCTAGGGTTCCCTCCCTAGGGGTCGGAAGCCACCAGATGGGAGAGGGGGCGGCGGCTAGGGTGGGAGGGGGTGTGGCGCACCACCTGGTGGGCCTAAGGCCCACCTGCGCCTAGGGTTGCCCCCTCTCCCCACCACTTGCGCATTGGGCTGGGTGTGGGAGGCGCACCAGCCCACCTAGGGGCTGGTTCCCTCTCGCACTTAGCCCATATAGCCTCTCGGGGTCATTGCCCCCCTTCGGTGGACCCCCGGGGCCACCTCCGGTGGTCCCGGTACGTTACCGGTGGCGCCCGAAACACTTCCGGTGTCCGAAACCATCCGTCCTATATATCAATCTTTACCTCCAGACCATTCCAGAGCTCCTCGTGACGTCCGGGATCTCATCCGGGACTTCGAACAACTTTTGGTAACCTCGTATAACAATTCCCTATAACCCTAGCGTCATCGAACCTTAAGTGTGTAGACCCTACGGGTTCGGGAGACACGCAGACATGACCGAGACACCTCTCTGGCCAATAACCATCAGCGGGGTCTGGATACCCATGGTGGCTCCCACTTGCTCCACGATGATCTCATCGGATGAACCACGATGTCAAGGATTCAATCAATCCCGTATACGATTCCCTTTGTCTATCGGTATAGAACTTGCCCGAGATTCGATCGTCGGTATACCTATACCTTGTTCAATCTCGTTACCGGTAAGTCTCTTTACTCGTTCCGTAGCACGTCATCGTGTGACTAACTCCTTAGTCACATTGAGCTCATGATGATGTTCTACCGAGTGGGCCCAGAGATACCTCTCCGTCACACGGAGTGACAAATCCCGATCTCGATTCGTACCAGCCCAACAGACACTTTCGGAGGTACCCGTAGTGCACCTTTATAGTCACCCAGTTACGTTGTGACGTTTGATACACCCAAAGCACTCCTACGGTATCCGGGAGTTGCACAATCTCACGGTCGAAGGAAAAGATACTTGACATTAGAAAAGCTTTAGCATACGAACAATACGATCAAGTGTTATGCTTAGGATTGGGTCTTGTCCATCACATCATTCTCCTAATGATGTGATCCCGTTATCAATGACATCTAATGCCCATGATCAGGAAACCATGATCATCTATTGACTAACGAGCTAGCCAACTAGAGGCTTGCTAGAGACACATTGTGATCTATTTATTCACACATGTATTACTGTTTCCTGTTAATACAATTATAACATGAACAATAGACAATTATCATGAACAAGGAAATATGATAATAACCATTTTATTATTGCCTCTATGGCATATTTCCAACAGATAGCACCTTGTATTTTTCACGGATGGCGGGATGGGCATATTTGATATAGACCAGGTCGCAGGGGTGGCGCTCAGGCTCTTCCGTTGGGCGACTCGAGCGAGCAGACACGACGTCGGTGTGACGATGTGGACCGGACCGCGGCGGCGGCGACGGTGGTTTGCGCGCCGACGAGTTGATGTAGACGTCTAAGTCGACTGCAGCGTTAAGAACCGATGTGGATGCGAGTCGGCCACGACGTTGTACGTTGGTGTGAACACGTGAGTCGGCCACGATATTATAAGCGGGCGCGGACGCACGAATCGGTCGCGGCGTTATAAGCCAGTGCGGACGCATCGACTGCGTCGCCCTTGATATTGACCGGGCTCTAATATGATGTCATTCTTATACTGAATAATTATCCTACATAAAATATATTGCAGTGTACAGTAATTGACTTCGGATAAACAATGTGCATAAAAGATAGATGGAAAAGATAGCACCTGATTTATTAGGACCACATATCACATATGAACGATGTGCACATACGCGGGATGTTTGATTGATGAGACCCGGTTGTATTTGCTAACCAACTCGGACCATCATCTTCATAAAGATCTTTTTTTTCTTTCTCTCCTTTGTCTTGATGTGACAATAAACCTGTAGTAGCTTTTGCTGAAATAGTACTAGTGCTTGATGATCTCTAGCGTACATAGTACTAGCCCATGTGGTACATCACATGGGGTGTAGCTTCGTTTTATGGTGCTGCACGGCCAGCGGCCGGACAGGTCATCCGAGGGATCTCTTTCCTTTCCTTCTTACACACCAGCGACTTATGATAGTTGATGAGCTAATAGCACTGGGGATCCTAGAACTTGCACACAATATGATGGTTTGATCCTAAAACTAGCAAAGTGCACCTATTTCATCCTAGAACTTGCACCTCTTGTACACTTTTAGTCCACATCCACTCACAGCGCGCCAAGTGGACAGAGTGGGGCAGTCTTGGTTGTTTTGCAAAGTAGCCCTTCCCTTTGTCAGTTATTAGTGTGTTGTTGCTATCTGAGAAACACCTGCATTTAATAAACCTAGTAACTACTGTTGGAACGACGGGAGCAGTGTCTCTTTCTCCCTCGTGCGGCCGGTGCTTCCTCTCTGTTCTTTCGTTCTTCTCCCTCGTGCGCCCCATTTTCCTCTCTGTTCTTTCCCTCTGCTTCCTCGCGCGCGGCAACTTATCTTCGGGTCATGGCGTCGCCGGAGTTCTTCGGCGGCCGGGAACCTCCTGCGTCGACACACCTCGTCCGGCCACACTCTGTGTACCCCCCAGATTATGGTAGGTCTCTTCTCCCTCGTTATCTCCTCCTCACTCTTTGGTTTGCTGCTGTTAGTACATCTGATTCATGCTATTCTCTGGTGAGAAGAAGAGTTGGTGTGTAACATATGTTGTACATCTGATTATGGATTTAGGTTAGGGTATTTAGGCAGGCAGATGTTCTTGTGTTGTTGTTTGTTTCATTTTTTGTTAGATCTGGTGAGAAGAAGAGTTGTTGTGTTGTTGTGTGTTTCATTTAGGTTAGGGTATTTAGGCAGGCAGCTCTAGTTTTAACTGAATTTTGCCCTGTTTGGATGCAGTGTGTGATTCATTAATGGGAAAAAGTGTTTGCACTCCTTTTTCACACTGGAAATTGAGCATGGTGGCATTTTCTTAGGAGCAGTAAGTGAACTTGAGTATTACAACTCTTCTGTGGAGGTGCTGGACTATTTAGATAATGGCAACTTCAGTTATGCATTACTAGAAGAGCACCTAAACTGGTTGGGATATCCTAAGAATCAGCACATCATCTACTGGTGCTTGCCTGACAAGAAAATATGTGATGGCCTGGTGAGAATTACAGGTGATGAGGTTCTGCAGCAAGTGATCAGAGCTAGTGCTAATCATAAAGTTCTTGTAATAATGGTTGACCATTCAGATTTCATCAGTAATTTCAGGCAAGATTTGATATTGAAGGAGCCATCATTTGAAAGCCCTGTTAGAGTGGCCATTGAACAACAAGAACAACTTAAGTACAAGTTCACAGCATTCAATGCAAAGGTGGACATGAAATGCCCTGTTTTTACTGTGGGTATGGTATTTGGTTGAGCTGAGAAAAGCTTTAACTGCATATGCAATAAGAAACAGAGTGCAGATTAGGAAGGTGAAGAATGACAGGATAAGGTTAGAGGCAATTTATCAGCCAGGGTGCCCATGGATTGTCAAGGCTGGAAATGATAACAGGACTGGAGGATTTGTGATCAAGGCATTGAATCCATAGCATTTGTGTCAAAAGAAATGGAAGTTAAAGGATTTGACAGCTACATTCCTGTGCAAGACATTCATTGAAGAATTCAGAGATGACCAGAAGATGTCACTTGGAACATTTGCAAGGAAAATAACTAAGGAGTTTAATGTTACTCCTAACAGATGGAAGTTAGCTAGGGCTAGAACACAAGCACTTAAGCAAATCCATGGTGATGAGGAAGAATAGTTTAGTAGGCTATGGGATTATGGCCATGAGTTAAGGAGCAAAAACCCTGGCTCTACATTTCTTCTGACAACTACACTGGTGAAAGATACAAAATTTCCATTGGGCAGGAAATGTTTGAAAACATTGTACTGGTCATATGATGCATGTAAGAGAGTTTGCTGCAAAATGCCATGTATCAGAAGCTGGCCAACAAATCTTCAGAGTTCAGTCTGGTAACTCTAGCTACACAGTGGACCTTAGCAAGCACACATGTGAATGCATGAGATGGCAGTTGTCTGGGGTACTATGTGGACATTCCATAGCTTGTTGCAGAGAGGAGAGGATTGACCCAGAGACAACGGTTCATGATTGCTATACAGTTCAAACATATCTGAAGGCATATGGATACACTCTTTTCCCTCTTGCAGACCCAAAGGATTGGCAAATACAGAATGCTTACAAAGTGCATCCACCAGTGTTTACTAAATAGTTGGGAAGGCCCAAGAAGAACAGGAAGAAGACACCAGAGGAGAAGATTAAACATGGTGTAAAGGTGTTGAACAGGAAGGGTGTTTCAATGCACTGCTCAATTTGTGGCAGAGCAGATCATAACAGGAAGGGGCACTACAAATGGCAAGAAGCTCTCATTGAAGAGGGAGTGGAGGTGGTTGATGAAACTTATGATGACCCATCATTCCTACAGGTATATTAAACTTAAACTGAACATTTAACTTGCACCTCATATTATACTGAAACTGAACATTTAACTGCACCTCATATTTGCAGAACATCTACCCCAACCAGGCAGATCCTCTTTTGGATCCAATTGAATCACCAACAAGTATGGTCTACAACATGGCTCATAGGGAGATTGCTAGAAGGCCTCCTAATAGGTTTCATGGTCCACTACCAGAGCAATCAACTTTTGTTGCTTCTGCTGGGGCTGCAATACCCCAGCCTAGGATCACTACAGAAATGAGTACTGCAAGGCTGACCAGGGCTACCACAGCAATTGAGATAGGTCAAACATCTCAATCTTCTGCAAGAGCAAGGAGAAGGGCAAGAGGAGCTGGTGCAAGTGGAGGTAGAGCAAGAGGAGCTAGTGCAGGTGGAGGTAGAGCAAGAGGAGCTGGTGCAGGTGCAGGCAGAGCAAGAGGAGCTGGTGCAGGTGCAGGCAGGGCAAGAGGAACTGCTGCATGCCCAGTTAATCCAACAGGAAGCAGAGGAAGGGGAGCATTTTCATCAGGAACAACAACTGAAAGGGGAAGAGGGGCATACTGGCTCCTCTTTGGAGATGATAGCATCATCCCTGATCTTAATGCTCTTCCTGAAGATATGGTTCCTCCAACTGTTTGATTTCATGGAAGTTGTATGTGTCATCTTTTGCAAGCCCTACTATGGTGTAACATAATGGATTTAAGACATGCCTTTTGGAAGCCCTACTTATGATGTAACCACTAAACATGTTACTGTGGGTAAAAAAGTTGGAATGATGGTCCTAGGTTGTTAAGAAAAAGTGTTTTGCAAGCCCTACTAGTGTTTTGCAAGCCCTACTATGTGAGAAAAAAATAGAAAGAAAGAGAATGCAAAAATAGAAAAAAGTGTTTTGCCTGGGGCTTGAACCCAAGACCTATAGTTCGCAAGATAGAGTACAATGCCAGTAGAATAGGAGTAGTGATTTGTTAGGCTACTCCTTATGTTGTAGTAGAATAGGAGTAGTGATCTGTCCCCACTAGCACTATCGTCATGTTGTATTTATTACCACCGCTAACACTGCCCAATCCCCGTTACCACTCGTCGTTACTCTATCCTATCCACCACCCAACCCACCGCCAGCCATCGCCGCCGTGGCCATGGAGCAGAGTCTTGGCTGGCAGAAGGCAATCGAAGATCTCGCCGGCAACCACGTGCAGCTACGTCAACAGTATGGGGAGATCGCCCGCTGGTTCCCATCTGTGCAAATGATGAGGAACCATGCCCGCGGCCTTGTGAAGGTCATGATGGAGGCTGAGAAGCTCCGTGCATTCCCCGGCTGCCAGAGCATCCCTGCCACTACCGTCCTCCTCTGGGCTATGCGGGAGGTGACGAACTCCAACGACCCCCGCCAGCGGGCCCGCTGGTGGATGTACCGCTCATCCACCATGCCGCCGGTGCCGGATAATGAGCGGGTTGCTTCGAGGGCAGAGCACGTCGCCGACGTCGTCATTGATATGCCAGCGCCAATCAACAATAGGTACTGGGACCGCCTGCATCCCTCTATCCGGTTGGTGCCATCAGACGATTCCGACGACGAGTCTTCTGACGCCTTTGTCGTCCTCTCTGACGATGAGGAAGAGGCAGAGGTCGAGATGGTCGGGTCGGTCGTCGCCGCAGTCGAGGGGGACAAAGATATCCCTATTGATGTCGAGAAGCTATCGGATGTTCAAGAAGCTGCTGTTACTGTCAAGGAAGAAGTTCAGGATGACGACGAGTTACTGTCAGACGGGAAGAAGAGGCCCATCCCTGTCAAAGTGCGCCGCTCCGAGCGTCTGAAGAAGATGAAGAAGATGCAAGAGTGAAGAAGATGCAGAAGTGAAGAAGATGCAGGAGTTACTGTTAGGTATGTTGTTATATGATAGCATATAAGTTAGAAATATTCAGTGATCTGTAGGTTAGGTGTGCTCATATATCTGAAAGCACATAACTTACAAATATTGGGTGATCTCTAGTTTAGGTATGCTACTATATATGACAGCATATAAGTTAGAAATCTTTTGGACTCACTCCTAAGGTTATGTTATGAGGATCCTCTGGTTATTGCTATTGATATAAGTAGCAATGCATGGCTACTCTTGTTTCATTCTGCATGTGTATACATTGCTTCTTCTTGTGGTCCAATTATAAGTATGGTCCACTGATAAGCAAAGTGACTATATGGCAGCATGTGTACTAGGATATCTCTGGGCAGCATCTTCTGGATAAACATAAAGCATAAGAATTCAGCAAATAACACAATTACATGATATAGGTTCACCAAATAAGCCAACATTACTAAGGTCTCAACAAATAATACATCCATTCATCACTCAAATTCATCTAATATCTCCCTGACCTTCCTTATCTTTGATTTTGTCTCTTCCTTATGCTTGAATAGGTCACCAATCATGTACTATAATTTTTTTTCTCTTTCTTCAACTCATCCCTCTCTTGCATTACTTTGTCCATCTCTTGCATTACCTCATCCCTCTCTTTCATTGTTTTTCCCCTCTCCTGATTCATGACCTCAAGCTCTTGCTTAATCAGCTCAAGCTCTTTCTCTGCCTTAGCCCTAAATACCTGATGAATATTTGTGGCAGATTTGTCTGAAATCTTCTTCTTCTCTAACTCTTCCTTTAGGTCACTAAGAGCTATCTGTGTGTTTCCTAGCTGAGCCAATGCTTGCTCTTTGTCAGCTACCATCTTAGCAAAATCAAGCTTGAAAAACCTTAGATCTTTTTCCATCTTCTCCTTCTCTTTCAGCACCTTAAAAATTCCTTCTGCATTTGCAAGATTATCAGAAAGCCTAGTCTTGTTCTCATCTTCATGCATGTCCCACAGCCTACCCAGTGTAGTCTTCAACTGAGGAGGCCACTCTGGGTCAACCCACTCCACATATCCACATTTAGGTCCTTCCTACAAAATACAAAAAAGAAAGACATTTTAGTTATCTGAATAAGGTGGCTTAAACATTATCTGAATAACTTATCTGAAAGATCTTTCTCTAACTTATATGAATTAAACATTCTGACTATTACTAAGATAGATAAACATTCTGTTACTAAGACAAAAAACCTGATTCACTATCTGAATAATTAACATTCTGTTATCTGACATTTTGCTATCTGAAATCATATTTAGGAAGATAAAACCACATTACTAAGATAGATAAAACCTGATTCATTATGAACAAGGTTACATGAAAACATTATGTGCACAAGTTGTACATCTCAGCTACATAAACAAGTTTTGAACAAGCAGAGTATAGAAAATTTCTGTAGATTTTATAGTCCACTAACCTTTTGTGCACAACCTAAGAACCTTCTGCCACTATCCACTGACTGAAAGGCGGCTTGATGTTCACATCTAGCACTTAGATCTGTAGCTAGGCCTGTCCATTCGGCGCATAAAATGCTTGGAGGATCCTAAAATAAAATCTGGTGAGGAAATCCCCAATGTGCAAACCCTAAATGAAGGAGGAGGAGAAGAACATGAGCTAACCGGGCTGCTGATGTCGCTGTCCGAGGAGGAGTATGATCCCTCGCTCCAGGATACCATTGGTTCTCGCGCGGACCTTCTTGGGGAGAAGAACACATGGGAGAAAAAAACAGAGAGGAGCAGCGACGGGAGTGTGAGAGGGGCACCGACGGGAGTGTGAGGCCACTGGGGGTAAGTAAGCAGAGACAGGAGAGGCTTTAATTAATTTAGGTGCTATTTGAAACGGCCTGGGAGTTCATTAATAACTGACAAAGGGAAGGGCTACTTTGCAAAACAACCAAGACTGCCCCACTCTGTACACTTGGCGCGCTGTGAGTGGCTGTGGACTAAAAGTGCACAAGAGGTGCAAGTTCTAGGATGAAATAGGTGTACTTTGCTAGTTTTAGGATCAAACCATCACATTGTGTGCAAGTTCTAGAATCCCCAGTACCATTACCTCATAGTTGATACAGCAGAACGACCAGGTTGATGGGTTGCACGGCTCTGTACGTGTGTCCTTTGGATCCAGCTGATCTTTCACTAATTGCAGTTGGCCGCTGGTTCGGCAAAATTGATATATTTAACCTAAAAACCAAACTAATTGGTAAACGTGTAGCTGGTGCGCTGGTTGAACCGTTCGGCCGGCCGCACGCGACCCGCGCACACAGCTGACTTGGCATGTAATTTTTTTCTCGTCTAAATTTGTTGCAACCAGCGTTCATTTTTGCTATAAGAGTTTTTTATTTGTTATATTTGTCTAGTAAAAAAGCTGCATATACATTTGGTTGCAAGTCGAGTTCGTTGGATTTTTGCTACAACCGTGTTATTTTTTGCTACAACCGGCATCATTTTTTTATGCAACCGTTCACCAAAAAAGTTGCATACACGCTCACGTAGATATTTGCTACAACCGGCGTTTGACTTTTGCTACCACGCACCATCAACTTTGTTTTTTTTGCTACGATTACGTAGATATTTTTTTGGCTACAATTTTTTTTGTTGCAACCGTTGACAAAATTGCTGCATCGTGGATGAAATTTGTTGCATCGAGGAAAAATTGCTGCATGAAGATCTAACGGCGCGGCCCCGCGTACAGCTGGCAGATCGGGCGGCCCGCGCACTTTCGGCCGGCGCGCCGGCGCAGAGCATTGCCCAAACTAATTCACAAACTGAACTATGTTTGAAACAATTTCATCTAGCTGACCCTTTTATGTGACGCCTTTGTCTTAGACGCCACACTACACTGTGTCGCGTCCAACACTACCTTATATGACGACTCAGGCCTAATGTGGCGCCTAAGGAATAGGCGCCACACTACACTGTGTAGCGTCTAAGGGATAGGCGTCACACAGTGTAGTGTGGCGCGTGACTGTCTGGCGCCACATAAAAGGGTCAGCTGGATGAAAATTTTTCAAACATAGTTCAGTTTGTGAAATGTTCTCGCTCCTAGGTCAAATTTATCAATTTTGCATGTTGGTTCTTTGCTTGCGTGCTACTGAAATATTCCTTTGTCTCGGGAGTTGTTCTGCTAGTGGATGATGATAGCGTGAAATGACCTCGTGCGGGTCTTGGCTAGTCCTGGTCAAACGGGCCGGCACGGCACGTTCCGTCCAGACACGAATATTAGTCGGGACGTGTCGTGCCAGCCCACGTGCGCAACCTTCTGGCCCAGACATGGCACGGGGGCTATACAGGCCGGCCCGTCAGTATGCCAGGCCCGCTAGGCTGCTAGGTTTTTAATATTTTAGGCTGTTATTTGGGTCGATTTTGATCTGTTCGGTTACTTTGGGTCGATTTTAACATATTGGACTATTTTTTGGGGCGATTTTGATCTATTTTTGGCTATTTTCTTTGTTTTATATGTATGTAAATAAATAATAAAATCGGTAAACGGACCGTGTCATGTCGGACCGCGTGTCCAGCCTTCAGGCCGAAACACGACCCGATTAGCCCGTGGCATCCTACACGTGGCGTGTCGGGCCGCCGTGCTTGTCGGATGACCCATGAAGCACAATCCGTTTGGCTAGGACTGGTCTTGGCTGTGTCTAGGTTTGGCACTTTTTTTACGCACACAGTTATAGGAACCGGGATTTTTTTAAAGCCGAGAGTCCTTTGGGAGCTGAACCGATGTGACGCCTCAAATTGATCGCTTTGGCAGCAGCACTTCTCATTCTCCAAACTCATGAATAGTAAAAACAGTAGCTACGTCTGATCTCCTCTAGCGCAATGACGGCCACTCGATGAAATGGTGGAACCGGGTTTGATGCCAACATGCGTTGGAACTCTTGTCGGTTTCGGTGACGCGCGACATCAACATGCGTTGGAACTCTTGTCGGTCTCGCTGATGCGCGACATCAACATGCGTTGGAACTCTTGTCTGTCTCGATGATGCGCGACATCAACATGAGTTGAAACTCTTGTCGGCCTCGGTGGCGCGCGGCATCAACAATGAAAATTGATCTTTTCTCTGATTCGAATTTGTAGCGACGGCGACGCTCTCAACGAAACCCTAACTTTTCCTTTGATCTCAATCTCGTATCTGCCAGCTCCAAAATAAATCATGATTCTGATCACAAAACGGTGAATTGACCGACTATATCCACCATTGTCCCATGCCGGGTTATCCAACGCGACTGTTCTTTCCACCTCTTCTTCATCCGATCAATCTCGAGCTCCTTGATCCCTTGAAATCTCCTTCCAAGAACACAATACCACTGTGCGATCAGCCCCACGGTGGGCGCCAAATGTCGTGGTTTCTATCACGGCATATGTCCTCGCGTAAGGACTTAGGTGTGAGGTCATCGCACTATGTGGCGGCTTGAGAGGTGTTGATCGGAATCAATAGACGCGGGGTTACCCAGGTTCGGCCCCTCCGATGGAGGTAAAAGCTTATGTCTTGTTTGTGTTTCATTGATGAAGATGATGATCACGATTACAAGGGTGCAAAATCGCTACCTCTAATCTTGAGGGTGTCTAATCTGTCTATATCTAATGACTTGAACTTATGAATTCGTCCCTCTTGGGGCGCCTTACCCCTCCTTATATAAATGGAAGGGGTAGGTTTACATGTAGAGTTCTACTACGAGTAGGACTAGTCTCTCTAGAATCCTAATATGGGTCTTGTTTCCTTTGTGAGGGAGTCTTTCCTCTTCTTTGGGCCTTCTCTTCTAAGCCGTCCCTCTTGGCCTCTCTATGAGCCGCCTTATACCGGGGTGCACGGCGGGCCTTGGGCCTCCAGTCTTGTCTTTTGTCCGACCCGCCTACTGATGACCCACAAGTATAGGGGATCAATCGTAGTCCTTTCGATAAGTAAGAGTGTCGCACCCAACGAGGAGCGGAAGGCTCTGATAAACGGTTTTCAGCAAGGTAATAACTGCAAGCACTCAAAGTAGCGGCAACAAGTGATGGTGTAGTGAGGTGAAACATAGCAGGTGAAAAGTAACAAGTAACAAGTAGTAGCAACGGTGCAGCAAAGTGGCCCAATCCCTTTTGTAGCAAGGGACAAGCCTGAACAAAGTCTTATAGGAAGTAAAACGCTCCCCAAGACACATGAGAATTTCTGTCATGCTAGTTTCATCATGTTCATATGATTCACGTTTGTTAATTTGATAGTTTGATATGTGGGTGGACCGACGCTTGGGTACTTCCCTTACCTGGATAAGCAACCCACTTATGATTAACCCCTCTCGCAAGCATCCGCAACTACAAAAGAAGAATTAAGACAACGTCTAACCATAGCATTAAACTAGTGGATCCTAATCAGCCCCTTACGAAGCAACGCATAGACTGGGGTTTAAGCTTCTGTCACTCTAGCAACCCATCATCTACTTACTACTCCCCAATGCCTTCCTCTAGGCCCAAATAATGGTGAAGTGTTATGTAGTCGACGTTCACATAACACCACTAGAGGAAAAACAACATACAACATATCAAAATACTGAACGAATACCACATTCACATGACTATTATTAGCATGACTTATTCCATGTCCTTAGGAACAAAAGTATCTACTCACAAAGCATAATCATAATCATGATCAGAGGTGTAATGAGTAGCATCAAGGATCTGAACATAAACTCTTCCACCAAGTAATCCAACTAGCATCAACTACAAAGAGTAATCAACACTACTAGCAACCTTACAAGTATCAATCGGAGTCGCGAGACGGAGATTGGTTACAAGAGATGAACTAGGGTTTGGAGATGAGATGGTGCTGATGAAGATGTTGATGGTGACGAGTCCCCTCCGATGAGAGGAGTGATGGTGATGACGATGGCGACGATTTCCCCCTCCGGGAGGGAAGTTTCCCCGGCAGGATCGTCCTGCCGGAACTCTAGATTGGTTCTGCTCAAGTTCCGCCTCGTGGCGGCGACGAAACCACGAAAAAGCTCTCTTCTCAAATTTTTCTGGATGAAACCCTTCATATAGCAGAAGAGGGGGGCGAGTGGGCCACCAGGGTGCCCACATGCCCTGATGCCACGGCCAGGGGGTAGGCCGCGGCCACCAGGCTTGTGGGCCCCTGGCAGCTCCCCTCTGGCACTTCTTTCGCCCAATATTTTTTATATATTCCCAAAAAATTCCATGTTGATTTTCAGGGCATTTGGAGTTGAGCAGAATAGAGGGCTCAGACTTGCTCCTTTTCTAGTCCAGAATTCCATCTGTCGGTATTCTCCCTCTTGAAATAAACCTTGCAAAATAAGAGAGAAAAGGCATAAGTATGGTACCACAAAGTATAATAACAGTCCATCAAGTGATAAATATCAACATGAAAGCATGATGCAGAATGGACGTATCAACTCCCCCATGCTTAGACCTCGCGTGTCCTCAAGCGAAAACCAAGATCCATAAACATGTTCACATGTTTAGAGATGAAGGTGTCGATAAAACATAATACGGACATGAGGGCATCATGATCACACATAGAACAACAATACATCATAAATATTCTTATGGGAAAGTAACAATTCCTTCACAAAGCAAAGCATGAAACAAAAACCTTACCGAGAAGTAGCCAACAACAGTCCATAGTCATTGAAGCAATTGCAATTTATCATATCATCAGAAAGAGTCAAATAAGAGCTTGTAAAGCAAATCCACATACTCAATCATCTCTTTTGTTTTCCACAATTGTTACAACTCACGTGGTACTCATGGTATCAAAGTTTCAGTTGGACACAAAGAAAGATAGGGGCTTATAATTTTTCCTCCCAACCATTTACCTCAAGGGTAAAGTCAACAATAATAAAGCATAAGTACTCATCTCCAAGTTGATATATGAATATAGATCTTTCCCAACCATATGACGGTAGCCAAGCTAAAGGCAAAATAAGGAATTGGTGAAGATCACCATGACTCTTTCAAGGGCAAAAGTAAAGGTACAAGATAGGCCCTTCGCAGAGGGAAGCAGAGACTGTCATGCGCTTTTGAGGTTTGGATGTGTGTCCTCTTAGTGCGGAGGAACGTCACTTTATATTGCCTCCTGTGATAAAGAACTTTATTATGCAGTTTGTCGTTTTTATGTCTTCCTCATCACAGGTTCGTATAAAGCTTATTTTCCACACACTAATAGATCATACATATTAGAGAGCAATTTTTATTGCTTGCACCGATGGCAACTTACTTGAGGGATCTTATTCAATCCATAGGTAGGTATGGTGGACACTCATGGCAAAACTGGGTTGAAGGTTTATGGATGCACAAGTAGTATCTCTACTTGGTGCGGGAGTTTTGTCTAATATGAGGTGGAAGCAACCGTCACATGCTAAGGGATCTCTAAACATATAACATTGTTTGGAACCAAGCAAACACGATTCATTATGTTGTCTTCCTTGTCCAACATCTACTTCTAAGCATGTAATAGTTTGGTGAGTGCTCACAATTGTAAAAGGTGTCTAAGATGAAATATTTATATGTGAACCTCTCTTTCCTTATTACTTCTTATTAATTGCAACAATGACTGGGGTCTATGTTGGTCTATTCTCAACAAGCTTCAATCATCATACTTGTTATATGTGAAGCTATCACTTTCCATAAGATCTTCTCATGATCTTTCATTCTATCGTTCTTTTCATACTTTTGATCACGGCACAAAACAAAGCCCTTGACTAAGATACTCTTTATTATATAGCTCGCAAGCTCGAATACATCAGGGGAGGCACAAGGCAAAAATACTCAAACTAAACACTAAAGACTTATTCCACTAAGAGAAGAAATAAAAAAACTGAAAAGGAAAGAAGTAAAACAAAGGTAAAAGCAAAAGATATAAAGGTGATACGATACCAGGGCAACTCCCCCAAGCTTGGCACAAGCCAAGGGAGTTGCCCATACCAATGCTTAGTTGTCTTCCTTCGGTGGTGATGGTGGTGGAGTCTTTGCCTTTAATTCCAAGAGAGCTATCAATCTTTGATTTATACCTTGGAGATCTGCGACATGATTCTCCAGCAAAACAACTTCATGAGAAAGGGAAATATTGCGAGCACGAGTTGTTTCACAAAACCTCAAGAGTTCAATCAAGGATGGAGACAGCACGTGGAGGAAGGGTTGGAGAAAATCCACTCCTTCAACGTCTTCAATGTTGAACATAGGTTGAACTTCCTCCCTAGCTTGGGTTTTCTCCTTGGCTTTGTCCCTGGCTTCCGTGACTTTTACTTTTTTCAGATCAGCATCTACTTCATGAACTTGAGGGAGATTATTCTCCCCAACAGATTCCTGAGACATCTTTGCTCTAAATCTATGGCAGAAAACAGGCTCGAAACAAAAACAGAGGAAAACTTTGCGATACGGAGATCAAAACCCTCGGGCGAATATATAATGATTTTTTCAGGACCAGAAGGAGTGCTCCGCAAGAAAACGGAGTCCAGGCGGCACACGAGGTGCCCACAAGCCCTGTCGCCGCGGCCAGGGGGGTAGGCCGCGATGACCAAGCTTGTGGCCGCCTCGTGTGCTCTCCGGACTGCTTTTATTTTTCTATTTTTCCACAAATTCCAAAACGGAGGAAATTTCCTACTGGAAAAGTTTTGGAGTCCAATTACTTACCGAAACACACACCTCTTCATTTTCGGAGTCTGAAACAAGCTGATAAACATCCCTTATGTACTCCTCTGGAGTTATGATATTGATGATATTGGTCTCAACATTTATGGGAGTACCAGAGATATAATGCTTGATTCTTTGCCCATTTACCACTCTTGGAAAATTACCTTCCATGTTATTGATTTTAATGGCACCGGACGATGTACTTCCTCGACAACGTAGGGACCTTCCCATTTAGAGAGAAGCTTGCCTGCGAAGAATCTTAAGCGAGAATTTTATAGCAGGACATAATCACCTACATTGAACTCACGTTTTTGTATTCTTTTATCCTGCCATCTCTTAACCTTTTCCTTGAACAACTTGGCATTCTCATATGCCCCGGCCCTCCATTCATCTAATGAGCTGATATCAAACAACCGCTTCTCACCGGCAAGTTTGAAATTGAAGTTGAGCTCTCTGATTGCCCAATAAGCTTTGTGTTCTAGCTCAAGAGGTAAATGAAAGGCCTTACTGTAGACCATTTTATACGGCGACATGCCCATGGGATTCTTATAAGCAGTCCTATAAGCCCATAGTGCATCGTCAAGTTTGCTAGACCAATTCTTTCGAGATCTATTGACAGTCTTTTGTAAGATCAATTTGATCTCCCTATTACTCAACTCCACTTGACCACTAGACTGAAGATGATAAGGAGATGCAACTCTATGGTTGACATCATACTTAGCGAGCATCTTGCGGAAAACACCATGAATGAAGTGTGAACTGCCATCAGTCATCAGATATCTAGGGACTCCAAATCTTGGGAAAATGACTTCTTTAAGCATCTTAATAGAGGTGTGGTGATCAACATTTCTAGTGGGGATAGCTTCTACCCACTTAGTGACGTAATCCACAGCAACTAAGATGTGAGTGTACCCATTGGAACTCGGGAAGGGTCCCATATAATCAAAGCCCCAGACATCAAATGGTTCAATGACAAGTGAATAGTTCATAGGCATTTCCTGACGCTTACTGATGTTCCCTATTCTTTGGCATTCGTCACAAGACAAGAAAAACTTACGGGCATCCTTGAAGAGAGTGGGCCAATAGAAACCTGATTGCAATACCTTATGAGCAGTTCTATCTCCAGCATGGTGTCCTCCGTAGGCTTCGGAATGACACTTCTGCAGGATCTGTCCATGTTCATGTTCAGGCACACAACGTCTAATAACACCATCTACTCCTTCCTTATAAAGGTGAGGATCGTCCCAAAAGTAGTGTCTCAAAGTGGTATGTATTTGGCTACGATATAGTTTGCGTAATCGGCATACCACAGTGCACTATGTGAAGTGCGGATGACATTCAATTGCTCATCAGGAAAGCTGTCATCAATAGGTCGTGGGTCATCAAGGACATTCTCTAGCCTGGACAAGTTAGCTGCTACAGGGTTATCAGCACCCTTTCGGTCAACAACGTGCAAATCAAATTCCTGTAGCAGGAGAACCCATCTGATTAGCCTAGGCTTAGCGTCCTTCTTCTCCATAAGGTACTTAATAGCAGCATGATCAGAGTGAATAATGACTTTGGAGTCAACTATATAAGATCCGAACTTTTCACATGCAAACACGACTGCTAAAAATTCCTTCTCCGTAGTACCATAGTTTCTTTGCGCACTGTCTAGAGTTTTACTAGCGTAGTGAATAACATTCAACTTCTTGTCAACTCTTTGTCCTAGAACAACACCAACAGCATAATCACTAGTGTCGCACATGATTTCAAAGGGCAAGTTCCAATCAGGTGGTTGAACAATAGGTGCGGTTATCAAGGCCCTCTTAAGTATTTCGAAAGCTTCCTCACAATCCTCATCAAAAACAAAAGGAACATCCTTCTGCAAGAGGTTGGTAAGAGGCCTAGAAATCTTAGAGAAGTCTTTAATGAACCTTCTACAGAAACCAACATGACCTAGGAAACTTCGTATACCTCTGATATCTATGGGGCAAGGCATTTTCTCAATTGCATCAACCTTAGCCTTATCAACTTCAATGCCTTTCTCAGAGATTTTGTGTCCTAAGACGATGCCTTCATTAACCATGAAGTGGCACTTTTCCCAGTTCAAGACAAGGTTGGTATCTTTGCATCTATGTAAGACTCGACCAAGGTTGCTGAGGCAATCGTCAAAGGAAGAACCATAAAAGGAGAAATCATCCATGAAAACCTCAACAATCTTTTCACGGAAGTCAGAGAATATAGCCATCATACACCTTTGAAAGGTGGCAGGTGCATTGCATAAGCCAAAATGCATACGTCTATAAGCAAAGGTACCGAAGGGGCAGGTGAAAGAGGTTTTCTCCTGATCAGATTGTGCAACAGGTATTTGCGAGAAACCTGAATAACCGTCTAGAAAGCAGAAGTGTGTGTGTTTAGATAGCCTTTCTAGAATTTGCTCGATAAACGGCAAAGGATAATGGTCTTTCCTGGTTGCCTTGTTCAGTTTTCGGAAGTCTATCACCATCCTATAGCCAGTGATAATCCTCTGTGGGATTAGTTCATTCTTATCATTAGGAACGACGGTGATACCTCCCTTCTTGGGTACGCAATGTACCGGACTTACCCAATCACTATGAGCAACATGATAAATGATTCCTACTTCCAGAAGCTTTAATATTTCTTTTCTCACGACCTCTTTCATCCTAGGATTTAATCTCCGTTGATGATCAACAACTGGCTTAGAATCATGATCGGTTTTAATCTTGTGCTGACATAGAGTGGGACTAATACCCTTAAGATCATCAAGAGTATATCCAATAGCAGCACGGTGCTTCCTCAAAGTTTTTAATAACTTCTTCTCTTCGTGATTCGAGAGGTGATCACTAATAATAACAGGATATATCTCCTTCTCATTAAAATAGGCATACTTAAGTGTATCTGGTAACTGTTTTAGCTCGAACACAGGATCACCCTTTGGTGGGGGAGGATCCCCAAGCAGTTCAACAGGCAGATTATTCTTAGGAATATGATATTTTTCTAAAACAATTTTATCTATCTCATCTCTTTCATCCATATGCATATCATTTTCATGCTCAAGGAGATATTGCTCTAAAGGATCCGTAGGAGGTACGGCAGTAGAGGCGAGAGCAATGATTTCATCCCTACCAGACGACTCTTTTTCATGGGGTTGTCTTCCAAACTTGGAGAAGTTGAATTCATGAGACACACCCTCGAAACTAACAGTGATAGTCTGTTTAACACAATCAATATGAGCATTGACAGTGTTGAGAAAGGGTCTACCAAATATGATGGGACAAAAGCTATCTTGTGCAGTAGCAAGGACGAGGAAATCAGTAGGATACTTCGTCTTACCACATAGGACTTCTACGTCTCTCAGAATTCCCACATGGCAGATAGTGTCTCTATTAGCTAGCGTAATAGTGACATCAATGGGTTCTAACTCAGCAGGTGCAATCTCATCTTTGATTTCATCATAAAGGGACCGGGGTATTGCACTAACACTAGCGCATATATCACATAAACCATGATAACAGTGATCTCCTATCTTGACAGAAACAACGGGCAGGCCAACTACAGGTCCGTATTTGTCTTTCGCGTGAGGTTTAGCAATTCTAGCGGAGTCCTCACAGAATTTGATAACATTCCTTTCTATGTCTTCGTCTAAGAGATCTTTGATAATAGCAACACTAGGTTCAACTCTAATTTCCTCAGGGGGTGCAAGTGGTCTAACGTAACCCCTACGTATCACAGTTGGAGCTTTAGAATAATCCTTTTTCCTAGCAGGGTGAGGTGGTTTCTCAGTGTAGGCACAAGGAACAATAGGATCATTATAGGCAATGACTTTCTCTTCAACTAGATTTGGTTTAACTATGTTAACTTTTACAGGCGGATGATACTTAAACCACTTCTCTTTGGGAAGATCAACATGAGCAGCAAAAGATTCACATAGAGAAGCTACTATCTCAGAGTCAAGTCCATACTTAGTGCTAAAATCTCTAGAAGCGCTTGTTTCAACAAAAGATTTAACGCAATCAAACTGGAAATTCATACCTGACTCCTTACCAAGCTCCCAATCTTTAGAGTTACGTTTGATTCTTTCCAATAAATTCCACTTGTGGTCAATATCCTTCTTCATAAAAGAACCAGTACAAGAAGTGTCAAGCATGGTACGATCTTCCTGAGAAAGCCGAGCATAAAAGTTTTGAGTGATAATTTCTCTCGAGAGCTCATGATTGGGGCATGAATATAGCATTGATTTAAGCCTCCCCCAAGCTTGAGCTATGCTTTCCCTGTCACGAGGCAAAAAGTTATAAATATAATTCCAATCACGATGTACTAAATGCATAGGATAAAACTTTTGATGAAATTCCAATTTCAACCAATTGTAGTCCCATGATCCAGTATCATCACATAGCCTATACCATGTCAACGCCTTATCCTTCAAAGATAAAGGAAAGACTTTCTTCTTTACCTCATCCTCGGGCTAACCTGCAAGCTTAAATAAACCACAAACTTCATCTACATAGGTTAGATGCAAGTCTGGATGTGAAGATCCATCTCCTGTAAAAGGATTAGCCAGCAGTTTCTCAAGCATACCCGAAGGAATTTCATAAAAGATATTTTCAGTAGGTACCTTAGGTTGAGGAGCAACTCCTCGTGCTTCTGTTCATGGTGAAGATACCCTGAACAAATTCCTCAAAGGAACAGTTTCCATAGTGACAGGTAACAATAAATTTCAGCACAGTATATAAATGTTTCCTTACCAAATTCCACTTACCAAAGGCGCTTCACTCCCCGGCGACGGCGCCAGAAAAGAGTCTTGATGACCCACAAATATAGGGGATCAATCGTAGTCCTTTCGATAAGTAAGAGTGTCGAACCCAACGAGGAGCAGAAGGCTCTGATAAACGGTTTTTAGCAAGGTAATAACTGCAAGCACTGAAAGTAGCGGTAACAAGTGATGGTGTAGTGAGGTGAAACGTAGCAGGTGAAAAGTAACAAGTAACAAGTAGTAGCAACGGTGCAGGAAAGTGGCACAATCCCTTTTGTAGCAAGGGACAAGCATGAACAAAGTCTTATAGGAAGTAAAACGCTCCTGAGGACATACGGGAATTTCTGTCATGCTAGTTTCATCATGTTCATATGATTCACGTTCGTTACTTTGATAGTTTGATATGTGGGTGGACCGACGCTTGGGTACTTCCCTTACCTGGATAAGCAACCCACTTATGATTAACCCCTCTCACAAGCATCCGCAACTACAAACGAAGAATTAAGACAACGTCTAACCATAGCATTAAACTAGTGGATCCTAATCAGCCCCTTACGAAGCAACGCATAGACTGGGGTTTAAGCTTCTGTCACTCTAGCAACCCATCATCTACTTACTACTCCCCAATGCCTTCCTCTAGGCCCAAATAATGGTGAAGTGTTATGTAGTCGACGTTCACATAACACCACTAGAGGAAAAACAACATACAACATATCAAAATACTGAACGAATACCACATTCACATGACTATTATTAGCATGACTTATTCCATGTCCTTAGGAACAAAAGTATCTACTCACAAAGCATAATCATAATCATGATCAGAGGTGTAATGAGTAGCATCAAGGATCTGAACATAAACTCTTCCACCAAGTAATCCAACTAGCATCAACTACAAAGAGTAATCAACACTACTAGCAACCTTACAAGTACCAATCGGAGTCGCGAGACAGAGATTGGTTACAAGAGATGAACTAGGGTTTGGAGATGAGATGGTGCTGATGAAGATGTTGATGGTGACGAGTCCCCTCCGATGAGAGGAGTGTTGGTGATGACGATGGCGACGATTTCCCCCTCCGGGAGGGAAGTTTCCCCAGCAGGATCGTCCTGCCGAAGCTCTAGATTGGTTCTACTCTAGTTCCGTCTCGTGGCGGCGGAGAAACCACAAAAAAGCTCCCTTCTCATTGTTTCTAGACCAAACCCTTCATATAGCAGAAGAGGGGGGCCAGTGGGCCACCAGGGTGCCCACAAGCCCTGATGTCGCGGCCAGGGGGTAGGCCTCGGCCACCAGGCTTGTGGGCCCCTGGCAGCTCCCCTCTGGCACTTCTTTAGCCCGATATTTTTTATATATTCCCAAAACATTCCACGTTGATTTTCAGGGCGTTTGGAGTTGCGCAGAATAGAGGACTCAGACTTGCTCCTTTTCCAGTCCCCTCTTCAAATAAACCTTGCAAAATAAGAGAGAAAAGGCATAAGTATGGTACCACAAAGTATAATAAGAGTCCATAAAGCGATAAATATTAACATGAAAGCATGATGCAAAATGGACGTATCACCTACCGAGTCACCAGTGAGTCGCCAAGCTCAGTCGAGTCTCCAATGAGTTGCCAGTGAGTCGCCAAGTCCTAGCGAGGTCATACTTCAAGCTGGGTTATACCATGGGGTATATCCCCGACATTGGGCAACGACACCGACGAAGAAGTTCCAGCGGGTGTCCCCAGACTGTCTGCCAAGACTCTAAGGAGAGACTCGGGTGGAATGGAAGTACCCCTCGGGGGGGGCGCCGAGCGATCTGGACCCGCGCCCACCATCTTTCAACACCTGCCATGATAAAGAGTAAAAGAAATTAGTACAACATACAAAAACTGAATACCTACATGAATAATAATATGTACATATATAATTTAAGTTGGGATGCATACAAACTAATAAGATTCTGGATCAATAAATGCATCATCATCATCACTATCACGCGTGTCTTCATGAATGACGTGCTCGGGTTCACCGGCATCAACATGTGGAAGGCCTTTTTATAATCGGTCAAGAATTGACAGGTCATCCGCAACCATAACCTCTTCTAGTTTCGCCTCTGCTGGTTCCGGCTCCGGGGTGAAGTCGGATTCACTGTCGGTGTCTACTGCCATGTTCTGGGGTGAAGTACAACGGTTTTTGAAATGTTTCTTTGAAAGACATGTTTCTTGGGAGAATTCTCCGGCATATGTGTCTGGGTTAATGTGAGGTTCATAATCCTCTTCATCTGGGGGAGGTGGTCTAGTATGTGGCGACACTTCATAAACAGCATCCCAACCATTAAGATTCTTATTAGTTTGGCAGGTCCACGATAGATAGAAAACTTGGGTCGCCTGTTGAGCCATAATATAGACATCGGGAAATCTAAATGGGTGGTTTGCTTGATTTCGACTAGCCCTATATGTTCATGAGTCCTTCTAGTCTCCTTCAGCTGGACCAATAACATTTGAAGACTACGACGTTCGGTGTGTTCTCATCATAGAATTGAAGTTCATAAATTGCTTCAAGTCTTCCATAATACTCGGTACCTCCTTCGCCGATAGCAAAGACACCACAATTTGTAGATTTCCGGCCGGGCATAGATATCTCTTTGCCAAAGGTACGAAAGCGATACCCGTTGGTGTTGTATTTTTCAAATGAACGCACCTTATAGTCAAAACAATTAGCGGCTTGTGTCAATTCGGCGTCCATAGACTCTGAATTATCCTACACAAGTTTAATACAAAATTATTGTTGCATTAGCCGCAAATTTGACCAATAAATGAAATGGTGCATTATTGATAATTACCGTTTGTTTGAACCAAGAGATGAAACCGGGATAGTCGCCTCCATGCTTTGCGAGAAGCTCATACTCTTCTAGGAATCAATTTGGATGACCTCTCCATCTGAGAATTTGGCGATGTATTGACTGTATCCAATATCCACGATTAAGAGTGGTTCAAAGGAATTAGAAGTTGTGGAAAAATGTACCTAGAACTTACTCGATGTACGACCACACTTCTGTTAGGTTGTTGAAGATATACAACGAAATGGTCCGCCATTCTTCGACATCCAACGTTATTGGTTTCGAAGCACCGTCTGATGCGAGCTTCCCTTTGAATAGGCCGAGGTTAGATCCACCTTTTTAGGGTCGCCATCATTGTACCGAGACTTTGGATTATGCAAATGATGATTTTTGGCTTCGTAGTGTGCTGCCACGAAGTTTGCCACCTCCTCAGTAATGAATGCCTCGGCCATCGATGCTTCAATTCTACGTTTATTTTTACATTTAGCTCGAAGCGTCTTCTGCATCCTCTCAGTTGCAAAGCACCAACGATTTTGCACGGGCCCACCCAATCTTGCCTCAGTCGGGAGATGTAAAATCAAATGCTGCATTGGATTAAAGAAGCCCGATGGAAAGATCTTCTATAACTTGCAGAGCAACTCCGGCGCCAACTCCTCCATGACATCTACCACGCCAAGCGATGGTTCTTTCGCACAAAGAACACAGAATAAATAGCTCAGCTCTGCCAGTACTAGCCATTCATCTTCAGGAATAAAGCCACGTAACATCACCGGCATTACCCGCTCAAGCCATATGTGCCAATCATGACTCTTGAGACCAAATATTTTCAACTTTTCAAGACACACTCCCCTCTTTAGATTCGCTGCATACCCATCGGGGAACATCAAGTGCATTTTGACCCACAAGATAATTTCCCTCATAGCTGCCCTTCCAAGATTGAACTAGGCCTTTGGCTTCGACCACTTCTGCTTTCCAAACGATTGTTGGATGATTCGTAACGATCTATGACATGGTGTCTCTTGATCGATTCTAGCCTTAGTATTATCCTTTGACTTCCCATCTATGACGAACAATGTACCAAAATGGCCTCTCCAATATTCTTTTCAGTGTGCATCATGTCGATGTTGTGTGGAAGAAGGAGGTCTTTCAAGTAAGGAATATCCCACAAGAATGGCTTGTGAGTCCGGGCGTGTTCTGAATTATACCGCTTGAAATACCATGGATACTCTGGATCAGGCTCGAGGGCGCTTAACTGATCCAGGTTCTGTTGGCCTGTCAACGCACGCGATGTTGAGTTTTTGACAACTTTATCTTTGGTAAAGTTCTTCTTGTCTTTTCTGAACTGATGGTGAGGATCCACGAACTGCTATGCAAGTCAAAGCAAGAATACTTCCCACCCTCTTGCAACCAATAAAACTGAAAAGCTTCCTTGCACGTGGGGCACGGGAACCTTCCATGCACACACCATCCAAATAATAGCGCATACATCGGCAAGTCATATTCTTTCTCGGATAGTTCGGCCCTAGAATTATCAACGTGGGTAATATGTTCTTTCTTTGCATAATCTGTCTGGGGGGAGATTGAATGGAATGACAAATACAGGCCAACAACTGTATTGGGTTGCCGTCATACAAAAGGGATTGAACCCATCTGTGCCGATGCAGACTCGAGGACGACTTGGATCTACCGCTTTATCCGGATGTAATGCATCAAAATCCTTCCATGCTTCCTCATCCGTTGTGTGTACTGCCATCTTATTCCTATCTGCATCTAGTTCGGTTCTTTTGCCCAATTTGCGCCATGTCATCTGTCTGGCCGTCTCTTCGACCATGAAAAGACGTTGAAGACTTGCTATGATTGGCATATATCGAAGAACATTAACTCGGATTTTGGTCTGGCTCTTCTCACCCATACCGTAGTCTACCACAACATACCTCGAAGACTTGCAAATGGAACAATAGTACAAGTTTGCATATTCCTTCCTAAATAAGGCACATCATTTCTCACAGTCATGTATCTTCTCATAGGGCATCTTAAGTACACGAAGTATTTTGTCCGACCGGTACAGGTTTGCAGGCATGACATGGCCTTTGGGTAGAAAGCATCCAAATAGTGTCATCATCGCGTCATATCATTCCCTTCCCAAGTTGAATGAGCCTTTAGAGCCAGTACTTGTGCAATGGCATCTAGCTGAAAAAGCTCAGTGTGCTCGTGGAGAGGACGTTTTGAAGACTCCAACATTTCATAGAAGGCCTTTGCATATTCCTCCATCTCCTCGTCTAAATTCTGAGCATCATCAAAGTCTTGCACCATGCTTTCGATCCCGGTACCATGCTCGTCGGCGCAACGACGAACCACCTCAGCTCTGGTGCGTTGTCTAGAGTCACCATGAAATGTCCACACCGTATAATTAGGCTTAAAACCCCTCCTCTGCAGGTGTTTAATCATTTCATCCTCTATCCTCTTTTGATAGTTGTCGCACCCAGGACAGGGGAACCAGTTTGTTTCCTGACCATTTGCAAATGCGGCTTTCACAAACTCCCTGGTTTTTATAAACCATTATTTGGTCATCCTTTTGTGACTAGTGTGATCGGTGTACATCCATGCACGATCACTCATCTTGCCTAGCTGCTAAAGACACCAGATACACACACACACACACACACACACACACACAAATATATATATATATATATATATATATATATACACATATATATAATTCAGCATGTATATTCATAAGTTAATCTAGTTTGTCAATGTTATTACGTCCATGCAACCTACACGCTAATAGGTAAAGA